>NC_051069.1:40383269-41059441 GCF_004664715.2 Peromyscus leucopus | reverse complement strand
GCCTTGTTCTCAGTGTCTGACTTGGGAAAATCTAGTTCAAGACAGGAATTGTCAAAGAGCACATAGCATTTTTCATGAACAGACATTCTGTCTAAAGATGAGACAATTTAAAATCCAATAAAATGCTCAAACTTTATAAAAGTACATTGAACATATAAAAGCCATCACTTTATAATGATACTCAGAAGGAAAAGATGTGGAAAACAAAACTCATTAGACACCTTAGAAAGTTGCTGTGGTAATAAGTAATTATTTTAAAAATTAGTAATCCAAAGGAAAGAAACATCTGTCTTGATTTTTCTGGCACACGCTGTGTACCAAGGAGCCAAGGAGATTGGCATGAGACAAAAACAGTTAACAACCAACCCAAAAACAAACAACCATTCAAAAAAAATCAGGTTTTTTTTGTGACCCACATGTACAGAGTCTCTTGGTTTTTTTTTTTTTTTTTTTTTTTTTTTTTTTTTTTTAACATTTATTTATTACATATACAGTGTTCTGTCTGCATGTATGACTGCAGCCAGAAGAGGGCACCAGATCACATTACAGATGGTTGTGAGCCACCATGTGGTTGCTGGGACTTGAACTCAGGACCCCTGGAAGAGCAGCCAGTGCTCTTAACCTATGAGCCATCTCTCCAGCCTGAGTCTCTTGGTTTTTGACATTTGTAGTTTTGGCACTAGGGAAAAGAGTTTTAAACAAGCAGTCCAACCACTTGCATATTCATGTGGAGTCCTTGTAGCTGAAACTCTCCATCAATGTTACCACACTGACACACACAGCTACAATTGATTACAGAAATGGTCATGGAAAGCGACACAATAATGCCTTTCAAAGACAGTAAGAAAAATGTCTTTATTATTTGAGGA
The DNA here is from genome assembly GCF_004664715.2 of Peromyscus leucopus. Taxonomy (NCBI): domain Eukaryota; kingdom Metazoa; phylum Chordata; class Mammalia; order Rodentia; family Cricetidae; genus Peromyscus; species Peromyscus leucopus. The sequence goes on along the minus strand of NC_051069.1, from coordinate 41,058,572 downwards.
CAAAAAATATTGTCTACAATGATAGAAAAGGGAAAAACCTGGCTGACAAGATGACTCAGTGGTGACCTGATGACCTGAGTGCCAGCCCCAGATATCATGATAGAAGGAGAAAACCAACTCCTAAAAAGTTATCCTTTGTGCTTCACACATGCACATTAGTATAGGTGAGCCTCCATTCACACACACACACACACACACACACACACACACACACACACACACACACACACACAAATAGGTAAAAATTAAAAAAGGCAAGAAACAGAAAAGATAGATAAATAAAATGTCATTAAAATTATATTAGGGAAGAGAAAAGGGAGGGCTGGGGAGATGGCTCAGTCTGTAGAGTGCCTGCCATGCCAGCATGAAGAACCAAGTTCAAGCCCCAAAGCCTGTAGTAAGAGCTAGTATGGTGGCAATATTTGTAATCCCAGTGCTGCAGAGGTAGAGACAGGAGAACATCTGGAACTTGTTGCATAGCCAATCTAGCCTAATCAGCAAGCCCCAGGTTCCACCGAGAGACCTTGCCTAAAAAAAGAAAAAAGATGAATGGCCATCCCGAAGAACAGCACCTGAGGTTGACCTCTGGCCTTCACAAGCATGCAAACACAGAAAAGAATTAAACATTTGTATTGACTTTTTTGGGGGGCACAAACTGTGTATTAATTAATCAAGAAAATGGGCACAAGAGTATAACAATCAACAGCCAACACAAACAAACAAACAAACAAACAACCCTTCAGAAAAGTCACACACATATACACAAAGTGAAAAAGTGAGAAACACACCTGAAGGAAGTATTTGTCACATCTACATACCATCTCTAAATAACCCACAAACTTGAGATAGGCAACAACTCTCCTGAAAGAAAAAGAAGCGAAGATGATGAACAGCCACTTAAAATGTAACAGCCAGTAAACTATGTAACCATTCTCTATCTTCTCTTATTGTTCATTCCAACAATACAAACTTAAGAACGATGTCAGGGTTAGGTTGACAATTGACTCCTTGTCAACTTTATATCCGAACACAACATTTTTAAATCAGAACCTTTCCTCCCTTATGTATGCACAAGATGTCATGTAAATATTAATATCACAATATGAAGCCTAACTTTAAAAGTCCCTCATGGAATTTAAAAAAAGAAAAAAAGAAAGAAATTAAAAAGGAAAGGAAAGGACATGACTGCTCCTAGGTATGGTGGAGGAGAAAGTTTATTGTAGATGTGTGGGAGAGCATAGGCAGAGGCAGAGGAAGGACGTCTGTGGGAGTCCAGAGTGGGTGTGACCCTGAGCCAATGGGGAGGGGAGATGGGAGAGAGGGTTCGGAACCAGGTGCAGCATCCAGGAGCCCCAAAGAGAGTAGACAAACAAGGCCAAGCAACCACAATGGTTGGATTATACAGGGAAGGGCAGCTGAGGGAGGGCGGCCCAGCCCCTGGGCTGGAGAAGTCTGGTGGGGTCTGTTAGCCAGGAGGGCCCTGAACAGGTAGGGGCTGAGGGAAGGACAGGAAACCTGGGGCCAGGTCCACTTTGATATGTTAAATAGGCACCTCAGCCTGTTTAAACCAACATCACAGTCTTTACAAATTCAAACACATTCAAAGTTCAGTATCTTTAAAAAATTCGAAATATCTTTTAAAAGCTCAAATTCTCTCAACTGTAGGCTCCTGTAAACACCAAAATTAAGTTAAATACTTTCTTCCAGAGAGAAGAACCAAAGGGCTTGGGTCACTTCTTTGACTGGGCAGCTCACGCAGCTGGTCTTCTAGGCGCCAGTTGACTTCACTTCACAGCCTCTGTTGTTCTTGGGGGCATCTCATGCTATAGGCATCCCCAAACTGACAGTCTCCTGCTACAACTGAGGCTGAGATCTCCAGTGGCCTCTCCTGGCTTCTCAAAGTGCCAAGCCTCAGCGGATTCTTATGATCCCTTCATTTCTTCAAAACCAGTACCACCTGGGTGACTCTTACACTACCAAATTTGGCTATCAGTGTGAGGTGCAACTTTGGCTGCCTTTGGAATAAAGCTTTGGTGTGTTGACTCTGAAGAGACACTTCCCAGAAGATTCAACTTCGAGGGTTCTGGTTTCTTGTTAATGACAGCTGATTCTTCAGCCTCAGCTAAGCGGAACCATAGACTCTCAACTCAAAATAGCAAACAGTGTTCTGGTGGAAGCCCCATCACTCTGCCCAGACCCTGCCCCTCAGAAAGTCCTGCCAAACACAGCTCCTCCCCCAGAAATGCTCACGACCACTCCCACGGGATATTTAAACTGCCTCCTGGAAAACAGTAACATGGTCTTATTGGTCTCTCCTCCCTGTCTCCTCTCTGGGGTTTGGAGAATCACCTGGGCTTTTCTAATTCAATCTGATTTGGTCTAATTTGGATTGCTGCGTCGGTGGAGAAGCTTATCCGAGTGCAAAAATTTCTCATTGGGAAGTTCCACCAAGGGGGCTGATTTTTCCCCCACCGGCCCAGGGTGCATGATGGGAAAACATCCTTCTCCCCCACACCTGCTCTCTGCCAGACTAAGATCAACTTTTGACTGTGTAAGTTGTCCTTTCTAAGCCATTGCCTTAGAGGCCCAGGGCCTCCTTCGATTTTCAGGGTGTCCTGCCAAAGACACAGCCATGCTAGACCCCTGACCCTTTCTGGAGCAAAGACCTGCCTTTGTTCTGTGGGATCCCTTCTCAGAAGACCTTCTGTTGAAGGGAATTTCTCACCTACCCCCTGTTGGTTAAGCGGCAGCCATGCCAATGGAAGAGAGCACTGGATGCTGCGGTGGTGGTTACCTTTTTAGAGCTTTATTAGGAGAGGGAAGGAGAGAGAGAGAGAAAAAGAGAGAAGGGGGGGAGAGACCACGTGGAGGACAGAGGGAATATGGGGGTGGGGAGAGAGAATATGGAAAAGAGAGAGACCTGTGGAAGGGCACGCCCACTTTTTAGGTTGGGACGCCATTGCAGGCTGGTGACGTAATAAGGACATAATCCTTACATCCCAGACTTTCACTTATTATTAAAAAAAAAAAAGTAGGTAGATGGGAATAGGGGCGTTGTTCCTCTCAAAAACTGCTTCCAGCAAACTGTTGGTAATCGGTTGGCTCTTGGGAGAATGGGGAAGGGGAGTCTTCCGAGGTAGACAGGTGTTGTGGGATACTGTCTGCCATCCGTTGTTCTGGAGACATGTATCCCTCTTGGCTGTGGCTGGGAACCTTCAGTCTGACAAGATGCTGGTGACACAGAAAAAAGTTTAGAGAGAAAAGAATCATTATTATTTTATTTTGGCACTTATCTGAGGTAGATCTGGCCTGTCCAGATGGATTTTGAAACATGTTAGGCTTCTTTATCAACAAGATTATCAGAGACAGATTATTTTAAAGCACCTGTTTACTTTACTAGTTTGGCATCTAGGAGACAGGTGATCAATTGTTAAAAGCATCTCACAGTAATAGATGTTTACATTAAAGTCTTTTTTTGTAGTGCCCAGATGCTTTTGGGTCTGGGGTGTAAATACCTTTTAGCTGTTATAGTTTCTTACTTGATGATCTCTGGACTCCGGTTCTGTGGTGGTCCTGTACCGTTAGCTGAATGATGAGTTAGAACAGGGAACTGGCAAGAGAAAAGCTTGTGGTTCATGAGAACTTACTTTTTCTGAATTAGGGACAAGGCAAAGATTAGGGCCCTGTCTGTGTGCACATGAGAAACACAGGCAGTAGATCTCGAGTGAGACAATGAAATAAAAGCTCCTATCTTAGCTGGAAATCTTTTTCCATTAAGTAACTCTGAAAGTATAATTAAATCTGGTGAGGTGGGTAGGCTGTCCTCTGTACCCGACGATAGAGAAAGGAGAGATGACATCCCAAAACTCCCAGGACTGAGTCAGTGGTTTTGGTGTCCAGAAGGAAAGAAATGGATCATTTCCCTGCTGCGTTCTGGGTTCCCTACCATGTCTGTAGCCAAGCCAACGTCTGCTGGAGGTCTTAGCTTGATGTACCCAAGCGTCTTGGTGCCTGGGGGCAGTCAGCTGACTGGTTGTCTTTATAGGTGGCACTTTTAACATGGCCGTTGATGACCCATGGCCTTTTTCTCACTTAAAACAGGGACCCAACAGCTTTTGTGAGTCAATGAGTGCCAGCACTTGACAATTTTGTTTTCGGGCTTTTATCTCTTCCCTGGCACACCTTAAATGCCACAGATGACTGACTCTTTTGCCTGTGGGGTCAGGAGCCTTGCTCTCCAGATGCTTAAGTTTTAGACGGGGAGGTCTGGGGAACAAGAAACGGATTTTACTCCGTGTCCTGAATTTTTTTTTTCCCCCTGATGATTGAGGGCTTAAGGACAGCTTTTGGAAGATCTGCCAGGAGGCAGACTATAAAACGATCTTTTTGGAAGACTTGCCTGAGGCTATAAGCTGATTTTTGGCTTAAGAGCCATCCTGACTACTGTAAACTAATTTGTATGAATCTTAGCTGCTGCCAGAACTGTCTGTGTCTCCCAAGGCAGTTTGAGAATGAGTGGGTGGAGTTAAGGTGAATTAGGGGGGAAATTAGTAGAAGCCACCCACTGCAGGTGGAAGTCAGACAGAAAAGGTTACAAGTGGCAGCAGCAGAAATGGGGAGGGAGAAGGGTTCAGAGCTTTAGTAGAAAGCTTGGGGATAAAGTAACTTTTATTTCCCCTTTCGCTGGCAGAAGTTCCCACAAAGCTGTTATATGGCCAGATTTACCGGTATCTGCCAATGTAAGTGTTAAATGTTTCTGCCTCTTTGTCCCATGGCTGTAGCCGAGAGAAAAATAAAAAATTAAAATAACAAACGGGATCAGACTCCAATCTCAGGCGTCTCCGAGGAGAGAAGAAAGATCTATGAATCAGCTCAGGTTAGCCATCCTCTTCCTCAAAGGATGCTAAGGGCTGCGGCGTGCGCTGCAGGTGGTCCACCCGGTAGACCCGAGACAGCATTGACCCCCTCGTCAGGAGCGAAAATGTGTCTGCGGTTGCCAGCGCAGCCCGAGGACAACCCCCGGGGTGTCTGTCACAAAGAATATAGCTCAGACTACAGCCACGAGAACGGTGGACTCACTGTGGTGAAGATTCATGGCGGCAGCGGTAGTGGTAGTGGCAGTGGCAGCGGTAGTGGTGTGGGGTCCAGCGGAGGCCAGGGATGTGTGCCATCTTGCTGGATGGGGGAGGAAGAGGTGGCAATGGCGGCGGTTGCAGCAGGTCCTCGGTGATCTATCCGAGTCTGAATGGCACCAGATGTTGGTTAAGCTGCAGCCATGCCAACGGAAGAGAGTGCTGGATGCTGCAGTGGCGGAAGAATCATGAGCCATGGTTACCTTACTAGAGCTTTATTAGGAGAGGGAGAAGGGGGGGGAGAGAATTGTGGAGGACAGAGGGAATGGGGGGGGAGAATACTGAAAAGAGAGAGCCCGTGGAAGGGCACGCCCGCTTTTTAGGCTGGGACACCGTCGAAGGCTGGTGACATAATAAGGACATAATCCCCCCCCCTCGTTTTTGACCCTAGACCTATCACAGTGGAGATTTACACTAGGCTTCAGGTCCCATTTCCAAGATAGGCGGGAATCTAGAGGCGCCATGACCCTAGCCAGCAAGACCAGTGCTGTGGGACACTGGCTGCTATAGGGAAAGTGCGAACACTTCTCTGCAGGCTGAGTTTCCAGGCTGGCTCTAGCTCTAAGGAGTGAGCAGGGAGAGATAAAAGACTGCATCCTTTAAAAAACTACTTATATTATTGTTGTTGTTGTTGTTGTTGTTGTTAGTGTGTGTGTGTGTGTGTGTGTGTGTGTGTGTGTGTGAATGCAGGTACATGCATGCCATGGTACATATATGGTTAGAGAGCATCTTGGGAGTTGCTTCTCTTCTTCCCCCTTCTCTTGGGGGTTGAACTCAGGCCTTGGGCTTTCACTTGCTCAGCCATCTTACCAGGTCTGCTCTACACCCTTGATCACATTTATTGTTGTCAGTGCTCTGGAATTTAGCTTTGTAGTAAATGTTTAATGACATCTCATTATTAATTTGCATTTTCTGGAAGTCATATGTCACAAGCATATTTTTGCATGCTTATTCCCTGTCTAGCCATTGTCTTTGTTAAGGTGTTTTTTTATTTTTTATTTTTTATTTTTATCAAGGCTTTTGATCACAGGTAAAAAGCTGGGCTTTTAAAATAATCTTTGATGAGCTACAGAGATGGCTCAGTAGTTAAGAACACTTGCTGTTCCTGCAGAGGACTGAGGTTGATTCTCAGGATCTACACTGGGTAACTCACAATCATCTGAATCCCCAGCTTTAGGGGATCCAGAGCCTCTGCACACCAGCCTTCAGATGCATGTATCCATAGACAGACAGAAAGACATATTCATAAAAATTCAATCTATTCAAACTATTTTTTGAGTTCTAAAAATTCTTTGTGTGTGTGGTTCTTATAGGTGTGTCATTTTGTTGTTGTTTATGACAAGGTTTCTCTCTGTGGTCCAGACAGGACTCCACCTCATCCCCACCTGCCACACTCAGGCTCTGAGCACTGAAATTACAAGAACAAGTTCCGATTATTTTGTAAATATTTTTTTCAAATCTATATTTTCTTTTGTCATTCTTTTTACTTAGTCTTCTGCAAAGCTATTTGTTTCTCTCTCTCTCTCTCTCTCTCTCTCTCTCTCTCTCTCTCTCTCTCCCTCTCTCTCTCTCTATTTATTTATTGTGGCACTATGTATTGAACCCAGGGGCTCTTACATGCTAGATAAGTACTCCTTTATTAAACTATGTCCTAGTCCTTGAAAAAAAAATTAACTTTGAGACAAGGACTTGCTAAGTTTGCATTGGTCTTGTACTCACTCTTTAGACCATGAAGACTCTGAAACACCCCTGCATAAGCTTCCTAAGTAGCTGGGATCAAAGGCTTATGTCATGAGGCCTGGTGAAAAATTTTAGCTTTTTGAAAAGCTAATTTAGATATACAATCCATTTTCTAGCCCCTTCCTGTTTGTCTGCTTTATTGTCCTGGTTTAACTTCTTTCATTTGATATCTGTGTGCATGATTTTATAAAACTGAATGGACTCTATAAACCACAAATGAGAGAAAGCATGTAAAATCTGTCTTTTGGGAACTGGCTTGATGCACTTACTATAACTATCTCCAGCTACATTCATTTTCCAACAAGTGACATGCCTCCAGTCTTCTTCATGCTGAAAAGTCTCCATTGTGTATATATACACAGTTTATTTATCCACTCCCTTGTTGTTGGACATCTAGGTTGGGCTATCATGTAGCTATCGTTAACAGCACTGCAACAGACATAGATGTGCAAGTGTCCCCATGGATCTGCTTGGGGTCTCTGGGGTCAGTACTAGGAGTGGCGATAGCTAGTTAATTCGTAAGATTTACTGGGAAAGCAAGAAGAAACCAGTTCCAAAAGCAGTAGATGGAGAGAAATAATTAGCATGGAAGTAGGAATTAATGAATTGGAATATTTTAAAAAATAGAATCAGTGAAACAAAGAGTGGATTTTTTGAAAAGCTAAACAGGATTGACAAACCTCAAGAAACAGTCTAGAACTTAAAAGAGCACTCATCACGATCAAGCTGGTTTCATTCTAGACATGCTCAATATACATAAATCAATAAATGTAATTTATCACATAAATGGACTCAAACCCAGAAATCGCCTAGTCACTCCAATAGATACAGAAAAGGCCTTTGATGAAAAGCAGCAGCTCTTCATGGCAGAAGTCATGGAAGTTAGGAACAGAAGGAGCATATCTCAGCACAATAAAGGCTGTATAAGATAAATCTATAACCAGCATTATAATAATGGGAAAAAACCACAAGGCATTATCATTAGGGTTGGGAACACACAAAGGGTAGCACTCTGTCGAGTCCTATCCAATATAGTGCTTAAAGTCTTAGCTAGAGCAATGAGACCAGAGAGACAAACAAAAGGAGACAACTAGAAGTGAAAGTATCCCTCCCTACTCACAGGTGGTGTGATTCTATACATAAGAGATCCTACAGCCTGGTGCACAGAGCTAGTTCCAGGACAGCCAAGGCTACACAAAGAAACCCTGTCTCTAAAACAAACAAACAAACAAAAAAACAAAAATAAAAAAAAGAAAGAAAAGAAAAGAAAAGGAAAGAAAAGAAAAGAACAACAAAAGAAAACAAAACACACACAGAGAGAGATGCTAAAGACTATACCAAAACCTTCAGCAAAACGGCAGATACAGAATTGACATGTGAACATTGGCAGCCTTCCTGTATACCAATGACAAACAGATATCAAGACATGAAGAAAAGAATCTCATTCACAGTGTGAGAGCGGGGTGGGGGAGAGGGAAGGAGAGTGAGTGAGAGCAAGAGAGAGAATGCGAGAGTGAGCCAGTGTTCTGGAGTACACCTAACCAGGGAGTGAAATACCAGAAGTGAAAGACCTTAACAGTGAAAAGACCAAGGAAAGAAATAGAGGAACACATCAGAAGTTGGTAAGATCCCTCATGCTGGTGGATTGGAAGAATTAATTGTGTGAAAATGGCTAGCTTACTAAAAGCAACCTATAGATTCAGTGGGAATGTAGGCTATGATTTTTTTAGCTGAAAATGTTTTCTCTGTCTTTAGCATGAAATTCTCTTTTTTTGTAAGAGCCTTAAAACATTTTAATCACTGTGTATTCGTGTTTGTGTGAGTGTATGCCACTCTGGAGATGCAGTTACCAGCAGCTGTGAGTAGCCTGGTGTGGGTCCTAGGAGCTGAACTCAGGTCTTCTGCAAGAACAGTGTATGCTCTTAACTGCTGAGGTGTCTCTCTCGGCCCTCTTCTCTTTTTATGTCCATTTTCATGTATTTAATCTTTTTATTGATCTCAAACAGTACATTTTAAAAAGATTTATTTTTTAGTTTTTTTATGTGTTTACATGTGTGTCTGTGCAGGGTATGTACACATGAATGTGGGCATGTGGGTGCAGAGAGAGGCCAGAAGAGGGCATCAGAGCTCCTGGAGCTGGAGTTAGAGGGGGCTGTGAGCCAACCAATGTGGTTACTGGAAACTGAATTTAGGTCCTCGTGAGCAGTGTGTGCTGTCATCTGCGAGTTATCTCTTCAGTCCTTAAATGGTGTATTCGTACCTCCTAATTAATCTTTGTCATTGATTGTCTTTTGACACTTCTACTTCCTTTCCCTTGTCTTAAAGACCTTATATCATGTTTTCTCCTGAAGACCTTCTGTTAGATCTTCTCCATAATTGATTCTATCTCTGAGGATTTTTAAAAAAATTTTCTGAGACAGGGTTTCCCTGTGTAGTCTCCTAGGACTCACTCTGTAGTCCAGGCTGGTCTTGGACTCACAGAGATTTGCCTGCCTCTACCTCCTAAGTGCTAGGATTAAAAGTGTGTGCCACCACTGCCCCACATCTATGAGGCTTTCTGTGGGGCTTTTTATTTGACTTATTGAAATTTTCATTCCCCGGACATTCCACTGAATTTGAAATAAGTTCAATATCATTTCCTTCAAGGGTTAATTCATCCTTCTGGGCTAAATGATCAATGCCTGTCTGCATCTGAACCTTACAGATGTATTTTTTACCCAAGAAATTTCAGATTTCAACCAAAGTTCCATTCTTCTGAAAAAGGACATTGATGGGGAGGTGAGCATACACAGACCTCATCCTGTAGCAGAAGCCCAGTGTAACACCCTTGGTCATGTTCTGAACGTGACTGTAGATGGTTGGAACAGTGGCTAGTCCCTTTCTGTTACCCCACCACTTGTCAACCCGGAGCTTTTCTTTTTCTTTCCAAGGAGACTCAGCTCTATATTGATGTGATTGGAGTTCCTACAGAGGGCTCCTTTGGGACCTGTTTTAATTAGGATTTTTATTGTGTGAACAGACACTATGACGATGGCAACTCTTATAAAGAAAACATTTAATTGAGGTGGCTTGCTTACAGTTTCAGAGCTTCAGTCCATTATCACCGTAGTGGAGAACATGACAGCATGCAGGCAGATGTGCTGGAGCTGAGAGTTCTATATCTTGCAAGCAACAGGAAGTGGTCTGGTGTTGGGGTCCAGTGTTGGAGTCAAGCCCTGACCTATTGAAGTCGCTGAAGTGGGGGAGTGAGGAATTGAAAAATGCTAGATAGGAAATATAGAAGTAGATGAGGAAAAAGATGGAGACACAGGATAGCTTTGAGAGGGCCCTGGGTCAATACCCAGCAGCCTTGAGTTTATTCATAATGGGCTTTTATACATTAGCAAGGGGAGAGGCAAAATATTCCCCCTTTCAAGATCAAAACACAATGTACAACCAAGTGTAGACCCTTCAAAACACCTGGTAACTGCACCCCATAGCAAAGCATCTTGTGATTAGGCCTTGAAGTATAAGACACATAGTAACCAGGCTTTTGCATACTATTATGCAGCCTTGGAGAGGAACATAAACTCTAACTCTCTGACCTTGAGTCAAAACACAAGTTGGAATCTTTGTAGGCTCCCACACACTGGGTGGTATCTTGAGCATAGGAAACATCAAAGCCTGCCTCACAGTGACACACTTCTTCCAACAAGGCCATACCTGCTCCAACAAAGTCATACCTCCTAATAGTACCACTCCCTATGGGGCCAATTATATCCAGACTACCACAGGTTGGGATTAAGGGGTCAGGGTTGGGGCTGGAATCTCAAGTTATGGTTAGGGTTTAGATTAGAGTTAGGTTTAAGGAGCACCAATGCCTGAAGGCTCATGAGCAATTAATTGTTTTTCGTTTTTATTGTTTGTTTGTTTTGTTTTTTCAAGACAAAGTTTCTCTGTGTAATAGCTCTGGCTATCCTGGAACTCGCTTTGTAGATCAGGCTGGCTTCAAACTCACAGAGAGCTGCCTGCCTCTGCCTCCCAAGTGCTGGGATTAAAGGAGTGTCCCACCACAGCCTGACACAATTAATTGTTGATGGAGAAAGTAGAGACGTAACCATTAATAAGTGCCTATGCTCCTGTAAACAAACCCTCACCCAGGCCCAAGTGAATCACAATCCTAGTGAAACTCATTGGGTTATTAAACAAAACAAAGCAAAACAAAAACAAAAACAAAAAGCAGAAGATGCCAGTGAGATGGCTTATTGGGTGAAGCACTTACCATGTTAAGTCTCAAGACTTGAGTTCAATGCCCAGAACTCATGATGAAATGAGAGAACCAATTCCCAAGTGTACTCTGACTTCCACACACACTCAGGTCCTCAGGCTTGGAGGCAAGCATCTTAACTCACTAAACCAACTTGCCATCCCCAACATTGGCACTTTGGATTGCCCTAGCTAAAATACAGAGACAAAAATTGCTATAGTGATTTCTGACTTGTCCTTGCTTAGGATATGTTCGTTACATCTTCTGTCTGATCCCATTTTCTTGCTTTACTCCTCGTAATATAGTTTAATAGCTTCCTGAGCAATTTACTTTGATTTCAGTTGGAGTTGGAACTCTCCTTCGCCTTCCCTTTTGAGGCCACTTGAATGGCTTTAATTACTTGCTGAATATTTTCAATATGTGTGAAGAAGAATATAAAAAAGACTCTGGGAAGTTGATTTTGAGGTTCATCAAGCTTGGTGATGAGAAGTACTTTAGCCTGCTGTGTGTCAGGATGCACACCCGCCACACTCTTTATTCCAGAGCAGTACACAAATGTTCCGCTATGCATCAACTAAGGCTTCATGCTGTCCTTCCACTGAAGCCTTTAGAAGCAGATGTTCAGTAAAAAATTATAGGAATGGTCGACTTCCTTTCTGCGGGCCTTGGTGCTAATGAACAAAAGGTTTTTAAGAAGAAGGAAAAAAAATGAAAGCTAAGCCAACAGTTCTTCCTCTGATTAGTGTGGTCTTTAAAATTGTCAAGCACTAACTCACTCTTGACCTCTTCCCCCCATCCCTGCATTCAGTGTTTCATTTCTTCCTTCTCTCTGATCTTTACATTTCTGTCTGTATTTCTCATAAAAACATAGACAATCAAAACATATCATATTGTAGTTGAAATTTTTCTTTGGCTGCCAATCAGCTCCCAAATAAAGACATGGAGATTTATTATTAGGCTATTGATGCCTGCCGGCAAAGGGAAAATCTGTTTTCTCCGATGGAGTCTCAATGGTATATTAGTCACACTCTTCGGCAGGTCCCATGTCCAAGAGTAGCTGAGCAACACCAAAAGAACTTATTTCTGTGGACTTTTTGTCTCATTTTACTTTGTTTTGGCTTTTTTCCCTTCAAGACAGGGTTTCTTTGTGTAGCCTTGGCTGTCCTAGAACTAGCTCTAGCTCTGTAGACCAGGCTGGCCTTGAACTCACAGAGAAGGGCCTGCTGCCTGCTGCCTGCCTCTGACTCCTGAGTACTGGGATGAAAGGCATGTGCTTGTTTGTTTTGATTTTTGTTTTTTGTGTTTTTTTTTTCTTTTCTTTTTTTTGTTTGTTTCTTCTTTTGTTTTTTGAAAGAAAGAGAGAAAAGAACACAAACTTGGGTGGGTAGGGAGGTGAAGGTGGAGCTGGAGGAGTAGGGGGAGGGGAACCATGATCAAAATACATTGCATGAATTTTTTTTTCAATTAAAACAGTCATCGTTATTATTTTTGCTTTAGTTACTGAATTGCCTTAAAATACCAGAATTCATTTTTAGAGCCCCTTTGATTAACATCAAAGTTAAGCCAAAGCCACAGAGATTTAACCTTGGTCCCCACCTCCCACAACCCCCTTCTCACCATCCTTCATCAGCACGTACACTTAGCACAATTGATGACGATCATGATCATCAGAACTCCACAGTATGTATCAGGGCTTACTCTCAGAGTTATTAGTTCTATAGATTGAGGACTCTATAATGGCACAGATACACTGTTACAGTAAAATACACAATGGCTTTACCACACTAATGAATCCTGCAAGCCTGCCTACTCCAAGCTAGTCCTGGGCAAAGTGATGTTTTTATTATCCCATTTTTGCTTTTTCCAAGAATGTCATATTGTTGGAGTCATTGTATGTATTTTATATAGTTAGCAATCTACAGATAAATTTCCTTGTGTCTCTCTATGGCTTGCTAATTCATTTCTTTTTAATGATGAATAACTTTCTGTTGTCTAGATGTACCATGATTTATTTATCTATTCAACAACCAAAGAGTATTTTGACTGTTTCCAACTTTTGGCAGAAATAAAATCTCCATGGGCTTGAATGTGACTATTTACTTGGAAACAGGCTTTCACACCCTTTGGGTACATGTCAGAGTGTGGTTGCTGATAGAATGGGTAGATGTAATTTTGTGAGAAATTCTCACCCTGTATTCTAACCAGCTGTAGTGTTTTGCATTCCCACCAGCAGCAGAGTTCTTACCGTTTCTCATCCTTGTGGGCATTTAATGTCATGTTAGAGATTATGGCCATTTTGATTGATGTTAATATATTTCATTGGTACTTTAATTCACATTTCCTTGAAGCATATTTTCCGTCTCTTACCATTTCCTTGTTGAGGCATCCTAAGATCTGTGGCCCATTTTTTTTAAAAGGGTTGGTTACTTATTTTTATATTGTTGACTTTTAGGAATTTTTTTGCATATTATGGGTAGCAGCCTAGGCTGGCCTCAAACTTGCAATCTTCCTACCTTAGCTTCCAGAGTTCTGGAGTTACAGGCATTTGCTTCCACATGTCACCAAAAACCATTACTTTCAATGAACTCTAGCTGAGCAGTGCTTTTTTTTTTTTTCTCCTCAGGGATTACATTTTTAGTGTCACAATGAAAAAGTTATTATCAAACTCAAGGTCATTAGATTTTTGTCCTTGTTATCTTCTTGGAGTTTGAGAGTTACATTTTATGTTTATGTCTGTGATCCACTTTGAGTTAAGTTTTGTGATGTTTATATGGTGTCTACATCCTTTGTGCCCTTCCATTCCCATCCTCTTCTCCTCCCTGCCTCTTTCTTTCTTCCATGTGGATTTCCAGTTGTTTTGTATCATTTGTTGAAAGAGGTTATCATGTCTCCATTGCATTGATTTTTGTTTCTTTTGCAGAAATCAATTGATTATATTCACATGGGTCTGTTTCTGGGCTCTCCACATAAATTGAGACCTGTGGAATTGATGTTAACTATAGATTTTATACACTGTTGGATTTGATTCATGAGTTTTTAAATGATTTCTGTATTTATGTTCATAAGAGGTATTTGTAAGCAGTTTTATTATAAGATAATTGGTTTTGGCATTAGAGTGTTTATAGAGGAGTTAGGAAGCATCTACTCAGCAGTTATCTTCTCAAATTACTGTAATTTCCTGTGTAAATATTCAGAGTAACTCATCTATGAGCCTATTTTGCCTGGCTCTTTCTGTATTGGGAACTTATCCAATATGATAAGTTATGAATTACTAGTAGTCACCTTTACAAACGGTGATGGGAAGTTTAATATCCACAAACAGAAGAGCAAAGCTGGACTCTTATTTTACCATATATAGAACTCATTCAGATTAAAGACTTAAATGCAAGACTGAAACTATGTAACTCTGAGGAGGAAAGATGGTGATGTAATTCAGTATCAGTTGTTTGTTGACGTTGGTCTGAGGAATGTTTTCATCGGCTATGACACCAAACACACAAACAACAAAAGCAAATACAGTCAACTGGGACTGCATTAGACTGAAAAGCTCTGTACAGCAAAGGAAATGGGCCACACAGTAAAACGGTAATCACGCAAGGATAGAAAATGTTTGAAATGTAGCTGTAAGATAGTGACAGGCCAAAAACAACAACAACAAAAAAATTAAGACTTGTCTTCTTTGACATTTTGTAACAACGACGACGACGACGACGACGACGACGATGACGACGACAATGATGATGATAATAAAATTATAATAAACTGATATGCTTAGGTGTCAGGTCAGGTTTTGGATATTTATCCTGCATGGTGTTCTCTCAGGTTACAGGTGCTAAGGTTTTGGGTTTGGCATTACTTTAGGGAAGTTCTCAGTTATAATTATTTTGCTGTTTTTTTCCTGCTTCTTCTTCCCTTCTGGTTGTTGGTATTACTGCTGTAGGGTAGAGATCCAAAGATCACTCAGCATGACCAAAGTTCAAATTGAGAGTCTGTATTAAGCCCGCCTGTGACTGCCTGGAAAGAAACACTTCTCACAGATCAACCTTGAACACATATTTTTAAATATAAAGAACACAGAAAAACTACATCCTTGTTGGCATTTGCAGCGGGAAGCAAGCCAGCAGTTTAACAAGAGTCAAGAACATGCAGTTAGCTGGGGCATTTCAACCCCGAGTTCCTAGAACAGGGTTGGGTGCTTTCCCATGGGACTTTGGAGGCAGGGGGGAGAAACCAAAGATGACTTCAGCTGAGACAAGATGAGACAACATCTTGTCCTGTTACATTAACGTTATGAGCATGCTGTACCTTCTGTAGTTCTACAGTTCTTGGATAATGCATTAGTCAACATTCTCTAGAGGAGTAGAACTGACAGAATGAAGCTACATTAAAAAGGGATATATAGAGTAGTTTATAGGCTGTGGTCCAGCTAGTCTAACAATGGCTGTCTCCCTGATGGAAAGGCCAAAAATTCTGTAGTTGTGAGTTCACAAAACTGGATGTCTCAGCTAGTCTTTGGTCTGTGTTGGAGTATATATTCTGTGCTATTGTGCGTTGGAAATATATAATTTGCCTTTTGATTTTGCAGGGGTTTCCAATTAAGAGATTGCCTTAAGCCTTAGAAGGGAGTCTGGACTTTTAAATAGTGTTGAGATCATGAAAAACTATGGGGGCTTTTTAAGTTGAATGAAATACATTTTGTGGTATGACATGGCCACAAGCCCATGGGGGCCAGGGACTGGAACGTAGTGGTTTGAGTGGGAATTTTCGCACATAGTTTCAGGTATTTGAATTTGAATACTTGGTCCCCAGTTGGTGGCACTGTTTATATAAATAGTGCAGCCTGGCTCCAGGAAGGATGTCACTGGGACAGTGTCTTAGTTAGGGTTTCTATTGCTGTGAAGAGACACCATGACCACTGCAACTCTTATAAAGGAAAACGTTTAATTGCTTATAGTTTCAGATGTTTAGTCCATTGTCATCATGGTGGGACATGGCGGTGTGCAGGTAGACATGGTGCTGGAGAGGTAGCTGAGGGTTCTACCATCTTGAGCAGGCACTAGGAAGTGGTCTGAGGCACTGGGCTTAGCTTGAGCACATATGAGAACTCAAAGCCTGCCGAGGACAATTTCAAGAGCCATGCCATATTGCCTGCCTGAGTTAAGTTTCTGTTGTCCAGTATTGAGCCACTAACCAGAAACTTTCGTGCCTGGACAAGTCCTGAGTTATTAGAAAATAACTTAACATTTCCTTATCTTTCTGCTACAGTGACCATTAGTAACAATGTTTTGTGGTTAGGTTCCTTGGTTGGGTTGCTTGGCAACTCAACAGTGCCCTGATCATTTCCCAAAGAAAGTTTCCTGGTCTGCTTACTATAAAACCCACCTGAGAAAAATAAAATTTTGCAGCTTGATCAGAATATTGTCTTGCTGTCAGTTCTTTGTGTCTCTTGTCCCTTCATTCGCCATTCCCCCTTCTAGGGTCTCTGCTGAAGATCCCGCTGGCCGGGACATAAGCCCGCCTCCACAGTGATACACTTCCTCCAACAAGACCACACCTACCAAGAAGGCCACGTGTGTGTGTGTAGCTGGGCCTGGGGAGAACTTATAGGTTCTGGTTCTCTATTTCCACATGGTGGGGCTCAGGGTTTGAACTCAGGTTGTCAGGATTGGCAGCAAGCAGCTTTACCGAGTAACCCATCTCAATCACCCGCTGCTAAACAGACTGGTAAGATAAGAGTCTTTAAGTATTACTTCTGTATTTACTGCTTCCTGTCATCTTTATTTCTTTTTTATTTAATCATTCATGTTGGATCATTTTCCTTCTTGTTAAAACACATCTTTTAATTAGTATATGTACTGACGTAAGTAAGTCTTACATTTGAAAAAATATTTATTGCATTGTTGATGTTCTATTGGATATTATAGGTTGAATTCCATGTCTCCCCCACCCCCATCCACAGAAGTCCTTACTCTCAATACCTCAGGATGAGAGATAATTTGGGATTGGGTCATCACAAAAGTAATTTTATGATTTATGTATCTGAATATGGATAAAATAAAATCTTAATCCAGTATATCTGCTATCTACCAAAAGGAACAACTTAGACAGAGAATGCCATGTGAGCATGAAGGCTGAAGGTGACGTGGTACAGCACAGGTTGACATGTGCCAAAGCTGACCAACAAACCACCAAAAACTAGCAGAGAGGCATGCAACATGATTCCCTTCATAGCCAAGAAACCTTAGACTTCTAATCACAGAATAGTGAGTCAATGACTTTCTGTAGATAACATGACTATAAATATATGATTAACAAACACATGGTCTCCACAATGTGAAGATACTAATTCAGTGTTTTGAGTAAGAAAGTCATAGTCTAGTTATACATGACCCAAGGACCTAGGATTCTGGCCATTCATGCTCACTGAGATAGGAGCTCCAAGTTTGTTGTCTATGTCAGTGAAGACTAAGGGTGTGGCCTTTCTAAACAGAAGCAAGCTTTATCAAGGAGAAGGAAAGAAGAGTGAGGAACTGAGGAATCGGGGGAAGAGAGTCAAACTTCCAAGGATTTTGCAAGAGACTAGAAAGCCACTGAGCTCTCTCTTCCGGAGGCTTTCGTATGCATGTCCCTCTGGCCCAAGCAGGGCCTTGATCACCCACTGTTCATGGGTTTCCTATCCAGTTAGGGGCGGTTAGGAGTGGTTGAAGCCCCACCACGCCACACCCCCACATCCATCTTTGATTTGTGGTTTGTTAGCTGCTGACCCTGACTGTTAGCCGTTAGTCACTGGCTGCTGTGGCTTTTCTTTCCACCTTGCAGACATCTCAAGGACTGTTAACTATAATTACACTAAGCTGTTCTTTGTTCTCACAGCTACCGAGAAGTACCTGCACTTGTTCTTAGCTAGCTGTCTGTGCAACGGTCTGGGATCTCGTTCCTGAAGTCTTCTCAGAAGCTAACTTTCTGCAGTCTGTTCTTACTAGAATTAGTCTTTATTCTAAACGTGGTTTTGGTTTTCTTTTATGTGATGCTTTTGCAACGTGCATCTCCAAAATGCTCACCCGTTGTCATGGTGTTCTACAAAACACTGCTTTTGATGAAATAGCTCATTTTACATAACATCGGGCGACACCAGGGACTTTGGCTCATGGTATCCCTTAGTTTTAATGTGTTCCCCACTATCTCAAAGCAGTTGACTTTAGATGAAGGTTTAATGGCCTTTTGGAGACTTTTAGAAAGTTGTGGATTTAAATCTAGGTGCCCATGTAACAACTTTGGCAAGCCATCTGGAAGATATCCCTGTGGCTGCAGTGGCCAGATAGGTGGCAGTGCTGTGAAGGTTCTCCAAATGGCTGTCACTTGGGTTCTGAGTGGGTGTCCAGTGGATGATGCCATTTCTCCCAGAGTCAAGATTCATGAGTTCAGGGATCAAAGGCTGGAAATAGAGCCCTGCCATTATTTCTAACGACCCACAGAACTGTTGCTTGTTTTTGTGACTTTATGCTCTGCTGATAGAGATGCTAACCATGGTCATGCCATTTTGTCAAGCGCCTCCATTTTAATCGAACAACGACAATTCCCAAAGTAGCTTGGTTCTTAGAGCTAGGGTCACCTGTCTCTCTGCATTCTTGCCTTACCCACTCTATTGTTGTCCCCCCAACCCCCACCCCGCTGTCACTAATGACCAGCCATGAGAGAGGCTTCTAGATCATCTGATATGGTCTTTAGCTGACTCACTGGTTACCCCCAGTGTTGGACAATGGCAGGCCACAAAAGGACACTTTTTAGTCTCTGTCCCCAATTTGGTTTGTCCTATATGGTCCCCAGTCTGTAAGCTGATGGCAGGCTCTGCTTCTTGGCTCAGAGACCCTCTGTGGGCTTTTCACCCGGATAAAAACCTGTGGTGTTCTTGAGCTGTTCATCGTCTGCCTTTGGTACTCACTGGTATTACACTGGTGGACTGGACAGGAAGTTGAGTATGGGCTCTCCAATGGGAACGCCCCTCTGCCCTTTTCTCCTTCCTGTTGACCCTGTGGGCTCATTACTCCCCTTCCTGCTTGAGCAACTCTTACAGGGGCCATCTCCACTGAGCTCATTACAGCCACCACCAGCTGACTGAATTTGAGAGAAGTTTGAAGCCCCCCCCCCCCCAAACAAAAACAAAAACAACTCTTTTGGACCATCCACAAGGCAGACTTGTCAGAAACCCTGGCACTGGGTGGGGAGTTTTCTGAAGATTGTGCTGTTGATGCCCCTCCAAAGGATGTGTGGATGTTGCCTCTCTTTATCTAGGGCAGTGGTCCTCAACCTTCCCAGTGCTTCGACCCTTTAGTACAGTTCCTCAAGTTCTGGGGACTATTTCATGACTACTTCATCACTGTAACTTTGCTGCTGTTATGAATTGTGATGTAAATATCTGATATGTAGGATACCTGATGCTGTTATGAATTGTGATGTAAATATCTGATACGTAGGATACCTGATATGTGACCCCTGTGAGAGGGTTGTTTGACCCCCAAAGGGTTCGTGACCCATAGGCTGAGAACTGCTGATCTAGGGGGTTACCTTTTCACCAAACAGAATCCGTCCATTTGAAAATTTCCTTGCTCACTCCACCAGATGGCCACAGGACAACCATCCTTTTCAGAGGGGCATTCAGTTAAGCCCAAACATCTTTCAGTCTACTCCAACATGGCTTGACTGTATTGCCTTCTCTATAATGGCCATTGTCGATTGGATGGGTGGCGCCTTTAGCTTACAAATAAATGAGACTTTAACTTTTCCTCCAGCGCAAAGGAACATGGTCTGAAGTTCCCTACATCCAAGCCTTTGTCTAGCATGGCTCCTGCCACCTTTTGCCTCTTCTGTTCATGCTACCCCACCTTTCCCCCTTCTCCATGAAATTTCTCCCAGGAGTCTCCTAAATGTCATCTCCCTCTTCTTAAATCTGACCCTTGTCCTAAATTGCCATGTCCACGCTTTTGCCCTTACAACTGCTGTTACCTCTGCAAATCGAGTGCCTTTCTCTTGGCTCTGCCTGGATCTGCCTCCAGGGCTGCAGGAAGTAGCCTGCCACACCAGCCTCCACCCACAAATACCCAACCCCTCAGAAATGCCAAGTCACCTCGGGCCCAACCCCACCCATCGCCCATTTGTTGCTAATGTAAATCCGTGTTTTGCTCGCTACAACAGTCAAACTAGGATGGAAAACCTCTCCTTCCTTAGAGCCACCGACTCAGCCCTATTTACATAAAAAATAAAAATCTGTGTTTAATCCAGACTTCTGAGTTGCTTATCGAGCCCACAAAAATACTTGCTGTCACGTCTCTTTTCGCCCTCTTCTCACCTGAGATCCCACGCTCTGGTCCCTTTCTCTCATCTCCTCCCCACTCTCAGAGTTGTAAAGACAGCGGGAGGGAGACCTTGGTGAGTTGGAGCTGAGGAGCCCCACACAGGGTGAGAAAGAGAAACGCTGTGCAGACACAGCGGGCGGCGATCAGGCGGCGATCACGGCAGGTGGGAGCCGTGGGAAAGACATTTCACACAGGCGGAACTCACGTGAAAAGAAGCTTTATTATTAAAGGGGGAAGGGAGAAGGGAAAGGAGGGAAGGAGAGACAGAGAGAGACACAGAGAGACACACAGAGAGAGACACAGAGAGAGAGACCTTGTGGGAATGGGGTGTGGTGGTGGTGGTGGTGGAGGGAAATTTTCTCTTAAAGGGGACTTTACATTGTCAGGACGCTGGGCAGGCCAGAATGCTAACACTCAGCCAAGTGACAAAAGACCAGAAGTTTGTTTCCCCGTATTTTTATACGTTCTTGGATAATTTCATACAACGTATTCCGACTAAATTCACCTTTTCCGAGACGCCCCCCCCCCTTCTCTACCCTCCCAACGTTGTGTCTTCTTTCTCTTTTTAAAAATCCATCAAGTCTAATTTGTCCTACCCATATGCTCTTAGGTGTGTGGCGGTCCACTGGAGCATGGTTGACTGGCTAGCGGCCACAGCCTTGAAGAGAACCACTCCCCCCCCCACTTCCCCCACCCCTCCAGCAGCCAACAATTGCCAATAGTTCCTTAGCCAAGGATGGGACTTCTTGCTCATCTCCCCTCTCCATTCGGAGAGTTTGTTTGGCTTGAGTTTTCACAGGTCTTGTGCATACTGTCAAACCTGTTATGAATTCCTATGTGCAACTGCCTTGTTCTGTCTGAAGAATATCATTTCCTTGTAGCGTTTAGAGATAAGTTTGGGGGTAGGGGGAAAAAAAGCTCACTCCTCTTGGAGTCTCTTGGCAAGGCAACACTTTACTCTGATCAAGAGATGCTCACCACACGTAAGAGGCAGAGATCGAGCACACCAGGGTGAGAGATGTGCTTGGTTACCATCCACATGCAGGCGCTGTCTTTTCCCTATTGGCTGGGGTCTGACCTCACAGTCTTTCAAAATTGTCTACACTTCAGAGGATCAGCACAGAGAAAATGAAGGAGAGTGGACAGGGGTCAGTCACTTAAGTTCTGAGGAGGTGACAGAGCCTCTGTGTAAACAAGGATTTACTAGGTTTGGGGTGTCTGTGTGGGAGGGATTGAAATATTTACATAAAAGTCTTACAAGGCAGGGAAGATAAACGGATTTCAATTCCTCGTCATAAACACAAGTTTAACAGTGTTTGATAAAAAGACTAATATTTAATGTTCCTTGCAATTGCAATCCACTGTGTCTTAAAATCTTTCTGTTCCCTCTTCTGCAATCATCCCGAGTCTGGGGAGGGCCATTTGAGAACAACAGGAAGCCTCTCTGCAGAAGCCTCAGAGACGCACTAATGTATTATTAGGAGCCAGTTTAATACCACGTCCATTTAACAGAATAATAGCCGTAGGTTCTCTCCTCGGAACCTGTAAGATGATATTAGCCGCTTCCTCCATCAGGCTGCTTCTGGTTCTGATGTTTATTACAGTCCCAGAAAAGCAACTAGAACATTGACATTACTCAAAAAAATATGAAAAATGTTTCTAAATATGAATTTTTCCAGAAGATTTTCTAAGGTCAGGACTAACACACCACTGTAAAATTAGAGACAAATTCTCTGGTTCTGAAGCAACAAGGTTTTTTAAAAAATGTTGTTCTGCTCTGAGTGACATTTATGAAGAGAAGTGGCCTAGAAGACAGGTTTTTACTCTCTCTGAGGCAGGGTCTTATTATGTAGCCCTGGGTGATCTGCCTTGAGCTCAGAGATCTGCCTGCTTCTGGCTTTTTAGTGCTGAGATTAGTGCTGAGATTAAAGGCACATGCTACCATACCCAGCTTCCAGATTTTATGTTTCATGAAGCTAATTGCTTATGTTTTCTGCTGAGTTTGTGAGGTTTTTAACTATTTAGGAAACTGAGTCTTAAAGCCAAGGCTCATTTACATATCCATTTATGTCAAAACACTTTGATGACCATCTTATAAACAATTCCTACTTTAAGGTGAATCTAGTGTATTTAATACCTGTGCCTGTCTCCTATGCCTCTGCCTGGAAATGTGCAGAGCTACCTATTTACATTTTATTTGACTGTGTTGGCAGAGTCAGAGTGTGTAAGTTGAATATATGCAAAGTTATCAGAAGTGTTCTTTTTCATACAATATTGCATCTAGACTTTCAACATACCAAGAGGCCTTTAAAAAAAAAAAACATTTTTTTTCTATTTTTATCAGTATCTTTCAAAAGAAAAACCTGCCATTTGAGCAGTCCTGGTATTTAAGACTGGGGTCTACGTCTATTTGCTTTGACTAAGCATTTTCTAATTGTATAGATGAGATACACTTTGTGCATTGGAAAATGAGTCTATTTTTAGCCACTATCTAGTCTCTAAGTCTTTGTAAGTTTGGGGCCAATGAGATGACACAGTGGGCCAAGGCTTGTTGACCTATGTTTGACCCCTGAGATCCACATGGTGGAAGGAGAGAACTGACTTCTGCAAGTGGTCCTCTGACCTCCACATACAAATTATGGCACTAATATACAAGCACGCACACACGCACACACACACACACACACACACACACACACATAAATATAATAATAAAACAGGGGACTAATGTTTTTATTTTTGCAGTTGTTGTACACTTGTTATTCTAATAAGCTAAGAATTCAAAATTTTACTGCAAAAGCAAAAAATAAACACAAGGAGAATGGATTCTGTGTGTTAATTGTTGGCTTCTTTGCATACCGAATGTATTTATATTCACTGAGTATATAAGCCTTCTAGAATACAAAGGTTAAAAGAAGAGGTTACCAAGCTGTGCCTTCTAAACTGGAATTATTGGTAATTCAAACCCTCTTCTGGCTGGTGTTCATATGGTCCTAATTGTATTATGACCAGAATATTTTTTATTTGTATTTACTTTTTTAATGTGTATGGGTGTTTTGCCTGCATGCATGTCTGTGTACCACTTGTGTGCCTGGTATCCTTACAGGCCAGAGTAGGGCATTGGATGCCCCTGTGGTTTTAGGATCAGATTCTGGGTCTTTTGGAAGAAAAGCCAGTGTTCTCAACCACTGAGCCATCTCTCCAGCCCTCATGACCAGAATCTTTAAGCAAAGATGAGTTTTTTGCCAACTGCTAAACTTTCTGCAACATTCTGATTGTGGGAAGTCTAAGGCTTTTGTTACCCACATTTTGGTCTCTAAAGAATTTACACCCAGCCTCCGAACACTGACTCTACGTGTGCTCTGTATTCAACTGGCTGTCTTTAGATATTTGCTTCTGTCATTGTGCTTGAATTCTGTTGTCTGTCGGCATCCTGCCGAGTTACAGCTTCTTACAAAAGTTGTAAGATAAGCCTGTGGATAACCAAGACATTATCCACAGGCAAGCAGAACACCTCTTCAGGGCAGGAGCAGACTTTAGGAACTTTTACACAAAGTCCGACATATCATTCAAGTCTCTCAAGACAGAGGTCTAACCACAGAAGGGAAGTGTTCTAAAAGGAGCCTCTTCCTCTAGCTACCAGACTATTGAAATGATGGACCCCAATGAATTAAAAAAATCCCCAGGCCTCCCAGTCTGGGGACCGGAAGGGCTGAAGCCCCACTGCCAGCCAGAGATGGAAGGATTTCACGGTTCTGACAACTTCTGTGAACATATGTGTGGTTCCAACTTTGGTTAGTCTTTCCTGTAAAACTGAAACAGTGCTCAAGAAAAGGTGGAGAAAAACCAGAGCCCACTCTTTCCCCAGCGGGGCCACATTGCAATAAATCCATTTTTCTTGATCTAGTTGTCCCCTAATTTCTTTTAAGAAACTGTGTGTTGGGGCAGGCTGGAGTGGGGCTGGAGAGATGGCTCAGTGGTTAAGAGCATGTACTGTTCAGAGGAACCCACTTCAACTTCCAGTGCCTACAGGAGGCTCGACCTGTAACTCGAGTTCCACGGCATCTGACTCCTTCTTCTGACCTCTGTGTGCACTGAACTTACCCCCAAACAAACACTACCCCAATGCATATAGATAAAGACAATAAGAATAAATCTAAAAACAGAAACAGTGGGTTTACGAATCCTGTATGGCACTTTCAGAGTGGGGGGAATTTATGTCACCCCTTTAGGCAAAAGCTATGACTAGCTGAGATGCCTGTTGAAACTAAAAGAAAGAACAGAACGTGTAGGGCAGGAAGGTAGTTGTAAATATCAACCATGACCCGTGATCAACTACAGAGTGGAGAATGGAGATTGATCCTTATTTTACTCTGTGTGTGTGTGTGTGTGTGTGTGTGTGTGTGTGTGTGTGTGTATCTTTGTTTTCTTTCCTCTTCTTCCCTTGGTGTAAGATACAACGATTTTTCTGTCACACTGTTTAAGCACTGTTGATTCTGTATGACAGTATTAGGTTATGGGGTATCAAGGAGAAGGCCTATGCCATCACTCAAGGACTTGACTTTTTTTTCTGGAAGGGAGATTAGTGCATTTTTAGTTGTGTCAAGTTGAGTAGAGTTATAAAGTCATTATTACTATGTAGGCTATAAGGGAATTTGGACAGATGCCAAGGTAAAGAGTGGGTTTGTGATGGTTTATTTGTGTGTGCTTGTGTGTACCATGTATGTGTGTACACACCTGTGCAGGGGAGCTGCATAGGGAGTCCAGAGGTCACTGTCAAGTGTCTTCCTTCTTTGATCTCCACCTTATTTTTTGACACCAGATTTCTCACTGAACCTGGAGCTCAGGCTGGTTGACCAGCAAGCTCATGAGATCTACCTATCTCTGCCTGCACCTCTTCCATGCCCCCCCCCCAAGCCCCAGTCCCAGCACTGGGTGACAGACACATACACAGCACTGCACCTGGTTTTGTTATGGTTCTGGAGATGAAAACTCCAAGCCCTCACGTCTACGTAACAAATATCCACAGGGCCCTCTGCCCAGCCTTGTGGTGCTAAACTGTATCTGTTGACGTGACTAGGCTGGATTAAACATTAAACAATCTGGGTATGAGTACTTCCCGATAAGATTAGCAATTGGACTGGTGGACTCTGTAAAACAGATCACCTTTATAAAAGTGGCCAGCATCCAGTCCCTCACATAAGCACTTGGATAGAACAAAGATCAGAGAAGGAGGCATTTTAGATCGGGACTTTCCGCCGTTGGCTCTCCTGGCTCACAGACTCTCAGACAAGATCAAGCTGGCTTTTCCAGGATCTTTAGTTTGTAGCCTGTAGATGACAGGCAGGTCATGGTACTTCCTACTCTGTGACTGCATGAGCCCGTTTATCAGAACAATAAATCTCTCTCCTTCTTTACACAAGTTTTAATCAATTATTTACTTTTATTGAGTCAGAGTTTCACCTATGTATTCCTGAGCTAGCCTTAACTGACTACATAGTCCAATTCCACCTTCAATGTTTAGATCCTTCTTTCTCAGCCTCTCAAGTACTGAGATGACAGGGCTGAATTCCCGTACCCGGCTCTCCACACATATAATGTACATACCATAAGTATGTTTATACTATATGTGCATTAGTAACATAAAACATTAATTCTGCTTCTCTTAAGAACCCAGTCTAAAAAAAACCCCAGTCTAATACATTCTGATAAACAATTTTCAATAAATTAAAAAAAACTAGAGTCATTCTTGCATTTTTATATATGTATGTGTACACATTTGTGTGCATGTAGGTACACTTGTATGTGTGTATGTATGTATGTGGAGGTCAAAGGATAACCTCCGGTGTTCCTCATGTACCATTCACTTTTATTTTTTAAAGACAGAGTCTTTTACTGGCCTGGAACTAACCTAGTAGTGTAGGGCCAGTGAGTCCTTGGAATTCCCTCTCTCCACTCCCAGCACCTGTAATTTTAAGTGCATGCTACCATACCAGACACCACACCCAGGTCTTTATGCTTTTGAGGTAAGTGTTTTACTCACAAAGTTGTTCCAAGGTCCCATCATCCTTCTTGCATTTATATCTTGTATGTGTGATGTATGTATGTATACATGTGTTAATGTGTGAGGGTGTGTGTGTGTGTGTGTGTGTGTGTGTGTGTGTGTGTGTGTGTGTAGGCCAGAGGTCAGAGGTCAGCCTTAGGTGTTTGTCCTCAGGCAGAGCTAGTCAACAAGTCTTTATGATCAGTCAGTATCCAGATTCCTAGAGCTGGGTTTACGAGTCTGTACTGCCATACCTGGCATTTTTATGTGGGTGTTGGGTCAAATTCATGTCATCTTGCTTACATGGCAAGCATTATTGACTCAGCCACCTTCCCAGCCCACCTTTTAATTGTTTTTCTCAGGGCTGGAGAGATGGCTCAGTGATTAAGTATGCCATATGCAACAACAAACAGTTAAGTGGATAAAAAGGAGGAAGATCTCTGGGGTTGGAGAGGTAGCACAGCAATTGAGATCTTACTGTTCTTGCGGGGGACCCGGGCTCAGTTCCCAGCAGGCTCACGACCTCTTATAACTGCGGTTTCAGGGGATCTGATGCCGTCTTCTGGCCTCCACAAACTCATGCAGTCTTAAACCCACACAAGTAGGTACACAGTGCACAAATACAATAATAAAAATAATATTTTTTTTAAAGAAGGACAAGCTAAGAAGGCTTTCCTAGGTCTGCGAAGCTTACAAGCCAGGGGGTAAGAAAAGCCACACCAGAGCTGGAGAGAGGCCCTCTCTCTCTCTCTCTTTTTTTTTGAGAGACCTTCTCTTTATGTAAGATAGTTTTATGAACTGTATTAGTCTTTTGTTATATCTCAACAATTTTTCTCACATCCTGTGAAAATCACATTCTTTCAGAGCTCCTTTCCTGCCAGGATGGCTGTAGTCTGGGGTTTTTGAGTCTTGCTTGGATAGGGCAGACCTAAGGCACCTTTTCCTCAAGGGCTAGTTTGGCCTGGTGGAGGCAACATGTTTTGAGAACAGCACCAACAGCTCACACATACTAGAGCAGTGGTCCTCAGCCTTCCTAATGCCGTGACTCTTTAATACAGTTCCTCATGCTGTGCTGATCCCAATCATAAATTATTTCGTTGCTGCCTCATAACTGTAATTTTGCTGCTGTAAATAGCAATGTAATGTAAATATTTTTCAGAGATAGAGGCTTGCCAAAGGGATCATGACCACAGATTGAGAACCATTGTGCTAGAGGATCTGGCCCTCTGTGAACTGAGCCGGCTCACAGACGCCCCGCCCACCATCTTCAGCCCTGGGCGGAGGACCTCTCTGCCTTCCCAGGAGACCTGCCTCTGAGATTTGCCTCATTCACCTGGTTCGGCTGGAGCCCTGAACTTTGTCTCTTTACCTGGGGAGACTGTTTGGCTCCAGTTTGGTTCTTTCTTTGATGGCCAGCTGGAAGTTCTCCAGGCAGTGAGGCGGCACCTCTGTTGTCCTGGTCATGTGTTCTCTTCCTCTCCGAGGTCGCTGTTCTGTATTGCTGTTGTTCAGCATCATATACTTTCCTCACTTTTTAGTTTTGAAAGTGGAAAAGGTAAATTAGTCTCGGAGGTTCTATCATGGCTAAACACAGAATTCTGTCTGGTCCATAGTTTTCATTTTGTCTCAGTAGTCTCTATTCTTGTTTTAGTTAGTGTTTTTTTTTTTTTTAATTAGAGGACTATTACATATGAAGAAAGATTACAATTATTCATAAAGTTATATGAGTTTTCTTCTTAATTTGTGGGTGTAACAATTTATATGGACAGAATTCCCATATAAATGGAATGACTTTACATTTCTGGAAGGAAGACTTCTGGGTCAGGTACTAATTTTAAAGGATTAAAAAAATATTGCCTGAGCCTGGTGGCACACAGCTGTAATCCAGGCTTTCAGGAGGGCAGGGCAGGAGGACTGAAAGTTCAAGACCAGCCAGGGCTACATAGCAAAACCCAGGAGCAGCTTGTCTGGATTGATGCAATCTAACTAATTCACAAAGAATTAGTTACAAACTGAGGCTGTGTAGAGAGTGAAATAAGTTTGTTTGCTGTTTTTTTCCCCCCAAGACAGGGTTTCTCTATGTAGTCCTGGCTGTTCTGGAACTCACTCTGTAGCCCAGGCTGGCCTCAAACTTACAGAGTTCTACCTGCTTCCCGAGTTCTGGGGTCAAAGGCTTGTGCCACCACTGCCTGTCTGTTTTTCATGTTCGTTTGTTTTTTTTTTTTAACCTCCAATTAACCTATTAAAAATTCTTATGGTCTGTCTGCTAATTTAGAGGTTTCTTTTGTCTTTTTTTTTAAACATTTAGAAGCATTTTTAGTTCTTCATATATTAGAGTGTTTGAAGTTGCTCACAATGTACTACTACTCTATTTGTAATCAGCACATTTTTTTTTCTGTATTTCAATTTTTTTATGGCTTGAATTACTATATTTGCAAGTTCAGTGATTTTTTTCCTTTGGTGTCCACTCTGTTCATCTCATCCATTGGATTTTTGTGATGATCATTGTAGATTTTATTTCCGACATGTAGGTTTAGTCTCACAAGTTCAATTTAATTAATTAATGTATTCATTCATTTATTTAAATATGGAGACTTGTTATGCCAGGTGGCACACACTGGCTATGAATTCTTGATATTCCTACTTCAGCCTTCTGAGTAGCCAGGACTACAGGAGTGGACCATCATGCCTGGCTTAACACAAGATCATTTCTTCCTCCCCCTCCTCCCCCTCCTCTCCTCTGCTCTGCTCTCCTCTCCTCTCCTCCCCACCTCTTCCCTTCCCCCTCCTCTCCCTTACTCCTCTTTTTCTGCTCATCATGCTTGGACTCCAACTCACAGCCTTCTGCCAAAGCTGAGCAACATCCTTTGCCTTTGATTTCAACATTTTTATTTATTTATTTATTTATTTATTTATTTATTTATTTATTTATTTATTTATTTTTTATTTATTTATTTAGTATTTTGTATGCAGTGTTCTGTCTGTATGTCTGTCTGCAGGCCAGAAGAGGGCACCAGATCTCATTACAGATGGTTGTGAGCCACCATGTGGTTGCTGGGAATTGAACTCAGGACCTCTGGAAGAGCAGCCAGTGCCCTTAACCGCTGAGCCATCTCTCCAGTCCGATTTCAATATTTTTGAGAACTGTCTTTCATGTATTATCAACAGCTTTAGTTTTTTCTCTGGCATCTTGAATATATGACATATAATAACGGTTTTAATGTCCTTGTCTCCCAGTTCTGAAGTCTGTGTCACTTCTCGGTTAGTTTTCTTGATTGCTTTTCTCTTTGAGCCGTGTTTTCCCTGCACTTTTCTTGCCTCTTAGCTTTTTCTTACTGGGTTCACGACGTGGAGGAGTTGACCTGGCTAGGCGATGCGTCTGCCGCTCTGGCCGCAGAGCTGTCACAGTGCTCCCTCTTGTGGCTGCAGCATAGAAAGCAAGCGCGCTGACCCTCGCTTCAGGTCCGGGCTCAGCACAGCTGCGACGTCAAGGCGAGTGATCTGGACAGCCGAGGAGCCAGCTTGGCGCACAGGAGAGCTTATTGCGTGTGGGGTTCAGAGTGAGTAAGACAAGCCATCAGAAGGAACGGAGGGCAGGCTTCACACAGGAGGGACCACATTCAGTAACTCTAATGGTATTTTTAAAACCGTAATAAAGTTTATAACAGATAATAAATCCGATTATAGCACACAATCACAATGATACCGTCACATAGACCCCGCCACCACTGCACACACAGAGCCAGTCGGGACTTGGGCCGGACTGGTTTACATTCCCAGCAGGGGTGTATAGTAGCACTCCCTTTTGGCTGAATCGTCACTAGCGTTTGTTATTTGTTTCTTAATTGTTCTCATCCTGACTGGGGTAAGGCAGAACCTCGCTGAAGGTTGCATTTTCCCGACGGCTAGTGCATGTGAACATTTTCTTCTGTGTTTATCGGCCATTTGTATTTTCTCTTCGGAGAACCGCCTGTTCATGTAGCCCATTGGTTTGACTGGTTTGCCTGCTTTCTTGCCTGGGTTTTTGAGTTCCTCATATATTCTAGGAATTAATCCTTTGTCAGCTGTATAGGTAGGAAGGGTCTTCTCTCATCCTGTAGGTTGTCTCTTCACTCAGTTAGGAAGTCACATTGGTCAGTTGTTGGCCTTATTTCCTAAGTGACTGAGGTCCTGTTGAGAAAGCCTGTTCCTATGCCTGTATCCTGAGGTGTTTCCCCCACTCTTAAACAGTTTTAGAGTTTCAGGTTTTACCTTAACGTCTTTGTCCCATTTGGAGTTTACTTTTTTTTTTTGTACAGGGTGAGAGCTAAATGTATACATCCAGTTTTCAGGCACTATTTGTTGAAGAGGTTGTCTTTTCTTCAAAGTGTATTTTTTTTTAAATCTTTGTCAAAAACCAGGTGGCTTCAGCTAGGAGGGTTTATATTCGGTCCACTGTTCTAGTCTGTTGATTGATGTGTCTGTTACTGTACCAGTACCATGCTGTTTTGATTATTGTGGCTCTGAAGTTTAATTTCTGATACATTTAGTAATGCTCTGTCTGCTAAGGATTGCTTTGGCTGTTCATGGCCTTTGGTGTTTCCAGATATATTTTTGGATTGCTTTTCCTAGTTCTGTGGCAAATATCATTGGAAGGTTTATGAGGATCGCATTAAATCTGTAGATAACTTTTGTTGATCTAGCCATTTTTACAATGTTAACTCTGCCAATCCAGGAACATAAAATGGCTTTTCATCATCTGGTATCTTTTTTGACTTCTCTTTTCAGTATCCTCATTTTCTCTGTAAAGGTGAATTCGATATTTTATTGAATAGCTCCTGTGTTCACCATATAATTTTCTTTGTTATATTTTTGTCCGGTTTGGCATCAGAGTAGTACTGACTTCATGAGAAGGTTTGGTAACATTCCTTCTTCTTCTATTTCATGGAATAGTGTGACCTTAGTTTGATAAAGATACAGTAGAATTCAGAGTTAATTCATCTGGACCTGGAATGTTTTAGTTGGGAGTGTCTTTCTTTCTTTCTTTTTTTTTTTTTTTAAATTGAATGCGTCCCTCTTTTCTGTCAGCTTCAAAGATTCTGTCTCTGTTCTGAGGAGCTTGTTTAGTTGTCAGGGATTTTCTCAGCCTGTTTATATCATGGGAATGTTTTCTTTCTGCTCGGATTATGACAGATGGTTTTGCTGGGTAGAGTGGTCTGGGCTGGCAGCAGTCATCTTTCAGAACTTGGAATGCAGCACTCTCAGCCCCCTTACTTTTAACGTGTGTGTTGAGAAATCTGCTGTTACTTTGATCTGCCTGTCTTTCTGTGCAAATTGATGGTTTCTCTTGCAGCTTTCCATATACTTTCTTTGTTTTAACTACACTATGAGTTAGAGAAGTTATTTCCTGGTCTCATTTGTTTTGGGTTCCAGATTATTCCTGTGTCTTGTAGGGCATTTAAAAAAAAATCTATATTTGGAAAATTATTTGCTATGATTTTGTTGAAAAACATTCTCTATTTCTTTAGCAAGATATTATTCTCCATGTATGCCCATGGTTTACAGATTTGGTCTTTTAATATTGTCCCATAAATCTTGAATGTTCCATTTGTCCCCTCTTATTAATTTGTCTTTGTTGACTGATGTTCCAATTTATCTCTGTTGTCTTCAAGGCCTGCTGTTCTGTTCTCCCTGTCAACCATTGTGTGGATGAGTCTTTCATGAGCTTTTTATTTGACTTGTTGAATTTTTAATTTCCAGTATCTCCTCATTGAATTATGCTTTCATATCTTGTTGTATAGGCTTCTTTATTTTATTCAGGTGTGTGTGTGTGTGTGTGTGTGTGTGTGTGTGTGTGTGTGTGTGTGAGAGAGAGAGAGAGAGAGAGAGAGAGAGAGAGAGAGAGAGAGACCTGCCCTCATAGATGCATATAGCAATTGATATCAGGATATATTTCTTCAATTGCTTTGCTACCTTTCTACCTTTCTGTCTGTCTATCTATCTAATCTAATCTATCTATCTATCTATCTATCTATCTATCTATCTATCTACTAATTTAATTATTTAAAAGTGAGCTCTCTCACTGAACCCAAAGCTTACCATTTCATCTAGACTGACCAGTTTGTTAGCAGGTCAGGCAGGATACACCTCCCAGTGCCAGGATTAGAGCAAGTGCTGACACTCCTGCCGTTTACATGAGTTCTAGGAATACAAACACAGGCCCTTTTGCTTATATAGCAAACATCCAGCTCCTGAATTACATATATATATATACATACATATATATATACATATACATACACACATACACATATATATGTATAAAGAATAGCTATATATAAATATATAGAAAGAATAGCTATATCTATCTATATCTATCTATCTATCCTTTCAGTGGGAGTGGTTTGCAGTGTTCAAGGGGGACTGAGTGGTAGTAGAATTTAGGTGTCATCTTCTGCTAGACTGGTGTTTGGGTACCACAGTCTATCTCCAGTGCTCCTCTCAACAGTAGAATACTGGCCAGGATCCTAGATGCCTATCCTAGCCCTGGGTGTTCCTTTGTGATGTTGGATCATAAATGCTGGTCACACCTGGGGGTGGTCCTTCAGGGGCTGTGCTGTAAATGCTGTTCTTGCCTATAGGCCCTCTTTGGGATGCTTCATTACCAATGCTGGTCTGGCCAGTGGGATGTGCTTCTCAGAACCAGTTGCATATGCTGGCCACACCCCTGGGAATCTCTTAGGAGTCCAGTCGTGAATCCCAGTCCAGCCTCTGTGAAACCCTTTCCTAGTGTGTGGTGTGCTGCTTGGAAGCTGTCTATGTCCCCTGCAGACTCTGTCTATGATTACATTTCCACCTCTCTGAATACTGGACGTTCTGATTCAAAGTTTCATCCCCATAGTCTAGAGGTCTGCCGTTGGCCAGGTTTCAGCATGTAGGCCCATGACACTTAATCTGAGTTTCCTGAGTGTGTGGTTTACAGAGGTTCTTATGTCTCTGAATCAGCATTTTTTTTGAGGAAAGGTCTCACTATATAGCCCTAGCTGGCCTTGGACTTGCTATATCGGTCAGGCTCGCTTTGTACTCACTCACACAAAGAGCTGTCTCAGCAGGTGTCTTTAAAAAATTCTTACGTTTAATTCTTTGTATTATCTCCATACTGTTTATTATAGTAGCTAATGTACTAATTTACATTTCCAACAACAGTGTGCAAAGGTTCTTCTCTCCTCACATCTCTGTACACTCTTACTTTTAGACTTCTTGTTAATGACTCAGGGGAGTGCGGTGATACCTCACTGTGGTTTACAAATCTCTCCTGATTAATGACGTTGAACATTTTTTCATGTACCTGTTTGCCATTTGTATGCCTTCTTTTGAAAAATGCCGATTAAGATTCACGTTGTTATTTTATTTATTTGCTATTGAGTATGTGGAACTTTTTGTATTCTGGACATCCACGCCTTGTCAGACGTCTCATCTATGTTTCCTCCCCTTCAGCGACTGCACATAAGCTGGTGAGTGGATAGAGAAAAAGATTATACACAGGGAAATGCTATTCGACCCCGAGAGAATGACATCCTGTCATTTGCAGCGTGGCTGAGCCGTAGGTCACTGCGTTAAGAGAACTACACCAGGTGCCGAAGGACAAGTCGTTGATGTCACTCTTGTGGGAAGCCTGCAAAGGCTGACTTCATGGAGGCCGAGAGCAGCATGGTGGCTCCAGTGACTGATAAAGAGGCCTTAGGAAGGGTGAGGAGAGAATGGTGAGTGATGCCAAGTAGTCGCAGTAAGAAGTTCTGGTGTGCCGCTTCCTAGAGTAGAGAGATTTTATATATATATACATATATTTTATTTTACAATACCATTCAGTTCTACATATCAGCCACGGGTTCCCCTATTCTCCCCCCTCCACCCTCTCCCCTTACCCCCATCCTACCCCCATTCCCACCTCCTCCAGGGCAAATCCTCCCCCGAGGACTGCGGTCAACCTGGTAGACTCAGTCCAGGCAGGTCCAGTCCCTTCCTCCCAGACTGAGCCAAGTGTCCCTCATAAGCTCCAGGTTTCAAACAGCCAACTCAGCACAGGACTTGGTTCCACTGCCTAGTTGCCTCCCAAACTGATCAAGCCAATCAACTGTCTCACCTATTCAGAGGGCCTGATCCAGCTGGGGGCTCCTCAGCCTTTGGTTCATAGTTCATGTGTTTCCATTCATTTGGCTATTTTTTTTCAATAATTGAGTAAAACTGAAATTTATTATAAGCCACAGTCGTCCTAGGGACCTCCATGCTATATATATAGCCTCTATGAATCTATGGGTTGTGGTCTGATTGTTCTTTATTTTATATCTAGAATCCACTTATGAGTGAGTACATACCATGACTGTCTTTCTGGATTTGGGTTACCTCACTCAGGATGATTTTTTCTAGTTCCATCCATTTACCTGCAAATTTCATGCTTTCATTGTTTTTCTCTGCTGAGTAGTAAGTACTCCATTGTGTATATGTACCACATTTTTTTCCATCCATTCTTCCATTGATGGGCATCTAGGTTGTTTCCATGTTCTGGCTATTACAAATAGTGCTGCTATGAACATAGCTGAGCATGTATCTTTATGGTATGAATCAGCATTCCTTGGGTATATGCCCAAGAGTGGGATGGCTGGGTCTTGAGGTAGTTCGATTCCTAATTTTCTGAGAAACCGCCATACTGATTTCCACAGTGGTTGTACAAGTTTACATTCCCACCAACAGTGGAGGAGTGTTCCCTTTGCTCCACATCCTCTCCAACACTGGCTGTCTTTGGTGTTTTTGATCGGAGCCATTCTGACAGGTGTAAGGAGGTATCTCAGAGTCGTTTTGATTTGCATTTCTCTGATGATTAAGGATGTTGAGCATTTCTTTACATGTCTTTCAGCCATTTGTAGTTCTTGTTTTGTGAATTCTCTGTTTAGCTCTTTAGCCCATTTTTTAATTGGACTGTTCAGTATTTTGATGTCTAGTTTGAGTTCTTTATATACTTTGGAGATCAATCCTCTGTCAGATGTGGGGTTGGTGAAGATCTTTTCCCATTCTGTTGGCTGTCTTTTTGTCTTATTGACTGTGTCTTTTGCCCTGCAAAAGCTTCTCAATTTCGAGAGGTCCCATTTATTAATTGTTGTGCTCAGGGTCTGTGCTGTTGGTGTTTTATTTAGGAAATGGTCTCCGTGCCAATGCATTCAAGAGTGCTTCCTACTTTCTTTTCTATTAGTTTAGTGTAACTGGATTTATGTTGAGGTCTTTGATCCACTTGGACTTGAGTTTTGTGCATGGTGACAGATATGGATCTACTTGTAATCTTTTACATATTGACATCCAGTTATGCCAGCACCATTTGTTGAAGATACTTTCTTTTTCCATTGTATAGTTTTGGCTCCTTTGTCAAAAACCAGGTGTTCATATGTGCATGGATTAATGTCAGGGTCTTCAATTCGATTCCATTGGTCTGTATGTCGGTTTTTATACCAGTACCAAGCTGTTTTTTATTACTATAGCTCTATAGTAGAGTTTGAGGTCAGGGATGGTGATGCCTCCAAAGGTTACTTTATCGTATAGGATTCTTTTAGCTATCCTGGGTCTTTTGTTTTTCCATATGAAGTTGAGTATTTTTCTTTCCAAGTCTGTGAAGAATTGTGTTGGGATTTGATGGGATTGCATTGAATCTGTAGATTGCTTTTGGTAAGATTGCCATTTTTACTATGTTAATCCTACCTATCCATGAGCATGGGAGATCTTTCCATTTTCTGCTATCTTCTTCAATTTCTTTCTTTAGAGATTTAAAGTTCTTATTAAAAAGGTCCTTCACTTGTTTAGTTAGTGTTATCCCAAGGTATTTTATATTATTTGTGGCTATTGTAAAGGGTGATGTTTCTCTGACTTCTTTCTCAGCCCTTTTATCATTTGTGTATAGGAGGGCTACTGATTTTTTTGAGTTGATCTTGTATCCTGACACTTGAGTAGAGAGATTTTAAAGTTTTTTTTTTTTAAAAGATTTATTTATTTATTATGTATACAATGTTCTGTCTGCTCGTATCTCTGCAGGCCAGAAGAGGGCACCAGATCTCATTACAGATGGTTGTGAGCCACCATGTGGTTGCTGGGAATTGAACTCAGGACCTTTGAAGAGCAAGCAGTGCTCTTAACCTCTTAGTCACCTCTCCAGCCTCCCCCCTTTTAAAATTTCATACATATATACAGTATATCTTGGTCATATTTACCCCTATTCTTCCAACTTCCCCTGCCCCCCCAACATATATCCCATCTCCCTTCCAACTTCGTGTCTTTTTTATTTATTTAGATTTTTAAAAATTTATGTGTATATATCTGAGTGGTGTGTGTGTGTGTGTGTGTGTGTGTGTGTGTGTGTGTGTGTGTGTAGAGGGTGGGGTACCTGTGACAACCAAAGAGACAACCAGTGTCAGGTTACCTGGAGCTGGAGTTAGAGGTGGTTGTGAGTTTCCCAACATAAGTTCTAGGAGCTGAACTCAGGTCCTGTTAATCACTGAGCCATCTCTCCATCCCCTGGATTAAAATATTTTTTATAACCCAACAAGTCCAATTAGTGCTGCCTATATTCACATGTGTGTGTGGTCATCCACTGGGGCTGGACAACCTACCAATACCCATCCCCAAGAAAAGTGACTGCCTCTCCCTCGGAAGCCATCAGCTGCCATTAGCTCTGTGGCTAGGAGTGGGACATCGGCACTGGGAGTCCTCCCCACTCCATGCTGGAGCTTTAAATGATTTTAGTTATTTTTATTTTATATGTATGGGTATTTTGCCTGCATGTCTCCTGGGGCATGCTTGGTGCCTGCCCATGACAGGCATCTGAGCCCCTGAAGCGGAAGTTACAGAGGGTTGTGAGCTGTCATGTGGGTGCTGGGAATTGAAGCCAGGTCCTCTGGGTTCGAGCAGCCAGTGCTTGTAACTGCTGAGTCTTCTCTCCAGCCACCCTCATGGTGGAGATTTTAGTTCTTTGGTCTTGTGGAGGTCTTATATGGCCAACCAAAGCTGCTGTGAGTTGCTGTGTGTTACAGCCATGTCATGTGTGGAGGCTAGCCCTTCTCGGCACTCCTCCTCAGCTTCCACCCTTGGCATTCTTTGTGCTCCCTCTTCCCAGACGTCCCTTGAATCAGCAGAGGGTAGTGTAGATACAGCTGTTCCATCTGTGGCTGAATACTTGAAATGGTTAGTCTCAACATTTTGAACAATTATGAGTCTCTGCATTAACCACTGCTCTCTGCAATAAGAGTCCTCTATGACCAAGGTCAAGAGCAGAACAAATCCACCAATAGAAACATAAATATTTGGAAGGTGGTTTGACAACATCACCGTTTAGTTAAACAACATCCACAGATCCCCCCCCGGCCTCTGACTTCCCTAGCCTTGGATTTTGACCATGTTTACAACACCAGGCATGAATCACCCTCTATGGAGCAGGCCTCAGATTCAATCACGAAGGCAGGTAGTTACGCCATGGACAGTCGTACCACTGTTACACCAGCAGGCATGCCTGGGCCGGCAGATCATTACTGTAGCTGGAAGGATCCTGTGCCAGGTAAGATCACTGATGTCTTTTCTCCCCAGGAAGCCTGCACAACACTTTCCAGCACTATCAAAGCAGGCCAGGAAGGAGAGAGAGATTTCCTGGTCAGTTCAGGATTGATTTTTCTATGTTCTCCAACTGAAGTGTGTGATGTCTTCAGTAATAGTCTTACTATCTAGTTATGATGGGCAAACACAGCAATGCCAACAACCCGTCATGTTTTGGATGCCTCTGGAACTTCTCTGACCAATAACTTATATGTCTATAACCTGTGCCTGGTACTAAGATTTTCATTTAATAACCCTGTC
This sequence comes from Peromyscus leucopus, assembly GCF_004664715.2. Lineage (NCBI taxonomy): Eukaryota > Metazoa > Chordata > Mammalia > Rodentia > Cricetidae > Peromyscus > Peromyscus leucopus. The sequence goes on along the minus strand of NC_051069.1, from coordinate 41,020,190 downwards.
TTTGGGGAGCAGTATTATCCACCCATATCGGCTACTTTGGTTCAAACACCTTTAAAAAATACTTTAATTAGCTTACAAACTAGTTTCATGAGGCTTCTTCATAGATCCTTAGGATTGGCTAACTCACCCCCTGCCCTTTGTCTCCCTCACTAACCTGTCATCTCCACTCACACCTTTGGCTCTCAGTATTCTGTATCCTCTCTAGCCTTTCGTATGACATGACTATCCTCTTTTATTATATTTTTTACTTGAGTTGAAGATGACAGATTTCCAGGTAGCTTCTTCATGCACCCTCCATTTTGTCTAGGCCTTCCCCTAGTCCCTTGTTTCTGAATCCCTATCACTTCACTCCCATCTTGAACCTTCCTGTCCCCGACATTCTCCCTCTCTATTTCCAGCTCACCTATAATCTATGACCCCCACTCCCTAAATGTACTCCCAGTAGCCCATTACTAGTTTCCTGATTTTCACATGTATCCCAGGCTAAACATCTATCAGGAGCTGGGGCGGGTAGGAAGCCATGAGGGATAGAGCTGCAGGATTTTGAGGGCCTGAGACCTGAATTGTTTCTGATATGTACTCAGTGTTGGTGTAGGGAAGTGGGGAGGAGGAGGAGCGTGGGTGGGAGGGAAGTCTTGAGAGGAGATGAGTGAGGAAACAGGAATGGGTGAGAGGTGGAGGGAGAGGCAGAAAAGGAAGGGGTAGAGGCAAAGGTGTAGGTTATCGGGAGCATTAATGGTGTTTTGATATGTTGTTTAAAGAGCAATTTCTTGGGGTTGGAGAGGTGGCTTTGTAGGTAGGAGCACTGGTTGCTGTTCCAGAGGACCTGGATTTGGTTCCCAACACCGATGTGGCAGCTCCCAAAATGCTCTGTGAGTGTAGTTCCAGGGATCGATTCTCTTTGGCCTCTGCAGACCCTTCATGCCTGTGGTGCACAGAGACAGATGCAAGTGAATTCCTCTACACATAAAAAAAGTTAGACTTGTTTGTAAATATGGACTTCTATAGTCTGGGAGGACTTGGGAATAGCTGTTTGGAGCCTTTGATAAGGTGACAAAAAATATAGTAATGATGTGATGTGAGGGGTCTGGTGACCTGTAGGCAGTCTAATCAGGTGACAGCCTAACTGTTCTTTGCCAACTTCATAGGTGGTCAGAGTGTCACAGTTTCCAGTGATGGCAGAGTGCAGGGACATCTTATCATACGTGGTGGTAGAGGAGGCTTGCAGAATGTTCTAGAGGGACAAAGATGGAACTTCCCTTTCTCTTAGCTTCACAGGTTTGTAGAAAAAGAGAAAAAGCTTACCATGAGTTAATAACTTCAGTTTCACTGGGTTTTACACCCTGTTCCCTTGCAGTCTCTCGTCTCTCTGAAGTCTTTAATGAGTGTTTCTGGGAGCCCTGGGGGAACATTTTGCATGCTGTGTATCAGAACTTGAAGCTCCAGGGCATCAATGCCATGGCACTCTCTGAGTGTGGGAGCCTCTGTCTCACTGAGGTTATAGTCTGAGAGTGGAGTTCCCAGGAAGAGGTATGTAGTGTCCTGGAAGACTGCAGACAAGGCAAGGCTTCCTTTCTGCTGGGTTCCCAATGCCCTGGGCTCTGCACTTGGTCAACTTGTGTTTGACATCTTATTTCCTCTTAAAGACATCTAGCCAGAACATTCCCCGACTCCTCAAGCAAAGATACATAGCTTATTACCAAGATGCCAGACCTTGAATTCCTGCTCAGGATCTAGCCTCAATCGAAGCGCAGATTCCTGCTTTATCTGAAGCCTGGCCCTACTGAGAAACGGGCTAACCTAACCTATCTGTGGTCCTTGTCTGTCCTGTCTGCCTTTTGCCTTACTGCCTGGGCCTGTCCTTACCAATGGCCAATCAATGGTATTAATTCATCTCTTATCACATGACTAAGAAGATTTATAACTAGTTTCTGCCTCTCAGGAGCTATGCTTCTCAAAGGGTCTAGGACAAAGATTGTGTCTCTGAAGTTCCTAATATGATAAAGGAGATGCAGCCCTGTCACCCCAGGCTGTGGACCCAGGCTGTGGACCCGGCCCAAGGTGCACCAGCTCCTGTTCCCAGTGAGCAGGGTATCTGCCCAGAATCCCCAGGTGTTTCTACTTTGATTTCTGTTACTGTGACAAATACCACAGCCAAAAGCAACATAGGGAAGAAAGGATTTATTTGGCTTGCACTCCAGTTTATATTCCATCATTGGAGACAGTCAGGGCAGGGACTCAAGTAGCAGCCTGAGGCAGAAACATGGAGGAACACTCTTGCTGGTTCAGTCATGTTCATGCTTCACTTTCTTTCTTTTAAGAAAAATTCATGGTAGCTAGAAGTTTCTCCAGTCCTGTCCAGCCCCCATGGTCAGGACGAATCTCTCCCACCTGCATCCTGCAGCCGCTTGGTCCCAAGTAAACACACAGAGGCTTATATTATTTAAAAACTGTATGGCCTATGGGTCAGGCTTCTTGTTAGCTAGCTCTTATAACTTAACTCAACCCATTTCTATTAATCTATATGTTGCCATGTGGCCGTGGCATTACTGGTCTGCTGGCACCTAGTTGCTCCTTGGGCGGCAGGCTGGTGTTTGACTCCACCCTTCTTCATCTCATCTTTAGTTTAAATGTACCACCTAACCTTATCCTGCCCTGCCATAAGCCAATGTAGCTTTATTTATCAACCAATCAGAGCAACACATATTCACAGAGTATAGAAAGACATCCCATAGCAATTCATTTATTTTTATTTTATGTGTATGTGTACCAGCATGGATTTATACCGTGTAAGTGCCTAGTGCCTGTAGAAGCTAGAAGAAGGCATCAGATCCCCCAGAACTGGAGATACAGGCAGATGTGAACTACCCAATGAGGGTACTGGGAACCAAACTCGGGTCCTCTGCAATGCCTTAAACCTCTGAGCCATCTCTTCAGCCCCTTAGGTAGCTTTCTGGTAACACCCAGGACCACCTGCCTAGGGATGCTGCTGTCAATAAGCTGGGCCATCCTGCATCAGTCAAGACACCCCCCCCCAAGATGTGCTCATAGGCCATTCTGATCTAAGTAATTCCTCTATTGAGTCATTCTTGGATGAATTTAGCTTGTGTCAAGTTGACAATTAAAGCAAACCAGGGCACCAGGAGTCTGCAAACGCCTCCCTAGACTGGAGTGTTGAACAAGGCTGCAGCACAGAAGGCCAATACACACAGAGAAACAGAATCAATAAAGCATCTATATGTACATATTGAGTTGCCGCTCTGCTTCTGTGGGTCTGCATTCATGGAGTCAATCCATCATGGACCAAATAAATTGAATTTTTATTGAACATGTACAGATTGCTTTCCTTGCTGTTATTCTATAAACAATACAGTATAACAACTATTTACATAGCATTTACATTGTATTAGGTGTTAAAGTAATTCAGAGATGCAGTTCATGGGAAGCCAGGCACAGGTCTCATGCAATCAATGGATTCAGCATCTCTGGATTTGGGTACTTGGAACTAACCCTTCCTTCATATTGATAGATAGCTATGTGGAATGGTGGGCAAGAAATATTTTGAGAACTTGGCTTCCAAATTCTTTAAGGCACACAGGCAGGGTAGACTCTGGGCAGAGTTCATGTCGCAGATGGAGTCTGAAGGCCATCTGGGAAAAAGGATGCTCTCTGCTTTGAGGGACAGCCTTCTATTAAGATCTTTAGCTGTTCTTGCAGAAGGCTGGGGTTATGCTTTCTGCTCCCACATGGTAGCTCACAGCCATCCTTAACTCCAGTCCCTGGGTATCAGATGCCCTCTTCTGGCCTCTGCAGGCACCAGCCACACATGCAGTGCACACACATACAGTCAGGCAAGGCGCTCCTGCACATGAAACACAAAGAATTAACGTTCTTTTTAAATGACAGAGGACAGACAGTAGTTCTGGAATGGTTGCCTAGGTCCTCACCAAGGGAAGGCTGACAATCTATATCTTGTGCAGCAACTCTCTATGGTTGATCCTGCTCTGCGTCTCTCCCTGAAGCCTGTGTGTTGGATCTGCTTTTTTTGCTTTAGCTCCATTTTGTCTGGATAAAAAGACTTTCTTCAGTGCTGGGGATGGAACCTAGGGTCTTCAGTACAGCAAGCAGAATGCTGTCTTTGTCTTAGTCAGGGTTTCTGTTGCTGTGATGAAGTATCATGACCGAAAGCAACTTGGGGAGACAAGGGTCCACTTCAGCCTTCAGTTCCACCTTACAGTCCATCACCGAAAGAACTCGGGGCAGGAACACAAGGCAGGGAATGAAGCAGGAACCGTAGAGGGACTGGCTTACTCCCCAGGGCTTGTTCAGTCTGCTCTCTTATGGACTCCAGGACCACCTGCCTAGGGATGGCCGCACTCACAATAGGTTGGGCCCTCCCACATCAATCACTAATTATGAGAGTGCCCAAGGGCCTGCATGCAACCCAGCCTTATGGAGGCATTTTCTCAGTTGTGTTCCCCACTTCTCAGATAACTAGAGGTTGTGTTGAGCTGACAAAAACCTAGCCAGGACCATCTCTGAGCTTCATCCTTCAACACTTCTTAGGTTTTGCTGCTCAGTTTCAGAAATGATCGTTTCAATTTCTCTTAAGTCACAGCCAGTACTGGGTGCCAGCTGCGTTCTGCAAACTCTGGAAGTGAGAGGCATATTTTTGAGTATAATTATTTGAGATACAATTTTCATACAGCGTTATACAATAGATCTTGTGCCATTTGGTGGCTTTGATGAATAAATGGATGGTTGTGTACATGTATGCTAAATATTTGGTTCTCTGGTGGATGAAGAAGTCCCACTTGATAGCGTTTATTGATTTCTGTGCTGTAAAGACTTCCACTATGGCAGAGTCTAGGAATCTAATTTGAACCAACTTGCAAATGTCTTGAAATTGTAAAAACTGCTTTCAGAGGGTCCAGTGGACTCAGGAAAACCCTGCCTGTTTACACCCCTGTAACCAAACTCCAGGCCAGGATTCAAGCCAGTTTCACCCCCTACATGTCTGGTGTCCCCCCAAACAGCCTGTGCTCATTTCCACAACCATAGAGAAGATCTTATTGTTCTAGAACATTATGACAACACAGCATTATGTTTCCCATCAGATTCGACGTTCACCATATTGTGCTTTTCTTGGCTGTTGGCTTTTTTCTGGCTCAGTACCAGTTCACTATACACCACAGAAGCTTCTCCTAACCAGCTCATGCTGTTCCCAGTGCTGAGACTTTCTGACTTCTCTCAAAAGTGCCTGAGAAACTATAAAAGAAGACGTTCTCATACTCTTGGCAAAGCCCTCTCTGGTGGAGCTTTAGACTCCCCCATGATGGCGGCACTTCTGGAGTGTCTAGCACGAGGCAGATGTTCAGTTCATGTTGTGGAGCCTCTGTTGGCAGAATCTTGTTTCCAGGCCTGGTGCCCAGCCGGGGGTGGATTGACTTTTGGAGGAGGGTCAGACTCGATCACTCTAGAGAGCGGAAAGACTATCCTCTTTAAAAAAAAATACCCACAGAGTTCTTTTTTGCTTTTTATTTGATAAAACTCATGTTAGAAATAGTTCATATTTGGAAAATAGTTCACAACTTCAACAACACCCCCAAAATTTCCAGGTGATTTTTTTGTTGTAATTTGAAGCCCATTTATTATACCCACCTTGTAACTTAGTTTATACACATTGGATTTTTATCTTATGTGCATTATTTCATTTAAACTTTGGTCGAATACTGCAAGATAAACACACCCACTTCTTCACAGATAAGAAAAAGCAAAGCTTTGAGGCAGTAACTTTCCTAAGCTCAAAAAGTTATGAGCGACTCCATTCCAGTCACCTGACTTGAGAGTCCACGCTTTGCTCATGGCCACGCAAAGCCCGTTTACACCTCAGTATGACATGGAGCACACATTCTTAAAGAAGTGCTTTTTATTTTTACTCTCTTTTTGTTTTACAAGTGCCAAGTTAAAGTGAGCAAATTGAAATGTTCGTTGTAAGGCAGCATGTAATAAATCGTCCTGTAGATGGTGCTGTTTCTACACTTTTATAGTAGGAAACACCTCATACGGCCACCAGGGGGCACTGCGTTGAGCCTGGATAATTAGCGGCGAGATCCTGACTGATCTAGCACCAAGAAACGAAAGCCAAAGCCATCATATTCCTTTCCTCTGTAATAGGGACTCTCGGCTCCATTTCTCGAGCGTCTATTCAGCTAGGGTTTCTAACTGCGTAGGTTTAGTCCTTGAGCGCTTCCTACAGCCTGCGCTCCGGTCTCCTGCAGCAGCCAGTGGGACGATCCCTCTCATCCTTCATCCTCTTGTCCTCTGAGCTATGTCTTTGATCTCACACACCCCAATTCAAGATCATTTCACAACAGTATTGTAGCCTCGTTTCTCAGGCTCTTTCCATTCTCAGAGGGGAGCGAGGGTGCCAGGCCTTGGAAAAGTAGGCATGAAGGGCATTCGGAAGAAGCTAGGTACAATGATCAATGGGGGCGTCCCCGCTCCACCCTGACCTTGGTCTGTCAGTGGAAGATGGCTTCTGAGACACAGAGTTGCTGTCTGTGAACACGCCATCCAGGGCTAGCACGAACTGCCTGTGTTATTTAGATGGATAAACCTGGGAAACATGCTAAGTGAAATAAGCTGGCAAGGGAAGGTCACAGCCTGAACGAATCCCCTCACCACACGGAGGCTGCTCTGGCCTCAGTGGATGCTGGATGCCTGTGACATGAAACAAAACTCAGGACATTTCCCCTAAAACTGTCCTCCAGATAGCCCTGGGTGGAGGCAGGCTGACAGCATCCTCCTTCCTCAGGCTGCTCTAGCTTGGAGCCAGGGAGTACCCTCCACTCACCTTCACAAGGTTTTGACTGGAAAACTCGTTTCTCATAAGCAGGAGAGAAGAGGGGGAAATTCATCAAGCGTGAATAGATGTGAACTGGATCAGAGTTGGCCCATTTGAATGCTGAAGAAAGTTGCAGGAAATCTTGAATGAAGGAGAATTTAAGAACATGTTACCTTTTAAATAGGTTTATTGCAGTGTAAACTGATATAAAAACGGCATATATTTAATGCACGCAGTCCCATGGGTTTGGACATTTGTTACCTGTGAATCATCCTCACAGTCAAGGTAAATGTCACGTCCACCACCTCTCCAAGTTTCCTTATTTTTTTAAAAAAATTTTTTTATTGGGGATTAAAACCACTAATACAAGACCCAAGCTCTTAACAAATTTTGAGTGCACAATGCCATAAACACCACATCTTCAAGTCCCAGGCACATCTTAAAACCTTAGGTGTTATCCGAAGGCAGATGTCTAGAACTTACTCATTTCTGTAACTGTAACTTTATACCTGCCAGCAAGTTCCCACTCCCCTTCTCTGAAGCCGCCACTGGCCACCATTCTATTTTCTCCTCCCACAAAACCTACAGCTAGGGACACCTCTTGTAAGTGCAGTCACACAACCACACTGTCCTCCATGGCTAAACAACTTCACCCATGTTGATACATGTCATATGTGATAGGATTTCTTTCTAGAACATACCTTACCCAAGTCTCTGCCCCTTTTGTAGGGAGACAGAAAAAGGAAGGGAGGAGACATGGTCATCCCTGATTCACTCGTTGACAGCGTTTGGGTCCTGGGTGGACCCTGCCAACAGCCTGGGTGTAGAAGGGCAGAGGCTGAGGTGCTCACAGGTGGTTCTGGTGCTCATGGGGTGTGTGGGGGGGGTATCATTAGAGCCCAGCGGGCACGACCAGCTGGGGAAGGCGTCCCAAGAGTCAGAACTTGATTTGCGGCCAGAAGGTGGTGGACCATGGAGAACTGATTTATGACTTTTCCACCCCGACAACGACAACTCCCCGGACTGCTTTAACGTCTGTATCAACATGGAGAACACAACTTCCACTCTGGGGCATGTCTCATGCTCCACAGGTAGATCATGTGTGAGCTTAGGCGATCACTGCCTTTCCACTGTAAGGAAAGAGGCCGAGGTTCAGGGGCTGTCTCATTCCACTGAGCAAATATTCCCAAAGCAAATGGGGGCAGTTTTCCCCCACCTAGGTCTGCCATTGACTCTCTGTACTGTGGCTGCAGAGGACTTGAGTTCAGGTCGACAAACTCCACTCCTCTGAGCTGATCTTACCTCCCCCAGAAGCTTGTGAAGTTATAAGGCCAGCCTAATAGTGAACAGCCACTGTGTCTCCAGACCTGAGAACGGCTTGGCACGTCAGAAGACACACCACCGTGGTGCACGGTTGTATGAGACTTTCCCTGGGGAGACGCAACACACACATTTGTTTACCCACCCAAATAGGGAGCCCATGTCAGACCAAAGTACTGATACCGCCAAAGTCCAACTTGGTGAGCCATTGAGTTTTATTGGGGTTACTTATAGGAGAATAGGTGAGGGGTTACTTACAGGGAGCTGAAGTGACTTGAAGACCACTACCAAAGCCCACCCCAGCATGGGTGACAGCTTACACATCTGGGAACCTGGAGCACCCTGAACAACCTACAGGCAGCTCAACAAGTTGGGAGTGTCCTTTTCAGGTGCTTCAGTTGGTCTAAACCTCTTCCAGGTGGTTCTGCTGGTCTTTGTTTCTTCTAGACAGTGGGGCTGGTCATAGTGTCTTCCAGTAGGGCTGGGCTCGTCTGAGTATGACTCTTAGCAGTCTGGGTGTTTAGATACTCTCTGGGGGAGGGTAGTAAATCTGGTCAGTTTCAGGGACTCCCTGAAGCTGTTTTGAGAAGTTTACTTTCTGTCTTGAAGAGCTTTTCTTTAGGATGGAGAGTTTCAACCTGGCTGGAATCGGAGGAACCTATTACAGGACACGCACCCCAGAGCCATGGACACACAGTCCTGGAATTTGCTTCTCCTGGCTGTGTCTTTAGCTTTGAGATGGGTTTTGCGAGTTTTGCTGCCCCTTGTAGTTCAAAGTCCCACTAGTGCAGTGTGGGCCCACCCCAGAGCCTCTGCGGGTTCCCTACTTGGTGGCTAACCGTCTAAGAGCTTGGGGGAGTTTCCTGTGGTAGGACCTCATACTTGGCAGTTGTGAGCCAGTAGGTTTTGAAAGGGACATCACAGCAAGTGAGCAGGCGATTTGAATGAGAAAGTGAAGGAGGGATAGGGGCCAAGGATGACAGCTGCCCCATGACTTTCCTAGGGAGATAATGCAGGAATTGAAATCCACAGATACCGATAACGAATCTGTTTATTAAGGGGTTATATGGGGTATCAACTCACTGATAGGGGATATGGCCATTTCAGTCCCAGAGTCCCTGGGAGGCTAAGAACCGGTCCCATGCTGTTTCATGCCTGGTCCGGTCTTCATCATCCAAGAGCATGCAAGAGAAGGGGGTGACGTAGGTGCCTCTCGAGTCTTAAGCTGGCCAAGAGGCCATACCCTAGGGGCTAGTACTCCAAGGTCATAGGTAGAATGAATACCCACTACAGGGAGAGGTAAGACACATCGTTTCACCCCAGATAAGAGGAGGGTACTGAGACTGTAGGGGGAGAGGACAGAGGAAAGAACATCCTGCCCCTGACTTGACCCCAAGCCTGAGACCAGGGTCAAGGGAAAAGCACCTCGACCCAGAGATTCTGAGACTTGGAAATCCCTACCCCTGTGACTCAGTGTTACCGGCCAAACAATACTGTACTTTTCCACGGGGGCGGGGGGGTTGGTGGGGAAGCCTGCCCTCAGGAGTCTTCCCTGCTGGCCAGCAACTGGGGCAGTGATGTGTGGGTGTTCCTGGGGATTGGTTGTGTCCCAGGGCCTAGGTAGAGGTGGGACTTTCTGGGTGGGAGAAGAGTCACTCTCCTTTTGGTCCAATGAGAGCTGGCAGAGTCTGTGTCTCAGGAAGCCACTGGTGTTGCAGGGGGATGAGTAGGTTTGGGGTAGGGCGTGGGTCTTGTAGATTGCAGGGTCCAATGGGGGGTTGGGTGGGGGAGCCTGCCACCCAGGAGTCTTCCTTGATGGCTGGCAACTAATACTGTACTTTTCAACTAGCTCATTTGGAGCATGTTCCAAAAGCCCTATAAAAGCCCTCCCCTCCCCAAGTCTCCTGCTGTCCGTTTCCAGTCAGAGGCAGCCACTATTCTGTCCTCTCCCCCAATAAATCTCTTGTGTGGGGTTTGTTGCATGGTGTGACTTTGTGGTATTGCTTGGCTCCCGACTGCTAGGATACCATTGTGCTGGAAGAACCCTTTCAGAAAGACTAAAGAAAGGACTGGCGAAGTCCTGCTTAATGAACCAATGAGTTTATGGGAGTTACTTACAAGATCATGGGTGACTCAAAGGCACCATACTCCCAAGAAGTCCTGGGAGCAACGTGTGGGTAGCTACACCACCGAAGAGTCTCTTGTGTGACATATGGGTAGCTATACCACTGAGGAGCCCCCCTGGGTGATATCTGGGGGGCTACACTACTGGAGAGTCCCGCCACAGTGATTGCCTGCCTCTTATGTAACCTAGGAGAGGGGAGGAATATGTGAGGATCTTGTGACGGCTTTGGACCCCCACTCTGATCTCATGAGAGACTTGCGTAGGTCATCCAAGATGCCCTGACTCAGGATGGCTGTGGTCATGTCCAGGAGGAAACAGTTACACAACAGCACCAGAAGCAGAGGTGGGTGTGTGGCTGGTTGGGACTAGTTTACTCTCACTGGGGAGGAAACCCATCATACCACAGGCTCAAGAATACCTAAGGCAGGGGGACTTCCAGCTCTATCCACAGGAGACTTCCGACCCAATGTAGGACGTTGAAGCTGGGGACCCCGAGGAAAGATAATATGGAATCAACCTGTTCTACTCAGGCCTCTTTATTTTGATTGAGATTTACCTATCTGGATTCCATGTACAATTCTACCTGAAAGGAACCTGTCCTACTTAGGCATCTTTATTTTGATTGAGATTTAGCTATCTGGATTCCATGTACAATTAATTCTACCTGAAAGGTGGCCACATGTAATGGAAGATGGAGAAAGTTATTAATCCAGAGACAAAGCCTCAGACCTTGGGGGCTGCTCAGTCTCCCTGGGAGCAGGTGTGCACCAGGCCGTGCCTGTGTGGGCAGGTGTGCACCGGGCTATGTCTGTGTGAGCAGGTGTGCACTGGGCTGTGCCTGTGTGGGCAGGTGTGCACTGGGCCATGCCTGTGTGGGTAGGATGCTCGTGCTTCCCCTTGGGCCCCCTGTGTCCTCTCCTCACTCTAAGCCTGTTCTCTCACTTTGTTTTAGATCCATTTGAAACTGGCATGAGGACTTTGAAGCTTTCTTGGCAAAAATGCACACAGGTACATTCAGTCTTAGCGGAGGGTGTGGCCTGGGAGACCCACCTGGACTTGTGGCTGCTCCTGCCCCTATTGTTTAAACTCGCTGCAGTAGTCCTGGAGTGTTCTTTTACACTTCTCAGCTAGACCCTGCTTGAGGGCAGTGCTGGCATCTCCAAAGTGGGAGGGAAAGAGATCCACGGCAGTGGAACAGAATTTCCACTCCATTTTCAGCGTCTGCTCTTCTGTATTACATAATGCCATGTGTTAGCATAGTTCATACAATTTAAGCATTCTATGGGGAATGAATGCTGGAACTTCCTGCTAAGACCATGTGAGGTCAGGAGTAGGATTTTCCACTGAGGGCTCATGTGGATGTTCAAGTTTTGCATTATAAAGCATTTCATATTTTGGAATTTTGAGTTAGGGGTACTTGGTACCCCACTATCCAGTGAATTAACAACTAGACCACTCACTGCATATTTAGAGGTCACTTACGCACATTCCATACTACTGCTGAGGTGCCTGGCCACCAGCTCTGGGAAAATGTCCTGCAGACTACGCCAGGCCTTGTTTGCGACTTCATGCCACACGAGGTGGAGAGGCCTCTGCGATGTTCTCGAGTTCTTTGCTGCAGCGTGTGGCTTGTGTTGAGTCTCGAATTCACAACTGTCAATGGCTCTGCCTTAGGTTTTGCTTATTGGAGGAAGTCTGAGCAAAGTGGTGGAGACAGTGGGCTGGAAAGAGGAGGGTCATCCCAAGTCATTTGTTGGTGTTGACTTAGTCTCGCAAGTCACTGAAATAAAGTTTGGAGGAAAAACTAACGGACTAGTGAGAGGACATTTTGGCTGCAAAGGACTTTTTAGCCATGTGAGACTTCATCTCGCCCCCTCCCCCCCCCGCCCCCTCACTCCCCAGTATTTTTCAGAGCAACTGCCAGACAGGACCAGTCTCTAGGCAGCTGTCACCCACTTATTAGTGGGACTCTGCAGAGGCCTAGAGAAGGGGAGGGGCCATGGAACTAGGGAAAATAAAATTGTGTTCATGGCCGGCGCGTTTCCGCGATGCCAAGGTGACCAGCTTACATCTCCCTCCCGGGCTGGTGTTGGGTGGCTCTGACAAGTGTCCAGAGTGCTCCCAGCCCGGCATCTGCTGCCCGATTGCCATGGAACTGGCAGCTGCAGCAAAGTCCCCTTTGAGAACACACCGAGGAGATTTCTAGAACCATTTTGGAAGCATTTGTCTCCACAGTGCCCGCTAATCTCCCTTTCATTTGTAATTATTTTATCGCCTTGATTCTGTGCATTGGCACGGGGCCCACGGCTGATGCTGCTCCCTGCCGGGGTCCACCGGGAGGTGTCCGCGCCCCGCCGTCTGCGTGGAGATGAAAAGGGCAGAAAGAAGACGGGAGCCCAGCGCCCTGGCTTCAAACAGGCCCTGTCTCCCGTGGGCAGCCCGGGGAGGGCCTGGCTGATTGAAGTAGCCGGAATTATGAAGCCCATAGCCTTTGAGGCCAGCCGCCCTCTCCCGGCCAAGAATAATTGAACAAATAGTTTATCTGGTGCACCAACAGCTGTAGAGCCGGGCGATTTGAGAGGATTAGGGGAGAGTAGTGAACGGATACTCCCACAGCGCCTCCAAATCCTCACCCTGAGTCGGACCAGCCAAGAGCACATGATGAAGCCCTGACGTCACCCTTCAAAGTCCATTTTTTCTCCCTTTCCAAGTGACTCTTCCCAGCACTTCCAAGAATTTTAAGTGGACAAGGCAACTACCTTTGAGGGTCCCCACCGCTGGATTGCATTCAGTGGTCCCTTGTAATCACCCCGAACTCATTCCATCCCAGACAGCTCAGATTCACAGAGGGTGGGGGAGATTCTGGTCGGTCTGGGAGGCAGAGGCCACTGCCTTTCCTCAAGTCTGTGCAGCCGGCAGCTGTTGTGATGCCTAAGCAGGGCCAGGCCAAGTTCAGGGTAGGATGAAAGGGACGTTATTTAGGAGGGCGAAGGCAGAGGAAGACGAAACAGCACTCCTCCCCGAGGGAGAAAAAGTAGCCAACGACTCCTCATGAGCCAAAGGTTGGTTTATTTATTCTTGTTTTTTTTTTCTTTCTTAAAGCATATTTAATATAACCTAGTTCGGTTAATGGGAAATGAAGACATACTATTTGGAATTATAGAGGGGCTGGGGTGTGGCTCAGCAATACAGCATTTGCCCAGCATGCACCAGGCCCCAGGTTCCATCTCCAGCACGAGGAAACAAACACTTCCAACTCCCCCTCCCTAAAGAAATACTTGCTCGTAGATTGACAGCCGACAGCAGTCCCATGGCCTTGTCAAAACCATCATGTGAGGAGGAGGACAGCTTGAAGTCAAGCACAAAGCGTCTGTCCTTCAGTCCTCACAGACTTCAGCTTTATACTTGATGCCCGTTTCCTCCTGACCCCCACAAAGCACACCTGGGTATTCTGGGAGAAGTTTTTATCTCCCCAAATCAATTTCTGGGAAAACCATGTCACTTTCAGATTTCTGCATGATCCTTGTCACAAACAGTTTGAGGTGGCCTGGTTGATTCATGGTTCCCTTATAAACAAAACTGCCTCTGGCTGTCCAGACCTTGCCTACTTTATCTGGTAATTCTGGTTGTTCAATAAGTTTTAAGGCATTGTCCAGACTTTTGGCAAGAAAATGAGCTCTTCTTGTGGCGGTTCCTTGAGGTCTCTATTGAGAGCTATGTTAATTCTGTCCTTTAACAGCCCATTTTTTCCCCCTCAGGAATGGAGATCCAGGATTTCCCACCTGTAACCTCAAGGTTCTGTTTACCTTCCACTGAAGAGGCTATGGTCATTCTTTGGAAGTATTTGAACTCCTTCCTGATCGGAGACCAGGGTAGATCTCCATACTTGCTGATGCTCATATTGTGGGTCAAATCAATGATGCAGTTCTGGAATGAACCATGACGGCAGTGGTGATCGCTTCCTCGCCAGCCCAGATGCCAGGCTTCCCCTCAAGTTTTGGTGCAGAATTCTATTTATTTATTCTTAAATTCATGTAACCACTAGGTGAATACTTGGGTGAAATTTGAGAGAAAACCTTTATAACCTTCAAGTGAGTGATTATGCTTCTAACTATGACTTTGAATTCAGAAATCACAAAGTCAGAGAGGATTAGTAAATTAAATAATGTAAAAAAAAGTCTGAGGGGCTGGAAAATGGCTGAATGGGATGGAGTGCTTACTCCATATACATGGTAACATGAGTTTGGATTCACCAAGACCCATGGAAAAAACAGCTGTGGCCAAGTGTTCCTGTGCCTCTGGCACTGGGGAGGGTTGGGGGGCTAGATAGAGGAAGATCCTAGGGGCTTGCTGCCCCCCAGGTTGGTGAGAGACCCTGTCTCAAAGGGATAAGGTGGAGAGGGAAAGAGGAAGACCCTACAGGGCCTCTTCTGGCCTCCGCATGTGTGTGCAGGGGTGTCTACATCTGGCACATACACATACACCAAACACACACACACACACACACACACACACACACACACACACACACACACACACACGCTCTCTCTGAATGGCAAACATAAGATTTAAAAAATATAATCAAATAGAAAGGATTTGTGACCCATGTTATAGAAAAGCCAGTCTGGCTCAAGCACTCACAGGTACCAGCCTGCAAAACAGTAAAACCCCAAAGAAGAATGGATAGACGGTGTGACCAGATCATTTCCAGGACAGCAAATACAAAAGGTCCTTAACTATATGTAAACGAGGTCCAAACTCTTTACAGTGGGGACAATGCAAATTGCAAAGTCCTTGAGGGAGGCTGGAGAGATGGATGGATGGGAAAGAATTCTTGTGAAAGCATGAGGACCAGAGTCTGGGTCCCAGAACCCACAAAACAAAGCCGGGTGTGGCGCCACACATGCTTCTAACCTGATCTTAGGTATGTGGACATACCTAACTCTTATTTTGACAAGACTCTTATGTGTTTTGCATTTCAATAAAACTTTGGTAGATGTAGCTGTTCTCTGAAATTGTTGAGATCACTGGGACTTGCGAGCTAGTGGAAAAATCTGAGCTCTGAGTGTAAAGGAATAGTGTGGAGGGCTCTTCTGAAGCCGTCCTCTGGCCTCCATTTATGCACAGGAGTGCACATGCACACACATGTGCATACTCCACACTTACACACACACACACACACACACACACACACACACTCCCATAAAAGATCATTTGTCACCTACCAGAATTAAAAAAAAAAACTGACAATACCTCTGTGGACACATCTGTGGGGAATAGATTACATTGATGTTGATGGGAAATCAGAGGGCAATTAGGAACATCTGTCAAAATTTGAAAGTTATGTAATCTTTGACACAGCAATAAGACCCTTGGAAATTTATCTTATAAAAATTTGCACAGTGGCATGAACACAAGAGTAAATCCACTCATGTGTTTATCACTTGAGGTGTGAATACAAATCCATCTTCATATTTGTATTGGTAGTTGTATTAGATGCACTCCACTGCGTTTCTTTTTTGTGTTAATTGACTTTGTGTGTACTTTGGTCACTCAGAGCTTGTATTCTGCAGGGGGGGACATCAGTTGTACCCGTGGGGTCTCCAGTCTATGGGAGACTCACAATTAACATGCTGTCTACCTCAGAGTCCATAGACTGCCTTATTTATGCTGCCCCCTGATCTCGGACTGCAGTGATCCACAGAGCAGAAGCAAGTGACTTCATTGATTTGGGGCAAAGAGGCGCAATCTATTTTGGACAATGTTCTTACTTCTAACAAATTTAATTTTTTAGTGAAAGCAAGACAGTTTTAATTAACGTCTTTCTAAGACCAGGTGTCAACCTAGGTCAGCAGGAATGACAATTGAGGCAGAGAAAAATCTTTATAAACCCTAACATGTGACACTTCTTCCCTTCCTTTACAATCTTTTGGAAAAGTTAGTAGTTCTTTGAAAATTATGTCTTCTATATTTTGATCACATCCCTCTCTTCCCAGCTCTTCCCAGGGTTGGGATTTCATGCTAACTCCCCATTTCCATGGTGAAACTGTGTCTGTCTGGAGCTTGTACAGGTCCTGTGATTGCTGTCACATCCACTGTGAGGTCACACATTCAGCTGCCCTGTTGTGGCCAGGGGACACTGTTTCCTCGTGGTCACCGACCACCTCTGGCTTTTACAGCCTTCCAACCCTTTCTCTCTTAATGATACCCAGGCCTTGGGAGGGGCGTGTGTTGGGGTGTATAAAGATTTTTCTTTGCCTCAGTCAGCACTCTTGCGTTCTAGGCTAACACCAGATCTTGTAAAGTCATAAATTAAAGCCGTCTTGGGCGTGATATCGACGTTCCATTTAGGGCTGAGCATTCTGCAGTTTCTTACTCTCTGTATTTGAACCGGCTTTTGTGATTCTGTGTGAATCACCATCTACTACAAATAGAAGCTTGTCTGATAAGGGTTGAGAGATACATTAATCTATGGGTATGATGATAAGTCATTATGAATTGGTTCAAACTAGATCAGTTTAGTAGAATAATAGTAGTAGGTTCTCTCCTAGGTCCTATGACCTGTCTAACCTCAGGGTCTTAGCCCTGATACTGGTAGCAGGTATGGGCTGCATTTTGTGGAGGAAGCCTTAAATTCAATCAGAAAGTGGTTGGTTACTCCTCTGATGTTCACGTCACTATTGGGCATGTCTTAACAGGCCAGTCATTATTGCAGGTTCAGAGCCAGGTAAGATTGATGATTATTTTTCTCCCCCAGTATAGCACTTTCCAATTGTGAAGGCTACCCAACAAGGGCGAAGCTTCCAGATAGCATCACAGTGATTTCATCATATTCTATAACTCAATTATGTGATATCTTCAGCAATACAACCTTCCTGTCAAGTTCTGGAGGGTAATCATTGCATTGGCAGTAGTCTTTAATGTTTGGGGTCTATGGAACCTCACTGGCCAAAAGAGGAAGTAATCCATTCTTAGCACTGGGCTTTTTAATCTGTTTTTTAAAAAAGATTTATTTATTCATGTATTTTATGTATACACCAGAAGAAGAAATCTGATCTCATTTACAGATGATTGGGAGCCACCAATGTGGTTGCTGGGAATTGAACTCAGGACCTCTGGAAGAACAGTCAAGTGCTCTTAACCAGTGAGCATTCTCTCCAGGCCTGGGCTTATTAGGAGCATTGTTATCATTTGTGTGTGTGTGTGTATCTCACACTGCAAGTGTGTGGAGATCAGAGGACAACTTTATGAAGTTGGGTCTCTCTTTCTACCTTTCCGTGGGTTCTGGAAACTAAGCATAGGCTGCCAGGCGTCACGGCAAGTGCTTTTACCTACTGGGCCACCTTGCTTTCCTTGGAGGCCTTTTAGAGGATCCTTGCCTATGTCTGAATCCATGTGCTTTTCCCTAATGGTTTTGAAATTTTGGGTCTTACATTAAGGCCTATGATCCATTTTTAAATGCCTTTTGTACAGGGTGTGAGGGATCTAGTTTCATCCCTTTATAGTGAACATCTAGTTTTTTTCAGGACTATTTGTTGAAGAGTTTGTATTTGGTATCCTTGTTAAAAACCAGGTGTCAATTGCCATATGGATTTATTTCTGTGTCTTCTGTTGTATTCCATTATCTCACTGTTTGACCTGTGTCTGGTTTAGAAAAGCAAATGACGGCTCTGTGGGATAATGGGATGATTCCAGCCTTGTTCTTTTTACCTGAGACTATGTTGGCCACCCAGAGTCTTTTGTGCTTTCAAGTGGATTTTAGGATTTCCCTTTTCTATTTCTGTGAAGACTGGTATTGAAAATTTTAATTAATTTATTCTTTTGAGAATTTCATACAGAAAATTTAAATTCTGCATTTAAATCATTTCTATTTCCCTATTTCCTCCTTCCAGCTTCCCCCTCCCTCTCAAACTCATGACCTTTTCTTCTTTATTATGATTTTACACACACACACACACACACACACACACACACACACACACACACACACATCCCTTACTCAGTCCATTTAGTGTTTGCTCATATATATGTGTGTTTAGGGCCAACCATTGGGATTGGATAACCTATCAGTGTACTCTTCCCTGGAAAAGATGGATTCTCCCTTTCTCAGCAGTCAGAGATTGCCTGGCTCTTCATATTCAGGCAGGGGCCTTAGGATATTTCCCTGTCCACTCTGATGTTTTGATGGGAATTACTGCACTGAGTGTACAGATCACGTTTGGTAATAGAGCAATTTTCATGATACGGTTTTGCCGATCCATGATCAATATCTTTTTTAGTCTCATTCCTCAGTGTTTTAGAATTTTCACTGTAGCCTTGGCTAGGTTTATTAGTATGCAATTCATTGTTTTTTTAAGCAGTTGAAAATGAGATTCTTTTCCTGATTTATTTCTTAGAATGTTTGTTATTGGTCTCTAGAAAAGCTCAGTTTTTTGTTTATTGATTTTTGTATCCTGCCAAACTGTTCTAGCTAAACTTCAAGCACAGTACTGAATAGGAATGAAGAAAGTAGACACCATGTTTCTTTCTTGATTTTTGTGTAAAAGAGTTGAGTATGTCTCCATCTCATATAATAAGTTTTCATTTGTAACTTGTGTCTACATTGAGGTATGTTCTTTCTTCTCCTAATTCTTCAGGACTTTTGTCGTGAAAGTTTGTTGGTCTAATATGATGATAATCATGTGAGCTTTTTGTCTTTAAGTCTATTTGTGTGATGTATAATATTTCTTAATTTGCACATGCCAAACCATCTTCACATATTTTGGATATGTAAATGAATTCAATTTACAAGTGTCTGCTAAAGAACTTTTGCATCCTTGTTCATCAAAAAGATTGGTGGACAATTTACTTTTTTTGCTTGTTTTTTTTTGTTTTGTTTTTTGGAGACAGAGTTTTGCTGGGTAGCTTTGGAGCCTGTCGTGGAACTTGCTCTGTAGACCAGGCTGGCCTCAAACTCACAGAGATCTGCCTGACTTTGCCTCCTGAGTGCTGGGGTTAAAGGCTTGACAATTTGCCTTTTTCTTGTGTTCTTGTGTGGTTTTTGTATTAATGTAATGCTGGCCTCATAAAATGAGTTTGGTAGCATCCCTTTCCCTTACACTTACGGAATTGCTTGAGACGCCCTGGCATTAGTTCATCTGTAAAGACATCTTCAGTCTTGACTCTGTCTAGGTCTTGTGTACTTGGGAGACAATTTATTACTGCTTAATCTTGTTGCTTGTTATAGACCAGTTTAAGTTATTTAAATTGTCTTGGTTTAAGTTTGGTAGACTATATATGTCTAGACATTTATCCATTTCTTCTACATTGTCTAATATATTGGAATATAGATTTTCAAAATATGCCCTGACTTTTGTAGGTGCTTACTGCAATATCTACCCTCTTGTTTATAATTATATTAATATGGAACCATCTTTTCTTTTTTGCTTTTGGTTTGTTTGGCTAAGGGCTTGCCAACTTTATCCTTTTGGATAAATAATTATTTGATGTTTATATTGTTCTATGTTGTTTTCATGTCATCAATTTCTGCCCGATTGTCCTGCCCCATGAGCATGGGGTAGTGAAGTCACCCACCGTTACTGTGCTGAGATTCATTGTTATATCTAGTACTGTTATAGCGTTGCTGTACCAGCACCCATAGCATGTGCTAACAGCTGTCTTGTTGTGCCTGAAAACCTGACGAGAAGCAACTTCTGGTAGGAGAGTTTTATCTTGGCTTGCAGTTCACGGCAGTACAGTCCACTGTGGTGGGGAATGGCATGGGAATGACGTGACAGCCGGATTGGGGAGGCAGCTGATCCCAGTGGACAAGCAGTCAGGAAGCTGATAGTGATGGGTGGGAGTACTCAGCTTATTCTCCCTTTCACTCAGTCTAGCACCCCAGCCCACATATAGGGTGGGTTTTCTCACCTCAATTAACCTAAGGGAGTCTAGAAGCTTCCTTACAGATATGCCTACAGATGTGTATCCATGGTGGTTCTAAACCCCACCAAGCTGACCATCAAGATTAAGCATCATAGAAGATACCTGTTTAGAATTGTAAACATCTGGCTTTTCATGAGGACTTTAACTCAGGTCCTCATGTTAGCACAGGATGTGCTATCTATCACCCGTGGAGCCATCTCTTCAGCTATGAATTCTGTTTTTCAATCCAACCCATTAGTCTGTATCTTTGGTTGGAGAATCGAGTCTGTTAACATTCAGAGCTGTTATTGAAGTTCTCATTAATTCCGTTTTTTTTTTTTTTAAATGTTTGGTAATTTGCTAGTCCTCACTTGCTTGCTTACTGTTCTTCTGCAGTTTGTGCTTTCCCAGGGCCTCATGGGTATGTTCGTCTCCTTCTTTAGTGTGTAGCACTGCAGTGGTGTCTCAGTGCCATGGATTTCTTCAGTCTGCATTTATCGTTGCAAGTCTCTCTTTCTCCTTTTATGAAGGGTAGCCTTGCTGCACAGAGGAATGTGTGTGGGGAGTTGTCTTTCAGAGCTTGAAATACATCATAGTATTTATCACTGGCTTTTAGTTTTATGTTCAGAATTTGCTATTATTATTAAAGGGTTTCATTTACATATGACTCAGTACTTCTCTCCTAAAACTTTCAATGTTCTTTCTTGGTAGGGCTATTTCCTTAATCTACAATATAATGTGGAAAGGTACATTTCTTTTTGTCATCTAAACACCCCTAAAGATCACCTAAATAAAGATGGGTGGCCATCTTTCTTCCTACACTGGAATATTCGCTGCTGCAATTTTATTGAATATGTTTTCTGTGCCATTAGTTTGAACTTCTTCCATGCCCATAATTTGAAGCCTTGGTGTGTTAATGACTCCCTTTTTATCATGTCATTATCTGATGCTCTAATTCATCTACTTTGTTTCTGAGCCCTTATACTCTGTCTTCTTCTTTTTCCATTCTATTTGTGAGACTTTCCATCAAGTTTCTTGCTTTTAATTTGACTTATTGAGCTTTTCATTTCCAAAATGTCAGTTTTATTTTTTGGTATTTCTATTTCTTGTTGAACTCATCTTTTATTGATTGATTTCCACAATCAATCAATCTGTATTGATCTGTACTGATTTCCACATTTCATTTAGTTGTTTGTTTTGAATTCATATGGAAATTTATTTATATTCTCTTTGATCTTATTGAGCACTCCCACAGCCATTTTTTTTTCAAATTTTTTATCTTGAAATCCATCCAATTCAGTTTCAAAGGAGTCCATTTCTGAAGAATCAGTAACTTTAAAAGGAATCATGTTGCCTTGATATTTTGTGTTTCTCAATTGGGACTTGCATTGCTGGTATTAGGTCATTGATTTTTTTTAAAGTATCTATATTCTTTCAGTGGAGACATTTGCATTTAGATTTTAGTTAGGCTAAGACCTCAATTTCCCCCCATGATCTGGGGGGTGTAGCTCAGTCACTAATGTCTCTGCCCACATCGTTAGTCTACTTTGAGAGTAGAACATTAACTGCAAGAGTAACCACAATTGATAATTAAGCCTGCTATGAAAATATAGTAATAAGCAACAAAATAATCATTCCTTCAAGTGCAATAATTGGGGGAAATAAAAAAGCAAGGATAGTAGGTGGGTACTAAAATATTAGTTACTAAGTATAGCAATGGAAAAGAAATAAGTGTAATAAGACTAGCCACTGGTATCATAGCAACAGAGCAGAAAGAATGTGGGAGAGCAAATGGGAAGGGCAATAGGAAGATGAAGTCAAGACAAGTCTCATTCAAAGTAGAATGAGAAGAGGAAGATATAAGGAAATGTATTGGTAAAATTATTAAGGCAACTCCATGTAGTTAAAAGGGAGGTTTATTTGTGGGTAACTCACAAATGAAGGGATAGGTAACAGGGTCTGGAAAGGTGTAGCACAGTCCGGCAGTGTTCTCTGGAGAACTCTGCTCAGTCTACCTCCAGCGTCCAGGGTCCAGGAACCAAGAGAGCCGGCACACCTGGGTCTCGGGTCTTCAGGGTCCTCTCTCAGCCCTGCCTTGTAGGTGTGACCGTTACCAAAGCCTCAATGGGGTTGGAACTTCCAGATCAAAGCTGGAATGGCTACCCACTACAGAAATGTGGTCAGACAACCTAAAGCAATTCTAGGATCTGGAGGCGGAGACAGGTGCCAACGCTACGCCAACATGTGTGCTTCGGGAAAGACTGCAAAGAAAAAGAGAGAAGGAGAACAGGATAGACCAAGTCAGCACACTAGACTGCATTTAGACACTGAAAAGGGCAAATGAAGGAAGGTGGGGTGGCACGTGGAGATGCAGCTCAGTGGTGGAGTGCTTGCCTTGTGTGCACAAGGACCCACCCTAGCTCAGTGAAAAAATAAAAACGAGGGGAAAGAGAGCTGGGCACAGAACACACAGTTCATGCCCTCTTACATGGAGAGCTGGGCACGGAGCACAGTTTGTGGTCTCTTACATGGCTTCACACTCACATATCACTGTAAAAAAGTAAAAATACTTGGTAGATAACGGTGGATACCATGAAAAATTAAATGCATCAATTTCTTTTTTTTTTTTTTTTTTTTTGGTTTTTCGAGACAGGGTTTCTCTGTGTAGTTTTGCGCCTTTCCTGGAGCTCACTTGGTAGCCCAGGCTGGCCTCGAACTCACAGGGATCTGCCTGCCTCTGCCTCCCGAGTGCTGGGATTAAAGGCGTGCGCCACCAACGCCCGGCCAATTTCTTTTTTTTAATTTAATTTTTATTTTGGAGGTGGGGTCTCCTATGTAGTGTAGACCAACTTTGAACTTGTGATCTTACTCTAGTGTGCCACTAAGCCCAGCTCTCATTTTCTTTATGTAGTTTATGTTTACAGATGCTAGGGGTCAAACCTGGGGGCTTCTGCATGTTGAGCAAGTGATCTGTCACTGAGCAATGCTTTCCTCACTCTGTAGTTTAACTTTATTCTTTTATGTCAGTGAAATGACAGTATGTTTGCCTGTAGCTTTTTTCTCCCCAGTGTTGGGAATTGAACCCCGTGCCTTAGGCATGCTGCATAAGAACTCTATTGCCAAGTTTTATTCCTAGTCCACACAATAGCGATTTCTTAAAAGTTGTAATGTGAGATCTGAAGTGAATCATCTTGTCTCATCTCTACTTCTGCTCAGAGGAGCCAAGGACCAGGCATTTCCAGAAGGCATGGAGTGGGCTACTTGGCTATCTTTGCCAGTCAGGTGGAAGTGGTCCTTTCGCTGACCACAGGAAGGAACTCAGTACAGGGAGGAGGCTGCACATTCTCTCATCAAAGAATGTAATCTACATGGACCACTTGGAGCAGTCTATGTGGTAGACTCTCCTCGTGCACTGAGAAGCTCTAAGTGTATGGCAGGCGTTCCAAGATTCTGGATGTCCAGAAGTAAGAGGCTGGAACAAAAAGTGCAAGTGGAGCATTTTAGTTCAAGGTTCCTGATGTGTCATTTTGTGTCACCTGGAAGGGTCTTGATGGAACTTTGTAAAGAGTAGAATGTTCATTTCGACAGCCATTGCAATCAGCAGTAAAAAGTTCTGTTGAGAAGTGGATGTTTCTATGAAAGCTATGGATGGGGAGGAATTTGAAAGAAAAGAAAATTACTCAGTAAGACATTAACAAAAACAGAATGGAAATGATGTGTCAATCAAACTTCATACATTACTCCCCCCACTCCACGGTGTGTGTGTGTGTGTGTGTGTGTGTGTGTGTGTGTGTGTGTGTGTGTGTGTGTAGGCCATAGGATGACCTTGAGTTCATCGTCCGGACCTCCATACACCTCCTTTGGAAACAAGAACTCTCTCACTGGCCTGGAGCTCACCAAGTAGACCAGCAACCCAGGGATCCTCTAATCTCGTCTCCTGGCACTGGTATTACAAGCATACACCACTATGCTCAATAATTTTAGGCAGGTTCTGGGAATTGAACTCAGGTCCTCATGCTTTCAAGATAAGCACTTTACAGATTTAGCTATCTCCCAGCCCCTATGTTAAATTCTCAGTAACTTCTTTGGTTGCAATATAGTGTAATTTGGTAATAATGGTCACTTGGAAATTCTTAAGCAGAGTTTTTAAATGTTCACAAGTCATCAACAGTATAACAAATAGTCCCATCGTTAAATAATGTCAGCAATACCACTGGAAAGGTCTTATTAAAAGACTGGAAATCGTCATGTTTACAGTGGTAGAAACTAGTGTTCCAAAATGGTATTTTTTTTTTTTTTTTGCTTGAAAGGTCCAGTTTTGTCACTGGCAACAAGTATTGCTAACTGTTTTCATTGAAGTGGCAAGCTTATTTTATTTATTTAAAGAAAAGCCGCAAAATCTCTCTACACATCCACATTCAAATGAACTGATGGCTAGTTTAGCTGGCAACTTACGTCACAGCACTATGTCTACCTGCTAGACTACCACCGTACTGTACGTGGCAATGTGACTGATGGGGTCTGTGATGTTCTATTTATTTATTTAAAATGGGCTCCCTGTGCAGCTCCAGCTGCCTGTGAATGTGTCATCTTCCAACCTCAGCCTCCCGAGTTCTGGGACTGCAAGCATGAACCATTATATGGTGTGTGAAGGACTAAGACTTGGGAGGACTAGTATTTTCTATTCTTTCATCAAGTGAGAGTGGTGTTTCCTCCTCAGCTGGGAGTGTGCAGCTAGGAGTGCAATGGCCACTGGTGATTCCTCGATTTGTGTTAAGGCACAAGCACTTTTGCCACCATTATTTTTGCCCCATCAGTGCAAATGTGAACACAGCAAAAATAAATAAATAAATAAATAAATAAATAAATAAATAAATAAATAAATAAATAAAAAGACAGAGTCCATGGTGATACTATTTTGAAAACACTTATACAGTTCTGGAGAACTCCTTGCAATCTGTAGATCAGTTTGAAAATATGGCTATAGATTCAAGAGTGTGCAAAACTCACAAAATGTCTTGGCAGAACCATTGTATTGTTTTAGAAAAAACCAGGTAGATGCATGTGGCGTGTGGGGCAACCTCTTGCTCCTGAATGACCATATCTGGTCTTGCACTCAGCATTTTGCTCCGTGTTGATATATATAAAATTCAGGGCTCTTCCCTTTACCTTTCTTTTTTTTTTTTTTAACTTTCTTTTTATTTATTCTTCAAGTCATTCACATTCATGCATCTCAATGGCATTCATCTTCCCATCTCTTCGTGTTCCACCCTCTCTGCCCTTGCAACCTCCCCCACCCAAATAAAATAAAATTAAATTTAAGAGAAAAGAGAAAAAAAAAGAGAAAAGAAAAAAAAATATCGTCATGGAAGCTGTAGTGTGACATGGTGAGTCACACAGTAAATCCTTTTGTCCACATATCTTTACTTGTAAGTAAAGTATTCATTACAAAGAGTCATTGGTTTGGTTTGAGGCCTCTGGTTTCTGCTACACCCTAGATATGGGCCCTCACTGAGGCTCCTCTTGGATATCCTGTTGTTGTCCTGTGTCAACAGAGAGATCCTGCAGCTTTGAATCTGCAGGACCGGCCCCTTCACGTGCTCCAGCAGATCACAGATGGCTGGATGATGTGATGGGCCAACTCATAACCCTGGTTCTGGGCCTGGGTATGCAGGGCTGGTCACCCCTTCGGCTCTTCCGCATCCTCACCACCATGGTGAGTTCTCCAGCATTTCCCCAGCTAGTTCACCCCTTGAAGCAATGAGCAAGGGGTGGGGCCAGTTTTCCTGCTTTCATGCTCTCAGGTCAGCTCACCCACACCATCAGGACCAGCTCTTCTGTGTTGCCCAGGAGAAGAGCAGGTGCCACTCTCCCAAGTACTGCATCTGGTGAGGGACAGGGCCAGATCTCCCAAGTTCACGTTCATGTGGACTCCCATTAACAGGGTCATCTCTACTGTGCTGCTTTCCTGAGTGCTGCAGCTGGTGAGGGGGACGGTCAGCTCCCTTGTCTGCTGCAGGTGGCAGGGTGAAGGGGGAAGAGCATCTTTCTCTCACCCTTACCATCACACTGCAGATGGGGGGTGGGGAGTTGCTGTACCAGGCATCCCACTCTCATGCCCTCAGGGCTGGCTCATCGGTGCCGCTGTCTACAGGGTCAGCTCTACTGTTCTGCCTAGGTGAGGTGCAGGGCCTGTTCTCCCGAGTGTTGCCACTGGTGAGGGGTTGGGTCAGCTTCCCTGCCTGCCGTAGGTGGCAAAGAGTGAGGAGTGAGGGCATCCTTCCCTCATCCACACCACCACCTGGCAGATGGGGAGGGGCAGGACCTGCTCTCCCATTCTCACACTCTCATGGCCAGCTTGCCCATGCCCCCATGAACAG
This sequence comes from Peromyscus leucopus, assembly GCF_004664715.2. NCBI lineage: Eukaryota > Metazoa > Chordata > Mammalia > Rodentia > Cricetidae > Peromyscus > Peromyscus leucopus. Next base: position 40,993,615 of record NC_051069.1, on the reverse strand, counting down.
GGTCAGCTCTATTGTGCTGCCCAGGTGAGGTGTAGGTCCCTTTCTCCTGAGTGCTTCAGCAGGTGAGGGGAAGGACCAGTTCTCCCTAGTGTTGCAGCCAGTGAGTGGCTGGGCCAACTCTGTGCAGCCCTATCCTCACAACCTTCTGTGGTATCAGCATCCACAGACGTCAACACAGATCATGGCTGCATGAGGGCCATGAACCCAGACATGGGCCCCCGGCAGCAGCCCAGGCCCAGACATCACCATGGCCCTGGCTGGCAATCACACCACCTACATCAGCCCACTGCTCACTGCTTTCACCTCTTCAGGTATGCCTCTGTTCACAGGACATGAACCATTCTCTCTGTCTCTCTCCCACACCACACCATACGTTTGCTTACCATAATAGTTCCTTTCCAGACTGCCTGGTGCATTAAGGCACCAGGTGGACTTGTGTTTTCTCCTTGGCACCCCAGGCGTGAGTGTGGGTCTTCTTGTCTGCTCAATCCCTGATGGCAATGGCAGGGCTGTGTTTGCTCCTTGGTGCCCGGGCTTCCTTCACCTTTCAAACCGTAAAATCTCCCAGGGTACTGATGGTGAAATAGGCCTGTCTTACTTCAGACTCAGCAGAAGTGGGACAGAGATGCACCTGACTTACAAACACCGAGATTGTCCCTCATTTTGTTGTGTAGGCGCTACACAAATGTCTGTTGTAGATACTTCTGATTTTGTGTGATTACTACATTTAGGTAGAATGTTCTAGGTGTTCTATCAGTGATTGCTGTTTGATAGAAATAAAGTTTTGCAATAGTATTCCACTATGCCTGCTTCTAGGAAAGAGATTCAGAACTAGAGTTTCTGAATGCTCCTATGAAAATGAGCCCTGACTTCATTGGTTGCCTTAGACTTCTGTTGGCTGTAAAATAAACTCACATGATGACAGTCACATTTCTCCACCCCTGTTAGAAAGGAAGGGTCCCACCCCAGGTGCTGAGGTTCACCTCAGGAGATTGTGACTCTTTTTGAATCTACAGTCGGGGTGAATTTAGATCGCCAGGAGTGGGCCAGGGGCAGTGTGGGGTCAGAACTTTCACCATTGCTTCTCTTTGAGATCATCGGGAAGTTTGTGGGCCCTACAGGCATGCTCACCACGGGCTCTGCCCTCAGAAAGCAGGGTTAAAGGGGCCAGGGGCAGTCTGTGGAGAGACTGGGGACTTGTACATTAAGGAGGTCACTTACGATTGTCAACAACACAGGGGACACTGGGTTGTGTTCCAGACCTCTGTCCAACTGTTGTCAAGTCACATCACATCTTGGGGTGACTCTGGGGAGTTAATCTGTGAATGTGGACATTCACGATCTTTCTAGATCTGGTGACTACTATGGGAATGCTGGTGGTTGTTGGCAGAGCACGTGGTTTATAAAAGCATTTTAATATTACCTCCTCTAGGGGGCATGCCAGGACTCCCAATGGCTTTAAAAAGTTAAGCGGGCAATTCCTCATTCCCAATGTCTCTGGGGATCTGAGTTCTAAGTGAAAAAGAATTTACTGTCTAGGGAAGGAACCTGAGGCTGAGTACTCATAGCGAGTAAGAAAGGAGATGGCAAAAGATACATCAGGGAAGGAAGGTTCAAAGAGACTGAATCAAAGGAGGGTCCCAGGCGTGTAATGAATGCAGCGCTGAAGGCTAAACTTGGAGATGAGCACAGAGGGAACTTGGTAGCTATTTTTAAAATGAGTCCAGTTTTTCCACTCAGTGAACACTGAATAATCCAGGAATATCCCAGGTACTGGTAAAGACGATGGAATGGGCACAGATGGGCTTTCAGGCCCATGGGCAGTTGGCCATCACAAAGGTGTTATGGGAGTTAAAAATGGGCTGAATTTGGACAGGGGACAATATGTATCAGAGATATAATCTGGTCTGGGGGTCAGAGAAGAGCCGAAGGCAGCAGACTGTAAGGACCAGTAGGAATTAAGGTGTGAAAAGGGAAGTTGAAAGCTGTGGATGTGATGGAGGAAGGAGGAAGCCATGTGAGGGAGACATCACTGTAATGGAAGCACTGTGCAGGGGCAGGGGCATGGCATGTGGGAACTGGAAAGACAGATATGGCTGATTTCCTGGATGGGAGATGGAGGAATGGTTAACATAGGCTGAAAGGCTCAGAAGGGGACAGATTACATCAGGAGTCTCAGCTCAGCCTCCAGGACCACAAGACCCTTTGGAAGGCACATGTATGGAAGGAATAAGGCTTTGCAGGGACTCCGGTTAGGACTGGTTACAACCACACAAGGGAGAGATGGTGTGGACTGATGTGTTCTAGAGGGAGCTGAAGAAGACGGTGATGTTTAGTAGGTGGCCAGAGTAGATTTTCAAACCCATGGCTTCATCGCCAAATGAGCAAAACTGATACAATTGTGTCCCCTCAAGCAAGACAGATAATGTGAAGAGATATTCCTCCTACTGAGACCTCCTTCCTCATTTAATCTGACTGCATTGCCTGTGTGGACAGGTAACTACAGAGACCTACCACTCCACCTTGGAGGGGGCGCTCTGTTTGCCCCACAGCTAAAATACCCTGGCACTTTAAGCATCATTGAAAAAAGAGATAAAACTCCAGCTGGCCCCTAACCAGAGACCTGGATTAATGAGATGCTATCTGTCACCAGGAATGGTACAAGAGTCTCTCAACTCCATTGAAGAAAGACTTTCTTCTGGGATCTGTTGAGTTTCTGTCTGCAGACCAGCTGTTTTCTGCCTAGGCAGCAGCAGAGCACATTTTTTTTTTCTTGGAGCCTTGCATTGGAAGAACAGAATACTCTCCTAGCTGAGAGTTGCCTCTACTACCTTCTGTAGCATGGTGCAGTCCCAGAAGTGGGTCACAGCCCTTCTGAAGAGTAGGGATCAGGACTAGTGACTAGACTTTCAATACAAGATTTTCTATCAGGAACAGGACACGCCACTCACTGCATACCCAGAACACAAGGTTAGCTGGCCTGCGTTCTGAGATCAGACTGAGCGTGCTGGAGACGTGGTCCGAGACCCTCCGGGGGAGGTGTGAGGGCCTGGCCTGTCTAACTCTAGGACTGCTCAGAGCTTTGGGTCATAAACTCAAGTCCGGCTATTCTTATCTCCTCACAGGTGCTGGCAAGTTCACAAGCACACCAGGGAATCTCAGAGGCTCAGATTCCACCCAGCCTGTGTGGTCACCTGCTGCAGGAGTTACGTTCTCATCCCTTCTGGCTTCTCAGTAGTTCCCACTGTACCAAGCGCAGCAGTGAGAAGCGGAAGGGTCAATGCTTTGGGAAGCTCACCCCTAGAACTCTACGATGTTTACAGAGTCACTCTGAAAATAACTGCTATCACCGTACTCATCAAAATGTTTGTTCGCTGTCTACTAGACACTACTCTGGGCTCAAAGACTATCTTCGTGAACTAAATGAAGACCTCTTCACCTGGGGAGTTTTGTTACAGTGGAGCATGCCAGGGAACCGATAAATGCACTATTTCCTTTTTTTTGGATGTTGCAGACTCAAAATTCAGTCTGATCCATTTGGGTGGAAACATCATCCCCTCTGATGCAAGGTGTGGCAAGGGAGCCCATGCTCGTCAAGAAGCCTCACCTCATGGGGCTGACATTCTGCTGCAGAGATCTGTTCTGCTATGAGCTAGGGTAGAAAACCAGCAAGGCCACAGGCAATTGCTGCAGGTGTAGGGAACTGAATGAAATGAAAGAGGAAAGTAGAGTTGACTTAGGTGTCATATCTGAACCTTTTAGTCCATGTGGGTGCTATTGCTGTTTTAAAAACATCAAATTGTCCAATCCTTGTTAGCTAGCTTCTCTGGAGCTGTGGGTTGTAGTTGCCCTGGGAAGGGGAAATAAATGAGATCTCTGGAGTAAATTTGTGGGAGGGGGGCAATAGAGGGTAGGGAATGAGGGATGAGAACATGAGGGAACGAGATGGTCGAGCTGGGGGAGGGATGGAGTGGGAGAGCAATGAAAAAGATATCTTGATAGAGGGAGACTTTATGAGGTAAGGGAGAAACCTGGTACTAGGGAAATTCCCAGAAATCCACAAGGATGACGGCTTAGACTACTAGCAATAGTGGAGGGGGTGCCTGAACTGGCCTACCCCGGTAATCAGATTGGTGAATACCCTGTCATCATAGAGCCTTCATCGAGTAACTGATGGAAGCAGATGCAGAGATCCACAGCCAAGAACCAGGCCGAGCTCCAGGAGTTCAGTCAAAGAGAGACAAGAGGCATTCTATGAGCAAGGGGGGTCAAGATCATGATGGGGAAATCTACAGAGACAACTGAACCAAGCTCATAGAAACTCATGAACTTTAGACCCACAGCCGTGGAACCTATGGACTAGGCCCTCTGCATACTGGAGACAATTGTGCAGCTTAGTTTATTTGAGGGGCCCCTGGCAGTGGGATCAGGATCTATGCCTGGTGCATGAGTTGGCTTTTTGGAGCCCATTACCTATGGTGGGATGCCTTGCACAGTCTTGATGTAGGGGGGAGGGGCTTGGTCCTGCCTCAACTGAATATACCAGGCTTTGCTGACTCCCCATGGGACACCTTACCCTTTCAGAGGAGGGGATGGGGGGTGGACCAGGGCACAGGGGAAGGGAGGAAGCCTGGAGTGGGGAGCAGGAAGAGGGATGAGGGGGAATCTGTGGTTGGTATGTAAAATGAATAAAAAAGTTCTTAAATTAAAAAAAAACAAACCAGTCCAATCCAAGGCATCTTTCCATTTTTCTAGGCATTCTGCTGTTTCTTTCAACATTATTTTGGAGGCTTTTTTTGGAGTTCAGAGTGCAAACATTGTATAACTTTTGATAAGTTTATTCCTAGGTATTCTCTTGTTTCCATGTTAGTGTAGATGATACTTCTGTTTTCTTTCGTTTTCCAATGTTTGGTACCTTGTGTGTAAGTTTTGAAGGTCAGTTCTCCAACCTCACAGAACTTATCACTTTAGTAGCTTTCTAGGTTACTCCTGTGGGTTCTCTTGAGACCACGTGATCTCACCTGCACCTGTGCATAGTTCTGCTCTTTTCCTTCCAATCCACATGCCCATCACTTTGGATGGATCTTCTAAAACAATGTGGAATGCATACTGTGGAAATGGGAGGGAGAGAGGAGGAAGAGATGAGACCAGACAGAGTGTTTCTAGTCACTTACAAATTTTGGTCCAGACAAATGTGGCTCTTTGTCCCTATGGGTAGGATGTCACCTAGGGCTTGGGTAGTGCTTATGAAAGATGTGTGTAGGCATAAGCTGAAGCAATGTTTGACTATTACAGGGTTAAAATCCCTGTTTTTTAACTTTTGCATAGAAAGCTTAAGAGACTCATGATTATATTGGTGGAGGGCTGGAGTCATAACTCATCGAGGGGCAGAAATGCTAGAAAGTTCTCAAGTGGGTAGAATGGTCAGAGAGAGAACTGAGCTGGGCAGTCCCTAGGTGCTTCAGTCGTGTGGGTAAAGTCCCGTGGACGGGTGGGCTCGGGTCTGCGATGCCCAGTTCTTCCTGACCTTTGACACATGGGATTTCAGGCTTAGTTCACTGCCAATGAAGCAGGAGGCAGGGGCACTTACTCAACCTCTTCCTGTGTTTGCTAATAATTATCACCCAGTTCATAATGGGCCTTGCACTGCTCCCACTTCCTTTAATTAATTTGCCCTGTATTAATTACTGGAGTATTTGTTTTATAAAGGTGATGACTAACCCAGCCGGCAGGTTCAGAGCTGCCCTGTTGGCGTTTGACTGACAGGGGCTTGGTCTCCCCATTCAGCCCCATCCATTCAGGAGCATGCATCATTCTCTCTTGACATCAGGTGTGGCAAAGGAGCTGGGCATGCCAGGGAGCCTGGCCTCCTGGGGCAGGGATCTCGTCAGGACCGCTGAGTCAGGGAGGTCAGTTCTGTTCATGACCACATGAAATTGAGCACAAACAGCCCCTGCACAAAACATGGTGGGACTAGGGATCCACAGGAGAGTATCTGCCAAGATGACCTTAAGACTGGGGCCTCTTCTACCAGAGGTCTGCAATCTTCAGCTTCTTGGAGAAGCTTAAAATATTCTTCTAGGATACAGGGCAAAGCTTTTCATGGAATGAAGGGATATTTCTTCTCTATTTTTCTCTTGCGTTTTCCTTTCTTCTCCCTCCTGCCCTCCTTCCTTCCTTCCCTTTCTTTGCTGGGGATTGAACCCAGGACCTTGCACACACTAAACAGTTTAACACTCACCAGTCCTTGAGTTCTTTCATCAAGTGGATTTTTATCTTTCTGTGTTTCCCTGTCTTGTGGAAGCTGTTTCTCTGCCCCACCCCCATAGTTACTACACTTTCACCCCAACTTTATTCCCTTCTCCTGATGGAAATCTTACGAAGTTTAAGGTTGGACTCACAGTTCTGTGTCGTGGACACTGAAGGTGTGTCAGGCAGGCCAACGTGATGGAGATTATGGCACACAGACTCTGCTCATGGCGGTCACCTCCTAATGTTGCCTCTACCTCCTGTGCGGAACTGTCCCTCTCCAGTCTACACTCAGGGTGATTTCTACAGGTCTCAGGGCTCTTGCCACCCCCTCCTTAAGCATATCCAATGGGTCTCCGTCACCTGTAAACAAATCTGTAACTCAGTAGCTTGGTACCCAGGCTCTCCAAGTCCCTGTCACCACCCTCCCCTGTCCCTGGAGCAGCTGTCACCACTCCCTCGTGGCTATTCAGAAATTGTCATTTGGGGGGAAATTCTGAACACCTGGGGACGCGCCAGCCACCATATCTCACACATTTCGCCTGCTTCCTTGATTGCTGTTCCTCCGTGCCCTTTCTTTTCGACCTCCTGTGAGTCTCTCTGACTCATGGCAGGCCCATTCCTCTATCTTTTTGCCCTAGCCCTCTACACAGCACAACCAGCCAGTCCCATGTGAGAATGATTTATTGCTCCCTCTCATGCCAGCTCCTAACCATTGGATTATGCCTTTCTCAGGGCTGGGGACGAGGCTTATTCATCTCATAATCCCAGGCCTCGCAGAGAGCTGTTCCCACAAAGGGAAACGAATGACTCCTGCTTACCGGACTGAATAGACGGAGTGAATGAAGCGCTGAGCTCAGTGCAGCCTTTGCCCCAATCCAGATGTGTGTTATCTAAGAACAAAGTTGCACAATTTTCAGAAAGCCACCCTCTCTGCAATTAAACATAAGACTCTTTTCTTCTTCTTCTCTCTAATGCTATTGAAATTTCAGAACAATCAAATCTAGATATTAAGCCAACTCAAAGCAATTGGACTCACATATGCTTATTCAGTCTCCCAACACTGAAATCCTCCTGCCTCAGGAGTTATCAGCCTACTTAGACTGTTGATGGCTCTAGACCAGGCCCTGACTTCAGTTTATTGAGAGTCAGTTATTTCCTGGTGCTTTCACCATTTGGCAATTGTCTTTCTGTAAGGTACCCACTGCCTCCTCATCTTAAGGGGTCCCTGGAAGTGGGGAAGATACTGCCTCCATCCACGCCTCTGTAAGCAATGCCCTGCCCAATTTCTCCATAACTGGAAAACCTCCGCCATAGTCAAATAGGTCACTTTCAGAACCTCTATAAACCTAGACTATGCAACTCCACCAGGTGGAATTTATGTCTCATAGTGACCTCTCCTCTGTCCTTCATGCCGTGCTTTGAAAGTCATTCTGCTCCCTGCCTTAGAAGACAGAACCGAGCCAGTTCTGTGGATTTGAGCTTCAGTGAAAGAAACCCATGGAGTGATTTTCTTTCACATATGTTCCCATTCCAACTACATGTGTGTTGGGTTGGAGCAGGGATACAGTGGCAGGGGAAGGGGATGTCAACCTACCATCCAGTCCTCTCCAGTCCTCCAGAGTTTGAGAGAGACTGTGGAGGGAAGGAGGGGCGAGCTGTGATGCCAAAGCTACTGAAGAGAGTTAAGGGATCATGGCTCAACAACGCCGCGGCTGGGTCAAGACAGGTGGAAGAGGGCGTTGGCAGGTGGAGCCGCTGAGGGTGGAATTGGTGAGCTCAGCAGAGATGGGCTGAGCCCTCCAGAGTAGGCGGCGGAGGTTGCCGTTCACCAGAAGCAGCCAAGGATGTTGGCCCTGGAGCAGAGCCTCAAGTTCTGGGAATCTTGGGGGAGGAGATGAGGACAAATGAATCTGGCCAGATCTGCCAAAATCCCAGGAAGAAAACAGCTCACCAGAGATGTTCTGCCTCAGGCTGGGTTTGAAGGAACCATTCAGTCTGAGTGGGTCCTAAGTTCTATAACTTCTGTGTTCTGAGAAAAATCATTCTCCTTAATTCAAATATTTTGTGTCGATCCTTCCATAACCTCCCGGCATGCCAACCCTCCCCAGGATGACTGAGGTGCTCTCCTCGGGGTGAGCTTCCATCTCCTCCTCCCCAAATGATTTCTGCCTGACTTCCTCTGGGTTGCTGCCCTCAGAATAGATTAGGGTTCAGAACAAAGCAGGAGGAGCCAGAAGCCCTGTCTTGGGCCTTGATTGCCCCTTCTGCAATCAGGCAGCATGCAAGTTCACTCCCCCAAGCTGCCTGGCTAATCCCCATTCCGGGTTCCCAGGGAGTGCAGTGCCCTGAAGCTCGCCAGGATGCAAATTGGTAATTTTTATTTTTCTGCCAAGCCTCTCACATCAGCTCCAGTTTCATAACCTCAGTCACCCTTCCCTTCCCCTCCCTTGCTGCACGTACGGAACCCTCCCCTGTAGCCCAGATGCACACCTGCAGGAGAACTTGGCATGGTCTTCCTCCCATCTGTCACCGCTTCAAACAGCTCGAGTGTGCTGATGACAGATAAAGTAATTGCAGAGCGTACAAATGACTTAATATTTGATGTGCTAAAATAATTTTTTAATGCCATGCGTTTGTATAATTTATAGCTGGAATCCATGGTTTTCCTCTTGCTTCCATCGGTACCTGGCTGCCCTTCCAGGAGAATGTGGGAATATTTGCTCTGTGGCTCACGTCTTTGCGCACAAGGAGAAACCAACGTTGGACGGCATCAACAATGCCTATTGATTTCTACATCTTCAGGGCCCTATTCAGTTCTTAGCATGTCGAGGAGCTTAAAAATATTTGATGAATCCATTATTAAGTAGCAGTTTGAGAGTCATCTAACAAATATTTATCGAGTGCTCATGCATGCCAAACACCACCTTCAGCAGTGGGGTACCACGGTGAATGAGGCAGACAAGGCCCATACCCTCAGGGAGTTTAACATTTGCTAAGAAAGATAGCTACCTAGTGAGGAAGCAGAAAGGGATGGGAGGAAAATTTTCAATCAAGAGAGAGACATGATTCAATTGTTCCACTAGAAAAAGTCCTAGCCTGACACCGGAGGTTGATGAGTGGCCAGTCTGAAAGGTGGCCTGGGAATTCGGCCACTGATAGAAGGTGGGAAGGTCTATCAGTCACACTGGCTTAGATTTTGAAATAAGGGCCAGGCAAGACAATAGAAGAAAATGTCCCCGTTTTCTTTAAAAATCAGACTATTTTTTCTCTTACTGGCCTATGTCCATTGTAGGTAGTACTGGATTACATAAGGGTGTTTTCATCCAGGTAGGTAATGCACTTTGACCACATCGCCCTCCTGCTCCCCTGTTCTTCCTATCCACATCTGTCCTCGCTCAGTCCCTTTCATTCTCCAGGCGGGTTTTCACTTCCGCTTTTGTGCCATTTGAAACACAGACATGATTTTATGTGTCCATACACAGTCTAAATCTACAAACCGGGGAAAACAGCACATTTTTTCCTGAGTTTGACTTAATTTGTTTAATATGATGATCTCTGATTATGTCTGTTTTCCTGCAAATGGCATAATTTCATTATTTTTTATGGCTGAATAAAATTCCACTGTGTATGTACACTACATTTTCTTTTTGCATGTGTGTGTGATGTGCCTCTGTGTGTGTGTGTGTGTGTGTGTGTGTGTGTGTGTGTGTGTGTGTGTATGTGTGCGTGTGCGTGCATGTGCGTTTGGTGCAGGAGCATGTAGAGTCCCCAAACCTTGATCACTTCACCTTACTCACAGAGGCAGAGTCTCTCATACTAACCTAGAGCTCAGCATTCATTCCAACTAGTCCAGCTCTTCAGCTTGCTCTGGGGATCCCAGTCTTTGTCTTCCGAGTGCCAGCATTACAGGTGGGATGCCATGCCCACCCAGCATTTACATGGATACGGAGGATTAGAACTCTGATCCTCAACCTTGCATGGCGGGAGCTCTACCTGCAGAACCATCTCCCCGTCCTCATTTTCTTTATCTATCCCCCTGATAATGCACACCTAGGTTGATTTCATAGCTTAGCTGTTGTGCCTCTGTGATACATTGGCTTGGAGCACCTCTTGGTAAAATATACCCAGGAGGGAGACAGCTGGGTCATATGATAAATGTATCTTTAGATTTTTGGGAACCACCATACTGACTTTTTTTTTCTTTTGGTTTTTCGAGACAAGGTTTCTCTGTGTAGCTTTGTGTCTTTCCTGGAACTCACTTTGTAGACCAGGCTGGCCTCGAACTAACAGAGATCCTCCTGGCTCTGCCTCCCGAGTGCTGGGATTAAAGGCATGCACCACCACCGCCCGGCGCTATTGTTAGTTTTTTTTTTCATACTGACTTCTATAGAACTTATATAAAGGCTTCCTTTTCTCTATATCTTTAATAGCATTTATTGTTAATTTTTTTTCTAAATGGTGGCCATTCTGACTGAGTTAAGATTGAATCTCAATGTATTAACTGTTTTAATTTGCATTTCCTTGATGTGCACAAGAGTCAGTTCTGAATGGATCAAAGTACTAAATGTAAGATCTGGAATTATGAAATCATTGGAAGAGAAACCAGGAAGAACAATTTGAGATCTAGGTCTTGACAAGGTCTTTCTGAAAAGGACTCTATCTCTCAAGAAACCATGCCAACAGTTGACAAATGGTATTTCATGAAATCAAAACCTTCTGGGGAGCAAAGGAAACAGTCAAGCCTACAGAATGGGAGAAAAATTTGCTAATTAAGTACATTTGACAGAGGATTAATATCTAAGATATACAAACAACTAAAAGACCAAAAATACCAATAAATCAACAATCAGTGGGTTAATGAATAGATGGTTCTCTGAAGACAGTACAAACTGGGTATGATGACACCTTGTATGCAAGGCAAGCACTCTACCCACCACTGAGGTACAGCCCTAGTCCAAGACACTGCCCAAACCAAACAAGATGAAGTCAAACTGGCCAATTTCAAAAGAACTTTTAAGAAACAGACGATTCTCTGACAGAGAATTTTGTCCACCTTATACTCTATTTCTTAAATGCCACCCACAGTTCTGTGTACAAAGGACAGATGAGAAGAATGTAGCTGGTAGAGGCTCATCCAAGATGTCTGTTTCTCCCTCCTGTGGTGTCTGATCCTCTTCCTTGGTCTGAGGACATCTCTGTCTCTCTCTCTTAGACTTCCAAAGCTGTGGGTGTTGTCCTGGTACCAGTTGCTAAGGCTTGCCAGTAGCATCACACTGGAGGTTGAAAGTGAGCATGGGAGTCATAGTTATACTATGGAAACTAAGGAAATGTGTACAAACTCGGGGATTTTATTTTTCTTGAGGAGTAAATCATTAATCACTTCCTACCCCACCATGGCTGGCCATTCCACAGTGAAGCTAGAAGCTAGCAGCCTGAAGCCCTCAGATTGCAAAGGACATCTCTTTTACCCATAGCGCCTAGATCCTGGCTCATTGAGGCATGCCATTTCTCCCCACCTCTGTAGGCTGTCCTTCAGCCCACAGGATGATTTGCTGTCTGTCTTCCGATTCCCTCTCCCTTGCCCACTTGGGGTATTTGTATATTAGAACAAAAATACAGAGAAAGCAAGACAAATTAGTTTTGCTCATTAACTGCCCCCATGGAAGATAGTCAATAGAGTATGTAATCAATGTGATGTGTTGGAAGTGTTCTGGACATGGAAGAACTGGGCTCTTCTCCTTGCCATTTACTCACCATGAGACCTCTGTGTGTTCCTTGATGGCAGTGTGGAGGTAATCATAACAAACACAAGGTTGGCCTATGAATAGAACACAGAATCTCATCGGCATTCATTAATTCCTTTCCTCCCTTACATGCACTCTAAAATTCCATGACTTCATTTTCCTAATTTTCTTTTCCTTCCTTCCTTCCTTCCTTCCTTCCTTCCTTCCTTCCTTCCTTCCTTCCTTCCTTCCTTCCTCCCTCCCTCCCTCCCTCCCTCCCTCCCTTCCTCCCTCCCTCCCTCCCTCCCTCCCTCCCTCCTCCCTCCCTCCCTCCCTCCCTTCCTCTCCCCCCTCATCTTTCTTTAACTGCTTTGGACTGAAATCAGGGCCTGTACGTACTAGGCAAGTGCTCTGCCACTGGATTACCTCCTCAGCCTAAAATAAACTTCAATGTGTGATGTTTGCATGTTTGCTTTGAAGAGATAATGGAGGTCACCTGTGAGGACACACAAGCCTAACCTTGCCCACACTGACCCAGAAGCAATGCCAAGGTTCAAGCATTTGGAAATTTTTGAATAAGATGGTGGACTTGAAGCTGCCTCTGTGCACTTGGTGAGAGAGAATGGTCAACACAAGACAAAGTAGACTCTATACTAAAAAGGGAGGGAAAGAGGGGGAAGGGAAGGAAGATGGAGAGGGAGGATGGGAGGGAGAGAGAGACAGAGGAAGGGAGGAGAGAGAGAGAGAGCACATTGGAAATCCACAAAGATTCAGGGCAGTTGAAACATGGAGGAAAACAGGAGTGTCACAGGGAAAAGAAGGCAGCCAGTCTGGACCCAGCTCTAGCTCTGAGCCGGGAGAGGAGCAGAAGCCTCACCACAAGACTGTTTTCCCACCGCTGTAAGTGGCACTGAGAGTTGAGCCCTCAAACATGAGCTTTTTAATATATCCCCTCAATAAAACTGGAAGAGATATGCAAATCATTCAAGCATCTCCGATACAATTCATGAACAGTTGGTTATTCAGTCCCAGAGCCCGTCTCCAAAAGGTTCTGAGGAGACAGTGCTGAAGAGAACCAGGCGAAGCTCTCACATATTACAGACTGAGCCAACATGGCAAGGCTGGGGTATTTCCTGATGACTCTGGTTTTATCCTTCATGTAACAATAACAATACACTTGAAGAGCAGAGTTATCTGTCCTGGAGGTTGTCCTTCATGAGACAGGTAGGGAACAGAGGGGAGGGGTGGAACGGGGCTTCAATTTCAAGTCATCTCTGACCCAGGGCAAGAGTGATGTTTGCTCAGCATCGCCTTCATATCCCAAATAGCGCCATACTCATCTTTCCCTAATCAGGTGCATCACTTCCCAATGACTCCCAGGAGTTCTGAAAAGCAGCATGGCATCAGAGAATTAGGACCAGTGACGCTGTTTGGCTCACTCACCACCTTTTGCCACCCAGTGCAGGGAGGGACAAGAGATGGGACAGAATCTCATCCCTCAAGGCTCTGTAAATCATGCCATGACAAGACTTCTTCCATAGTGCTCATCCTAACATCTTGCCAGTCCCCTGCTGTGTTCTTCCATGGCCCCCTCCTGAGACCCCTATTTTCATTTGAGGCACCCTCCAAAAGACACACTCCTTGAACTTTCCAGCTGTGCCACTTGGACGACAGTGATGTCTCTATACACGTTCTTTCTTCTCTGGCCTACGCTGATCCAATGGCAGATCAGAACAGTGATGTCTGTGGGATAAAGGTTTCTAGAAGTGGAAGGCAGAGTGTCCAGTCCCATTACACACATCTGAATTGCAGACATCTGAGGAGGAAGGAATAAACTCACAGAAGAAGGTGGGGGTGGTAAGGTTTGCCTGAAATCCTAGCACTAGGGAGGTTGAGGCAGAATAATTATTAGTCTAGGTCAGCCTGGCCACACATGTCTAAAATATGTCTTAGAAGATCTCCAAAGAACCAGCCAATTTCGCTCTTAATTTTTAAAGTGCACATTAGAGCAGGTTAGGAAACTCACCCCTGGGCAAACCCCAGAACAAAAATTGTGTGTCAAGAGGTGTGTGCTGTAGTGCTGTTTTAGAACTGAGTGGCTGGCTGGGCGGTGGTGGCACACGCCTTTAATCCCAGCACTCGGGAGGCAGAGGCAGGCGGATCTCTGTGAGTTCGAGGCCAGCCTGGTCTCCAAAGCGAGATGCAGGAAAGGTGCAAAGCTACACAGAGAAACTTTGTCTCGAAAAACCAAAAAAAAAAAAAGAAAAAAAAAAAAAAGAACTGAGTGGCTGGAAACAGTCTAAATTGCATTAGTAAGAGAATAATTAAACAAGTTATGCCTCATCCAGTTAGCTTTACATTTCCTGAAAAGGGGAAAAATGTCTTTGGCAAGGTTCAGGACAATCTGTTTGTTTCCATGTAAGTGAAAAAAATTCTATGTGGAGTAGTGAGTGTGCATATGCATACTTGTGTGTGTGCATTTGTGCATACATGCATGTGTGTGTGTGTGTGTGTGTGTGTGTGTGTGTGTGTGTGTGTGTGTGTTTAAATACCCACAACTGTTAACTGGACTCTTCAGGGCAGTGAGATTAAGAAAGAGGAGCATCAGGGAGTATTAATTTTTACTTTGTACATGTTTACTTTGTACATGTTTTGTTGTTTGAATTCTGTGGTAAAACTCATAAGAAATAAAGGTATTTACAAAGCAGAATATAATTCCATTTCCATTCTGCTCTTGAGAACTAGGAAACTCTGGCCCTCACATGGAGTTCAGGCATGGTCTGTTAGAGACCAGGGCCCTGGCTGATGAGGTTGAAATGCAGGCCAGGGTCTGCTTAGTTCTCCTTGGAATGGGAAAGATTGTAGGAGAGTACTGGACTTGTCTTACAGTTTGGGGAGGAAGTTCTCTCAGTGGGGAGACCTTTGGGTGGTGCCAGATGCCATTTAGGGGTCTACCATCAGCAGCAACTTAATTCAAAGACCTAGGCAGGTAGGCAGGTGGCATAAAGAAGCTCATCAAGATGTCATAGAGTCTTCCGTTCCATGGACAGGGTTGACATCTCATTTCAGCACTTACTTAGTCTATTACTTACATTCTTATTTTATTTTACTGTGTCAATGGCAGAACGTAGGGCCTTGTATTTACAAGGCATATACTCTACTACTGAGCTGCATTCCAACCTACCTGCATATGTGGTTTTGTAGAAGGAATGGGAGAGAAATCTGGAAAGAGAAAAGACTAGCCTTGGGGAAATGGGGATTCCATGGAGGGAGCAGTAAGTTCTAAAGAGCCAGTGGGTGGTTTGAATACATGTGGGATGAAGACAGCAGATACTGTACAGAGGTAGTGGGGCCTTATGTCCAGGGTGACTCAGTTAGTTCCAGTGGCCAGGCCAGGACTTATGGAAAACCAGGATGAAGATAGCCTTAGCTGCACAGGAGCAGCTGACCATGCAGCAGAGGCAGAGCCCTTCATGGTGGCCACCATGGCCTAGGATCGAAATGATGCCGGTACTGGTTTCTAAGCCCGTTGAGGCTCTGTGCAGAAGTCTCCCCTCCTTCTGAACAGAGTGTGCCTGAGGTCTGTCCCCTCCCTGTATGGCCGAGTGGCTAGGCAGGGCCTGGCTGGTGTCACAGGACTTGACTGGTGGCACCCTGCCCAGTGCCTCGAGCCCTGGACACCTGTGGCTCTGCCCAGGCTGGGATGAGGCAGGGGGCCAGAGCCACCTCTCTGTGGCCCTCGTTCATTGTTTCCCAGCCACAGGCCTGGAGGGAAAAGCTGAGTGGAAAGTCAGTGCAGCAGGCCAGCGTGTCTGTCCGTCCCCGATACCCTGACAGCCAGGTTACCATGGGAACCCTTAGTGTGAGACTGCCGGGACTCTGGAGGACAAGGCAGCCTCCTCTCTTGCTGTCAACTGTCCATGGTCCCCCGGAAAGAAGAGTCTGCTTCTCTCTGGGCTCCGGAAAAGCCACAGTTTCTCTGAGGCCAAGCTCCTCCTCCACCACCGCTGGTCTCTCATGGATCACGGGGCTAGGGAAAGCTGCAGGAAGCACCCCATAGAGTCAGAAGCTCGTTCTGAGGCTTGCCTTGGCGTTTGCCATCTGTGTGTCCCTGACCAGGTCTATCACCTTCTGAGCTGCTGATTGCACACCTGTAAAACACAGGCTGGGCACCAACGTGCCTCACAGGTGCTTGAGGTAGAAACAGTACCAGCCCAGGCTTGCTGGGTGCTTGTGAGGCGCTGGGCATCTTGGCTCTGTAATATACAATGTGGCATATTTGCTGTGTGTATTTCCTTCTCCCCTCAGTACTCCTGGGTGAATGAGTATCTTACCTAGTCCCCCTATGAGATGCATCCCTACTGTATAGAAGGGGGCAGTGAGAGCCAAGTCAAAGTGGGTTCCTCTCATACATTCTCCGAAGGGCAGGAAGTGGTACTGGCCACCAAATGAGATGTTTAACTCCAGCACATGTAGCACAGGACATGGACCTATGGATGTGAAAGCTCTGGATGTGTATGGAAGTGCTGTGCCAATGTCAGGTGTTATCATAACTGCATCTCCATCCACCTAAGTCCCGGACACGAACTTCACTATTGCTTATTCTGTGTCTCATCACCCCATCCTTGGAGATTCTAGTCTTAGACAGAAGAGGCGACTGTTAACATTTTGCTGGTGCTCATTTTGTATATGATCCATAGCTAGTCCTTAATCTTAGATTGATTCCCTGGGACACCCAGAACATTCTCTGCCTCCTCCCTTCACTCCCTATTGGGAAAAGTGGGCGCCACTGCACTTTTCTGGGCATCACTACAGGTAGGAAGTCCTGTAACAGAAATGCTGAATTCCAAAGACACAGTCTTTAGGTACCTGTTTCTGAGATGTGTTCTCACTTTCCCCCCTCATTATAATTATAATTGCCTTTTTTCTTGTTTGTTTGTTTTGTTTTTGACAAGGTCTTTCCCTTGTAGTCCTGACTGCCCTGGAGCTCACTCTGTAGACCAGGCTGGTCTTGAACTCAGAGATCTGCCTGTCTCTGCCTCCCAAGTGCTGGGATTAAAGGTGTGAGTCACCATCACCTGGCAACAAGGTCTTTCTTTGTAGCCCATGTTGGCTTGGAATTTACTGTGTAGGTGAGGCTGGTCTTGATCTGACTCTTTCTGTCTCTACTTCCCTAGTTCAGGAACTGCAGATACGAACCAACCAACACACACACACACACACACACACACACACACACACACACACACATTGACACACACACACACACACACACACACACACATTGTCTGGCATTGAACTCAGGGGCCACACATGCTCTTAGCAAGAATTATACCACTGAACCACACCCCCAGTCCAGTTGGCAAATTTATTTAACTTACTTTCTGCTGCTTCTCTTTCTGTCCTGTGCACTTTGGTCTTTTTATCTGTTCACCAGCCAGGGGATGGATATATAAACAATATATATATATTTGGAACTGCTGGTGCTGAAGAATGAGAGAGTTGGGGAGGGGACTGTGGTGGTAATCTTTAATAAGATGGTTGGTTACATCAATAGGGGACTGGATACAGAATTACAAATACAACCAGGAGAGCGTATGGGGTCCTTCCCAACACCAACTCTCTGGTAAGCAGTGGTGCCCTGCTCTTCCAGAGAAGGAAATCTGGAAGACTCATCAGTTACTTGGTGATAAGAAGGTCTCTGCTATTACTGTGGAGTAGGGGTGGCAGGCAACAGCTCCCTGGAAGCAGAGACTCCTCAGGACCAGCCCTCATGGGCTCTTCAGTAGCAGATAGAGGGCAAGGGGCCAGCCTGGTCAATGTGCAATGCTGGTGACATTTCTGAGCTTCAGTTCCCTATCTGTAAAACTGCACTTCTTCAGGTTGCTCTGCAGGGCAGCAGTGGTGTATGCCTTTAATCCCAGCACTCAGGAGGCAGAGGCAGGCAGATCTCTGTGAGTTCGAGGCCAGCCTGTGCTACAGAGTGAGTTCCGGGAAAGGCTCTAAAGCTATACAGAGAAACCCTGTGTCTCGAGAAACCAAAATAACAAAAAAAAAAAAAAAAAAAAAAAAAAAAAAAAAAAAAAAAAAAAAAAAAAAAAAAACAAAAACCAAAAACCAAAACAAAAAAAACCCCAAACAATAACAAAAGAGTTGCTGCGACCACTGAATGATGGCTGGCAGAGAAAAGACTTTCCTGTAAGTCACCCATTAACAGTGTTCCCTTTGGGAGGAAACCATTTGTGGGAGAAGGACTTTGATCAGTTCTTTGGGTCAGAGGCGAAGTGTAAAGGGGCCGTTGGCAGAGCCAGAATCCGAGATACAGATTTGGAGAGGGGTTGCCCAGTCTCCCATGGAGGCCAGAGCAGAGTTTTGTCTAGTATGCTTGGGCTCTGGGTTCCATCCTCAGAACCACAAACAAAAAACCAACAAGAGAAACAAAAGTTATGCCGGGGAGGCTGTAGGGGCAAACTAGCAGGAAGACAGAAGTCTCATTCCCCCTGTGTTTTCCTCCTATTTGATTTCTAGGAATTTGTTGGCATGGAAGTGATTTTGAATGTGTGTGTGTGTGTGTGTGTGTGTGTGTGTGTGTGTGTGTGTGTGTGTATGTGTGGTCATTGAGGCTGAGGGTTGGTCAGAACACAGACATCATGTATAGATGAGCTATTCAAAAGAGGTGTGCTCACCAGAGAGTGTTGGAGACTGGCTTCTCAAAGGCCAATAAGCTTGGGCTCACATCAGGTTTAACCTTTTTTTGTTTGTTTGTTTGTTTTGTTTTAAAAGAACATTTCTATTCTACCCCACCCTCTCCTGTCTTGTCCTACCCTATATCCTATCCTACCCTATATCCTATCCTACCCTATATCCTATCCTACCCTATATCCTATCCTACCCTATATCCTATTCTACCCTACCCTGTCCTGTCCTACCCTACCCTACCCTACCCTACTCTACCCTACCCTACCCTACCCTATCCATCCTATCCTATTCTACCCCACCCTATCCTGTTCTATTCTATTCTACCCTATCCTGTTCTACCCTACCCTACCCTATCCATCTGTTTATTTATTTGTGTGTGCGAGCACACACTTGTGCATGCCTTGATGTGCAAGTGGAGGTCAGAGGACAACTGATGTCAGTTCTCTCCTTTCATTATGTGGCCATCAGGTTTGGCAGCAAATGCCTTCACCCGCTGAGCCATCTTGCCAGCCCTAACGGCATTTTTAGAGCCAGGGAACTTCAACAGTCGTGGCGCAGCTTTCTAGCCCTCCCCCTCCTCTTCCTCCTTCTCCTCTTCCTCCTTCCGCATCCTGATTTAGCAAGGAGAGGGAAACAGGTTCAAGTGAAGTAGTTTGCTTAGTCAAGGTCACATGGCACCCGTGGAGACGACTAGTTTTAAATTCCTTGTTGTCTGCTTCTAGCCCATGGCTGTTCTCGCAGCACCAGACCACCTGTCCATCATGAAAGGCTTGTGGTCTCAGGTAACAGATGAGAAACTTAATCTCACAGGGCTTGTGCAATCTGCCTGAGGTCAGATCAGGCTTTATGCAGGGCACTTACAGGGGCCAGCCACTGACGGGGACCTTCTGGGCTGAGGAGAGCTGCTTCTCTTTCAAATAAATAACTTCTCTGGCATGATCATCCCTGCTAATCCTGGTTACTAATTATGCTAAAGTGTCCCTTCTGTGAAGGCAGATTAAGGATTACAGGGCAGAACTGGGCACCGGACCCAGGAGTCCTGCCCACACACTCCTTCTTTGACTTCAGGGCTGCACCTGTTTTATTCTTGTGGCTCCAAGTTTCATTTGGTCACACTTCAAAGAATAATCTCACATAAAAAGGCTAAATTTAGTGTTGGTCAAAGAACTGCTGGACAGTAAGTCACCAGGCAATCATTACCAACTCCGATTATTGGTGACTAAGGGGAAAAATGTCCCAGGAAGAGGATAATCAGCTATGTAATTGAACCCCAGGGAGGTTTTGAAAGATAATCCTATGTGTGTCCAATCATTATTTTTTTTAAGGCACCTGTTTCCTTTATTAGTTTAGCATCCAGGAGACACAGGTGATCAATTGTTGAGAACATCTAACAGTAATGGGTTGTTATATTAAGGTCTGTTTTTGCAGAGCCCAGACCCTTTTTGGTCTGGGAGTGTAAATACCTTTCAACTGTTACTGTTTCTTTTTTTATGTTATATTTTTATTTTATAATTTAATTTAATTTTACATATCAGCCACGGATTCCCTTGTCCTCCCTCCTCTAGTCCCCCACCTTCCCCCCATTCCACCCCCCATTCCCATTTCCTCCAGAGCAAAGACTCCCCTGGGGATTGAGTTCAACCTGGTAGATTCAGTCCAGGTAGGTCCAGTCCCCTCCTCCCAGGCTGAGCTAAGTGTCCCTGCATAAGCCCCAGGTTCCAAACAGACATTTTTTTCCCCTGTGGGATGTAGTCTGATTATTCTTTATTTTATATCTAGAATCCACTTATGAGTGAGTACATACCATGTTTGTCCTTCTGGGTTTGGGTTGCCTCACTCAGGATGTTTTTTTCTAGTTCCATCCATTTGCCTGAAAATTTCATGCTTTCATTGTTTTTCTCTGCTGAGTAGTACTCCATTGTGTATATGTACCACATTTTTTCCATCCATTCTTCCATTGACGGGCATCTAGGTTGTTTCCAGGTTCTGGCTATTACAAATAGTGCTGCTATGAACATAGTTGAGCATGTATCTTTGTGGTATGAATCAGCATTCCTTGGGTATATGCCCAAGAGTGGGATGGCTGGGTCTTGAGGTAGTTCGATTCCTAATTTTTTGAGAAACCGTCATACTGATTTCCACAGTGGTTGTACAAGCTTGCATTTCCACCAACAGTGGAGGAGTGTTCCCTTTGCTCCACATCCTTTCCAACATTGACTGTCATTAGTGTTTTTGATCATAGCCATTCTGACAGGTGTAAGGTGGTATCTCAGAGTCGTTTTGATTTTCATTTCTCTGATGATTAAGGACTTTGAGCATTTCTTTAAATGTCTTTCAGCCATTTGTGATTCTTGTTTTGTGAATTCTCTGTTTAGATCTTTAGCCCATTTTTTAATTGGACTGTTTAGTATTTTGATGTCTAGTTTCTTGAGTTCTTTATATACTGTGGAGATCAATCCTCTGTCAGATGTGGGGTTGGTGAAGATCTTTTCCCATTCTGTTGGCTGTCTTTTTGTCTTATTGACCATGTTTTTCGCCCTGCAAAAGCTTCTCAGTTTCAAGAGGTCCCATTTATTAAATGTTGTGCTCAGGGTCTGTTCTGTTGGTGTTATATTAAGGAAGTGGTCTCTGGTTCCAGTGTATTCAAGAGTACTTCCTACTTTCTTTTCTATTAAGTTTAGTGTAACTGGATTTATGTTGAGGTCTTTGATCCACTTGGATTTGAGTTTTGTGCATGGTGACAGATATGGATCTATTTGTAATCTTTTCCATATTGACATCCAGTTATGCCAGCACCATTTGTTGAAGATACTTTCTTTTTTCCATTGTATAGTTTTGGCACACAGTGCCTCTATTGTTATGTATAGTGTGCATCACATATTTGTCCCCTCACCTGTGGGTGGACACTTAGGTGACTTCCCTGTCTTGTCTATGGTGACTAAGGCTGTAATGGACATTGAAGTGGAGATATTTATTGGAGAAAGTAACTTTGTTTCTTTTGTGGATATCCAGAAGTAGGATCTATGAGTCAACTTGTCACAAACTAGAGTTGCCCAAGAAGATGGAACTTCAACTGAGAAATTACCTCCACCAGATTGTCTTGTGGGCATGTCTGTGGGACATTTTCTTGATTAATTATTGATGTGGGAGCACCCAGTGTACTGAGGGCAGTGCCATCCCTGGGCAGGTGGTTCTGGGGGTTATGAGAAAGCAGGCTGAGCAAGCCATGGGGAACAAGCCAGCCATCAGCCCTCCCCCATAGCCTCTGCTTCCATTCCTGCCTCCAGGTCCTGCTTAAGCTCTTGCCCTGGCTTCCCTTCATGATAGGCTGGTATGCAAGATGCAGGGAACCCTTTCCTGCTCAAGGTGCTTTTGGACAGTTTCTTTCTTTCTTTCTTTCTTTCTTTCTTTCTTTCTTTCTTTCTTTCTTTCTTTCTTTCTTTCTTTCTTTCTTTCTTTCTTCTTTCTTTCTCTCTTCCTCTCTCTTTCTCTCTCTCTTTCTCTCTTTCTCTCTGCCTCTGTCTCTGTCTCTCTGTCTCTGTCTCTCTGTCTCTCTGTCTCTCTCTCTCTCTCTCTCTCTCTCTCTCTCTCTCTCTCTCTTTCTTTCTTTTATCACAGCAACAGAAAGCAAACTAGACACTGGGTCATATGACAGCTCTATTTTTTATTTTCTCTAGAACTTCTACAGTTTCTCATAATGGCTACATTATTTGTATTCCCACGATGGGACCATGAACACCATGAAATTCATGAATAAGGCAAACTTTTCCTTTTTTTCTGGAGAATTGATTTAAAACATACATAAGTAAAACAATAAATGAGATATCACTGCCCATTCATGAGAATGGCTAAAATCCAGTTCCAGCAACATCAAGTGCTGGCAAGAATACAGAACAACACAGGCTCTCACTCAGTGCTGGCAGGAATGCAGAACTGTTTGGCTACTTTGGAAAGCAGTTTCTTGCAAAACTAAACATACTTCCACTGTAATCTCCAGCAATCACATTCCTTGGTATTTAGTCAAAGGACTTGAAATCTTAGTTTTACACAAAAGCCTGCAAGTGATGTTTAGAAGAGCTTTATTCATTATTGCCCTATTGGAATCAACTAAAATATCTTGCAATAGAGGAATGGATAAAGTATAGCTTATCCATACAGTGGAATATTATTCACTGGTAAAAAGTAATGAAGTCTCAAGCTGCAAGATGACACACAGGAATTGAAATGCATATTGTCAAGTTAAGAAGCCAGTCTAGGAAGGCTGCATACTGTGTGATTTCCAACTGTCCAACATTCTGGAAAAGGCAACACCTGTGGAAACCAGAAATGTCAGTCGTTTCTGGTTCTAGGTGGGATTGGGGAGGGTTGAGAGGATGGAGTGCATGGATTTTTAGGACTTTTAATGACTGTATCCTGCATGACACTGTAAGGGTAGATGTGTGGCATGTACACTGTCAAAACCAGGAAGCTGCAAACAGAGGACGACCCCTAATATAAACACGGGTGTTAGTCAATAATAACGTATCAGTATTGGCTCACGGGTGTCTCATTAATGCAATATGTTGATAACAGGAAAAACTGTGGGTAGTGAGGCACAGAGGGAATATGTAACATGTTTTCTATTAGCTTAAAACTATTCAAACAACTCTATTAATTAAAAAAAAACATACCAGTATATCATTACTGTGCAGATGTAATGGCTTATTGAGTCAATGGGGTGTGCTGACACACTCACAAAGCAAATCCATTTTTTATACTATTTTGTCTTATCTGAAAACTCCCCGCTTCCCCCTTTGAAGCCAGTGTCTTGCTCTGTAGTCCAGGCTGGCCTGGAACTACCTGGTTGTCTGACTCTCTGTCCTCTTCTTATTGATATCATAGGCAGAAACTTCCCTGGTCTTCATAAATGTTGAGAAATGTCTCTTGGAATATTACAGAGTCAAGTCCATTGGACTATTTAAACGGCTCTGACCTGAGGCAGGGTCTGTATCAGGCTTGGAGACTGCAGCGCAGAAGGAGCTTGACTTCCATATCCTCCTTTCTGCACGCCCAGTTCTGCTATGGCTCCTCTGGAGATGGAGGCAGGGAGCAGGAGAGATGGTTATGTTCATAGTCTCTCTTTGATACTCTCCAAGAAGGGTACCTGTCCCAGTTCAGCTTTCATGTTGGATCTCTGGACCCAGGTCAGTGCCTCCTGTGTCTGGCTACTTTAAAAATTTTAAGTTCTAGAGGCCGTGGATGTGGCTCAGTTGGTAGCATGCTAGCTCCAACATGTACAGGCCCTGGATTTGATTCCTAGCACCATATAAACGAGATGTGGTGGCTCACACCTGTAATCTCAGCACTTAGAAGATAGAGGTAGGCAATCATCAGGGGTTCAATTGAGGTCATTCTCCACTATGTGGTGAGTTGGAGACAAACGCTATATAGGACTCCATCTCAAAACCCAAAACCAAAAAACCAACACACACACACACACACACACACACACACACACACAAACAACAAAAACAAAGACAGGGGACTGGAGATCTTAACTGGTTCTCAGCAGTTAAGAGTATTGGCTGCTCTTCCAGAGGACCTGGGTTTGATTTCTAGCTTCCTCATGATAGCTTATAACAGTCTGTAGCAGAAAGAGACAGAGAGGCAGAGAGACAAAGACATGAGAGAGGAGAAACTGAACAGAGAGAGAGAGACAGAGATGGAGAAACAGAGACAGAGAGACAGAGAGACAGGAGTGGGGGAGAGTCCAGACATTCAAAAGCTGACCTGGCATTTACAGTTGAACCTACTAGAGACATACACACAACACCAAGTCATGATGGAAGGCGGCAAAGCCAAGCCACTTCTTACTTTTGTCTAACACAGAACAAAAACAAATTACTATACTTCATGAAAAATGATGAACACGTCCCCCTTGACTGGGAAAATAATGACCACTTCCTCACTCTTTCCAAATTCAGCTTTGATCTTGTCCATCTCTGCTCCCTCAGATGAGATTTATTACATAACCTTTCATAGAAAATCCACCCTCCACCTCTCTCTCATGCTTTAGAGATCAGAGCTTACTCTACTCACAGTCCAACATCACGTGAGCCCTCACTTCCTTAACCCCCCTAATCATACATAAACTCCTACAGTGACTTCAGTCCTAACCCCCTTTATTGCCGTGTTCTGTGGCTCCTCCTCAAGGGTTGAGACAAACATCTATCTCTGGTGGCTTTCATTGGCAGAAGCCACAGCAAAAGTCACACATTAACTTTTTACTGTGTGGCTTTTTCTCTCTGCATCCTTCCAAACCTCTTTATTCTCACCAGATTGCAAATGCTTCCTTCTTCCTTTACTGCTTTATTGAGGTTTGATTTGCATATGATTGCTGCATATTTGAAATGAAACTTTGATAAATTTTGCTTATGTACTTTCAGGAACTATTAATCTACTTTTTGTTACAGTAGTTAATACAGTTAGTACAGTGTGTGTGTGTGTGTGTGTATGTGTGTGTGTGTGTGTGTGTGTGTGTGTGTGTGTGTGTGTGTGTATTGGGGGATAAGAATACTCCAATGGAGATAAGCAGGCTTAATGTTTACATCTTAGCTTTCAAATTACTTCTTCATTAAGAGGAGCCAAGACTCCTTTGAGAAATGACCAGCTCCAAGTTTATGGCTGAAAAAGTCCAGAAAGCAACTGGGATGTTTGGCTGCATTAGAAAATCAGGAAGTATTTAAAGAATGATTCCAACATGGCAGAAGCACAAAGGAGCTAGCTTGAAGGGGCTCCCAATGACCATGCCTGTCATTATGTGTCATGAAAATGAGCGTTAGTAATGGATTCTATACAGCTGGATAAAATGGAATCCATGAGTCAGACAGGTGCAAATACAAACGAATAAAGAAAGAAAGTCTCCTTCCAATCAAAGCACTCGGAAGGAAGAGTAAAATTGGAAAATTACCAGTTGGCAGTCATCATGGTAGTTAATTCACCCAGGAAACAATGTCAAGGATGTTAGGATGGGCCAGGAGTGTTGAAGGTTAGATGGAGATGTATTTTCTTAGTCTCTGCAAAGAGAAAAAGAGCAACTTTTTAGTAGAGAACTTGGAGAGGCCCCTCAGGTAGGTGATCCAAGTTCACATCAGCTGACGGAAGGTCAGCTGTAGTGACAGTCATCAATGAGAATGCAATGAGAGCGCATGTGTGACCCTCTTGTCCCCAAAGCATCACCGGAATCAGTCACAAATAACTCACCTGGTCTCAAAGGTACCACAGTCAGGAAAGTCAAGAATGGATGGAGAAAACCAGGGAGGGGCTGGAGAGATGGCTCAGCAGGTAAGTGCACTGGCTGCTCTTGCAGAGGACCCAGGTTTGAGTCCCGGCACCTACATGGTGGCTCACAGCCATTGTAACTCCAGTTTCACGGGATCCAATGGCCTCTTTTGGCTTCTTCAGGTACCAGGATTGCATATGGTGCACAAACATGCAGGCAAAACACCCACACATGCAAACATTTTAAAAAGGTTTTGGGGCCTCTAGCATTATTGGAACAGTCAGCACAACCTCAATGGCTATGATGATTAGGTGGCAGGAATGTAGGCATATTAATTTCTTGGGTTTTATGCTGTATCATTATGTCAGAGAACGGCCTTGTGTGTGGAAAACATAACGCTCAAGTATTTGTGCTAATCTTGGAACCGAAGTAACGAACGCAGTCCCCTTTGATCCTAGTCTTGAGGGTTCTCAAACTCTGTCCTTCCACTCTTCATGGAAGGTTTTCAGAGGGCTTTTGCAGAAGACCTGGGCTCTCTAGATGTTGATGCCAAGAAATAACTGAGAACAATGCTAGGGGATGTAATGTCAATGAACTTTGTTCTGTGCCTGGGACTTTCCCTGTTTTTTTGCTGCGGTGTTGAAACCAGGAAACTTATTAAAGATATCTATACCATATCAACACAAGCATTAATATTAATGTCCTGAGAGGAGGGTTGAAGCAGCATGGGAATTCCCCCTGCCATAGGCGCTGTCCCCAGAAAGATATGGCTGGCAAAGCTATGTTGCGCACAGGAAAAGAAAATCCTCGTGGCCAGACTCTTACCTCTCACACTTTGTATGATCAAGTTAGATCTGTGGTGTCTTTATAAGTTCTTTTATAAAGCTGTAATTTGCTGTAATCCAGCACTCTCCAGGATGAAGAAGCTTTCCCCCTGGCTGCTGAAATTACCCAGAGCTTCTGCCTGGAAGCCAGGTGACTCCATTCTCCATGGGCTCTTCTTCTCTTTTACTATGCTTGCAAACGTCACTGAAGTTTACATGAATTGATCACATCTCTCCACCCTTCTGTACTCTCTTCACATCCCCTTCTCAGTCCTGAGTAAACCCTCTTCTTCGTCCAACTTTTAAGTCTTGTTTTTCCTTTGTAGGTTTCAAGGATGTGAAAGGACACTTGTCTCTCTGTATCTAGCTGGTTTTGATTAACATTCCACCCCAAGTTCTAGCCATACTGCTTCAAATATTAGGCTTTAGTTCTTCTTTTATGGATGAAAAATATTCATGTACCCCCTCCCATCCCCAATACTCTACAAGGGTCTTAAAACAGACTACTGATCTCAATCTCATGTTATAAAAACCATCAGAATAAAATGCTGTTGTGGTAGCAAGTTATAACTTCATTGACTTGGAGGACAATCCAGGGGCTGTCTCTGCCAGTCTCATGTTTAGCTGTATGTATCATGGCCACTCTTGACCCACACAGATTTCTCAAAGTCCATGCTCCCACTGAGCCTCTCTGCCACAGGTGAGGAGGTGGTGACCTGATTTCTGAGGCTCACTCCTTCAAGTTTCTAGCTGGTTAATTCCAGGCCACTGGAACTGGTCTGTATACTGATTAGCCAATCATTGTGCTGATTTTCTCTCAAATCAACTGCAGAAGATTCCCATCTCCCATCATCCTCTGCACCTGCCTCTCCCTACCTTTGCCTCTGCTCCTCCATGCAACTTCATAGTTACCTTCCTTGTTTTTGTCCTACAGCAATGAAATTATGGCTCTCACATGCTTTACCTTCATCGCTGTCTCCAAGGTACCATGTTCAGCTGAATCAGACAGATAGACAGACAGCTCAGTCCTTTTAGAGGCCTACTGGATTTTTTAAGTGGCATGCCAGTACCGTGCCTAGATTCTACACGACTTGCTCTTTTATGATGGAACTCAGACTAGTGTCCATCTCTCTCCATCACACCAACATCTCCCAGTTGAATAGCTCCACACCAGGGTGCCCAGGCCAACTGCTTATCTTACATAGAGATAAATGGTTTGCATTCCTGTCTTGAGGGAGCTTATTCCCAGCAAGGCTCTGCAAAATATGATAAATACCAACTTAGCAAATTGCATGTCAAAATCCCTCCTGATGAGTAAAAGGGTGTTGGTGAAGGGGACAGATTGGGGAGAGCCCAGGGCCTCAGGCTGGGGAAGAACCCCCTTACTAATGTGAGATAATCTGGAGCCAGGAGACATGAATGGGGGATTGTGCATTTCTGGGCTGTAAACCCCCCCTCTCCTCCTCCTTAGCCCATCTCTCTATAAAAAGTGAGCTGGGATAATTGCTGGAAAACAGCCTGCATGTACTTGGGGAAAGAAACTTTTCATGACATAATGGTTTTGGATATACTCCTGCTAAGCTGGTGCCCTGTGGCTGTTTTTCCATCATGGTATTTCACAACCTGTGATCTCTTCTTTGGAGAAAGAGGGAAACTCAGGCATGGGGCCTGCAAGGGGAGATGGATGAGAACGGACTCTCTGTTCTCTTTTCAGCATGTGGGATGGAGCATTGGTTCTCTCTGGATCCAGGAGGTCTGTGGCTTGGCCCTGCTGACTTCGGCAGTCCTGGATTCTGGGCAAGTTAGTTCTGGATAAGATACAAAGAAAGTATGTTACAGAAAACAGAACTTCAATAGGTTAGGTAAACAATAGCATTATAGACTCTATAGCAGAATGAAATTTTCCAGTTAAGACTTTGTTCCTCTTACAGTTGGTTGGCTCTAAGTTTTGAGGCAAGAGGAAGATGTAGAAGATAGAACAAGGAGTCTCTTGTATGACCCTGTATGACCTGTGGAGGCCCAAAGGGTGAGACTCACATATGTGTTCAGGGTCAAAGGGCCTGGATGAGAATCAGAGATGTCTCCCAATGGTTGACTCACACAAGTTGGGAATGAGCCTGCACTGCAGAGGAGAGAGAGACCATTGAGAGTCCATGAATAGGATGAGTAGCCAGCCTGCAAAAGGCAAGGAGGCAGAAGAGAGGAGGCCTATGCTTGCTTACCTAGAGGAAAACAACAGTTATTGTACTTCACTGGGACTTTCTCCTTAACAAAGTGCTCCGTGTATTGCCTCACCCACAGAAGCCTCTGAGCTAAGTAGGGCGGATGCTCTGATCTTCAGTTCACAGAAGAGGAATTCAAGGTTCACAGAAGCTGAATACTCTTCCAAAACCACACAGTAAACAAGGGACAGAGCCAGGCTGGATGTCAGCTCTTGCTCCCATGGTTGGTGGAGAACATGATGGTACCTGTAGGTGCTAACAGGCTGGCTTGTTTGGTCCTCTGCACATCCACTGTCCTGCCTCAATGGCCTCAGTCTCTTAGGCTGAAGCTTCATTTCCAGGAGAGTGCCACCAGAAAGCAAAATGGAGGTTACAAAACTGTGAAGTTTACGAGTCTTTGGCCCATTGGAATATTATAATTTTTATGCCATAATTCTGTAGCAGAATCTTCCAGAGGCACAAACATTGATATGCCCCTTGCCTTCTTGACCCTGTACTATTTCTCTTCCTTGGGGATGCGGACACAAATCCTGTGTCGTGCCCTGCTCTTTGGTCAACATCTATCACCTGTCCAATGTAATGGATTCACTCTCCCAAGCTCAATTCTTTGGCTATGTTGGAAAACTTTCTTGCCTTCTTGGCCACACACTTATTCTTTGTTTGGGTATAATGAGAGTGTTCCAGAAGACACAAAAGGCCCTCTTAAAATTTTATATTTGACCAGTCAAGGGCTCTATATGTAATTGTTGGAAATGGCAATGACTGCAGATTACTGATGGAAGATTTGGTGGGATCTGCTGCAGAAGGTTCCATCCATTCTGGAGCAACCAGTCAGACTTCAGTAGCCCTAGGATGTTGGTGACTGTCTTGGTGGTAGGTGAATGTTGTAGGTTGTAGACAGAGCTGGAGTCTGCTGATGGTGTGGAATGACTGTATGCTGTCTACAAAGGTTATGTGGAGGTTTGAAATATCTCCATTTCCTCTGCACTGGAATCACATACTGCTATGCTAAAACTAGTAGCCATCCCGCTGCTTGGGGTTACATATTGAGGTCCTGAGGTTGGTGGAAATGGAATTTAGACAGGTTAGTGTCAGTGAGGCTTGAAAGGGGGCATGCCATACTCAAGTTGAGCTTCTGCTTTTTCCTTCCCCGGGTTTCTTCAGCAGTACAAGTGCTAGGAAGCATCAACAGCATTTTCCAGTTAGTGGTTTCCAATATAATCCCAGCAATGAACTATATCACTACAAACACAGCTCCCCAAGTTCTTGGAGATCCTGGTGGCTTTGAGGTGACACCCAGGATTTGGGCAATTCAAATGCTTACCCAGACTGGGAAGTAACAGGCCTGCCTGTGAGGAGGGGCTGGGGAACTTTTGAAGGACAGTACTCTACAAGGATGGTGCTCTAGGAAGGGTGGGAACAAGAGAAGATGCTAGTGTTGCTTCATCCCTCCATCTGGCATCATTTGTAGGTGGACTTTCTGAGTCCCATGAGCCATTCCCAAAATAACCACACAGAGACTTATTATTAACTATAAGAGCTCAGGCAATAGCTTATGCTTGCTACTAACTAGCTCTTACAGCTTAAATGAACTCATATTTCTTTTCTACCCCTTGCAATGTGGTGGTACCTTCGTTCAGCACGGCATGTTCATCTCCTGCTTTATCTGTGTCCCACTAGTGACTTCTCAGACTCCACCCTTTTTCTTCCCAGCATCCTCCTAGTTTGGCTCTTCTGCCCAATCTCTTCCTGCCCAGCTATAGGTCAGTCAGCTCTTTATTAACCAATGAGAGTAATGCATATTTTCAGTGTACAGAGATTGTGCCACAGCAATCATCTATGAGGAACAAGGAAGAATTGTCATGACCATCATTTAGTCTCTTTTCAGATCAAGTTTTCTGGTGCTTATATTTCCATATCTGGACTTCCTAAAGAAGCTTATCTCTCTTGGAGAGCCACAGTTCCCTTAGAAAACAGTGCTGGGTATTGAATCCACAAATTTACAGTGATGTCTTCAACAGCAGCCAACACTGCCAGGCTCATTCTAACATTTTCCCCTTTTCTATTTGAATAAGATATTAAAATTTTACAACAGAATGTGTACCCACTTATTATTAAATAGAGTGAGTCATGCTAATAATGTTTGATATGGAGTATGGGAGAACTAATGGATGGGACAGAGAACCAACATTAAAGTCATCATCATTACTATAAGGGTGAAGGGTATCCCTTCCAGGCTTAGAATAGACAAAAGGGCAAAACCTCTTTGTTAGATTTTATGTAATAGTTCCCATCTTTAAAGACCCATTTTAGCTTACAGTGATCATATTTTTAAAGGTTTTATTTTTAACATACACATAAAACATAAAATGTATACCTACTAATAAGGTATCATATGGTTTTCCAGTACATATAAATCCACCCTTTGGCCTTTTAGGGCATATTGCTTATCAAAGTCTAACTACTGTGTAGTGTTTCTCACTCCTACTTCTGATGAACCTCCCTGTCTCTTCTCCTTCCTACTCTCCTGGACCTCAGATAATGACCACACAGCCAAACCACAGTACATCCTGACCCCCTCCAGCGAGAATGGCTACTGTCTCGAAGACAAATTGTAACATGTGTTGGTGGGAAGGAGGAGAAAAAAAGAATCCTTCATATTGTTTGCAGCAGTGTTTAATATAGCCACTATGGAAAACTGGGACATTCCTAAGAGAATTAAAAGTGGGCCACCAGAAAGCCTACTACTGGGTATACATACAAAGCAAACAAAGAGATGTCTGTAACCACCACCAAGATATGCTATCAGCCAAGATGTCCATCAAGCAATGAATGGACAAAGACAGAATGGTATATACATGCAGTGGAATACTATTGAGCCATTGTGGTAGTTTGAATGTAATTGACCCTCATAAGCTCAGAGGGCATTATTAGGAGGCATGATCATGATGGAGGAAGCTTGTCACAGTGGGGATAGACTTTAAAGTCTCCTATGCTCAAGCTATGCCCAGTGTCTCAGGTCACTTCCTGTTGCCTGTGGGTCAAGATGAAGGATGGTCAGCTCCTTCTCCAGCACCATATCTACCTGCACGCCACTAGGCATCATGTTGCACCATGATGATAAGGGACTAAACCTCTGAAAATGTAAGCCAGTCAAATTAAATGCTTTTCCTTTATAAAAATTTGCTGTGTTCACAGTGTCTCTTCATAGCAATAGAAACCCTAACTAAGACGTCATAAAAGCATCATATCCTATCATTTGCAACATGGATGGAACTGGAGATTATTATTAAGGAAACTAAGTCAGAGGCAATACTGTTTGACCACAGTGTTGCAGACAGTTATGTTTCTGGTTAATCTTCTACATTGCTCCCAGCATTGCTGCCACCCTCTCCCACATGCAGGTGCCCTCCTCACTTTTGTGTCCAAACCCTCTTCCCACTGTTCCCAGCATTCTATGCTATTCCTGCCCCATGTGGATGCTGTCTTTGTATAGCTCAGGCTCTGGCATCCCATATTTGTGTGTGTGTGTGTGTTGAGGGGGGTCATGGAGGTTTCCACAGGGACATTCTCTAGACTATCTTAGGCTGTATAGAGGTGTCTTAAACTCCTGTGACTTCTCTTGCGTGGATGATTTCACCTTGCTTGAGTTCTGACACCTCATTCTGGGCATCATTCCACACCTTAGGCATAGACAGATGACTGTCCTGCTCAGGTCCACTAATGCATGTAGGACTTACTTGTTTTGGAAGACAAGATGAAGAGAAGTAAGAAGGATGAGAGAATGAGCAAGCTTTTGAAGACAGGGATTGGTCTCCTCCTTCAGTAACTCCATGACTGATGGACTAATTTTTCAAATCATTTCGTTCCCAGAGAGAGTCAGTCTTTGAGAGGATAGAGGATTGGGGCATCACAATCAGTTGGTGAAGAACAGACTCTAGGTTTACTTTAGTCTGGCATTGACACCTTTAACTCTGTGTTCCCTCAGTGCTTATCTTATCTTTGCTTGTCTGATGTGGATGGTAACTATGCTCATCCCCAAGGACTGGTGTGAGGTTTAAATGAATGAGCACAAGGAATGCTCTCAGAAATGCTACTGCCAAGGAATCCCATGTCAAGGTGGAGTTAGGAAGCTGGTGTCAACTGCACCTCACAACTGGAAAAGCCCTGTCATTTACATTGGATCAGTTTTTCCTGCCAGTAAAGGAAGATGGCTGCATGTGAAGGGGCCATCTTCACTCTGTCTTGTGGTATTCTATCATGAGGCTTCCTGAAGAAGCCAGAGAGAGGGATAGCAGTTAGGGAATTGGAATTCAGACTTCACCCAAGAGTGTCTATGGATAGTTTCAGAGCAAGAGGACCACACAGACCATGGAGCCAAGAGCACTAGTATTTACTCAGTGCCCTACAGTTTGCAATCACTGTCTACCACTCCTCTTCAAATGTGGCTCTTTCAGCAGCCTAGAGAGAGAGACATCTTCCCAGAGGTGACCCTGAGACCAGAAAAAACTAAGTGATACAACACTTAGAAGCAGGAAGAGTTGCAGGTGAGGGACCCAGACAGGAACCACTGTCACGCTTGACCTTTGGATCTGTAGGATAGCTGCCCAGATTTCCTGAAAGAGACAAGTGTGACTACTTTCACAGAACTTTGAGAAATCCATGGAGAAAGACTAGGCATTGATGGAACTTAGCTGCTGAGGATGAAGGGCCAGTTGGGAACTAGGTTTAGTCTAGAAGGCCTTCTATTAGGGTGTTGTATAATTGGTTTGTGATTTCAAATGAAGTCATAGTAGTTGGCCCGGAGGAATGACGACACTGGATGGGGTCTTCCCTCCTGTCCTGACCACCCCCCCTCATTTCCTAGGAATCTGATAGTCTTTTCCCCATAAAACAAGGCAAAAGTCAGAAAGACACTTTGGGACGTTTGCCCTTTCTAGTTGAAGACCTGGAGAGAGATGCTGCCCCCCCCCCTCCATCATTCATCTGGTCCTGTCTTATTTTTCCAGCATGAGAGTTTCAGGCCAGAAGGAGGTGTGTGAGAGCAAGTGCACGCAGACTACCCAGGTGACCTGAAGAAAGAGGCAATGTTTTTGTGAAGCTCTGCCGAGGAGGAGCCTTCCTCACAGATGTATAGTCCTATTCATGCCCCGAACCTGGAGGCTGTGCTTGATTGCCAAGTGCCACTGACATACACCAGAGAGCACCAGGAGGGGCGTGTTACAGCAGGGGCGTGGATGGAGGCCAAATGCCTCGGGGTTCCAATGCAATAGATGATGGAAGACCAATTAATTTTTTTACAGTGGGAGAAATAGCTAAAAGATTAACAAGCATTAATTATTTATTGAATTGCTGCCTGTGCAAAAAAAAAAAAGGAGGAAAAATTGCTTTGTACAGAGGGATTAATCTCTTCGGTAATGTCAGTTCTGGGCTGCTATCTGCCTTTGCTTGGAGGTCATGTCCATCATCTCCAGGTAAAGGAGTGATGTCACTTAGCAAGCCCCTAATGACTTTCCAGCCTCTTCCAGGGTAATCAACAAGCTGATGAGAAATTTCACTGTTCTGTCTTTCAAGTTCTTCAGCTCCACCTCGGTCCCAAGCTTATAGTCATCCCAGGGGAGCTCAGGCAGCTAGCAAAGCCTGGGCATGCATGTGGGCTCAAAGCAGCGGAGAAAGCATGTGAGGGGCACCTCTCTGGACCTGTCAGTCAGAATTTATCCTGGGATAAGCTGTAAAGAAGTTGTTCCTGCTCTCATTCCCTCCCTCCCCAATTCACTGGTTCAGTACTTAAGGCCCTACCCCTCCAACGCTATTTCACGCGAGCTCACCCGGTCCACACTGGGCTCTATGAACATCTCTGTCTTTTGGAAGGAGCCACTGAGATGTGTGTAGCCTGACTGGTGTGCTGGGGTAGGACTTTGTCCTCTGGGGGTGTGAGGGTTACAGAAGAGGCGGTGGCAGAAAGATCCCCTCACAGGTGTCCCCATCTCCCCAGTAGGTATCAAATCCTTTCTCCATGGTGCCTCTTGAATGTACTCTCTCTACTCTAGATCCAACACAGGGTCCTCCTGAGCCCCCCCCCCCCCCCCCCGTCCCTCACTTGAGTTTTGCATACAGGCCCTTCTCAGCATCCTGCCTCCAGACCCCTCCTCTTAAATCCTTTCCCTATCACACTGCCAAAGAAATTCTTTTAGAAATACAGCCACAGGAGTCATGCGCTGCACTTAAAGGCCATCCGTCCACAGTCCTCATTCCGAGCCTCATCCTTGGGTGATATTCTAAACCAGGCAAGTCAGTCAGCCTGTCCTTCCACTCTCTCCTTCCCCCTGGCCAGCTCTTACACTGGCTCGAGCTATGAGAACACTGCCAGCCCCGGCCCGCCAGGGCATCCACTTTGCTCTTTCCCAGTGTGGACATTTTGTGCCTTTTCATATGCCGGACACTCTTTCTGGAGACCCCGCAAACCATCTCCTGGAGGAGTCTTCCCTGACCAGCGAAGACATAATTGTGGCTATTTTATCCCATGTTCTGATGAAGTGTCTCTACAAGTGGATTGCACTATTTAACCATAATTACTATATCTCACTAACTTGACTTTGAACCCCACATGGAAAGAGATGCCATTTTATTCAGTTTTATACCCCCAGCCCTCAAATGGAGCCTGAGATTCATTCATTTGCTCATCCACTACTTCCTTCTTGTTGGCTAGTCATTCTGAGTCTGGCCTCTTTTAACCACCAAGGGATACCACAGTGTCCCATGAGCCTCACACTCTGCTTTTTACTCGTGGAGGAGTAAACCAGGATTCAAGAGGGTGTGATGGGATCCTGGATGGCAGACAGCAGGCGAGGTGTGGGAGGGTGCAGGCAGAGGCAGGAGCTGGCACTGCTCTGCACACCTGCAGAGCTCTGAGCCAGGCCCATCGACAGCCTCGTGCACCCAGTCAGCAGAGGAAAGCACCCGCAGGCTCGTCAGGCTAGGGGCCCCTGTTGTTGGCCACGCCCGAGTCTCCTGAGGCAGAGAGGTATCGGTGCAGAGAGGCTGGGAGACCCGGGCTCTAGGTACGGCATTCTGAGAGTTCACAGGATCACAGACCCCATGACACTAGAAGAGTAATGTGTCTTTGGAGTTCTTCAAGGAGATAGTCTTGGAAAGTGAACTTGCCGTAACTATGGTGACAGTTGGGACAGTTGCTGGGATGTCTAGCAAATAGAACTCAACATAGTCCAGAAGCTGGAAGCTGGAGCAGGCTTCTAAGTCCAAGTTCAATTTTCCCACAGGGAATACATTCCAGTTCCAAACCCAACTGTCCCGCAGCAATATCTCTAACCACAAGGGGACCTGATTGACAGCGGCTTGGCCCTGCACTTCCAAGCACATGCATTGTCTTGGGGTTTTGAGCAGTCAAGACTGTCATGTAGGCTAAGGCTGGCCTTGAGGGTGAAGTGCTGGGTGCTGGGCAGACAGAAGTGAGTAGGGAGCACTCCAAGAGGGCTGGTGTCCTGTCAATGGAGCATCCACTACGTCCTATGGCCAGAACTTACTGAGCTGACATGGTTCGACCCTGGGTGACTCTGCTCTGAGGCCCCATCTCTCCCCAAGGGTTGTCTTGGGGGATGATTTTTTCCTTTTCTCTAAAGTTTGTACTACTATTTGTTATTAGTATCTCTTCACTGTTCAGGCCAGGCTGTGCGCTTTCTCTAAGACTCCTTTGAGAATTACCCATAGCAGCTCGCCCTTCTTGGCTACTGGGCGGCTATGAAGCCCATCTCTATGTCTGCTCTGTGTGTCAAGTTACAGGAGGGGAGCCCCCCACTAGTTAATTTTCACTTGACTCACGAGGGGCTGCAAGTCTTGGGTGAAGCCAACAGTACTCAACGCCATGTCTTCTGCCTCCTTGTTCAGTGTCCTTTATATGGTCTACGGTTGTCACCACT
Organism: Peromyscus leucopus; assembly: GCF_004664715.2. Lineage (NCBI taxonomy): Eukaryota > Metazoa > Chordata > Mammalia > Rodentia > Cricetidae > Peromyscus > Peromyscus leucopus. Next base: position 40,956,697 of record NC_051069.1, on the reverse strand, counting down.
CAGGCATCCTGATGGAAGGAGTCACCAGATCATGGGGCTTTGTGACAGCAACACTGAGCAGGCAGCAGAAGATGCAATAGGCTTTTGCTGGGGGTAGGGGGAGGGCTGAGGAGGGCTGAGGGTCTGAAGATAGAAAGGTCCCTGGGGGGAAGGAAACCCAAGCTTCCCTCCATGCCAGGCAGCCTGTATCCTTGGGATGAGTGTGTGTTCCTTCTTTGGACGTGGTAATGGGTGGACAGGTTTCAAAAGGTTTCTCAGGCTATGGTTTGTGAGCCGTGAGAGTGTTGCTCATTTTTGTTGTGGGACGGCCTGGTTGACCCTGCAGGGTGGACAGCCCAGCTCCCTCTTCCTTAGCTAAGAGCGATGCCAGGAAACACAATGGTTCCTTTCTCTGCTGTCATATACCTGCTCCTGGCAGGAACTGGCTCCTGCTGAGCCCCAAGATGTTTCTAGAACTCCCTAAGCAGGGCGAGGGAAAACAAGCTACTCTCGACTCTTGCTATAGAGATCTGAGATACCAGGTTCTACGCTACTGCCCTGCAGAGACCTTCAGCACAGCTGCACCAGGTGTGGTCAGCCAGGCTCGGGTTGGGGAGGCCCAAAACCCTCCTACATGTCTAGGACATTATTCTCCTGATAATAGTGAAGAGTCTTAGTTCCAGTCCAGCCCCACCATGCCTCTGCCCTCTGAATGCTGCTGCTATTTATTATGGCAGCAAGGCAGTGGTTCTCTTTATTTACCAGCAAGTGAGAATCCTGGGCTTGTGGGGAAGTCCTTAAAGATTTCATGGGGCCCCAGAGTTCCCATTACATTAGGTATGTGGTCTTGGCAAGGTATTTGGCCTTGGAGAACCGTAATTCTCTCATCTGTGAAATGGGAAAGCTAACATTCCTCAAGGGATGTTGTGAACCCATAAGGAGAAAACACACTGAAGCCACTCAGAGCCACAGTGCTCACGGGAGCTGAAAGGCCACAGTGCCCAGCAAACGGAACAACAGGGACCAGGGCAGGGCCACCCAAGCCTTCGCTCTTTCCCTCTCCACCTGCTCATTCTTAGCATCTTCCTCCAGTCTCCTCAGCACATGCGCATTGTGTGTCCTAAATAGATGCCCCCTCTACACTGTGATCTTTATTTTACCCTTCACACTCTTAAAAACGTGTATGTTCCCGGCACAGGCCTTCATCTTGTCTGTTGTACCTCGGACGTTCATTTCTTAGAATAAACGTTAGTCGACTGCTCTGCAGAAGGAAACCTGGCATCATAGGAAGAATGTGAATTTCAGTCTTTTGTTTTTGTTCCAGATGAGTCATGCGACCTTAGGCCAGTCCCTTGCTGTCTCTGGGCTTCAATTTCCTAAAATAGCCAATGGAGACAACACCTGTGTGATACAGTGTTGTCAGGAGGGTGAAGAGCATGAGCAGTCATGGGCTCAAAACCCAAAGCACGGCCGTCAATAAGTTCAATTCTGCCCTGCCTGCTGGCTGCCGACCAGACAACCTCACGAAATATCGAGTGGCAGCGAGCTGACAGGGACTTGTGTGCTGCCCAGCAAAACAACCCACACGGTTTTCATCCCGGGGACCACCACGAATCCTGGCCTAGTGGTAGTTTCTTGATCGTTATGACTGAGTCGCCAAGTTCAGCCACAAAGGGAATGAGAGAGGAGGCATTCCAAGTCGTACAGCTAGGTCACCTGGATTTAGCCTGTGGGACAGAGAGGTTAATCTCGGATATGTGGTAAAATACTACATCCCTTCATGTAACGGAGGTCCTGGAGAGGGGTTTAGGTTTTAATTGTGTGACCGATCAATTTTAAAAGGAGACGTATCATTTGGTGTGCTTCTTGTTAAGTCTCCAGAGGGGAACTAGACAGGCAAGCAAAGCAAAGCATGCCCATTTTAAAGAAGTTCCTCCAGCTGGCCATGGCAATGTACACCTGTAATCCCAGCGCTCTAGAGGCTGAGGCAGGAGGATCAGAGTGCTTGAGGCCACACTGAGCTATATAGTGACTCACAGAAAACACAAAGAACCAAACAAAACTCAAACAAAGCCGCCCCCCCAAAAGAGGTGACTTTAATTATGAATTCAGCAAACACTGAGTCTCTCAATGCTGCAGATACAGCCATGAATGAACAGAATCCTTCTTTGCAGAGACAAGAAAGAAGAAAAGGTGGGTAAGCAGGAAACACCATAAGTAAGGGAATTAGAGATTGTTAACCAGCAGGAAATACTGACACAAGAAAGGGGGCATGGTGTGGGGCATCACTTGCTAAAGGGGAGGGCTGATGTCTTAGAAGCGTCATTTAGTCAAGATTTGAAGGAGGGGAGGGCCCGAGGATGCGGAGGTCTAGACCAATAGATGGATATATTAGTCAGGTTTCTGTTACAACCAAATTTAGAAGCTGAACATTTTAAAAGGTAAAGAGGTTTAGTTAGCTTACGTTCTGGAGGTTCAAAGGCAGGGTGACAGCCCCTCAGCTCTGGTGAAGGCCTCGGGGCTGATAGAGCTGCACAAGAGCGAGCCACTGCAGCCTAGAATCCTAAAACGTTGCTCTCTTAGGAACAATGTTCTGATGAGAATTAACTCAGGGACCTTTACGAACTATGTCAATCCCTGGTGAGTGAGGCCCCTCGCTACTTCTTGTCCACTCACTTCTTACAGGTGCTAACAGCTTCTAATATCATCACAGTAGGGACTAAGCTTTCAACACACAAAAGCCTGAAGGAAAAGCTTCATCCATGGCAATGGAGTCGCCTAACCCACTCAGTGAGCCATGCTCAGGGACTCCTTGCTGTCCCAGGGGTGAGGTGGAGGAGGCAGGAGGAGAAGGAAGGGAGGTCACCATGTTCTGGGGTAGAAGGCAGATCGTGTGGGTCTTTGGAAGCCACCCTAAGTACTTCATCTTTCCCTCTGGAAGGAAAGCGGACCCACTAATGGAGGAGGGATGTGATGTTCTAGGAGAATACATTCCAGTGTTGGCTCTGCCAGGCACTAGCTATGACACTTTGGGCAAATCAGTCCACCTCCTTGAGCTGACCTTGCCTCAGGGGCCAGATACGATGGCTGGCTCGGTTACTTCTAGACCCTGTGCAGGTAGATGGATTACTCTGTCTGCCATAAGAAGCACCACGTTCTCTGGTGACCATTTCATCTCCTCCCCTGCCCTTTCCTAGTGTGCTCCAGAGGCAAAGCGAGGTCCCCATGTATATCTGGAAGTGGGAGCCACGGTCACTGGGAGAGACAACAACTCCCCCAGGGAGCTGGGAGCAGCTCCTTCCAAGGAAATGAATTCTCCTGGCTGGGACCAGGGGCAGTGCAATTTCCCATGGCAGCGAGAGCCCAAGGCCTGCCCCCAGCACCCCTTCTGGGCGGGCAGGATTAGAATTGGGAGAGGGAACAAGCGACAGGCCTGGACTGGTCCCTTGTGGGAGGGAAGCAGGATGTGGCAGGCAATGCTTTTTGCACGGTGGAAAGGTAGGATGTGGGTGCAGCATCAGGGTGGCCACAAAAGGAAGGCTTGCAGTTCCAGAATTGAACCCATTTATCTGAAGGTGTCAGGACAGGCAATTCCGCTATGAAAGCAATTCCAGTGAGTGCCATACATAGTCTGTTCATTCTGGCATGTCTTGAAGGAGGGAGGAGCGGTTGGCACTTTCCCTGGAGACTCAGGACAGTGTAGATAAGAGAATGGGGCACTCGGAGTCTGTGCTCTATCTTGCCCAGCATGGGCAGGCCATTGCTTCCTTCAGTTTGGTGCACTGCCCAAACCATGATCTCCTCTCCTCCTTCAGCCAGCAAATGGGTCCTCATTAGTCAGGATTCTGGAGCTAGAAATGTTCCCACGCAATGCTGCTCTCCACTGCTGGAGCCAGAGTTCCTGAAACATAGATTGAGATTTCTGCAAGGGCTATTTTTATTTTATTAATAGTTACATGGAATAAAAGAGTGTGAATTAGTGAATTTTGACAAATATGAAGAGTGGGTGTCACACGACCAAGTCTGAGGGGCACGTCTAGGTGGGGGAGCTCCTGTCGAGGGAGGCAGTTACCACCAGAGCAAGACTTGGCGAATTCTACCTCCAGGAGTGGTTGCCTGTTGGTCTCTTGAATTCAATTCTCTCTCACCCTGGTGTCTTCCAGAAGCATCTTTCCTCATTAACAGTCTCACCTCTCTGCATGCCCTCTTGTCTGTCTTTCAGTTGGCATCATGTTTGGGGGATTTACCCAAGCTGTTACCTATACACAAGTTCTGTTTTTGTCATTGTGGTGGTGGAGGATCACTTCCTTTTAAAAATATGTTACTGTGGTTTTGTATATATCAATGTTAACTCTGTGTTCAGGATGTTAAGTGTACAGTTCTGGACTTAGAGATAATCATCACGTTACATGACCATTGTTACTCTCAATCCCCAAAGCTTTCATCACTCCAAAGGGAATCTCTCTACCCAGTAGGCAGTAATTCTCCTCTACCCAGCCTCTGGTTCCTCTAATCTATTTTCTGTCTCAATCTCCCATCATACACATTCATATGAGTAAAGTCGTAGAGTACTTGTTCTTCTGTGTCTGGCTTATTCCACTTATTTCCAGTTATTCCTGTCTTAGCACATGTCAGAGCTTCATTCCTCTCATGGCTGAATAATATTTCTCACTTTGTATATTACATATTTTATTTACCCAGTCACTTGGTAGACACTCAGATTGTTTCCAGCTTTTGGGTATTGTAAATAATGTTGCTATGGGCATTGGCATAAAACTATGTGTTTGGCAGGGAGCCTGTATGGGTCTGACCTAAGTGCTCTACATAGGTTATGGTTGTGTAGCTTGGTGTTCCTGTGGGACTCCTAACAGTGAAAGCAGGGGCTGTTTCTGACTCTTTTGCCTGCTTTTGGGACCCTTTTTTCCCTACTGGGTTGCCTCGTCCAGCCCTAATATGAGATGATGTACCTGGTTTTATTGTAACTTGATATGCCATGTTTGGTTGATATCCCTGGGAAGCCTGCCCTTTCTGAAGGGGAGGAGGAGGAGATCTTAGGTGTGTGTGTGTGTGTGTGTGGGGGGACTGGAAGGAGAAGAGGGAGGGGAAACTGTAGCTGGGATGTAACATATGACAGAAGAATAAATTAAAAACCAAAACAAAAAACCCTGTCTGTTTGAATCCCTGTTTTTGTTGTTATTGTTTGTTTGTTTTTAGTTATTTTGAACCCAGGAGTGGAATTGCCAATTCATATAGCAATCTTATGCTTAACTTTGAAGGAACTGACGTTCTGATTTCCAGAGTCTGTACCACTATCCCAGCAGCCATGCCCACGTTCTACTTTCTATCCTTGACAGCAGATCTTTTTTTCTGTTTTTTAAAAAGTAGAGTCATTCTAGCAGGTGTGACAGAAACTCATTGTGGTTTCCATTACATCATAATGACTAATGATGTTAAACATCTTTTCTTCATGTATCTTATTTGGGGCCTTTGTTTGTTCAAGTCATTTTCACATTTGTGAGATTTTGTTATTGAGTTGTGAGAGTTCTTTATATATTATGGACATTAATTCCTTATCACATAAGATTTACAACACAGATTTTTGGAGTGAAATGGTCATCCTTTCATTTATTAATGTCATTTGATGCACAAAAGGTTTTAACTTTGAGGGAGTCTATTTTTTCTTTTGTTGTCTCTGCTTTTAGTATCATACCTAAGATATTTTGCAAAATCCAGTGTTACAGAGTTTTCCTTTCAAGAGTTTTCTATATTTTAGCTTTTATAGTGAGATGCATCCATTTTGAGTTCATTTGTATGAGATGGCAGGCAAACCTCCAATTTTTTTTATTTTTGTTATGTCCAGTTTTCTTAGCATCATTTGTTGAAAAGAATTCCTTTTCTGCACTGAATGATCTTGACATTCTGTTGAAAAATCATTGTTTCTGGTTTTCTGTTGTTCTATATGTATAGCTTTATGCAAGCATCATATTCTTTTGTAGTTTTGTTGTTGTTGTTGTTAAAATCAGGAAAAACTAAACCCAAAACAGTTTTTTCAGATGTCTTTGGCGATTAGGGCTCTGTTGAGATCACCTATCAATTTATGTTTTTGTTTTTTGAGACAGGGACTTGCTAGGTAGCTCAGGCTAGCCTTGAACTGACTACATAATCCAGGAGAGCCTCAAACTTGTGATTTTTCCCCTGTCACCTTCCTAGTGCTGGGGTTTCAGATACAAATCATCACACCTGTGATTTTCTATTTTTGCAAACATGACATTAGGATAGTAATCACATTAACTCTGCATCATTCTGGGCAGAACGAACATTCTATTCTGTGAATACCGGATACATTAGTCAGACATTTTACTGCTTTACCAAAGTGCTCATCAGACGACTTAAGAGAGGAATTATTTATGCTCAGCTCATGGCATCAGAGAGCTCAGTCCATCATGGTGGGGAGGGCACAGCACTGCATAATATCTTACACCACAGCATCCAGGAAGCAGAGGGGGAGAAGGAGGGAGGGAGGGAGAGGGAGAGAGAGATGAGGGGGGAGGGAGGGGAGGGAAGGGGAGGGAGATGGGGAGATAGATAGATAGATGACAGACAGATAGATAGATAGATAGATGATAGGTAGATGGATAGTTTTTCCTTTCCTCTATCATTCCGCAGGCCTCCAGCCTATGGGGTAGTGATACCCACGTTCAGGCTGTGCCGTCCAGTCCTTCCTTCATTAATTCCCCCTGTAAACTCCTTCACTGACACAGAGATGTGCTTTCCTGACCTCTCAGGCACCTCTCAGTCCAGGCAGCCTGGCAAGGCAAACCTCTGCTCAGGATGGCTTCTGTTTGGTTGCCTCTCTAATTTTTCAGCAATGCTTCATAGATTCGTGGATAGACAGCAAGTCTTTCTCTTTTCTGGCTAGGGTTCTTCCCAAGAATTTTACTCTTGCAAATAGAATTTCCCCTTCTAATTTTGATTCAGATTGCACATAATGTTTAGAAATCAAATTTTGTTTTAAATTATTTTAGTTTTGACAATTTCATAGTGTATATAATGTTTCGGTCACCCCTTCATTATTCTCTCTCCTTTCCCTTCCACTGAACCCCTCCAAGCCTCCCCCCACAACTTTCATGCCTTCTTTAATTTGCTTTCCTGTGACCCACAGAGTCTAATTGTAGTTGCATACCATGGGTGAGAGGTTATTTACTGGATCCCTGGCAACTTCTCAGTGCCAATGCCACTGAAGCAAACGACATTCTCCTGCCCCCAGCAACTGTGGGGAGGGGTAGGGCCTCAGGAGGCCCTCCTCTGTCCATCATGGACTGGTGACGGCCCATCGTGTTCAGGTTACCACAGCTGCTGTGGGATCATAAGTGCAGCCATCATGTCACACCCATTTCACAGCATCCACCTCTTCCCAGGGCTCTCACATTCTGTCTGACTCCTCTTCCACAACATTCCCTAGAGACAGTGATAGAATGACCTCAGGGAGGACACTGCACAGTCACTTGTTCTGAGCACTGTCATCAGTTAGACGTCCCTTCATTAACCACTGTCCACCACACACAGAAGGTTCTTTGACCAAATCCGAGAGCAGAGCAGCGCCACTCTAAACGTATAAAATGTAAACATTTAGACGACAGTTTGGCTGGGCGGTGGTGGCGCACGCCTTTAATCCCAGCACTCGGGAGGCAGAGGCAGGTGGATCTCTGAGTTCGAGGCCAGCCTGGTCTACAGAGCAAGATCCAGGAAAGGCACAAAGCTACACAGAGAAACCTTGTCTCAAAAAACAAAACAAAACAAAACAAAACAAAAAAGAAGACAGTTTGACACCACGTCCATTTAGCAAAACAATAGCCCCATGCTCTCCTTAAACTTATTTTTGTGTTTTGATTTTTGTAGCCTGCAATTATGCTAAATTTATTAGCTTAGCTTTATCAGTTTTATTCTTTTTTTGGTTTGGATAGCTACAATTTTCTAAATACATGATCCTGTCAGCTGTGAAGAGGAAAACTGAAAATTGTCTTTTCCAGTTTACTTGCCTTTTTATTTATTTGTCTTGTCTAATTCTTCTGTCTAGAACTTTGAGAACTGTATAGAATAGAAAAGGCAAAATCTAACACCTTAGTTTTAATCCAGATCTTAGAAGAAAAATCTTGTTTCACCAGTGAGTACCGTGTTAACTGTAGGGTTTTCACATGTGTTCTGTATCATCTCGAAGTATGTTTCTAGTCCTAGTTTGTTGAATTTTTTGTTGTTGTTTTTCTGATAAGGGGACCTTGAGTTTTGTCAAATGCCTTTTCTGCATCACTCAAGATGATCACGTTTCCATCTCTCATTTAAAGTTTTATACCAATTGATTCTTACACATTGAGCATGTCTTATTCTGGGAAGGAACTCCCAGTTATGGTGTGTAATCCTAACATGAGAATGAATCTGCCACGAGAGTGTATTTGTTGAGAAATTTTACACCCATGTTATAAAGGACATTGGTAAAGATTTTTTTACATGAATTTTGGTAAGAGATATCAGTCTACAGTTTTCATTTATAGTATCTTTGGCCTTAGTATTAGGGCAACACTGGTTTCAGTTATGACCAGTCCCCTTCAGTTTTTGGAAGAGTTGAGAATTACTGTGAATTCTTTGATGCATGGCAGAAATTGTCAGGGACGCCTGTAGCTTTTGGTGTGCTATGTTTCTGTCTCTGTTTGTCTCAAGTTATTTTCTAATTTCCCTGTGATTTCTTCTTTTTCTTGTTGACCCTTCTGCTATTGCTTTTGAATTTTACTCCATTGTGACCAGAAAGATGGTTTGTATGATTTCAGTCTCTCTCCCTCTCCTTCTCCATCTCCCTTCTTCCCCTCCAGGGTCTCACCATGCAGCCCTGGATGGCATGGAACTTGCTATGCAGACCAGGCTTACGCCTCCCGAGTGCTGGGATTAAAGGTGTGCATCACCACACCCAGCTTCAGCCTTTGTAATATTTGTTACTACTTGTTGTGTGGCCTACATATAATCTACCTTAGAAAATATTCTTTGTGTACTTGAGGAAATGATATACTTAGCTGTTGGGTGGTGTTCTGTCTGTGTCTGTTGGACTAAGGGGTGTGTGGTGTTGAGTCTTCTGTTTCTACAGCACACTGATGCTTCTGTTCTTTATTGGAAGTGGGAACATAAGCCTTCCAATTGTGTTTACAGCTTTATGCTTCTCTCTTCAATTCTGTTATTTATTTTTTTGGTACATATGTGTTTGTAATTATATCTTCTTCACCAATTAGCTTCTTCATCAACATATTTTGTCTTTACCTCATTACAACTTTTGACTTAAAGTGTATTTTGTTTAGTGTTAATGTATCCACCCCAGTTCCCTTTGGGCTACTGTTTACATGGCAGTATTATTCTTCTCTTTCTTTTGAAACCTATTTACATCTTTAAACTGTCCTACAGATACTGTATAATTGACTCACTTAAGAAGTCCATTCTGTCAACTACGCTTTTTAATATACTTACTTTTAGATACTGATTTAAAAAAAAAAACTCATGTTTGATAGCCAGTTATATTTTCTCTATGTCTTAAGTGGCCCTCAATTCCTCCACTAATGCCAAGGTTTTAGTATTTAGAGGTGATGCTCTCGAAGAGCAAATCAATTCTTCTTTCTGAATGTTCTGGTGACTATCTTGAGCATTGCAGTTAACATCTTCAACTTATTGCAATCCAGTGAAAAACACTGATGCAATCCCAACAGTATATACATGATCTCCTGTCATCAGAGGCATCTGCCTGCTTGATTTAGATTGCCATTTTTATATATTCTATCTTTGCATGACCTGTGCCAGTTAACATAGACTGATAGTGGTTGCGTTATGTGTTCAACTTTTCAAGCTGCCGTACTAAGAATGACAAAGGTCAGCCCTGACTTCCAGGTCATCTATGCGGTCACCTTTGGAAGCATTCTGGTTTTCTGCACGTGGCTTTGTCACTGCCTGACAGACTTTCACTGCAGCCCAAGGACACTTCAGGTCCAAGTGTGCTTGAGGAAACTTACTAGCTTTGTTTATCTGAGGAGGTCTGAATTTTCCCTCCATTCTATATGGCTTGGGAAGGTCTGGAATTCCCGGTTGAATGCTGTGTGTGTGTGTGTGTGTGTGTGTGTGTGTGTGTGTGTGTGTGTGTGTTTCCCAGTCTTTAAGTATTTTCTCAGTGCCTGCTGGCTTCTGCAGTTTTAGATGAGAAAACAGCAGTTAAGGTATTGAAGATCCCTTGGATCCCCTTCCTCATACTGCGCTCTAGCCCCGCTTTGTCTTTGAACAAGCTGCCTGCACTGGTCCTGGAGAAGGTCTCTTTACATCTGTTCAACTTGCGGTTTGGTGAGCTCCTTAGTTGTTCACGTCTTTTATAGACTTCAAGAGTTATCTAGCATTATTTCTTCTAATACACTTTGACTTTCTCTCTTCTCCTTCTAGAACTCTCACAGACATATTAGTATGGTTATGGTCTTCCACAGATCCCTTGGGGTTTTGATTGCCTTAATTTCCAGTTGCTGCTTCTTTTACCGGCTTGCTCAAATCTGCTGCTGAATTTCTTGAATGAGATTTATTTCACTTATTGTAATTCTAGCTTCAGAACTCTAGATGTTGTTTGATAATTTATAACGTTTTGTTACTTATCTGTTTATACATTGTTTGCCTGCTATCTCTTAGCTCTCTGCTTACGGTCCCCCTTACTTCCTTGAACACACTTAGAACACTTGGTTTAACACCTTTGATTAATAAGTCTGCTGTTTGGGTTTCCTTAGAGACAATTTCTTTCAAATTATTGTTTTCTGTAAATGGTCCATATCTTTCTCCTTTGTATATTTAGTACTTGACTAGGCAATTGCTTTAGTAAGAAAATAAATGCACATGTATTCTTTTTTTTTTTTTACAATACTATTCAGTTCTACATAACAGCCACAGATTTCCTTGTTCTCCCCCCTCCTGCCCCCTCCCTTCCCCCAGCCCACCCCCTTTCCCACCACCTCCAGATCAAGGCCACCCCCGAGGACTGAGATCGACCTGACTGGACATGTATTCTTGAGAACACAATTTGCACATGACAGCGCGGTAACTCTGAATCCCCCTCTAGGACTGCTTTTATAGGTGCTGCTGCACATTTGGATAATGGATTTTCCTAAGAGTGGCAAAGTCCGCATTTCTTGTGTGCGGTCATTGTTTGGTGATCTCTGCTATCAGCCTGTGCCTGATGGGGATTTCCTTAAATGCCAACATTCAGCAGCCTCTCCCTTCATCAGTCATTGTTCTGATTGTGTTGACTTGCTACGATTATTTATATAAGCCATATCCATACAGAGGAGTAAGTTAAGGATGTAGTCAGAACTCAACTGCATTAGCTATTGGCAAATTTCTTTCTAAACTATTTTCACCAGCTTAGGAAACATCAATAGCTGATGAAGACCTGTTCTCCCAGCTGCTTGCCAACATCAAATATTTCAACCCCTCAATCTTTGCTAATTTGAAAATTAAAATGGTTTTTTGCTTCAATTTTGTTTCTGGTTTATTAGTGAGTTTGCCCGTGTTCTTTTGTGTTTGGAGCTCCTTTGGTGGTATTGTTACTTGTGTCTTTGGCCAATTTGGGGATATCTTTTTCTTCTTTTAGCCATTTATGAGTAGATAACAGTTTTACTAAAAGAAACATAGTTTCTTTAGAAGGATTGATTTAAATTCTTATTTTAGTTCATTCAAGAAAGTAAAGAATTTATGTGAGATAAACATGTAAATATGGAAATAAAAATGCAAAGCCAATATGAAGACATTTGAAAGAATGTATTTTTGACACTGGGGTATATTAAGAACTCCATGAACAATACATAGAGGGAAAAGTTGGTTTATCTGAATACATTAAAATGAAATATCTCTGTTTAATAATTCATGCAAGGAAACATTGACAGAAAGCAGAGAAAATAGAATACATTTACAATGGGAATGAAAAACAGAGGCTTAGTCTAACAACATCTAGCATATAAGCAAGAAATGCATGAATATCCATTGGAAATTGGGAAAAGTATATGAGCAGGCAATACACAAAAAGGAAATATAAGTAGTCAATAGGTATGTGGGAAAGTGCTTACACAACAATTATCAGAAAAGTCAAACAAAAAGAAAAACCTGTCTGATTGACAAAGATAAGGAAAAGTCATACTACTAAACTGACTATGGACAAAGACAGGGGAAAATGAGAACCAACCTCGTGCCTCCTCTGACTAGAAGTCTGTATTGGTGCAGCCAGTTTTGGAAGCTAGCTTTATTGTGCTTTCTGTAGAAATGCCTCATAATCAGGCAATTCCATAGCAGAAATGTTTACACAGCAAACAAGATGGCATCATGAATAGTTATCACATCGATTGTAATCTCAAAGAGATGGAAGTATCTTAGGAGTTTGTCCTAGGAAATGTAGTGGCAAGTAGTAAAATACATTGTATTTGTATACAATGCAATATTGACTAGCATTTTGAAGCAATAAAACATAATAATGTAGCTAGGTATTAAAAATGTTGAATGAAAAAAATGGAGTAAGACAAACAGGAAAGGGAAAAGACTACATTTTCAACTAGACACTTGGGGTAAAATGGGCATACATGCATGCATGTGCAAGTATATAAATATGCATGCACGAACAGGAAAAAGTTGCATTGTACATTAGACAGGGTTCTCTAGAGCAGTGGTTCTCCACCTTCCTAATGCTGTGGCCCTTTAATACAGCTCCTCATGTTGTGGTGACCCCCCCAAACAATAAAATTATTTCATTGCTACTTTATAACTGTAATTCTGATGTTGTTATAAATTGTAATGTAAATATCTGATATGCAGGATATTTGGTAGGTGACCCCCCCACCCCCTGCAAGGGGGTCATGACCCACAATTTGAGAACCACTACTCTAGAGGAACAGAACCAGTATAATGTATACATATATATATACATATATATATATATGTGTGTGTGTGTGTGTGTGTGTATGTATAGAATGCGTATCCATACACACACATGAGAGGAGCTGGGTCATCTGCTAGCAGTTACTAGTGTTGAGTCCACATCAAACGGCTGAAGAAGTTGGAGTCTGATGTTAGCGCCAGGACAGACACACTCAGAAAGAAGAAAAGGCTCGCAGGGATGCACCCTGACTTTCCCCTTGGGCTTCTTGTTCAGGCGACCCACCATGGTACACAGGTGCCTTTAACCAGCCCTAAATATCTCTTACTATTACTAAGTTAACAACCACACTAACTACTACAAGCAAGGAATAGTCTGTATAGGTGTGTTTATACTACAGCCACATCAACCATCCCAAGTCAGGAACAATCTATACAGGTGTATTTTTGCAATAACCTGACACAAAATTTAGGGGGAGATCCAAGATTTTTCTACTGCAGAAATCCAAATCATTTCAAAAGGCATTCTCGACATCCATGCATTTAATCATTTCACTGATTTTCCATTGGTGACTTCATCCTAATAAGTTGCTGTGCTAATTGCTCGCCTGCCCTCTTGTCTTGTAGTGGGTTAAGCACGGCCCCTTGAAAGATGTGAACAGATTCCAGAACCTGTAGAAATTACGAATGTTACCTTACTGGGAGGAAGGGTCTTTGCAGTATAATTGAGGCAGGATTCTTCAGGTGAGTCCTGTGGTGTAAGAGTGACACTCAGTCCAGGAAGAAATGTGTGACAGCAGAGAAGAGAGACATGGGAAGAAGCAGAAGGCTGCACACAAGCCAAGGCACACCTGCAGCCGGGCGGAATCGTGGAAGCACCATCCCACAGACCTTGGAGATGGGGAGGGCACAGCACGACAACACTTGGACTTTGAACTTCTGACCTCTGGATCTGAGAGAGAACCTGTTTCTGCTGTTCAGAGGCACGGAGTTTGTGGGAACTTCTTATAGAAGGCCCAGGGACTGATCCACACATCTCCCCCCTCCACTGTGGCTCCCCATCTTCCCTTAGGAAGAACAGAATCGTTCCCTCTATTGCTCCATTAAGGTGGCTTCCCATTTGTTGTGTGTACAGTCTCACCTTCCACCTGCTCCCCCTCACCTCGTGTTTGAGCAGCAATAACAACTGTGATGTACTGGGTGGCTAACAAGCAGAGGAATTTGTCCTTCACAAGACTGGAGGCTGGACGTCTTAGAGCAGAGTTCTGACAGGTTCTGTGGGGCCCAATTCCTGGTTCATAAAGGGAGGGCTGTCTTCTCACTCAGCATCACATGGGAAGGTCAGGGGAAATTTGTATACCCCTAGAGACCCTTATGGGGGCAGGAGCCCATTTGTGAGGGCTTTACCCTCATAAACAAATCACCTCCCAGCACTGTCGCCTTGGGTGTGAAGGTTTCAACTTTTGAATATGGAAGGGACGCAATTTTTCCATCTGTATCACTCAAGTGAGAGATCAAAGGCACTGAGAGGACTGACTGAGCTTTTAAAATTATTTTAAAAATCAAATCACATGGTACACTATTTATTACGAGAGCCAATCAGTGAAAGGGTTGGGGCAGTAGGCATGTGACCTAACATTTTCTCATGTTGCTTATGAAAGAGAAAGCAGGCTGCAGCCTTGCCCATTGGAAAGCTGGCAAAAGTATCTGGCTACTTATTCATTTCATATTTTGCTTGGCTACTCACTTTTTCAGTGATGCCACTTATTCTTTTAGGCTTACAGAAGGCCCAGAGAACTGATCCACACATTCTTCTTTTTTTTTCCTTCCACTGTGGCTTCCCATCTCCCCTTAGGAAAATAGAACTGTTCCATCCCTTTTTAAGTAAATGAATATAAGTTAGAAGATAAGTTGTCTTAAAAGAGAAATAATAAGTAAATAGCCACAGAAATAATGTAAGTACATGAAAGTCTGCAAAGGGAAGAAATAGAATTTCTACTCCTAAAAGTTGCTAAAGGTGTTTTTTTTTCCCTAAGGGAAGGTCCACATATAGCACTAAGCATGTTTGAAAAGGCTACAGAAAACATTATTCGCACACACACACACACACACACACACACACACACACACACACACACAAAATTTAGATGTAGTTATTCCTCATGGGATAGTAATGTTCCCTCCAAGAGCCATAAACTATCTAACAAAACCCTCAGTGCCAGACAGGTAAAGCATCCCTTGAGTTGTTGGTTATGGAGGACCAGTGAACTCCCTAGACAGCATGGCTATAGCCGTTATCCTTGGTTGCCTCCTAGAACTTGAGGTTAAAACCCTATTGTTGAAAGACACCACACACTTGGGACACAGAGCTTAGAGGAATTGATCTGGGACTGACCAGAAGCCTCCTCCCTGAGACCCAGCTCTCACAGGATCTGAAGGTGCTGTGCAAGCTGCCGAGGGAGAAAAACAACCAATAGTCCAATCCAGCTGTAAGGTCTACAATCCAATGTGAGTCCTGACGAGGTATCACGGATGGAGCATTAGTGGTACTTTTCTCTTGGCGGTAACCAACAGCTGTCTAATTGGCCTTTAGGCCTTCTCAGCATGTGGGAATTCCTGCCTGGCACTGTAAACCACCTGATTACCCTGGCTAGAGAGATCACAGACCCCAGAGGACAACCTACTGAGAGACCAGGAGGTAGATAGACTGTCTGACGGCAGACCAATAGGGAGAGAGGCCATGGGTAGGTAATGAAAGTGGCAAATTTCCAAGATGGCTGGCTCCTTCCTCAACCTCCTGACTTGAGACAAAAAACCAGGCAGTTTCTGTCTCCCATGAGCAGGCCCTCTGCTGATGTACTGGCTCAAAGAGTTCAGGTCTGGATCAGAACACGTTACACAAGAGTTGTGGACTGACAACACTCTGTCTTCAAACTGATGAACCCTAAAGAAGGTGGAGAAGACTCTTCAGAGGCTTTCACACCCCCGGTCCTCCATAAGAGACTGGATTTCAGCATTCCGAGTCCCTCTCTGCTCTGCAGAGTCTTTGTCTCTGTGTCCTGCTGCAGGGTGTGTTTCTTCACCCCCAAACCTCACCTTTCTTCAACTGTTGATTGTCTGCAGTGTTTGAGATTTCTCAGCTGCTACCTGTTGAGCTTCAGATTTTTCCTGCCTTTTAATTCTTTAACTGGCAGAAAAAACAAACCCGATCAAGACCCTAGACTGTACCATTTCAATACCCATAGACTACAACACTACTACTAACATTTTTCTAAACTAGCATAATTTTGATTGCATTATAAATAACTATCTTTATATCCACAGATAAATGTAGGTCTTAGTCCTGATTAAAAAAAGTTGTTTTAATTATTGTTGTTTTGCAACAGATGGAGAATTTACAAAGATCTAAAACTTTCCAAAATGCAGAAAATAGACGACTGTGGACTTCCTTAATCCAACTGCTACATCTGTACTATAACTCAAACATGTAAGTTTTGAGAAAGATCATAGAAGAGAGAGTGGAAATATTGTAAGATAATGTCTTCTAGGCATGGCAGGGAAACTGCGCCCATGACATTTCAATGGAATAATCGCTTAAGAACTGCATAATTGACAATTCCAGTTAACATTGCCAATGTGGATGAGGGGAATTTTGCAGGGCTGCATCCCTAGATGGAGAACTGTAGCCAATCAATGGATGCTGAGTGGCGGAGACTCAGAGTTCTCTAGGGACAAGTCCATGAGTGATGGAGAGTCAGACTTCTCTAGGGACAAGTCCCTGTTATGCTATCTAATCCCAGGTGGTTACTTCTAACCACACGTGCATGTGAGCAACACTAAATGGGGACACAGTGGGGTTTCTGTTCTTATATGTATATATGGATAACAATAATAATTAAGGAAGAAAGAATTATGGATTGGAGAGGGAATGGGAGGGTACAAGGAGAAATTGGAAGGATGTATAGAAATGGTGTAAATACAATACCGGTGTATGGAATCCTCCAAATTTAAATTGAAATGAAAAGAATTCTGGGGCTGGAACCCAGACAAGCAGATCAAAAAAATCTGGGGCTTGACATATAACTCAGGGGATACCTGCTGTGCAAACACGAAGACCTGGGTTTGGATTTTAGCAACCACATAAGGAGCTGAGTGTGGCTGTTGCAGGCTGTAACCCAGAACTGGGGGACTTTGCTTTATTCTTAAAAAACTGTTACCATAAGTGGCCCAACCATTGGATCCCGTTTGCTTAAATGTGATGAGAATCAACTTTACTTAATCTTCTTCTCAGGATTTTTGAGCATTTTAAATTTTCATTATTTTTATTTATGTGTATGTGTCTGGGAAAGCACATGCTACATAAGTGTGGGAGCCTGTGGAGGTCAGAAGAGGGTGCCAGGTCCCTTGGAGTTACAAGTTGTTGTGGACCACTTGATGTAGATGCTGGGAACCGAACTCAAGTCCTCTGGAAGAGTGGCTTAGCCACGCATCTCTCTGGCCCCTAGCAGCTTTGATTCTCTTGTCTTCCTGTTGATATTATTTATTTTTGCTCTAACATTTTTTTTTTATACTTAGCAAATTCCTTAAACTTGTAATCCATATTGCAGGTTCAGCCCTGAGTGAGCCATGGTGTTTAGAGAGCTTGTAACAGTCCTGACAATTAGGAAGGGCCATTCTTTTCTGAAGGAAGGAAGTTCTTATTTCTCCAACTTCTAAGTGTCGGCTGCTCAGGGCCCCAGACTTTTTTCTATGTTCTCACTTCCTTGGTGAGCTCATTCTTTGTTGTTGTGTTATTATATCACCTCTGGACTCCTACTGAACTTGTGCATCTAATTGTCTACTCAACATTTCCATCCCCAATGTCTCATGCACACCTGTTTTCCCTAGCCTGCACACACAACATGACCTCTGGGCTTAAGAATGAGTGTGTGTTTTCCGCCACACCATGGAGTTCCCCAGCAGCGCCAGGTGTCCTGTGGCTGTAATCGGCTCCAACACTAATCAGTGTTAATGTGGATCACAGAGATTAAGGGCACAATGCCATAAGAATGTCCCCTACCCCAACTTCAGGTAGCAATGTTGCCTATATTTCTGAGTAACTAGCTGTAAGTGGGGTTCCCCTAAGCCCACTTCTCAGGTTCCATATTTTGCTGAGATGGCTCACAGAACTCAGGTTGCAAATTCCTCTTTGTTACTTAGTAAAAGACATGATAAAGATGTGTGACTGGGTAGCTAGAGAGAAAGTCTAGAAGAACCTTAAGCACAGAAGACGGCAGCAGCACCCCAGCTTGTGAGTGTGTTTGCCAGCTTAGAAACTATGAATGTGGTTCTCTGAGGACTGGGGCAGGCTTTAATTATGCAGGAATGACCAGTTATTAACTCACTCACAGAAAACGGGGTACAGCTGACAACCCCAAGCTTCTAGTCAAGGGTTGGTCTTTTGGATGACCTGCCCCCATCAAGGATCCCATTAAAAGTCACCTCATTAGACTAAATCATACTCCTGTAACTCAAGACATCCCAAAGGATTTGGGCCTCCGTGTCAGGAACCAGAGTCACAGACTACATATTAGAAAAAACCTGACTCTTTAGTAGTGCCCGCAAAGTTACAAAGGTTATAAGAGTTCTGTTTCATTGGAAACTGTTCTTTTATCTATTAGAGGCTACGGCTTGCTGTTGTTTAGTTTAGTTTACTTAGTGTGTATTTTGCCTGCATATGTGTCTGTGTACCACTTATGTGCAGTGCCTTGGAAGCCAGAAGAAGACTCAGTTGGATAGGAGCTCTGACATCCTTTTCTGAATATTCCTGTTGGTGCATTTATTGCTACATAGTGTTGTGCCTCAAAGAGACAATTCCTTTCAAGTATGTAACATACTTTGACCATTCATCCCTTCCTTTCCTTTTCACCGTAACTCCTCTCCCTCCTCATGAGTGTCCTTTCCTTTCCTAGTTTCTCCTTTACTTTCAACACACACACACACACACACACACACACACACTTTGTTTAAACAAATTATTTGTGTATGTGTAGTGCCCAAGAAGGCCAGAAGAGGATGACAGATCCCCTGGAGTTGTCATATGAGTGCTGGCAAGCAAACCCTGGTCCTCTACAAGAGCAGTCTGTGCTCCTAAACTCTGAGTCATCTCTCCAGTCCCAGGTTCATTTATTTTTATAGAGTTCAATAAAGAATTTTAGGATCCATAAATGAGAAAACAAACTCTATTTGTTATTCTGTGTTTGACTCATTTCACTTAATGCAATTTCCTGGTACATTCATTTTTCCAGCAAATGATGTGGTATCTTTCTCCTTTACTGCTGACTAAAACACCGTTGTGTACATATTTCATGTTTTCTTTGTCCATTCATATACTGACAGACACTGAGCTTCATCCTCTAAGTTGGCTGTTGTGAACAGTGCTGCACTAAGCATGCATGTGCATCTGTCCTCTGCATGTTGACTTACAGTCCTTCAGGTATATGGTCAGAGGTATAGCTGGATCATGTGGAAGTTCTACTTTTAATTTCTAGAGTAACCTCCATATTGATTAGCATAGTGGCTGGATCAATTTGCATTCCCACAAGCAGTTATAAGGATCCTTACAGCCTCCCCATCATTTGATACTATTTACTTAATAATAGCCATTCTGACTATGGTGTGGTAGAACCCTAATACAGTCTCAATTTGCATTTCCCTGATTTCTAGGGATGTTGAACATATTAAATACAATTATTGGCCATCTTTATGTCATCTTTGAGAGCTGTCTATTCATTCCACTAGCTCACTTATTGCCTGGATTGTTTGATGTTTTGCTATCTAGTTTTGAGTTCTTTAGAAATTGTATTCATTTTTTGAGACAGGGACTCACTATGTAGACCAGACTGGCCACAAACTCCCAGGGATCTGCCTGCCTCTGTCTCTTGCATGCTAGAATTGAAGGTGCACTCTATCAGGCCCAGCTCTGTTTGAGTTCTTTATTTGTTTTAGACATTAATAGTTTGTCAGATGTATAGATGGCAAAGACTTTCTTCCATGCTGTAGCTTGTCCCTTCGCTCTGCTGACTTGGTCCTGTGACACAGCCTCTCCATTGCCATTGATGAAGAGGCTTCCTTTCTCCCACGTGTGTTTTTGACACCTTTGTCAAATTGGTGGTTGTACCGAGGACACACATCTTTTCCATTTTATTGTGTTTTTATGTGTGTCTCCATCATTTCCGTCTGTGCAACACATATGTGCCGTGTCCATGGAGGCCAGAAGAAGATCTCCTGGGACTGGAGTGGCAGACAATTGTGAGCACCATGTGGGTGCTGGGAACCAAACCTGAGTCTTCTGGGAGAGCAGCCAGTGCTCTTAACCACTGAGCCATCTCTCCAGCCCCCAATACTTTTGAGATAGCACCTCTCAGTGAACCTCAAGTAACAGGTTTGCCAATTGTGCACCTCTGATCTTTGCCTCCTGCACACATGCATTGGGATGCCACATGGTACCCTGTACAATTACTGTGCACTAGTGAAAAATATCTATACTTTATTTGCTTTCTGTAGATGAATTTCTAAACAGTCTTATTAAATAAGAAACACAGAGCCAAATGCAGAGGTAATAGCCAAAGAAATCAGAACAATAGCCACAACTAGCCTTAGCTTACCACCAGCAGTAGCTTCCACAAAGAGAGCTTCTTCCTGTCTAACCCGTGTTTTTATTGCCTTCCTGTTCTGCCTTCTCATTGGCTCTAAGCCCAGCCACATGACTTCTTCATCACTGCCTGTCTGTACAGACCCCCAGGTCTCAATGGTTGGTACTGGGATTAAAGGTGTGTGTCACCATGCTTGGCTGTGTCCTTGACCACACAGAGACTCTGCCTGCCATGTGATCTGATTAAGGGCATGTGCCACTACCGCCTGACTTCTGTTTTATGACTATTTGACCTCTAATATCCAGGCAACTTTATTTATTAACTTACAAATAAAATATCACATTTCAGCACAAATAAAATATCACCACAGCTTTCTTCAGTAGACATGTTTCTAATTTCTGTTTCACTGTTCTGTGATTCCACAGCTCTGTAGTATGACTTAAGATCAGGCATTGTGACAACTCTAGCATTGTTCTTCTAGGAATGACAACTTCCTTTTTCATTTGTTTTTGGGGTGTATGTGTGTGTGGTATGCAAATGGTATGTGTATGGGTGCATGCACCCATGTGTACGCACATGTATAGAGACTACTAGAAGTCAGCATCAGGTATGTTCCTCTATTGTTCTCCATCTTGATTTTGAATTAAAATCCCTCACTGAACTTGAAGTTCACCATTTAAGCTAGACTGGCTGGCCATTGAGCCCCAAGAGCCTGCTATCTCCACACCTGGTGCTGCTGTTACAGGCACAGCTGTGCTGTAAATCTGAACTCAGGGCCTCATGCTTGTCCAGTAAGTACTTTATCCATGGAGCCATCATTCATTCCATACTCTGTGCTCTATAATGTATATATCTATGCATTAGGTTGGACAATTGTGCTTGATAATAATGAAATGAATATTTCAAAAAGCTACTAGAAAGGATTTGAATGTTTCTGATATAAGAACTGAAGTATGTAGCCAGAAGCTTCTCTGGTTCTTCCCAACCCCACACTGAGGATGAATCTTTCCCACCCACGTCTGTGGCCACTGGGTCCCAAGTAAAGATACAGAGGCTTATATGACTTCTAAACTGTATGGCCTATGGTTCAGGCTTCTTGCTAGCTAGCTCTTATAACTCATCCCATTTCTATTGATCTGTGTGTTGCCACATGGCTGTGGCATTACCAATCTGCTGGCATCTTGTTGCTCCTTTGGCAGCAGCTTGTGTCTCTCCAGACTCCGTCTTTCTCTTTCCTGTCTCTCTCCTTGGATTTCCTGCCTTCCTCTAAGCTGCCTTGCCATAGGCCAAAGCAGCTTATTTATTAACCAATAGGAACAACATATATTCACAGTGTACAGAAAGATATCCTCCAGCAGAAGTATGTCTGGAATAGCAGATTCACTAATCAGCCTTATCTAATTATCATACCTTTGTATATGCATTGGAATGCCACACTCCAGCCATAAAAATGTATAATTGCTACTTGTAAATTAAAATATATTTTTAAAAATCCAGTTCCTTTCACCTGTAGTAGTGGCACACACCTTTAATCCCAGCACTTGGGAGGCAGAGACAGGTGGATCTCTGAGTTCAAGGCCAGCCTAATCTACAGAACGAGTTTCAGGACAGCCAGGGCTACACAGAGAAACACTATCTTGAAAACAAAAAACAAAAACAAAAACAAAACCCAAAAAGAAAAATAAATAAATAAATAAGTCCAGTTCCTTCAATAGGTGTATGTCTTCTATCCATGTTATTATTTTTTCTTGAATGCATATAGTTAATTTTTTTGTTTTAAGAAATTTGAGAAATTTGTTAAAATTGCAAATTGATTAGTGAGCAGTTGTTTTTACCATCATCTCCTTATATTTTTGAATCTAAAGAACACACAGTACAGTCATTTCTCGTATTGTTGATATTGGTGATTTGTGATTTTTTTCCTGATCAGTTAAGTTTGAAGTGTATTGATCTCATCCATCTTCCCCAGAGCCCTATTCTTGTTTCACTGTACCCTTCATTTGTGTTTCACTTTGTTAACTTCTGCCCTGATGCTGTTTCTTTCTTCTGCTTATTTCAGGTTTGGTTTCTTCTTCGTTTTTGGGTGTGTTAAGGTCGTAGCTGAAGTCATTGATCATATTTTTCTTTATGATTCATTTAAAGACCAGCTTTTCCTGGTCTTTAAATATGTTGGTGTTTTATCTCCATTCTATTCAAAATAATCTATACTCCCCTGGGATCTGTCTTAGTCCACGACTTTAGAAGTTCATTGTTTAATTTTCAGATATTTGGGGGGAATTTCATGGAATTTTTCTGTTACTAATTTCTGATTTGTTCCATTCTTGCCAGAGAACCTACTTTTTTTTCTATATCTTTGTTTTATTGAAAATGGCTTTTTTTCCCATACAATATATTCTGATTGTATGTATTATAATTTTCCTTCTCCCAACTTCTCTCAGATGCTCTCCACCTCTCCACTTCCCCAAATCCATACCCTTTCTTTTTCTCTCTCATTAGAAAAGAAAAGGGGCATCTAAATAAAACAAGATAAAGTAAAAACAAACCCAGGACAAAAAAAACACAGAAAAAAAATCTACATAAGAAGCACATATAGACTCAAGACACATATTTGCATATACAAAAATCTCATAAAAACACAAAATTGGAAACCATAATGTATAAGCAAAAGACCTTAAGTTTAAAAATAATGCCCGGACAAAGAC
Source organism: Peromyscus leucopus (assembly GCF_004664715.2). NCBI lineage: Eukaryota > Metazoa > Chordata > Mammalia > Rodentia > Cricetidae > Peromyscus > Peromyscus leucopus. The sequence continues at coordinate 40,933,458 of NC_051069.1, read as the reverse complement.
TTTTGAGACAAAACACTTCCCAAAATGCCATTGAGTTCATTTTGTGTTGGCCATCAACTGCTGGGCACAGGGCATGCCCTTAAGTATGGTTTGTGTACATGGTGAGATGTCACTGGGGAAAACTAATTTTTCCTTTGTGAGGAGTTATCAATTGGAAACAGCTTCTGAGTTAGGGGTAGGGGCATATGTCCACTTCCCCTCTCAGTGCAGGGACCCCAGATGGCTTAGACCTGTGCATGCCCTGTGCATGCAGCTACAGTCTCTGAGGTCATATGTGCACCGGTCCCATGGTGTCTGGCAGGCGCTGTGTCCTTAGTGTCTGTCATCTCCACTGTCTCTTACACTCTTTCCACTTCCTCTTCGCAGGGTTCCCTGAGCCCTGACAGGAGAGTTTTGATGAAGGCATCCTGTTTAAGACTGAGAACCTACTTTTACAACTTAAAAAGTTTAAATGTATTAATGGCCAAGAAGGTCATGGCAAGTGCTGTTTAAAGAAATGTGTGTTTATTGTGGAGGGATGTGTATTTAGAAATGCTGTGTAGCTCAAGTTAGTAGACAGCGTTATTCAAATCTTCTATATGTTCCATGTTGATAGTCTGTGTGCTTGTGCTTAAAATTGTTGAGAGGCGCTGAAATCTTCAAGTTCAGTGACAGATTTGTTTATTTGTCTGGCACTTTTTCTGAATCTCTGTAATCAGGGCAAAAGATTTTGTGTCACTCTTATGAACAAAGCCCTTTACCACTGTGATGTAACCCTTATTATCCCTATAATATTCCTTGTTTTAATTGTCTGATAGTAATATAGGTTCAAGTTCATTTGGAGTTACGTTAGCATGGTTTATGTATTGATCAACTGTTTAGGAGAGGCTTTCACTTGCCGCACAGGCTGCCTCCAAACCCATGGTGACCCTCTGTCCTAACCTCCCGAGTCCTGGGGTTACAGGCTCCAGGCCCAGCTTTACATTGATTTACTTATTCCTTTATGTTTAAAGTGGATTCTCTTGAGCAGCATTGCGTCTTTATCCCCCCCCCCCCCGTCAGATGGTATCTGTCTCTTAGTTGGGTCGTCTAGCCTACTAGCTGGTCTGCTTGGGGCTGAGCCTGTGATGTTACTATTTATTTTTTTGTTAACCCACCTCCATGTTTCTTTTCTCTGATCTTCCATTTTGTTCTAACTTCTACAGATGATTTAAACACTTTAAAAATTATATTTATTTATTTATTTATTTGTGTGTATGCCTGTGTGTGTGTGACCTATGGCCATACATGCAAAACTGTTTGAGTAACTCCCCTGCCCAGGAATTTTAGGATAGGATTAAAAAACCCTTGGCATGTCCTGCACAGCCTTCCACACCTGATCCTTCTCTGTTCTTCTAACATCGTCTTAACACTAACACCCTAACACTTGCAGCTCCCATCAGACACTTGGGTCTTTTACTTTGGCCTTTACTGATGTCCCCAATACGTTCACTTCAGTCCCACAGACGCTTATGTTGTGTGACATGTTGTTCTGCAGCTGCTAAGATGAAGAGAAAAGCCCCGAGCTCAAGAACTCTTAACTCTTGGAATGTTTCTTTCTGCCCCTTGTGCCTGGTGAACAGCTAGTCATCTTTGAAGCCTCAGCCGAGATGTCCCCGCAGCCGGGAAGGCTTCTCTGGGCTTGTCAAGACAAACTATTCCCTTGTCTCTACACCGTTTACCCGGGATGAGTACACGATGGAAGACGGAACTGGACCCCAATTCAAGCAACACTGACTCTTCAAAACAGGCCTTAGGTTTTTGTTTTTTAAAGATGCCATTTGGGCTAGCCAGTATACTTGATGATGCTAGCCCAAAACAGTTTGCAGATTGGTACTGGGCCTCAGGTCCAAGGAAGGAATAAAGAGAGGGAAGGAGATGAAGAACTTCGAATGTACAGTGTTGAGAATGGGGCATTTTTAAAACTTAGCAAGAAGTTACAGGTAGGAAACCAATAAAGAAAATACCTCTTTAGAAATCACCCAAACGGGGCTGACAAGATGGTTTAGTGAGCAAAGGTGCTTGCTGCCAAGTCTGACGACTTAAGTTCAATTCCTGCAACCCACATGGTGGAAGGGGAAAACCAGTTTCCACACATTATCCTCTGAACTCCACACTTGTGTGTGTGTGTGTGTGTGTGTGTGTGTGTGTGTGTGTGTGTGTGTCTGTGTGCACGCACGCGTGTGTGTGTGTGTGTGTGTGTGTGTGTGTGTACACATCAAGCTGTTCCTCAGCATAGGGGGCAGGAACAAACATTCCAGGAGTTGAGTTCACGGTGTTTACCCAAGTGTCTGATGGGAGCTGCAAGTGTAAGGGTGAAAAGACGATGTTAGAGCAGAAAAGAATCAGGTGGGGAAGGTTTTGCAGGACATGCCAAGGGTTTTTAGATTATGGGGCCGGGGCGGGGGTTACTTGAACAGTTTCAAACATATGGTCATATTGGCATTTTGGAAGTTCATTCTGTGTGTACTGTAAAAGGTAGTCAACCCAGAGGCAGGAAGAGCAACAGGAGTCTCTGGACATGGTTCCCACGAAATCTGTGTTAAAACTGGATTCTTACCAATGAGCAGCTGTGTCTCCCACCCCCGGCATAGTTCCTGTGGAAACCCCGTAAGGGTTCTCAGTGGTACTAGGTAGAAACCTGTTCTCCTCCTCCCAGACTTGGGAGCCCACTCTTGCTACATGCTGAATGTGATGAAGAAGTGGGTGGGATCTTACAAGGCTGAGGAAAGAACAGGGTAGTGCTGTGGATATCACTCTATGTAAATAAAACACTGATGGCCAATGACCAGGCAGGAGGTAGGTGGGACAAGGAGAGAGGAGAATTCTGGGAAGCGGAAGGCTGAGAGAGAGAGACTGCAGCCACCGCGAGGAGAAGAGCATGTAGAGACGCCGGTAAGCCACCAGCCACGTGGCAAGCTATAGATTTATAAAAATGGGTTAATTTAAGATAAAAGAACAGTTAGCGAGAAGCCTGCCATGGCCATACAGTTTATAAGTGATATAAGCGTCTGAGTGATTATTTTATAAGTGGATTGTGGGGCTGCGGGGCTTGGGGAACCTGGAGAGAAGCCCTCCAGCTACAAATGGCGCCCAACGGCTCGAGTTTCCACCTTAAACCTGAGAATATTTAATAACCAATTCTAAACAGAGCCAAAACCAGGTTCCTGCTTCTTGTCTCATATGAGCAGCTAGACGCCGCAAAACGCAGGTTTGAACACTGGCGGGTTCCTGGCGGGTGCGTTTGACCGGCAGTATGGCGGAAATGAGGCATCTGCCAGCGGCAAATTAAGCTGTGTGGTAGATTTAGTCTTTACTAGTATTTAAAAAAAAAAAAAAAAAAAAAAAGAGGTTTCTGGGCTACATGCTGCTTTGATAAAAGCTTAGACCCACTATTTCTGAGACTTGATGACTCCCAGAGCTGGCGGAAAACGTACCACTGCCATGTTGGGAAGCTGAAGTGGGCGGAGCCAGCAGCCACAGCGCCGTTTCAGGCTTACAATGGTACAGTTTAAAGCAATAGGCTCAAGGCTCAAGGTAATATAAAACATAAGCCACATAAAGATGGCTACCACACAGAGAATCTGGATTATGTTCTCTTTGATATTCATAACTAAAGAAAAACATTTGATTACAAAACCTGTTGAGTTATGCCAAAATGTATATTTTAAAGGTACCTTGACTTCAAAATTTGGATATAAGGATATGTTACTTTGGAAAAGAGGTTCTGCTTTTGTTTCCACAGAAAGCCAGAGGCTGTGGACTTGTTCCAGATTAAGATACATCAGGTTTCACCAGCCAAGACCCCCTGAAAGGTCTCCGATGACACCATGGCCCAGATGATCCAACATCCAGACCGGTTTCAAGGCAACTGGTTCACACAATACAGCCTCACGGACTACCCCATAGGTCTAAAATTTTCTTTGTATCCCCATAAGATACAGCGCCCCCCTCCAGCAGGAAGTAGTAAGAGATGCTACGCCCAAATTCCCAAATATACCAAGCTGGCTTTAGAGGTGGAATTGGCTCACTCCCCCTCTAAACCCAGACATATTGCTTTAAAAAAAAATGGTTAAAAGATTCTTGTGTCCCAAATCAGAAGAGCCCTCTGGTGTGGGACAGAGAAAAACCAATATTTTTATTTAAAACAGGTTGATTATAAATGTGATCTCTTTCTAAAAAAAAGAAAAGGGGATATAATATAGATATATAGGAGGATATGGAGATGATAAGATAAAAGGGTAGATTAATGAACCTACTTTTAAAGAACAACATGTTTAAAATGTTTTACATTGGTATAGATTTTAGTTTATGTTTAAAATGTTTTACATTGGTAAAAATTTTAGTTTATTAATACAAACTTGAAGTTAATTTTGTTATACTGTATATATATATTTCTATTCTTGTTTGAGGTATTATGTTTAACTCATTTAAAATTGTAATGGATGATTAAAAATAGATTAATAATCAGTCATCTATGATAATCATATTTGTAGCCATGTTAGTTAAGTCTTCTAGGTATACATAGATATATTTCAGATAGATAGGTAATCTTCAAACACTTCATAGACCTAGAGAATATGGCATTTAAATAACTTAGAATTCTGTTGACGTGAGACACAATTGCTCCTGGCTGCACCAATTGATCCCGAGAGAATGTTGGGCTTCTAAGACATTTCCATTTGGAAGTTTGTCTTTTTGGCACAAAATGGCCTACTGGGCAAAGAACTGCCCTTGCCTTGACGGCTGACAGTACAAATGCAATGCTGTCCTTTCTGGACAAGCGGGACACAAGGAAAGCGACCACTGTACTCTGCCAAGACAGGGTAAGATGGTCTCTCAGAATTCCTGCTTCTGAAAATGGTCTGTCAGATACTCTAGGCCTGTAGCCAATTTGAATGCACCAACAATGCTGAGAAACATCAGGTGACTGTCCAGGCTGCCAGCTGTCTTGGTCTACTCTTGCAAGATTCCCGAAGTTGCTTGCATCCGTCTACCATTTCTCAGGTACCATTATGTTCCTTCTCAGGTCTTTGATGTGGTTGAAGGCTAGATAGTCGTAATTTCCTCAGTTATGATAAAAGATAAGTTAGCTATAAAACCTTAAACTCACAAATATAAGATAGATAGGACATCTTCTTTAATATTGTAACTATAATTCTTGCTCGGTAATTGTTTTGTTATATGTATTTTTACCATGTTAAAGTTAAAACCTTCCTTTTTAAAAAAAGAAGAAAGGGGAAGTGCTGTGGATATCACTCTATGTAAATAAAACACTGATGGCCAATGACCAGGCAGGAGGTAGGTGGGACAAGGAGAGAGGAGAATTCTGGGAAGCGGAAGGCTGAGAGAGAGAGACTGCAGCCACCGCGAGGAGAAGAGCATGTAGAGACGCCGGTAAGCCACCAGCCACGTGGCAAGCTATAGATTTATAAAAATGGGTTAATTTAAGATAAAAGAACAGTTAGCGAGAAGCCTGCCATGGCCATACAGTTTATAAGTGATATAAGCGTCTGAGTGATTATTTTATAAGTGGATTGTGGGGCTGCGGGGCTTGGGGGACCTGGAGAGAAGCCCTCCAGCTACAGGGTAGGCTAACCATGCGTTATTGCCGTTCCTGGCTATGGGGATAACACAAAAACCCAAAGCCATGCCTGGACAAAATGAGAAACAGATGACATTTCTGATTGCAAAAGTTGGTTTTTCCTTCTGGACAGACAACATCCCTTCCCTCCAGAGAATTAGAAGCTATTCTTCCTACTCAAATGGCTTCAGAGGTCTCCCTCACCCGATCACCTGCACACTTAACATTTGTAACACTTTCTGAGGCCAATCTAGCTTACAAATACTTTTTCTACTGTGTGAGGGAAACAAATTATGTTTCTTAAAGTTTGCAAGAAGCAGAAAGTGAAGGGGACAATAACTGATGATAATAACAATACAGAAATCTAACTGGAAGGAAGATGGCCCAACATTGATACATAACAGACAATTAGATCTCTCTCTCTCTCTCTCTCTCTCTCTCTCTCTCTCTCTCTCTCTCTCTCTCTCTCTGAGAGAAAGCGCGAGAGCGAGCATGTGAGCGCATGTGTGTGTTTAATTTCAACAAAGGTGTGCACAGGTGTTTTGAAATTCATTGTCTAGATAAACAACTGACTCATGGCCCTGTTTCTCTTTCATGGAAAACAAACAACCAAGCCAGTACCTAAAGACGTACTCTCTAACCTCCTGCATCCTGTTATCACTTTCCCTAAAGATTTCCCAGTGATCTGAAAAGAGAAAGGAGAAAGAAAGAAGGAGAAAGAAAAAAATAAAACCCACAAAAATACAAGTTTTGTCTTAGGTGGTTTAAAATCTCTACGGGAAGAAGGCCCAATAGGCTGCCTAAAGTTACATAATGGGTGGTGAATATGTAACCGCAGTGTGTTCCTCCTTGATGAGTGGCTTTGCCACCATCACCAAAGGGTATGAAATGAGATGACTCCAGAGAATAGAAACACAGAGTGGGCCATATCCAGAACTTTATGCTGTCTAAGAGCCTAACTGAAGAATTAAAAAAGAGTCAAAAGTGATTTCAATTCTGTACTTTTAACTCAGTGCATTAAAATGATCATCTCAATATGTCTAAACATAAAAATTATTCATTATTAATGCATTAATTATTTATTTTTCACATTATAGCTTATAGCACATCTCAGTTAAGACTAGCCACAATTTAGGGACTCGTGTAACAAGTGGCTGCCATACTGGAGAATACAGCTCTAGAGTTTCTTGGGCAATGGGCTGTCTTCACGATGTCCTTAGCCATATCCTCAAGAACCAATTTGCTTTTCTATGGCTGTTTTCAGCAAAGGCGCACACTGCTCTCATGAGGCAAGGGCAAAACAAAATGAAAGAAAAGATGAAGAGGTTCTGAGCCCAGTCAGTCCAGTCCCCAGGGATGTGCGAGCATCTACTCAGATCACCCTGTTGAGGACCTGTTGTCACTAATGCCACTGAGCCAGCATTGTGGGAGAGGGGGAGGGGAGGCCACAACAGAGCAGATGGGCCCCTCTGGTGGATCTCTAGTACCTTTCATATCTGGTTCTCAGAACCTGTACAGTTCATGTTCCCTAGTGTTTCCAATAATGGTAGGAAGAAGAATGAACATCACAGGCAACATTAGTGCTGGAAGAGGTCTCAGAGGGTCTTTGCACAGCCTTCTGATGTTCATAGCTGAGGACCATGAGATCTAGAATGTCAAAAACTTTTAGAGTGTCCAGAGGGGAATAGAAACCAAATCTTTCTAGCCTTGAGAATTCTAGGCTGACATTCATTCACTTGTACAACAGCTGATGTTCTCTAGAATTACCAAGGCGCAGGGTACTCCAGAAAAGAAGATTCAGTTGTCAGTGCAGGTCAGGTTAACACACCTGGAAATGTGAAGAGAAGTCCTCAGGATAAAAGCAGATGTGTTTCTGGGATCCTCTGAGATTCATCTCACTGATCTTAGTGAACCTGGAGACAACTGGGTGCTTTGTGAGACCCAGAGACATGGGTGCTCTGTGTGAGCATTTGGACACTGGAAAGCCTGAGTGAAATGCCCCTTCTCCAAGTGTGACGCTGGCCTGAGCTCTCTGGTTGAATGCAGGACCATACTCTCTGAAACATGATATAAGTGATCCTTTTAAAGTAGCCATGTCAGACTGGAGAGATGGCTCAGTTGTTAAAGGCTAGGCTCACAACCAAAAATTTAAAGTAGCCATGCAGAAAAAGTTTCAATTACCTGAAACCTGGAGATATTGTCTTCTGGGAGAGAAAAACGAAGGATGACTTGCCTTCAGTGGAAGTCAGTAGGACCTTGCCAGAATCACTTCTAGGAAGTGGAAGCTTCAGATTCCTTCTCCAAGATGAACCTCAGTGCTGAGGACCACCAAATACCTCTAAGTGATGGAAACAGCATTCCAGCCATTGGGCTTGGCACCTACTTGGATCTTAAGCCTATTCCTGTGGAGACCTTGTATCGGTAAAAGTAGTCGCTGACACACTGGTGGAGATGACCTTTACCGCAATGAGCACAAAGTTGGTGAGGACATCAGAGAAGATAGCAGAAGGAAAGGAGAAGAGGAAATAGATTTTCTACTGTAGAAAGATACAAGCTACAAATCATATCACAGAGATGGTCTGCCCATCCCTGCAGAAGATGCAGGGGACCCTCAAACTAGGTTATATAGATCTTTACATCGCTGAACTACCCATGGCCTTTAAGCCAGGAAGGAATTTTATCTTAGAGATGAAAACGACAAATGGTTATATCACAAGTAATGTCTGTGCACTAGAAGATTGCAAAGACACTGGCTTGGTGAAATTCCCCACAGTGTCCCATTTGAACTGCGGGCACCTGGAGCTCCTCTTGAATAAATCAGGATTCCAGGGCAAAGCAGTTACCAAGCAAGCTGAGCATCACCCGTATATCACCCAACCGAAGCACTAGGAATCTTGCCAACAGCATGACACTGTTGTTGTTGCAGACAGCCCTCTGGGGACCTGTAGGAACCAAACGTGTACCTTCTACATCTTTGTTAAAGGGCATACTTCTAAACCCACTTGGGAGAAAGTACAGTAAGAAGGAAGCTCAAGTTGGGTTGCATGTCAATATCCAACAAGGGATGGTTGTAACTCCCAAAAGCTTCAGTCCTGGAGGGATTAAAGAAAATGTTCAGATCTTTGATTTTTTTTCTTTCAGTGAAGATGAGAAGCCTTTAATAAGAATGTCCTCTTTGTGGAATTGCTCATATGGGCTATCATTCTAAACACTCAATTAAAGATAAATACTGACTGTGGAAAGACCTTCCATAAACTCTTCCCTCTCATTCACAACCATGGGCTGGGTAATTCCCCCAGATGTGGATGTGAACATGGTTTTGCTATCTTCCAGTGAAGTTGCCATGGGACACATTAGTCTTAATGTTCATATAGTATGACTTTGACTAAGTTTTAATTAAGAAAAAAATTGTGTAAATAGAACTTTTCAAATGCCTTGCTGTTGTTTTTAGATCAATGTTTCCTGGGTCGCTGATGGACAAAAATTGAACTTTACTCCAAAGGTGGCATATGAAGACAAATAACTCACAAAGCTGGCTATCATTGGAAGTCTGAGTTGTTCAGCATTTGATAGGTTAGCAAAAACATTGGAAGCTGGAATGTTGTAAGCTCTGGCCGTGGCCTTGACCTTCAATGGCTCTGTCCTTTAGTTACAAGATGGGTACAATGAAGACAGAAATCCCAATGTGACTATCAAGAGGGAAGTGATTACTATACCTTGAGTAGAGAAAAAATTGGAAGTCTAGAAATGTCTTAAAGACTAACTGTAGCTTGAGTTTTTCCGTCTTGCCCACAGTCAGGACAAATCTCTGTCTCCCACCAGTCCCACAGCCGCTCAGACCCAACCAAGTAAACACAGAGACTTATATTGCTTACAAACTGTATGGCCGTGGCAGGCTTCTTGTTAACTATTCTTATATCTTAAAGTAACACATTTCTACAAATCTATACCTCGCCACGTGGCTGGTGGCTTATCGGCGTCTTCAAATGCTGCTGGTCATGGCGGCGGCTGCAGTGTCTCTGGTCATGGCGGCGGCTGCAGCTGCTCCTTCTGCCTTCCTGTCCTTTTATTTCTCCTCTCTGTTAGTCCCGCCTATCCTTCCTGCCTAGCCACAGCCGATCAGGTTTTATTTATTGACCAATCAGAACAACTTGACATACAGACCATCCCCCAGCACAGCCAAGTGCAGACCATCTCAAACACCTGCACTCAGGCCCATGGTCCTAATCATCCTCTATACGGACCTGCTGGGTAACGCCACAAAGAACCTAAGAAGGGCTCCCACAGGACATACAGATCATCCACAGCAACTAACACATGGTAGATTGGGCCGGGGCTGAAAGTCCATGCTGAGTGCTTTATTAGCATGAGTCAAAGCCACAATAATGTTGTTTTTATTATTTGTTTCATGCAGTTCATGTGTGTCTAGGATGGAAGATTACGGACTCTTTCTTATATCCTTTTTATCCGGGAGAGATGGGGCTTGAGACAGGGTCTCAGGTAGTTCAGGCTATCCAGACTCTACTGGTCTTCAATCCTGAACTCCTGGTCTCTCTTACCTTCTTAAGGGTCTGAACTTCCACAAAACTTGTAAGCCATACCTGTACTCCCCTAAAATCAGTTTTGTACATATTAATTAAGGAAACCATTCTGTGAGGTGGCTAGAAACAACCAACATATACAAATTAAACCTTGTATCATAAAATGGTATAAAGAGAGTTACTTTGAATAAATAAATTTTTTATTTTTTAAAATTGAAATACAATTAAATCATTTCCCCTTCCCTTTCTCCTCTCAAACCGTCCCATATCCCTCTCACTGTGCTATCTCTCAAATTCATAACCTTTGGCCTCTTTTCCTTTAATTGAATATATATCACATAAACATATACACACATATATACTGTTACTTGTATGTGCATGATTTCAAGGCTGGTCACTTGGTATTGGATAACCAATTGGAGGACTTCCTGGGGAAGAGCATTTCTCTTACTTTCAGTATTTCTTAGTTGCCTGTAATTCTTTGTCTAGAATTGATGCTCCACAAAATTTCTTTCTTCCATGTTTTCATGCCTGTGGTGTCATCCTTGTTTAGGTCCTGTGTAGGCAGCCATGTTGTTAGCACTTCATGGGGATAGCTTTCCTAACATTTCTAGGAGACACAACTTCACACCAGCTATCCTATTCCTCTGGTTCTTACAATCTTTCTGACCCCTCTTTCATGATGTTCCCTGAGCCTCAGGTGCAGGAGCTGTGCTATAGATAGGTGAGTTGAGGGTGGGAACACCATGGTCACTTGTTCTCTGCATTTTGATGTCATGGTCTCTGTCCTTTGCAACGAAAAGTTTCTTTTCTGAGGAGTAAAAACTACACTGACCTGTGGCTATAAGACTAAATACTTCAAATGCAGTTAGAAATTATGCTGATTTAGTGAAGTGATGATTACAGGTTTCTCTCCAAGATTCATGGCTTCATTAACCCCAGGTATCTGGCTAGGTTTCCTGTACCAGGCATTATTTCCCTTTTGTTGAGTGGACCTTAAGTCCAGTCAGAGAGCTGTTGGATACTGCCGGGCGTTTACCCACCAACCCCACAGTTCCCCAGAGTTTTCTTGAGTGTGAGCAGCAGGAAATATTAGATAGAAGGATTTAGATTGTGGAGATAAACAGAAAGAAAATAAAGGATAGCCTGGAGAGGGCCTGGAACCTATTCCAATGGGCCCTGACTGTCTCTGCCCCAGGGTATTTATAGAGACGCCAAGAGGTGGAGCAAAAGACCTCCCCACAGTACAGTCAAGTGCAGACCATCTCAGACACCTGCCTATGGTCCTAATCATCCTCTCTATGCTGGGTAAAGTCACGAGGAACCTGAAAAGGACTCCCACAGGATACCACCACGGTATACTGTGTGTCATAATTGTGCCTGTCGGGTTCATGCTGTGCTTGTCATTGTTGTAGTACATAGGCTTCGTAGCAAGATAGGACTGTTGGTTGCTTCCCTCCTGTGGAGCTATCATGGTACCTTCTGGTACCAAGAGAGCTAGTCCTCAGGGAGAAAGCTTTCTGGAAAGACTCCCATCATTCCAGTCCTGTGTCTGAAATGCATGGTATCTTCAGAAATAGAGACTTACTTTCAACCTCTGGGAGGCAACCAAGGTCAACAGTAGTAGCCTATAGTATTTGGAAATCTCTTGGACTCCCTGACCAGCAACTCATACGGAGATTTCTTATGCCTGATTTTGGGTTTTTGTTAGTCTATGGCTCTTGCAGGGAACTAGCCTAGTTGGAAAACTGTCATTTAAAGTTTCTGTATGTATTTACATAGACAAATGTATCTATGTAATTTTAGATAAATAATATGATTCATTATGACTTTTCTAGACAGTCTTATTATTGTTTTATTCTCCTCCTGCCTCTCTTGTGTTGACCTCCCTTCCCTCTTTTAATTCATCCCTCATTTTCCCAATCAAATTATTTTTACTTTGCTATTCTCTTCTCTATTGTCCCTTCCCCTTGGTTCCTTTTGACTTTCCTGGATTCTGCAGTTACTCGAGGTTATATACTCACATATGAAGGTTTGGAGTTAAGAGTCCAGATGAGAAAGAACATGTGGTATTTGTGTTTCTGAGTCTGGGTTACCTTACACAGTGTGATCTTTTCCAGTTCTCTCCATTTGCTTGCAAATTTCATGATTTCATTTTTCTTTCCAACTGAATAGTATTCCATTGCATATATGTACCATGTTTTTATTATCCACTTGTCAGTTGAAGGACATTTATGTTGTTCCTATTTTCTAACTATTGAGAATAGAGCAACGAACATGGCTGAGCAAGTATTCGTGGAGTAGGATATCAAGCCCATTGGGCATATGCCAAGGAGTAGTATAGCTGGGTCATATATTATTTATTTGTAGCTTTCTGAGGACTCTCAACCCTGATTTCCCAAGTGACTGGACTAGTTTGCAGTCTTACCAACAGTGAGTGAGAATTCCCTCTTTCTCACAACCTCTGCAGCCCCTGTTGTTGGTTGTTTTGTTGATGTTTGCCATTCTGACTGGAGTAAGATGAAATCACAAAGTTATTTTGATTTACATTTTCCTAATATCTAGGGATGATGAAATTTTCGAGACATTTCTCAGCCATTTTTTTCTTTCTTTTGAGAACTCTCTCTTCAGTTTAGATATATAGCTGGCAAATAATCCAGAGTTCAAACAGAAACATTTCAAGGAAATTAGGAAAGTACTGGAATGAAAATAAAATGAAAAGAAAAGTTTGTGAATACCTCTAAAGCAGTACATGAAGGGAGGTGACAGCTTCAAACGACATATTCAGATGAAAAAGGTGGACAATTATCTAAGCTACTTTTATAAAACTTAAAAAAGAAGAAAATTAAAGTATAAAACATATCAAAACAGAAGTTAATAAAAAATAAAAATCAATAAAATTGAAAGTGTTTTTTTTAAAGATCAATAAGATTGAAAACTTCTACTTAGACTAATCAAGAAAAGATGCCAGCAAAACACTACCATGGAAAGTATTTTATTATTAGAGATAATAAAAGGGTAATAGGACATTATGAATTGTTTATCAGAGTTAGTTTCATAACTTGAATGAAATAGACAAATTCTCCAAAAGAAACTGATCGCCAGAATGAATGTAAGAAGAAACAGAAAATCTGAATGGTCTCATAACTGTTTAAAAAAATTAAATTTATAGTTAAAATCTGTCTTATAAAGAACTGCAGTCGTTTTGTGTGTAGTCACTGCTGCTGTGTGTTCACGTGACAGCTTGGTCATGTGCCGCCAATGCTCTTGCAAACACTGTTTCTTCACGTACATCCACCATCTCTGGCTCTCTGGATCTTTCAACTCCTTCTCCCATGATCAGTGCATGCACAAGACTTGCACAAGATCAAGTCAGGCAAAGCTCCAGCTTGGGTGGGAGGGGCTCATGAAGTTTCACCCTAGCACACGAGCTATTGGCAATTGATGACTGCTGCAGGAGAGAGAATCAGGTTCTTCAGGGATATGGCCTCTGATAAATTGCCCATGACCCAGCAGATTCTCCTACACCCACGCACATACTGGCAGGACTAAATAGACTCCTAAGCTTTTTTTTTTTTTTTTATAAACACACATGAAGTTGGTAGGGAGTGTCCTTAGTGGGTCTTTGATGCAACTACTCTGTTTTCATAGCTGAGGACTGTGAGATCTAGAATGTCAAAACATATTAGATACAAATATGAAGTTCTCTGACCATAAGCAGGAGAGTGACCCCAAGCTCAAGTAATCTTTCATATAAGTTCTCACAATTATCAGGAAGAAAATAATATAAACCCAACACGGTTTTCCCCAGAAAGCAGAGGAAAAGAACAGGGACCAATCGGATCAAAAATGAGCTGGGAGGAGGCCTTTCACTGTCCTTGAGATGGGAGATGAGACATGTGATTGAAGATGATCTGTCTGAGGGTGGAGAGTCCATGGGGACAATCCTGATATGGTTACCTTTCCACATGTGGTATGGAATGGTGTACATCTGTCATGGGGGTCTTGGGTGATGTATAGCATCAAGAGTACCAGTGCCTCAGAGTGAAAGGAGGGATGGTGAGGGTCCCTGGCAGAAATTAAGTTACAGGCTGCCTGAGAGGAGAAGTTAGATGGTGAAGGTCTTGAACAGAAAGTGACAGTTACAGCAAGTGGAGTAAAGTAAGTTGCAGATTGACGGGGAACAGAGAAGTACCAGCCACAAAGAGAGAATAAACAAAAAGTACAGACTTCATCTGTACAGAACAGGCAAATGGCTCCATCAAAGGGATGGGAGAGGCCCCCCAGAGGTCCATGAGGTTGTGGTGGAGTCTCTGAGTCTGACTTTTTTATAGGCCTTCGGACTTCTCCTTCCTGGGGTATTCTCCCTTGGATAGGCTGTTTCTCAGAATGGGGTTAGCAGTTTGTAGCAGCTGCAATCTATGGGAGCTGGAGGAAATAACCCTGCCCTTCTTACAGGGTCTCATTCCTATGACTCAGGTCAGGCTGAGTTCTGCTGGCCTCCTTACACACCCTCACTGTATGGTGGCTACATACTTCTTGTGATAGATAATAGGACATATAAAAAAGGCTAAGCTGAGATAGGAGCATCCTTGGGAGTTGGGCACACTCAGGGTGGTCATTTCTCTCCATGTGCTATGGAGTGCCATGTCTCCTTGGTGAATAGGGTTTGCCTCTGGAGACATGGATGCCTCTTAAAATGGCGGGTGAGCTAGAGGATACATTGCAATCTGTAAAAATAGTGCAGGTAAGGGGATCATAAGCAGACTGAGGTGATTGTTGCATGGCTTGTGCAGTGAATGAAGCTCAGCTGTCTTTCCAGAAGGAGCGTAGCTTGTGTAAAAGGAATTACAGTGGGGAAAAAAGTCTCTGAAGCTGTAAGCCAAAATGAACTGTTCCTTTTTAGAAGTCATTTATTTTACATACTTTGTCATAATAACTAACAAAAGACTATTACATAGATACACTTTGGTCATTTGTTTGTGCACAGTCCTCTTGCACTTGTCCACTCACTGGTAACATATACAATAAAGGAGTGAGAAGACCCTCAGTAACTTCTATCAAGCAATGTCCTTCTTTGAAGATGGAATTCTAAACAGTCTTAGTAATTAAGAAACACAGAGCAAATTCAGAGTTAATAGCCAAAGAGATCAGAACAACAGCCATGACTAGCTTTAGCTTAACCACCAGCAGCCGCTTCCCCCAAGAGAGAGACCTTCTTCTTGTCGGACTTGTGTTTTTATTGCCTTTCTGTTCTGCCTTCTCATTGGCTCTAAACCCAACCATGTGACTTCCTCATCACTGCCTGTCTATACAGACCTCCAGGGCTCTATGGTTGGTACTGGGATTAAAGGCTCGTGTCACCATACTTGGCTGTGTCCTTGACCACACAGAGACTCTGCCTGCCATGTGATCGGATTAAGGACATGTGCAACTACCGCCTGACTCGGCTTATGGCTCGCTACGACCTCTGATCTCCAGGAACTTTATTTATTAACATACAAATAAAATCACATTTCAGCTCAAATAAATTATCACCACACTTATTCTCATCTGGGATGACAGTCTCAACTTGGTATTCTTTATCTCTTAGCTTTAGAGAATGCTGATGTTCCTAAAAATGTGTGGGTCCCTAAAAAGTCCTTTGTTTACTTCTAACGTTTGAACTTTGTAATACTTTGTTGCATTGTGGGAAAAAAAATGGTGAAATTAGCCTTTTGGATTTATTTTTGTTTTCTAGTCACAATGATGTAAAGATTCAGATTGCCAGATGGGGCTGTAACAGGTTTGTCCTGACCGCTCTACAAGGGTCCTTTGTGTCATCACGGGACTGTGTCACAGTGTATCTGATTTCTCCACTCTCCTGTCGGTGGGCACTTGGCTTGCTTCCAAGTGTTTGCTTTGTGACTGTAAACATTATCAATGCCACTTTGTTTCTCTTGGGTTTGTGCCAGGAAGTGCAAATGTCGAGACACAGACTGCATGAATGGCCAGCTTCTTCAGACATCACTGCTGTTTTTGTTCTGCCTAGTGAAGCTGCTACTGGAGTTTTCAATTTTGTGTTCATGTTTATTTTCTTTTAGTGTTCCCAAATGACTCCTGTTGCGATTGTATCTCTCAGCCCTTCGTTTATCTTTTTCATCTGTTTGAATATCCAGAGATCATAATTCTTATCATCAACTCCAGTATTCAAGGTCCCATGTCTGCTTCTTGCTTCTGTTCGACATTCAGATGTACCCCTTCACCCCATAGATATTTCTTCAGGTGGTTTATGAGTTTGTCTTCGGCCTTTTTTTTTTTTTTTTTTTTTTTTTAAATCTGGGGATTCTGCATATTTTGACATAAATTTATTTAACTGTTCACTTACTGAAGAACATCTTGGTTTCTTCCAAGTTTTGACAATTATAGCAAAAATACTACAAATACTTATGCCTAAGGTACTTGTGTGGACATAAGCTTTTCAGCTCCGCTGGGTAGTTACTAAAGAGCATAATTGCTGGATTGTGTAGTCTGAGTGTGTTTACTTTAGTGAGAAACAACAAAACTGTTGTCCAAAGGGTTTGGATACTTCCATCTCACCAGAAGTGGATGAGAGCCCCATTGTTTCACCCCTTTGTCGGCATTTGGTGTTGTTAGTTCTGGATTTGGGCTGTTCTAACAGGTGTGTAGTTTTACCTCATTGTTGCAGTTCTCAGTTCCCTGATGACATATGATGCAGGACAGTTTTTCACATGCTATTTACCACTGTATATTTTCTTTGGTGATGTGCCTGTCACTGCTGCCCCACTTTTCAACTGGGTTGCTTGTTTCCTTGTTGCTGAGTTTTAAGGTGACATTTTCAAGAGTAGTCTTTTATCAGATATATATTGTATTGTGACAATATTTTTCCAGATCTATGTTTTTTTCATATTTTAACAATTGTTTTATGGTGCATAAAAATTTAACTTTAATGAAGTTCCAGTGGGTGATTGTTTTGTTGGTTTGCAACTAACATATTATACCCAAACTGAAGGCCACCTAGGTTTTTGTCCTATCTTCTAGGAATCTTATAGTTTAATATTCCGTACCCGTATCTTTGATATATTTTGCATTGATTTTGTGGAGTATAAAATTTATGTCCAGATTCTTTGTTTGCACATGGATGTCCAATTATCCCAAGACCATTTATTGAAAAGTCTATCTTTTCTCCACTGCGTTGTATTCCTTCCCTTGTTAAAGATCATCTGATGGATTTTATGTTGATCGATTTCTGAACTCTGTATTTTGTTCCACAGGTTTATTTGTCTCTTCTTCTTGATTATAACAGCTTTATGATCTTTAAGCCAGATAGTGTCAGTCCTTCACCTTTGTGGTTTTTACTCAAAAAATTGCTGATTTTTATAGGTCTTTTGTTGATCAACACAAACTTTAGAGTTCATTTGTTGATATCAACCATAACTTGATGTGATTTTGATCTTGATTACATTGACTCTGTGGGTCAAGTTGGAAAGAAATAATGTCTTGACAATATCGAGTCCTATCATCAGTGGATATGACTGTGTGTCCATTTAGTTAACTCTTTTTATTTCTTTTATCCAGGTTTTATAATTTTCTTCATAGAGCACAAATTTGTCAGACATATACCAAAGTATTTCATTATCATGTATGGTAATGTGACTAGAGTGTTTTAATTTGTATATATTATACACATCCATATATTTGTTATATATGATACATATTACATATTATATGTAGATTATATATGTATATGTATATATATTGTTGTAGCAACTAACTTCTTTAATTAAATTATACTCAGCGTTTCTATAACTTACAAGAGCTTTTGTCAGTTCCTTAGGATTTCTATATAGTAAATCATTGGTTCTAAGAAAAAGTAATTTTGTTTCTTCTTTACTAAGAAGTTCAAACTTAATTCACTTTTCTCATCTTATTGCATTTGCTAGGACATTCAGTGCAATGTTGAAAAAGAACAGTGAAATGAGACGTCCTTGCTTTGTCGCTGATCCTCATGTGAAAACCTCTGGATTCTTAATGTCACATGTACTAGGTGTGGAATTTTGTATTTGTGTGTTTGTGTATATATGTATAGTCCTTAAGTTGAGGAGTTCTTTCTGTTCCTGGTTTACAGAGATCTGTTATTATGAATGAGTATAGAATTCTGTCCAATATTTTTCTGGATTCCATTGCTGTGGTCTTGTGATTTCTGTTGAACCAGACTTTTATAGGTAAGGTAAATCCCTCTTCCACATTAGATATACATCTTGTTATATATTGCTCAATTTAACTTGCTAATATTTTGTTGAGAATTTTTGTATCTTTGTTAACAAGAGGGATTAGACTGTGTTGTTTTTATCATAATCTTTATCTGATGTGGGCATGAGGATGATGCTGGCCTCATAGAATGAATTAAGGAGGATTCCTTTACTTCCATGTTCTGAAAGAGGTTGCAGACAACTGGTATACCTGTTCTGCATGTGTTTTGTAGAATTCAGCAGTGAGCTCACCTGGAGTGGTGCTTTGTGTTTTCAAGGCTATACATTACCTACTGTGCTCATTCTCTCAGCTGGGCCTGTTCTGACTGTTTCTTCCTGTGAGTTTAGACAGTTTGTGTCTTTTTATAAATTCATCCATTTCATTTAGGTGATCAAGGTTGAAGGCATGGTACTGTGTAACAATCCTTTGTTATCTCTTATTTACAAATAAATAATTTATGTCCTCTATTTTTCCTTAGATGCTCTAAGATTCCATTGATCTTCTCTCTCTCTCTCTCTCTCTCTCTCTCTCTCTCTCTCTCTCTCTCTCTTCTTTCTTTCCTTTTTTTCTTTCTTTTTTTTTTTTTTTTTTTCTGAGACAGAGTTTCTCTGTGTAACCCTGGCTGTCCTGGAACTCTGTGGCCCATGCTGGCCTAGAACTCAGTGATCCTCCTGCCTCTATCTCCCAAGTACTGGGATCAAATGTGTGCACCACCACTGCCTGGCTCTATTGAACTTTTCTAAGAATCAAATTTTCCTTATTGTTTTGTAATTTTCTACCTTTTTTAATTTAAAAATGCTCTACATTTTTCTGCATCTTGTCATCTACTTGTTTAGGATTTAATCCATTTCTGGTTTTTCTAGTTCCTAGGGTACAATTTGATATTAAAAACAAACAAACAAAAAACCTTAAGTCGTTCTTATTTTCTAATTGCTGCAGACTTCCCTCTAAGTATAGATTTCACGGCATCCCACAAGCTTTGGCAAACTGAATTTTCATTTTCACTTAGTTGAAAGGGTTTTCAGTTTTCCCTGAGTTGTTTCCTTTCACTCATGCATTAGTTCGTGGTTCTGTGCCTCTGCACTGGGATTTCATAATGTTTCTCCATCCCTCTCTGCTTAGGTAGTATAGAGGATGGCGGAGAACACACACAGATTGTGTGTTTTGCTTTCTCACTGGCCAGGTGGACTCTAGTAACATTTCTGCAAGTTTTAATAAGTTGTTTCTCTTTGAGTACTTTCCTTATGTTTCAGAATGGTTATTTCTCCGTCCTTCCTGATGGAAACATGAGGAGACTATTTTCTCCAAAATTCACTAAGAGAAATCAGTTGAGCTTCTGGAGACAAAATTCACTAAGGCCAGGGTCTACATGACTGAGGTTCATACTCTCAGACTTCCCTCTGCTGAGCCTCCAGCTACCCATAGTTACAGTTTGTGTAACTGGTAGACAGATGCTGGCTACCGTGGGGCTTTTTGCTATGGTGAGTTGTGATTCTCTGTACTGTGGGACAGTTTTTTGTTTGTTTGTATGGTGCAGTGACTCACTTCTCTTACATATTTTAAAAGAGTTGATCCTCTCTTTCTTCTTTCTTTCTTTTTCTTTTTACTTGTTGCTAGGACAGAGGGGCCACTTGCAAGTCCTCCAGGTGCAGAATCAAAATTTAAAATCCTAATATACTTTATTGGAATATTAGTATCAATCATTCATGAAATTTTGTTAATGGGGTAACTTGGGTCTTTTATATGTAAGGCGAATTCCTCAGATTGGATGTATTTTATCTTTGTCTTTTGCACATACATAATTTTTTGCATCAGCTTATTAACAATGGACACTGGGTTGACCAACTTTCTGCTGCTGTAGCAAACACCTGGCATAAATAAGTTGCTGGCTTCAGTGCCTTTGTTCCTGTGGTTAGATAGCACGTGATGATGGTGGTCTAAGTTGGAACACAGCTTTTTCCTCATGGCTGAGACACAAAGAGTAAGAAACCAGGCTCCCACAGCTCCATTTAAAGGGTTTTCAATCCACCTAAGACTCACCAGCAGGTCTCACCTCTTAAAGTTCCTATCACTTCCCAATAGTGTGGCAGGTCAGGGACCAAGTCTTTAACTCATGAGCCTTTTGGGGACATTCCAGATCCAAACCATAGATAGCAACACAGATAGATGTAATGATTAAATGCAGACACAATGAATGAATAAATTAGTGAATGAATGCCACCCAGATGAAGCATCCTAATGATACCCAAATTCACTTTCCAATCAATCAAATTTCTATATTTTATTCAATGAATTTCTGAGGTATACAAAGTCAGAGGCTTGTTCAAAATCGTAGGAGGCCAGTCAAGGTACAACACAGAGGACCTGGGAATCCTGAGATGTGGATAATTGGCATTTTCTCTGTTCTCCAGAAAGTGGCCCAGACCAGCTCTTCTGTGGAGGCCAGGTGCTGTGTCTTTCAAAGGCTTTTCAAAGGCTTTTTTGGTTTCACGTTGAATGAGTCAGGGCTTGCAAAATTTGAGGAGTGAAAACCCCTCTAGAAAGTGCCAGGGCATCTCAGTTAGCTGAGCTCTCCTATCTTCATTGCACATATGCTGTGCATGCACGGAGATGTCTAATGACACAGAGCCTGTATTCTGGGGTGAGCACGTGTGTGTGCTAAGTTGTCTGCATCCCAGGGAAGGAAAGATGGTGCCTTATGCATCACTTTGTGTTAGTATCTGCCCATTGTATCGAAGCTTTTTGTGTCTGCTCCCTTCTAAGTGGTGAGATTCTTGGAGGTGACTCCTATGTCTCCCATTTTGCATTCTCAGTGCCAACAGAGGAAATGGCTGCTGAATTAGATGAGCAAAAAGAAAGCATGAAATGAGGCGGCTGTACAAACGTTTTTCTGGGGTAAGATCTGTTCCTCACATTAACCCAAGTCTCCAAAGGTGCAGGGCCCCCCAAATTCCTCATCTCACCCAAAAGAACAGATACCAAGCCAGCCACTTCCCTCCTTGCTTGACTTAACTCTCTGTCAGCTTTGCATGTAGGCTTGTCCACATCTTCGAGTGCTAGAACCAGTTTGAGGCCTCTTCATGAAGTGTGTGGCAATGGTGTCCCCACATGGCTTGAGGTGATGAAAGAAATCAGCTTGGGAGAGACACCTCCCTGTTTGTCTTCTCAGCCTTGGGAGTGGACCCTCGTAAGGCTCTGCCCCAACCCTGGCCTCTTTCTCTGCCCAGGGCTATGAGGGACTCAGAGTAGCTGCATTCTGAGTGTGTGAAAAGAGCAAAGGGGAATATGAGTCAGAGAAATAACTCCTAAGGCCAACCTCACCCTAGAATTGTTTCGTCAAAATGGGAAGCTGGAGAGGGGGGGGACAAGTCCTGTGCCAAGGTCTCCACGCTGTTCCAACTTGCCTTTGACTTGAGGACTCAGCAAACACTGACACGGGTTGACAAACCAAGACAGGTTTGATTTACAGAGCACTCCTCTGTCCCAGGGAGAAATCAAACATTGTAAATCACCAGGGAATGGTCTAGGCTCCAGAGTGCTTATAAACGAGGTGAGCTGGCCTTGCCCACTCCCCTCCTGGAGTAACTTCCCAGCAGGCAGTGTGCCCTTCTCAGACGGAAGAGGGGGAAAAAGGGTTCTGTACACACCGTGCAAGGTGAGTCACAGGAAGCACACAGCAGCAGCTGCTTCTCTAGCCAGGCATCTTGTGATCATTGGAAGGGCTGCACAGTAGTTCCTGCCCTGTCACCCAGCTTCAGAGGGGCTTCCATGAGCACCGGGGGTCATCCTGCTTGATGGTGGAAGGAGGGAGAGATGGCCCAGCTCTTAAGTTGCTATGGATGTCCCCTGGATGGTCTGCCAAAGGGTATTTCCTGGAACCCTGGAGTAGGCCACATGCTTCTAACAGTGTGCCTCAAGCCTTCCTATGGAAGAGGTCTTGAGGGACACCAGTGTGAGAAACAGAAGCTGGGGAACTTGGCTTCAATCTGGGCATTGATGAAATGTGTCACCAGCTGACTAGAAAGAAAGTAAACACAAGCATACTAATGAAAAAGAAATATATTTGTTATCAATACCATACTTATCTGGGCTTTGAGGACAAAGACTTTAGAATTCAGGGTTTTATTCTTTCCTTTCATATAATTATTCTGCTTGCATTTTATAGCATTTTCTTTTGCTTAGTTTCCTTCTAGATTGTCCTATGAGCTAATCAACCATTGAATTTAAAATACACACCTCGTGGTATTATTGAGCAGAAATGTGCTTTTTGTTTATAACGTTTGTTGGGACTTCAGATGTGGGGTTGACACAGTCGAGTATGGAGCAGAGAACACTAGTGTTGCCAGTTGTCTCTTGGCTTTTAGAATTCTTGAATAAATGCCACTGTTGAGAATTAACCTCCATGCCATTGTTGAGAATTAGCCTATGTGTTTAGAAGAATCATAAGGAAGCAAATTGAACCCAAACAACGAACGAGGTTTCCTGTAGAATAAGGGAGTAAGTTACTGCTTTGCTGTAAATTTCTGTTTTCTGTAAACTGAGAGATTGGCTTACAGGGCTGTGGTCCTTTCCTGCTGGCTTGCTCTATCCATCCCCAGCAGGTTGAGACTCAGGGCCTAGGACTTCAAGTAATTTTCAGCTCTCCCAACTAGTTCTCAAAACCTAAGAGTGAGTTATTTAGCACATCCTGGCCTCATGTCTTCCAGGTGCAAGGGAGGGGCCCTCACATGGGCCCCTTTTCTATCTGCAAGCCAGTGGAGGAGGCTGATTCCATCCCCAGGGTGGGAAACGGGCATCAATCCTTCCCTCTTGAAGGGACTCTGAGTGTAGCAAAGTCCAGGAATGAAATCTTTCCTCCCAGGAGGATACTTCTTATCCTAGGAAGAGGAAAATGAAGAAGAGCAGGAGATCTGCTCAGGTGGGAACAAGCCAGGCCAGTGTTGAGCTCAGTCTGGGGCAATGAGATCCTTCAACACGCTTTCCCTGGTCACTCTTACATTTACAATGTTAAATGTAGGACATTTATAGAGATCGCCTTGACAACCATAATGCTAGAAATCATATGAAATGTGGTCAACTTTTAATATACCCAAGGCCATCTGGTTCCCTCAGCAGTTAATCCACTGTTAAATGCACCAGTTGAGAGCAAACTTGTATAAAACAAACATATAGGTTCTTGCTTTTAAATAGTGGTTCTCAACTTTCCTAATATCAAGACCCTTTAATACAGTTCCTCATGTTGTGGTGACCCCCAACCATAAAATTATTTCGTTGCTACTTCTTAACTGTAATTTTGCTACTGTTATGGATCATAATGTAAATATCTGATATGCGGGATACCTAAGATGTGATTCCAAAGGGATAGCAACCCACAGGTTGAGAACCACTGCTTTTAAATGTTTACAGTCAAAGTTGACTAGCACAAACTCAACACAGGGAAACAAATCCAGGACAGCTTTCAAAAGAGTTGAATTCAATACTGATTTTCCATCCTGGCTATAGGTACAGAGCCAGATAAGGCTCTTAGCAGGAAGAACCCTCATTCTTACCTGTTGGGGAAAGGTTCCATGCTGGAGAGACGTCCCGGAGGTCTACAGGGAGAAATGTGCAATGTAGGGAGGAGGTCCCAGGCAGGCTGGAAGAGCTCCTGTAACTGGAACCAGCATTTGTTTGGGCTTTAAAGTATTTAGTCAATTGTATCGAGCAACTGCCAAGTTGTGCCTCTCGCTCATATTGTTCAGAAACCTCTGGAGAGTCAGCCTTCTCCGTGAAAATTTCTTCATATCTAATCAGACCTAAGTGCCTCCCTCCCCTTTTCCTGGAGGTGTCAAAATTCAAGTAAGTGTGCACAGTTTGTCATTTCCACCTAAATTCCTAATGCCCTCCCCACCTGGTTCCATTTTTGCAGTTTAGTGAGTGACATCAACTGTGTTCCTTATGCAAGCAGATGACACCCATCTTACTGGGTAGAATGTGAGAGAATGGAGAAGGAAAGCTACCCCGGCATATCCAGTTCCCAGACAGTAACACTGAAGTTCCCGGGCACTCGGTAAGACCTGCATGTTGGTGACTCCTGGAACACAGAGGCCATGCTTCTCAGCATATTCTAAGTCCCTACAAGACCTGGAGTCTCTCGCCTCCTTGGCATGCTCCATCACCTCCCTGACAAGCTCTGTTTCTGCTCCCTTCTTCTCTGGCAGCCTCAGTTCACTATTGCACAGCCCCAGGGACTCACCTCGTACCTACAGAGACCTTCCCACTTGGTCCCCAAATGAAGACAGCTCAGGAGAAGACAACTCGTGTCAGCCACTAAGGCAGAAGGAGGAGAGAGACAGAGGAAGAATGGAAGAAAGCAGACATATGAAATTTTGGATCATAAAGCCAACAGCATCCACAGCCTGAATCACACCGACTCAAACAGCAATTTGTAAGGAGGAATTCTGGACTGTGTATTAGGTAGAGGCAGTAATGTATGAGACAGTAGTTCAGAGAGGAAAATCAAGAATTCAAATAGCCAGGTTTTTTTTTTATGCTTTCTACATAGGCTGGCTATATGCAGTCTTATGCTAACAAACGTGTGTTCCTGTGTTTATTTCTCAAAACAATATTACAGTTTCCTAAGTTTCTACCATCCTGTCAGAATGTACCAAAAGATTTCCTGGACAAGTACATCACTTACTACTCATTGTAGCAAACTGAACAAAAAGGCATGTGAACGATATTAGCACTTGGTGGTCGGAGAGATGGTCCATTAGTTAAGAGCACTTATTGTTCTTGCAGAGCTTCAGGCTTAGTTCCCAGCACCTACACAGCAGTTCACAACCATCTGTAACTCCAGTTCGAAGAAGCCCAAGCCTTTCTGGCCTTCATGGATACTAGACACACACATGGTACACATACATCCATGTAGGCAAAACATTTACACACATAAAGTAAAAATAAAGAAATCTTAAAAAAATATATATTAGCAGTTGAATTAACTATTAACTCCTAGATTTTTGGCTCTTGCATGTTTGGTGGTAGCTCTATGCTTTCTGAAGTTTGACATGAACTTGTAGAGAGAGATATCAATTTGCTTTCAGCTAATTGTGGTATGTTGGTCATTTTTAATGGAAAGTTGGTCTTTGGACTGTTTGAATGTGGCTCAGTTGCTATAGGAAAAATCCGATTCTGTTGACATCATCTTGATTTATATCATGTTTGGCAGGTGTGAAATCTCACAGTGTGAGACTGCCTCATTTTCCCCAGGTCTGTAGAGGTCTGTTGCTTTTAATGGGGATGTGCAGGACATATGTGACTCATGTATCCAGTAAAGAGTCACATTAAGTAATGAAAACTGCTCAGCTGTGACTGGAACGCTCATTCTGTAGACTGCCCTGAAGGTGCATCCCTGAGTCAGCTTCTGTGGTTTGGTATAAAAAGGGGGCAATGAGGAGTCTACTTTGTTCATCGCTGTTCTTCCTGCAGCCCCTTTTGAGTGGGTGCAGGACCAGTGTGCGGGTCTGTTTACTCGTAATGAACGTCACTCACACCACTTCACAGGCATCTCTGGAGAAGAGAAGCCAGCAGCTCTGTTTCACAGAATCCTCTTCTCTAGGAGTGCCCAGGGGAGACCATCTGAGAACAGATATTGATATGAGGGGAGCAGAGGCGGGACCAGGGTTCTCCAGAGGCAGCGGCAGGCAGAAGGCCTCAGAGATGTGAGTGACTTTCAGGAGAACTTTCTGAGATTTGTTTTCCCTATACTGTGTTCCAGACTGAGGGTGGCAGCAGCTTTGAGATTTGTGAACTTTTCTGTGGTGAGGTCCCTAGTCACATGCTTCCTTTCTCCAGGCTGACAGAGTCCATAACGGCTTCCTCTACCTTCTCATTTCTACAGAAGTTTTCTGCTTGGGAAGACAGTGATTGTAATTTTCCCATTAAAATCCTACCTGATACAGTAATTATTAAAGTATCAATGTTAAATTAGAAACAACATGTAAGTGACTCATTAAAATCAGCTGCCAATGCCCTTGACTCTTAAAAACAAGACATTCAAATGCAAGAATAAAGTGTATCGGTTCCCCCCGTAGATAAAATGTGATGCCCAGTCAACAGGGGGATCTATGGATGAAAATTCCTGGAGAGAAGATGCATCTGCTTGGCCATAGGCCGATTAGAACTTTGATTATGGGGGGGTTGGAATGTTGCAGGTCCAGGACCTAGCTGCAAATTATCTTGACCCTTTAATAACCATTTGTTACCCACATGTGTGTGTGTGACCCAATATCTTGGTGACTATTGGGTACATTTTGTGGAATGTATAAACAGATCATGAGCTTCCACCAACCAAAGGCTAAGAATGCCATCAGATAACATCTGTGGCCCAGAGCTGAGATTTCTCCATTCTGCTGTAACCCGCCTACCTGCCTGATGTTTTCACCAACGTATTTGAAAAGTGTAATGATTTATGATTTTCTTTGTTCTGTTGCTATAAAGGTTTTATGAAACTGACTATGTTGGAACATGGAATGTGGGGTAATGAATCTACATTCCCAGGCCATGACCAATAAATGTCTCTTATACCCTTTACAAAATATATCAATTATTTAATTAACTATAAAACAATTAAATGCTTAACTATTTATGTTTATGTAATTATATATTAAATATGCAGAGGTACCAAATACACATATGTTTTAGACAGGTATAAGATAATTATTAAATACATGAATTTATAGTAAATATTAATTATATTTACATAATACTATGATGCTTTCGCATAATTTGGCTTAAGATATTGCTTTGTCTAGGGGCCATGGGTAGAAAATACGCAGGCTCTATATTCTATCACTGTCTGCTATAAATCAGCATTCAGTTACATGTGAAGCACCTGGCATGAATCAGGCATGGTAAGTAGAGAGCAAAGCCTGCTTGAGACACCATACAGAGTTCGGAAGCACAGGCTAGCAGAAGTTTGATTCATGTACTTGTCCACGCAACACGTTTTGTGAGCACTTTCCTCTCTCCCAAGTGCTGCGTTAATGTGAAGGCTGCAACAGTGAACAGAATCGACATGGTGACTGCTCCTAAGGCACTTAGCATCCAGTTGTAGAAACAGACAAGGAAGCAGCCAGATTTGACCAAGACTGAGGTGTGTGGTGGTGATGGAACTGTACTGTGCCTACAAAGAGTACCTTACCCAGAATTCGGGAACAGAGGCCCAGGGAACGGGTCGCTTCTTGAGAAAGTGGCCTTTAAGCTGAGAGACAAAAGCTGAAAAGAGATGGTAAAAGTGCATGGAGTCAAGGAGACGGAAAATGTTTTCGCCTCGTACAAAGATCGGAAGCCAGAGGAGGCCCAGAGCCTCTTCCGTCAGTCACTCCTCTGTGGGATGGTAGTTGCCACAGTGAACTCGGATGGCTTTGCCGAAGATCCTGCAGTCATTGAGGTAGCAGAGTGCCCCAATTTGGTTCAAATTTGAAGCCATTCCTCTGGCTAAGGTCCCAGACAGAATTTCAAGAGATTGATGTGGGGAGGTGTGGTGATATTGTATTCCCCAAAATATTGTGCACCCTAATAAACTTATCTGGGGTCAGAGAACAGAACAGCCACAATATTAAACACAGAGGTTAGGCAGTGGTAGGTAGCACACGCCTTTAATCCTAGCACTCCAGAGGCAGCGATCCGCCTGGATCTCTATGAGTTCAAAGCCACACTGGAAACAGCATGGTGACACATGCCTTTAATCCCAGGGAGTGATGGCAGAAAGCAGAAAGGTATATAAGGCGTGAGGACCAGGAACTAGAAGCTTTTTGGCTGGTTCAGCTTTTAGACTTTTAGCAGCAATTCAGCTGAGATCCATTTGGATGAGGATTCAGAGGCTTCCAGTTTGAGGAAACAGGATCAGCTGAGGAAATGGCGAGCTGAGGTAGCTGTGGCTTGTTCTGCTTCTCTGATATTTCAGCATTCACCCCAATACCTGGCTCTGGGTTTGCTTTTATTAATAAGACCCTCTAAGATGCATGTTACAGGGACGCTGTCATAATGGTCCACATAAGAGCTCTCCATACCCTTGTCTACTGGCAGTGGGATGGAGAGGAGTTAAGAACTACGAGAGATGTTGTGTGTGGCTGGAGGAGGTTAGGGGATGGGAGAAGTCAAGGATGACTCATCCTTCACATGTGGAAATGGAAGCTTAGAAGGATTACACAGCTCACCTAAGGTCACAGAGCTGGGAAGCAGGAGAATCAAGATGCAGCCGTCCGTGTGTCAGACTCCGGAGCTTTTGCCCTCCACTCTGAAGTCTGTAATACACACATCAGAATAGGGCCTCTGATCTCCAACTCTTAAAAAAATAAATGAAACGAGGTACTTGTGTTACAGCGGTTCTCCACTTTGTATTGATGTGGGAAGCAGTTGATGGGCAGTTGTCTCATCCATGCTCCATTATTTCCCTAGTATTCAATTTATTCCTACCAATGCTCCCTCTGTGTGTATGTGAATGCTGTGGTTGAAGAAAACGGAGGGGAGAAAGAAGCTAGTGTCTGCTCCTCAGGAAAACTTCGCTTTAAATTTAAAGTAAAATCAAATGGTCAGGCTGGAGAGATGGCTCAGTGGTTAAGAATAATCACT
The DNA here is from genome assembly GCF_004664715.2 of Peromyscus leucopus. NCBI lineage: Eukaryota > Metazoa > Chordata > Mammalia > Rodentia > Cricetidae > Peromyscus > Peromyscus leucopus. Next base: position 40,904,448 of record NC_051069.1, on the reverse strand, counting down.
GCTCTTGCAGAGAACCCGGTGTGGTCTCTGACACCCACAGGGCAGCTCACAACCATCTGTTACTCCAGTTCCAGGGAATCCAATGCCCTCTTCTGGCCTCTGCAGGCACCAGGCACACCTGTGGTGTACAGACATGTAGCCAAAACACCCATATTCATTAAAAAAAAAAATCCTTACAAATGGCATTTCTCCTTTACATTTTACAGAACATAAATCTGTCACTTTGGTACCTCTAGAGGCTAAAAGCCACAACCAGCTGTCACATTTTGTTTGCCAAAATGACTAAGGTAAGGCTGAGAAAGCTGTAAAATAATTATCCCATATTCTTTCCAACTTAGCTCTTATGTTATAGTTGAGATTAAACAAGTCCCAAATAGTTGAAAACAAATGCTGACATGTCCATGGTTGTAACTCTCATGTTTGCTGGTATATCTCAGCCCTCCTTCCCCAGAGCAAACCCCTCTGCCAGCTCCAGACACCGGAAGAACCCAGCTCCTGCTTTGTTTCCTAGCACTTTATGTGTTCTAACCAGCTCTGCTCAGCGAGTCCCCCTCTCCTGCCCCCCACCTCACACTCATCACAGTCTTTATTAATCAACCCCACAGATACAGATGCAAAAAGTATTCTAGATTCTTCTTTCTTTCTATCCAATCAGCTGCTTGATCCTGATAATACTGCCTTTTATAAGCCTCTCTGATCTTGTCTTTTTTCACTGTGTCTGGCATCACAGTTCACAGTAGTGGTTCCGAACTGCTGACAGATACTGACTTTGATGATGGAAAAGCAAGGTTCTAAACTGCCAAATCAATAGGTACTCAATATTTTTCATAAACTTTACTTATGCGCGTCTCTATCATAATTGTTGGTCGTAATAATAAATAGCAAGTAATTTTCCTTCACTAGGGCTCTGCTGAAACTCTGAGTTTTCCCATAGATTAAGAAAGAGATGTAATGAAAAACAACTCACCACTACTATTAAAGGTAGACCAAAATACTGTGATAAAATTACACATTTCAATTATGTATTTTCATTACTACATATTTCAATAACCATGTAATGGTCTTTACCTGAAATATGATTTGATAAAAAGAAAGCACGAGAATGGAACACTAACACCCAGAAAATGGCAAATAAAGACAATTTAAAATGGAGACGTAAACTGGATGTATGGCTCCTGTGTTGTCTGTAGTTCGAGACACCAGGAGGCTAAGGCAAGAGCATTGCTTGAAATCACGAGTTTGAGACCATTTTGGGAAACATTGTCAGACTTTATCTCAAGACTTTTCTCAAAAAGATAAATAATATTCCAAGTTTCCAATATTTAAAGAGCATTCAAAATAAAATTTACAAAGAATGTAAGTATGAATGCTATTGTTAAAGAATTTTGGTCTTTGGGAGGGAACTACCTTTTAGATATAGAAAAGTGTTTTTCATGTTGTTTTGATACTAGTTGAGTTGGTTGGTTGAAGATGTATTCAAAATCGCCTTTGAGTGCCTTTAGGGAAGATATTGCCTCAATTAAGTGCATTCCCTTTTTATCAACGAGACTATTTTGTTTGTTTGCCTTCGTGTTCATATGGCTATTGAAATAGATGTTACTTTGATTAATTCAGATTTTAGATAATTTTTTGCTTTTTTACTAGAATGTTGTAGTCTTCCATCAAAATATTTGTGAGTTAACCAGGTGCCTAGTACAGATTTACACATTAGAAAATGCCAACGAGCATTGGGCAATGCTCAAGTAGCATAATGCTTAGATCTTCTAACAAGGTCATTGGCACCCAGGGGGCATGTACGACAAGATTGCCCATTTGGAGATTCACTTTGCTTCCAAACTTGTTCCTTCTTGGCAAGCACTCTTAGACTTGTATAATGTATACTTCATACAGAATCCTTGATATTTATTTTATTTGCAGACAGGGGCACAGAATACATCTACAACACGAAAACAGCCGTAGGCAATGAATGATTAGCTTGGAGCTGCCTCTTTCTTATGCAGTTCAGCCTCAGATTCCAGTCTTAATATTTGCCTTTGCAGCTCAGAATTCCTGCTTTTACTTTTATCTTGATGTCTGTGAATTCTCTCGAGTCAGCAGTGTCTCTTGTGTTCATTATTAAGCTAATTCTTGTCTTATTAAAACAATTCAATTATATTTCAAGATAAGCTAAGACAAACATATACACTTCTCTATAAAAGCTAGGAATCCCCTCCTGGGAGTGCTAGTAAAAACCCCACTCTCCCTCTCACCCCTCCCACCCTCTGTCCCCCCTCCTACCCTTCTGCCCAACTCCCACCCCTCTACCCCCACCCCCTTGCCCATGTCTTAGTCAAGTTCAAAGGATTACTTTTCTGATCTCCGACAAATTGAGTTAAACTTTTAACCATGACCATCCCAACAACTTCACTGTGTGTTCTTACAAGCAGGAAATGATCAGTCGACACACTGAAGATTCTCGGTAGATGCTTGATAAACAGGGATGAATGAATTCAATGGGTTTACCTGAAACAGAAAGCCAAGGAGGCCTTGCTGCTTCTGGAAATGGGATAGGCTGAAACAGCATGGCACTTCTCCCAGTGAAAATTCCTAGAAATTCTGGATAGCATATTGGTACGAAATTCTAAAAACCGAGCTGAGCTCAGAAGATAAACAAGGAAGTCTTAAGACAACACAAAAGAACAAAATCCCCGAAAGCTCACTGCTGTGGCCCTGAAGCTGACCGTGCAGCAGCAGGATGAGGTTGCAGAGCAGAAGCTGGTCCAGTGAGGGACCACGAATTAAGCAGGGTTCTCAGTGACCAGGCAGACAGAAAGGTGTCAACAAAGGTGTGCCATGTGCTCAGCAGGTCAGTCTTAAGTCAGGCTCACTAAGAGCAAGATTTCCAGGCACAAATGGGTCATCTCTTCCCACGGGCTTTTACTTCTTTCTCTTTTTTGCCGATGCTGTGTGAAGGACAGGGTTGTGCTTAACACTGCAAGATGCCCCAGTCAGGGCTGCAGTTTTGAAGGTCTCAGGAGCTCAACGCATGACAGAAAGAAATGCTATCTTATGTTTAGGCTATCAAATTCTGAATGGTAAATTTAACACGATAAGTAAACCCATATCTTGAATACCCTGGGTAAACTCGTACTTAAGGTCACCATGAAGGATGTGCAATAACAACTATTGAGTCATTGGCAGCTAGTACTCATTGGCAGCGTGATGAATGAAGTAAAGCCATGAGCAGTGATGTAACTAGCATTAGACAATCAATGGTTTTGGGAAACTGCAGAGGTAAGGAAATCCATATTGTTTCCATGTAAACAGGTTGCAGAGTTACATTTATTAGGAATTATTTCAAATCATATGCAACTATGAATTTTGCAATGTACTTTAAGTTGAATTGTCTATGCAGATGAAGTCCTATCAAATTACTATAACTGAATATAAATTAAAAGAATAAAATCTATTGTGTATATTGCCACATTTTCATTATCCATTCATCAGTTGATGGACATCTAGGCTACTTCCACTTCCTGGTTATTGTGAACAGAGCAGCAGTGAACATGGATGAGCAAATATATCTGTAATAAGATATAGAGTTCTTTGGGTATATGCCCAGGAATGGTATAGCTGGATCATGTTTCCTTCTTTTTAAGGAACCAGTGATTTCCACAGTGCCTGCTCCAGTTTGCAGTGAATATACGTGCTTTCCTTTCTCCACATCCATGCAGGCATTTGTTGTTTGGGATCTTAGCTACCCTGACTGGAGTAGCCTCTTTTTATAGTTAATGAAAATTAACACAGAAACTCGTAACTGGTCAAAATACAGAGAAGAGACTGTGGAGCACTCAGCCCTAAACAGTATGTCTATTTTATACAATCTCCTCCCAAGACTCAGGGATCATTTTAGAAGAGGAGGTGGAAAGAATATAAGAAATAGAGTCAGTAGATGTCTGCAGTGAACAGTACTTTCTGGAGATAACAGGGCTGTTGTGTACACGAACTCCAGCTGCTGTGACTGCATGCACAGGACCTGCATGACACCAAGCCACCAAATCCAGGCACGGATGGGGGAGGGGCTCATGAAATCCCACCCCTAGCTATTGGCAACTGATGGCTGCCCATCCATGAGAGAGGGTGTGTTGGTTTTATCCAGGGATGTGGCTCCAGTAGATATCCTTACATCATGCACGTACTTGGAAACGTTAACTGGACTCTGTGAGTTGTTTGAAAGCAAGCAAACAACAACAACAAATGGAGCAATGAAGTGGGGTGGGAAAGGTTATCCAGAATATAAAACCAACTGAAGTGGAGGGTGGGTTTGCTCAAAACACATTATATGCATATTTGAAATACTCAAATAATTAGAAAGAAGTTGTGCAGATAAAAAGTCTCCCCAGGACGCTGTATAAATACCTTCTGGTGGCTGTGCCCTGGCTTCTGTCTGCCAGTTTTATTCTGCATGTTTCCTTCTAAGCAGAATATACAGGAATGGACTCTGAAGCTGTGATGGATAGGAAGATAGAAGATGAAATCGGGCTGAATTTATTGTCATTAGAGCAGGCATCTAGCATTCTAGGTTCAATATATATTGACTGGGGTATCAGAAATATATTTGACAGAAGGCTGGTCTCAACAATAGTCTATAATAAGATCTTCTCAAATTTTACAATGTAGAAGAACCACCTGTTGATCTTGTTATAAAGGCAGACTCTGAATTCATAGGTCTGGCGTGTGCCTGATGTTATGCATTTCAAATTCTAAATCATAGATCCTACTTGAATATCAGAAACCTGCACTTGATCACACAGAGAAAACATCCTAAGGTCTGGAGGCAAGATGTGGACCTGACCTAACAGGAGCAACTCAGTGGCCTCAAGGAAGTCCCAGAGAATAGGCCTTTGGCAAGGTACAAAAACAGCATTGCTCAGAAAAGTGCAAGAACTATTGAAAGCGTGTTGTGGCTGCAGCCGGGGCCCAGAGACTGTGGTGTCTGGGGTCGATGGAATGAGTTGCTCTGATTTTAGCAGAAATCATGTGTTACAGCATGGTAGAGGGCTGGGGGTGGCAGTGCTTAGCTGTCAAAGATGGGGTGGACAAAATGATAAGTTGCTAGGAGAGTGGTGCTGTGGTATAAACACCTGTGTCAGCCCCAAGTCCATATGTTGAATTCCCCAAAGTGGTGATACTAAGAGACAGGGACTTGTGGGGTGTGGTGGCACATGCCTTTAATCCCAGCACTTGGGAGGCAGAGGCAGGTGGATATCTGTGAGTTTGAGACCAGCCTGGTCTACACAGTGAGTTACACAACAGCCAGGGCTCTGTTACACAGAGAAGCCCTGTTCTCACAAACCAGAGAGAAAGAGAGAAAGAGAGAGAGAGAGACTTTGTCATGTGGTTAGATCATGATGGTGCAGGCCTCAGGGGTGTGATTATTCTTATGAGGCTCCAGAAGAAGTGTTGCTGTGATAGGCTGTCTTCTGGTCCAGGCATCGATGTTGTACTCATGAGCTTCTGTGCATAAGAGCTGTATAAAATCAAACCAGTAACCGTTCTGGCATGGATGGAGGGGGGCTCATGAGGTCCACCCCTAGCTGAGCAGCCATTGGCAGCTCATGGCTACTGGGGGAGGAGGAGCCATTTTTCTTAAAGGATGTGCCTGCTGGGAGGTTGCCTGGGATTGGGCTCATGTGAGGGCTCCACCCCCATTGCACATGCAGGCAGCACTAACTAGACTCTGTAGATTATAAGAGAAGAGGACTTGAAGGTGGGAGGGGTACGTACTGAAGGATTCCAGGGAGAAGTTGAGGATGGATAGGACCAAAGTATACTGTATATGTGTGTGAAATTATCAAAGAGTAAATAAACACTATGCCTTGAAAAGTAAATAAGAGGCAGGTTCCCCTTTCCTTCCACATGTGAAGACATAGTGAGAAGGTGTCCCTGGAGTCCGAACTTCATCAGACAGGCTGCTAGGACTTTGGTCTTAGGCTCCTCAGCCTGTATAAGTATGAGGGATAAATTTCTGGTCCTTGTCAATCACCTAGTCTATGGTATCCCATTCGACTATTTCAGACAGACCAAGGCAGACATGTAATCCATGTTTTCAGTCATATGAATCCATGCGATAACAAACTGATCAGAGTCCCAGAGGAATACAATGGCCAGTCAGCCTACAGAAGTACTGATGAACTGAGCAACTAGAAAGATTCTAGCTCTGGAGGGCAGAAATATGATCACAGTCACTACACTGGGGCTGTCACAGACTCATTCCAAATCTCAGACATGTCAGTCCAAAAGATGCGAAGCTTCTAGATTGAGGAGAGGGCCCTCTAATTCTCTCTCTCTCTCTCTCTCTCTCTCTCTCTCTCTCTCTCTCTCTCTCTCTCTCTCTCTCTCTCTCTCTCACACACACACACACACACACACACACACACACACACACACAGTAAATATTTTCCCAACCATCAAGAAGCCAGGCTTGTCTGGACTACTGAGAACTAATGGATGAATGTTCTTAGGCACTGTATCAAGCTGATTGCTTTTAAAGCTCTAAAATGCTTCAGAACCTGATGTTTTGAGCAGAAGAACCAGTGTTGGGTAATGGATGGACTCATGATGCAAACTCGCCTCATTTGGAGGCTGGTGGATTACAGAAGCTAACCTGTCATTACCACCCCACCCAAGACTGTATAGTGGAATTTAGGCATGCTTCATTACATGGATGTTGGCTCTCTAATCCAAAGGATGTGAGCTTATTAGGTGAGGGTGGGCCCCAAAGAAGTCCTTAGAGTTGACTTCTCACAAGGACATTTTTACATATATTTCTTCCATCAAGAACTTTCAAAGGCTGGAGGTGGTGATTCCTATGACATTTTACTTTAAATCACATGTTTTGTTGATGAAAAAAGGTGAATCTGAGAGGGACTGGATTATCTCAGAGAGTTAATTTTCTCTCTTTATGCTCTCATTTCTTTCTCCTCCCATCTTTTTTTCCACCTCTCCCCTCGGAGTTCCCCTTCTACTTTCATGCCTACATATAAAAATATCTACATCTAGATCCTTCGTCTGAGGGGAAAACATATAACAGTTGCCTTTCTGGGCATGGGCTATTTACTTAGCATAGTGGTTTCTAATTCCATCTATTTTCATTTACATGACATAAGTTAATTCTTCTTTATTCCCGACCATTATTCCATTTTGCACATGGAATTTTCTTTATCCATTCTTCTGTTGGTAGGCATCTAGACTGGTCCATAGCTGGGCTATTTTGATTTGTGCAGCAAGAACCATGGATGTACAAGAACCTCTGTGGTATGTTCAACTCGGATTCCTTCAGGTATAGTCCCAGAAGTGATATAGCTGGAAGGTATGGTATTTCAGTTTTTTGAGGAACCTCCATACTAATTTCCATAGTGTCTGAACTAATCTACATTCTTTCTAGAGGTATGTAAGGGTTCTCCCACCCCCAACAATCTCATTACCATTTTCTTCAATTTGTTTTCTTGATGGTAGCCATTCTGAATGTAATGAGCTGCAATAGTTTTAATTCACATTTTTCTAACATCTAAAGATGTTAAACATTTTTTCATGTACCTATTAGCTATTTGTATTTCTTCTTTCAAGAACTTCATTTCAAAAATGAAATGTCCAGTCATTTCATTTTTCCCACGTACCGATTGAATGGTTGTAGCTGATGTTTTCTGTTGTATTTCTATGAAAAAAGACAATCAGACATAGACAAGAAACAGTTTGCTTTCATAGAGCAGGGTCAGCAGTTCACCTTCACTGTCGTTCCTCAGAGGCATGTCAATCTCTCACTCTTGTCATAATTTATACTGAGGGATCTGGAGAAACTTGATATTCCACAACGCCTAATTCTGCAACATTACAATGATGACAGTATGCTAATTATATCTGGTGAGCAGGAAGTATCACATAGCATAAATATCTTAATAAGACACATACCTGCCAGGAGATAGGAGATAAACCCCATGAGACTTCAGAGAACAGAAAAATAAATTTAAAAGGCCATGAACATACATAAAGTGAGGAGACAATTGTACTACCCACCATGAAGAGAGAGGCATAGTACTTGATGAACCTCCTTAAATTCAAAAGTAATCATACACTTCATTTATATGTGCCACTGGGATCTGTCTACCAGGAATTTATAAATGTGTCAGTTTTTAATGAGTTCTGGAGCCAAGGACTCTAAAACTGATCTATATCACGACATAAGCTACCCTGCCACTAGGCTTTGTGACCTACCAGTCCCAATGGTAACTAAGGTCTCTCACAGAGAGGGGCCTTTAGTAAGAACCAATGAGAGAATCACAGCGGAGACCCCCAAAGATGAGAAATAATGCTGTCCATCTTCTGCTAAAAAGGATCAGAAGTAGTTCTGGTGGCTACTACACCCCTGTGGAAGCAGAATGTATGGTAAAAGTAACTGTGATTAGAAACATCCACCATAAAAAGGATTTTTCTTGGGTCCTCTACCTTGTAAAACTGGATACACACAGTATGTTACATAGACAGGACATGTCCAGAATGCACAAGGAAGTGCGAGCAGGTGACTCAGGCCCTATCCTACGGTATCTGCACTGACTCCTTTCACATCATGTACTCAGTGCACAGCTATGACCTCGTGGAACATTTTTATAACGTACTATGAAGAAGGAACACTCACAGGCCCATTGTTAAAGCGAGTCCGTGAAATACACGGGCAGCGGTAGGAATATAAGGCACCTACATGGCACTGCCATCACACTCAGGATGCCCTGAAAGATGACAGTGAGGAGGAGTCCCTCCAATCAACAGAATGTCTGGAAGTAGATACTGTTTTCTTGTATGTGAGGAAGACGAGGTACGGATTTAGAACTGGGTTGGCCAGCTGACCAGAGACTTGGTAAAGACAGGGTTAGTGGATTGATCACAAAGAGGTATGTTGGAGACGAGCTGTGGAGGGGGTATTCAATAATCAAGCAGAAAGTGACTGTCTCAGTTGCTGTTCTATTGCTGTGAAGAGACACCATGACCACAGCAACTCTCAGAAAAGAAAACATTTAATTGGGGCTGGCTTACAGTTTGGGCAGCTAAGTTCATTTTCATCGTGTTGGGGAACATGGTGGCATGCATGGCACTGGAGCAGTAGCTGAGAGCTACATGACATGGGCTTTTGAAACCTCAAAGCCCACTCCAGCAACACACTCTTTGCTACATGGACACCGTCATTCAAGCAAAGAGGCTGCCTACAGAATGGCAAAAAATACTTAACCATTATACATCTAAGCAGGGGTTAGTATCTAGAATATATAAAGAACTTAAAAACCCAAACATCAGGGAAACAAACAACTCCACTGAAAAATGGGGTATAGAACTAAACAGCAAGTTCTCAATAGATGAAACAGAAACAGCTGAGAAACACTTTAAATAAAAATGTACAACATCCTTAGCCATCAGGGAAATGCAAATCATAACTTTTATTCTTGTTAATCTCTCTCTCTCTCTCCCTACCTCCTTATTACTTGCATACATACATCTCCCTGCCTGCCTCTTTTTTTTTTTTTTTTTTGCAGTTTTTGTGGTTTTATTTAAACACAAATAAAACACAGAGGCAAGCCATCTACTCGTTTTCTTTGCTGCGTAGCCTGGCATTGGGATTGGTGACTCTAATGGCCGGCTGTGCTGCTCTTTCCACGATGGCTTTTCGGTTCTTGGAGGAAACGCTGTGAGCGATCTCAGCACAGTAAGTTTTGTTGTACATCAGCAGCACTTCCAGCTCCTTGACATTGTGGACCAGAAACTTCTGGAAGCTGCTAGGCAGCGTGTGCTTGGTTTTCTTGTTGCTCCCATAACCAATATTAGGCATTAGGATCTGACCCTTGAATCTTCTCTGCACCCTGTTGTCATACCTCTGGGTTTCTGCCAGTTTCGCTTAATTTTGACATATCGGTCTGACTGGTGCTGGATGAACTTCTTGGTCCTCCTTTTGATGATCTTGGGCTTCACCAGAGGCTGGAGGGCAGCCATGATGCCGCTAAACAGATGGCAGCCACCTCTCCCTGCCTCCTTTGAGACAGAGTCTCTTTTAGCAGCCCTATCTGTCCTAGAACTTGCTATATAGATCACTCTGGCCTCATAATCACAGAGATTTGCCTACGTCTGCCTCCCTAGTGCTGGTGTTAAAGATCTCTATCACCAGGCCCAGCTCACACTTCATTTTTATTTTGGTACATCTTCTGAAAATATTCAACACATATCATGATATGTGTTGTCCCTGAATATTTCAACACACATCTCCAAAGAACAAAAGCCATATCCCTATCACCATGCCTTGGAAAGGCAACATCGTTCACTGCCTTGTGACAGCCTGTGTGTCATCACATTTTTTTCAGTTGTCTCAGACGTATGCTTTCTGTGTTTTCCTCTTCCATTTAGGATCCATATACATTCTAAGCCTTCCAGATGAGACTGTGTCCTTCATTCCTTATATCAGAGATATTTTTTTTCCTTCTTCCTCTCCATTCCATGGAATCCTTTGCAGAGATGAGGCCTACTGTCCTGCAGCATAGTGCACATTCTGGATTTGTTTGATTCACCTGTTGGTGAGCATTTGAGTTGTTTCTGGTTTGAGGCTATTGGATGCTATGAGTGTTCTTGTATGAGCTTTTGTCTTTGTGCATGCTTTTTATTTCTCTTGGGGAAATGCCATGGGGTGGGACAACTGGTTAATATGCTTGGTATGTTTATTTTTAAGAATCACCACAATTTTCTAAGGTGAATATATCATTTTACATCTCCTAATTGTCTCACAGTGTGTGCCAATACTTTGTGTGGTTGGTTTTGTTAATTGTAGACATGCTAATGGATATAAGTGATATCTAATTGTGGTTTTACTTTATATTTCATGATGAGTAATAGGTTTGATTACTTTCATGTGATTAACCATAATGTATCTTTATTTCTGAAGTGTCTGCACACATCTTTCAGCTGCACTGTATTAACTTGCTTCTATTATTCATTCGCTTGTGAAATTTCTATCCATTGTATCATATTATGTATATAGGTAAATCCATCATCTCATATATGCATTGATACAGAGGCCTTTCAGTTTTATGTGGTCCCGTTTATTAATTGTTGAACTTAATATCTGTTCCATGGGTGTCCTTTCCTGTGCCAGTGAGTTCAAGGCTGCTCCCAATTTCTCTTCTATCAGGTTCAGGGTATCTGGTCTTATGTTGAGGTCCTTGATCTGTGGGAGGCCAGTTTCCACCTTTAAAGGGTTCCTATGAGGAAGAGAGAGGAATAGGAAACTTTTAGATAGAAAAAGAGCAGAGAGGAAACAGACAGAAACACAGGATAGCTTTGGAAGGACCTGGATCAAAATCTACCAGCCCCTTCTGTCTCTTCAAAGGGGCTTTTTATAACAATGCCAAGGAGTGGGGCAAAAGACCTCCCTGTTGCTAGATCAAAGAATATCACACAGCCAAGTGCAGACCCTTCCAAACACCTGGTAACCATGCCTATGGTCAAAACATTCCCCTATGCAGCCCTGCTGGGTAAAGCAAGCTCAGATCTCACTAGGAAACCTCTGTGGGTCTCTACACCTCCCCCTTCTTAATATATTAAAGGGACCCTCAGACCCCTCAGATAGACTGTGTTTGCCTTAGGTCATCTTCTTCAGCTAGACAAGCCTTATCTGTCTTCAAGATACACTTTCCACCAAGTATACTCTTTTTAGGTTGGAAGCCAGAAAGAAGAACATTGCCTATCCCTGACTACCAGCCTCTGGCAGCGAGAAGTACAAACTTAACTCAACTCTGACTCAGGTCCCTACCAAGAGCTTGCAAGTAGTTAGAACAACCACAGCAATCCATAGTGCTGCCCCCCCCACCCCCCTGTAAAGGAGTAGAGGATAAGGATGGAATGTCCTTTTTGAATGGGTCTAAGCTGACTATATCAACCTTAGCTGTGCCAAGCCCTTTTTTAAAATCAATAAATTCCTGATGCAAATGCATCAAATAAGTCAATAAACTCCTGATGCAACTGCATCAAACTTAAAGACTCCCTTAGCTTCATCAAACCATGGTTCATTAATATCAACAGATTACCATAATTCTAGTATGAATATTACTACATATTTACAACTAGCATGAATATATTACTATACATATTTACAATTCTTACATTCAAAAGCAAACTCTATAGGACTACTTTACAAACTTTAGCAAACATCTAAAAGAGATCTCTTAACAAAACTATTTACATTTTCTTCCAGTCAAGACAGAGGGTACATGAATCATGAGTCACTACAGTTAAAATTGTAAGTGAACTCAAAACTGTTTCATTTCTGAAGTTTGTGGTTCAAAGTCTTTTGATACCAATCCCAAAGTTCAACTGACAGTTTAAAACCAGAGCCTAATTTGTCAGTGGCCTTAGAGTCTTTGTATCCAGCTTGCTTGACTCCAGGATTCAGTGAGTGCCACTACCAATGGGCTGTAACACTCGGGACAATGCCAGTCCCCCACCACAGCCACCTTACCTGTTGGGCCCTCTCATCCATTCTGAAACCAGCAGAAGTGCGCCCAGTGGTGGCTGGTCGCTGACCAGGGGACATCCCTTTACCAAAATTCATTGCAGTTCCCTGGGCACCTTGCTGTTCAATTACTGGGAACATTTGAAAGCCTTGCATCTCTTCCCTTCTGCTCCACAGGGTGTTTCTGAGCTCACCTTAGGACACCTGTGTTACCATTTGACAGGCATACAGCCTCAATCAAACTCCCCACCTGGCACTGTCTGATGAGAATCCTTGAAACAAGAGCCTTTTCAGAGATCCCCTCCCAATAGATCTCCTTTGTCTCTGCTTGTCCCCTCGCCCAAAATGCAGAGTCCCTGAAGCCATCATTGTGGCTCAGGCTCTACACTAAGAGCTCTTTTCCTGCAGCCCAGCCTAGTCAAGCATCTCACAGCAGCCGCGCCTCTCCTCGCTGCCTCTGTGCAAGCTCTGCCCCTCTTCTAGATGCGTTTCTAATACTGGTTTGAAGGGGAGACAGGACTAGTGGTGAGGGTTTGCCCTGTTCCTGGAGGTTTTTGTGCAGGGCAATTATAGGTGGCCTTTCCATTCTGATAGACGACCCCCAAGTGACTCTAATTCCACCCCTAAAGAAGGAAGAGAGACCCGAAGAGCTTTCAGTTGTTGAGAAAGAGAAATTATTAAGTTTTTCTGTAGGGCCCTGGCCCCCCAATTTGGGTAGCTGTTGCCTACTTGCCGACCTTGGCCAGATGTCCTCCCTATGTTGATTCCCTGCCGGTTTCCTTCTTACTGAACACTCACCGAGGTTCTTTGTTCATGTATCCTGCATTTGGTGTAAACAGCTTAGATGCAAGAATGTAGAACATTCGTAGCGAACTTCTGCCCTCTGGGGTTCCTCCACTGTGCTATAAGCCTGTATTTAAGGTTTCCTCCCTCTTTCAATAAACAGCATTCGGCATTCTGCTGGGGTGAATGACCCGCTGTCTTTTGTCTCTATTTTTTAATCCACAGCTCCTCGCTCGGACACGGTGATTGGGTGATGGTAGCACGGGTGCTACCACAACATTTTTCAAGCCCTTTAGTTCTTCCCTTGTCTCATCCCAAGACTTCTGCTCCTTAAACTCAGCCTCATGGCCAAGAGGGAACTGACCCTGATTGAACGATGTTGTAAAAGTGTTCTCTCTCTCTCTCTCTCTCTCTCTCTCTCTTCTCTCTCTCTCTCTCTCTCTCTCTCTCTCTCTCGGCACTGCTGGTGGAGCAGAGGATTTTGTCATTTTGTCTTGCCTGTGTCTACCTCATGGAAAACTCCCCCCTACCACTGAGGGCTTAGATCTAAGCTATCCCAAATTAATGCCCACAGGCCAAAAACTTCCACAGGAATTTTTTCTGTTATGAGAAACAGGCCCATGTTTCTCATAACAGTTTTGCATTTCGACTCTGATTCTCTCCCAGGAGTCTGTGCCAGAGTCCCATAGTTGGAAAATCAAGGACACAGCTCCTCCACGAACTCCAAGTACTTGTTGCGGTTCCACCCTAACTCCCTAGTTTTCAAACTTTCTACAAGTGAATATTCAAACACCTGCTTACTGTTTCTTACCCTAAGTTTCTCCCTACACATATTCCTATACTTAAGTCCTATATATTTTTCCAATTTTAATAGATAGAAAATTGAGGAAGAGAGAGAGAGAGGGAGAGAGAGAGAGAGAGAAAGAGAGAGAGAGAGAGAGAGAGAGAGAGAGAGAGAGTTGCTGCAGCCTAAATTTTCTATATACAGTTTTCGCTCCTGAAGAATAAACTACCACCGCCTAACCTTTTCATAATTCATAACCGGTCATGCCCAACTGTTTCCTCAGGGTTTTCCTACTCTCACTTACTATCCTCTGCACCCAAGCCCCTAGTTCTGGTACCATCTTGGGAGTCCCCGAACCTATGTCCCTGTTTGGGCACCATCTGTGGGAGGCCGGCTCCCACCTTTTAAAGGGTTCCTATGAGGAGGGAGAGGAATAAGAAACTTTTAGATAGAAAGAGAGCAGAGAGGAGACAGACAGAAACACAGGATAGCTTTGGGAGGACCTGGATCAAAATCCACCAGTCCTTTCTGTCTCTTCAAAAGGTTTTTTTTTTTCATAACAATGCCAAGGGGCAGGGCAAAAGACCTCCCCCTTGCTAGATCAAAGCATACCACACAGCCAAACATAGACCGTTCCAAACACCTGGTTACCATGCCCATGGTCAAATCATTCCACTATGCAGCCCTGCTGGGTAAAGCAAGCTCAGATCTCACTAGGAAACCTCTGTGGGTCTCCACACTGATCCATTTGGAGATCAGTTTTGTGCATCATGATAAATATAGATCTATTTACATTCTAATGAAGCTGTCTAGTTTGAGAAGCACCATTTGCTGTAGATTTGGTCTTGTCTCCAGGTGTATTTATGGCTTCTTTGTAAAAAAAAAAAAAATACGTGATCCTAGGCATATGAAACTATGTTTGGCCTTCAGTTCAACTCCATTGATCAACACATCTGTTTTTATGTCAATAGCTTACTGGTTTTGTTACTATAGCTTTGGAGAACAACTTGAAATCTGGGTAGTGATACCCTCAGTAGTTCTTTTATTATTCAGGATTGTTTATCTATCCTGAGTATTTTGTGTTTCCAGATGAAGTTGAAGGTTGATTTTTTTTTTTCAATTTCTGTTAATAATTGTGCTGGAATTTTGATAGGAATTGCATTGAATCTGTAGGTTTCTTTTGATAGGATGCCCATTTTCTCAATATTAATCCTACCGATCCATGAGATTGGGAGCTCTTTCTTCTTGTCTGATTATTTTTTCTTCAATTTCTTAAAATTTTTATTATGTAAGTCTTTTACTTATTTGGATAGGGTTAGACCAAGAATTTTTTGAGACTATTATAAAAGATACTGTTTTGCTTCTTTCTCTGTACACACACACACACACACACACACACACACACAGGATTTAAAATTTTTATTTCCACTATTCAATTGTGTGTGTGTGTGTGTGTGTGTGTGTGTTGTATTAGTTTCAGGGTCTAGAGAGGCCAGAGGTGTCAGGTCCCCTGGAGCTGGAGTCACACACAGTTGGGTTGTGAGCTGCCTGATGTGGGTGCTGGGAATTTGACTCTTCCTCTAGGAGAGCAGTATATGTTCCTAACCAGTGAGCCAGTGAGCCATCTCTCTAGTCCCAACCAGACAAATTCTTTTTTTTTTTTTTTTTTTTTTTTTTTTTTTTTTTTTTTTATTTTATTTTTCGAGGCAGGTTTCTCTGTGTAGCTTTGCGCCTTTCCTGGGACTCACTTGGTAGCCCAGCAGGCCTCGAACTCACAGAGATCTGCCTGCCTCTGCCTCCCGAGTGCTGGGATTAAAGGCGTGGGCTACCACCGCTCAGCGACAAATTTTTAAATGAATTTCTTTATGATTTTTGATCAGTAAATGTTTGATTTATAGATCTACTTTATATACTTATATATCTGGGATCATGTAAAAACTTCTTGGGCAAAACAGGTCAAGGGGTAATTGGAAAAAATGTCTCCGTGGGTAAGAGGACAGGCTGCTCTTCCAGAGGACCTGGGTTTGATTCTCAGCACCCACATGATGCCTAACAACCATCTGTAACTCTAGGTCCAGGGCATCTGATGCTCTCTTCTGCCCTCCACAGGCACCAGGCACACACACACGGTAGGAACATACACATACACATAGGCAAAACATTTATGCACATAAAATAAAATATTTTCAAAGGGGCCATTATTTGAAAAACTTGCAGGAACTCTGAAACTTTGATATAGACCACTGCAATGATTCTCAGAGTCCAGAAATAAACCTGGACACACATGGCCAATCGATCATTCATAAAGGTACTCAGTCCATTGGATCAGAAAAGAAATGGTGCTAGCAAGTTTCCACATTAAAAAATTTTTTCAACAATAGCCCCTAAATTCATCCTCCAAAAAATCCCACCCACTTTGTACAATTAGAACAACCTTTCCAAGCACAATGCAATTAAATATGAAGTTAGTTTTGTGGATACCTTATGAACACTTTTAAGTTCTCTCTAGTTCAAGAAAGATATCACTGTTGTGACATATTGTACCTAATTGTTGATAAAATATTACAGTGACTGTGGAAATAGCAGCAGCTAAACATAGACAGCCAAGAAAGTAGTAAAAGGCAGACAGAAGACACATGAGAAATCAAAGTTAACTATCCATTTTAAGAAGTTAAAAAAAGAAACAGAAGACCCACACCGCCTCCTTATATTCCAGTTTTGTTGTTGTTGTTGATGATGATGATGTTTGTTTTATTTTGAGACAGGATGTTTGTCATCAGGCCCCCCAGTACTAGGATTATAGGCTTGTCACTCCATCTCCACAAAATAAGGATTTTAAAGGAATTCAAAAGAATTTCTAAGGTGACCTAAAGGCCATGGGTATATTTGACAATTTTAAAGGAAAGGAAAGGAAGAATGAAGGCAGGCTCAATTGAACATATACAAAGAGGAGGCCTCCATTTCTTTGTGACTCCCTGACTTCATGTAAGAGATCTCCGGAGTCAGTCCCTTCCCCTGCCTGCCAGTCTACCACTCATCCCACCCGCTGCACTGACTGGGATGTCTGGAAATCTGAACCCAAATTTCCAACCAGAAATTTAGACTGGGGATTATTTGGAGTTTGAGCACAGAAATGCAGAGTGGCCCCAAGACAGAAAGCTGATCATCTGGTCCACAATTTGTCAGATTAGGGGAACAGCAACCAAAGAACTGAACCCCCAACAAAGGGGAGACTAGATATCTACACCAAGAAACACCACAAATGTCACAATTCCAGATTCCTAGATCCTAGCACAAAGACACAAATGTGAGCAACCACGACCATGCCCATGCGCTTCTTCCAGAAGCCAGCAACCTCATTGTAAGAGGCCCTGAGAAAAGCAATTTAGTTGGCACACAAGACAAGGATTCAAAACAACAATTATGTTCAAGGACCTTAAAGAGAATATGGATAAATGCCTCAATGAAAACACAGGGATACGAAAATAGAATTTTAAAGTCAAACTGAAATAAAACTCAAAACAAATATAAAGCTATAGAGAATTAAAATGACATGATATTGGCACAAACAATCATGCATAGATTATGGGTCAGCAATCTATGGCCGGTGACCAAATCTGGCCCACTGCCCATTTTATAAGTAAAGTTTTATTTGCACACAACTTCCCTCTTCTGGTGTGTGTTTGCTTTTTGCACTGTGATAAGTGAAGTGGCCGTCCCAGGTCCTAGGGTCCATAAACCATAAAATGATTATCTGGCTCCAAACATAAATATGTTTGCTAACCCTTGAAATAAACCAATGGAATAAAAGGTTCTGAGAAAGATCAAAGAATATATACACAGAAATGACATGTCAAACCAAGGATGCAACACTTAACTAGTGGGTTTGTGTCACAAATTAGAAGAGATGAAGGTAGTTCCTTAATATCTTACTATATAAAGAATATTATATATGCTTCATATATTATATATAAGTTATATTCAGCAGAATTAAAGACTTGCAAATTAAAACTCACTATTTCAGATAAAACTACACGCAATAGTTTATGAACAGATCTCCTTGGAAATTTGTGTGCACAGTTTGTTAAAAGTAAAGGGTTAAAACAAGAAAAACCAAGATTTGTTAAATGATACGTCGAAAGTGTAAAGGAAAAGACTGCTAGATTCGACTGCATTAAAGTTTATAACCCCATACAGTGAAAGAGACCATAGATCATGTCAAAAGACACAGGAAGTGATTTGTAAAAATGCAGAAGAGGGCCAGATTTAGCGTACAGAACTTAGAAGGAGTTAGCAGGTGATAGGAGTCAAAAAGATAACACAGAAGAAGAACAGAAAAAGGATACTTCCAAAAAGACGACTCACAGAAAGGGTAACATCAATGAGTGGTTGAAACATTTTTTATCAGTATTAATAGTTAGGAAAATAATCATTAAACTTCAGAGCTGCCAACTCAGTGAAAATGATTAGTGTGATGATATTAGTGCTGAACGAAGGGAGACCAGGTCTGATTTATTGTTGGTTATAGATACATCCTTATAAGCACTTTGGAAAGTAGCCTAGCAGCACTTAGTAACAATGAAGGTACATAAACTCTTTGACCTAATACTCCTTCCAGGAATTTTTGTCTTGACAACTGTGTGTACAAGTGCCCCCAAGAAACCTGTGGATGCCTGTCTAATGTGAACTTGTTAGTGACAGCAATAAGCCAAGTATAATTCATTCATGCATCATTCAAAATATATCCAGTTTTACCCATGGTAAGGCCTGGAGATTACACAGGAATGCTACGATTAGAAGTGTCAGTTTGTCACAAGTGGTATTTTCTTCAAGGTTCACTGCACCATGTAACATGAAGCCATGCTTACGAAGATTTCAGATTCTGTTGCACTAAAATACACCATGATAGAGCATCTGTACACATGCACAGTTTTGTCTTCCCCAAATTGATCATTTGGGAAATATTAGCTCACTGAGTCATATGAATCTTCTAAACACGTGCCCATCTCATTACACAATGCTCCAAACAAAGCCATGCTTTTGTCGAAGCCACCAACAGTTTCACCAAGAAAATCACCAGGTGTCAGGATGCTGCCATGCTCAAGGCGGCAGATGTGTCTTTTCCAAATTCCTATTTCATTACAGGCTGGTTGCTTTCCAAACAATCAAACATTGTTGGTTGTTTTCCTTAAAGTGACACACTCCATTAACTTTGAGAACATGACAGCCAAATATCCAAGCCTGAATAAGCACAGCTTATACTTTTAAGATCTGTTGCTACAGAGGACGAAGAATACAGAAGAGGTCCATGACCAAATTTAGATACCCCATACGAAGAACACTCTGCCAGCAGTGTTGCTGGTGAGCTGGATGGGAGCAGTATGGACTTACGGGAGACTATGGTGGTTTCCAGGAAGGACAATGGAGACCCTGAATGAGGACAAAGGCTTGGGTGCAGGGAGCACACTGATAGAAAATAGTAGAGTCCAAGCTTGCTCCCAGCTTCTACCATTACGTGACTGTGAGATGGAGAACTTAGAATGAACAGCTTGGGAGTACAACACACAAAGATCCCTTTGGTTATGTCCATGTTGAGGGCTGTCCATGAACAAAAACTAGAATTAACTGATTTCGTGACTATTAAGAGGTGTGTGTGTGTGTGTGTGTGCGTGTGAGCATGCGTGCATATGCGAGTATAACTAAAGCCAGAGGAAAGATAGAATTTTGGGGAATTAGTCTAGACCCAGAGCTTAGCATACTTACTATCAGGTTTTAGAGAAGAGACAGAGGAAAAGAAGTCTACAAAGAAGTCAGTAAAGGAAGAATTATAAAACAGAAGCACCAGGAACCGTCCCCAGGGGTGGAAAGGTCCAACTAGGATGTAAGGGGGGGGGGGGAAGTGAGCCAGGCGTGATGGTCAGGAGAATCTTGCAGCCTGACTGACTAGAAGCCAGAGTGCTTCTTTATTTTTACAGAATTTAGTAAGCAGGGATAGATTCACCTTGTTCCAAAACATAGTTCATATCATTTTTGGTTTGGGACATGTGTTTCATTTCCTCTTGCTCATCTTTTAGTCATCATTGGTAAGTTATGACAGAACAGATTTATCATTTCTAATTATTTTCCCTCAAGTTTTGATATCATTGATAAACGGAGTTATCATTTTTACTCATTATCCCTATAACCCAATTTTTAAGAATCTAAAGGCATATGACAGCCTGTTCCCAGGCTGGTAGCTTTGGTTGCTTCAAGGATGCTAGGCCAAAACAAAATTTCCAAGCCAGCCCAGGCAGACTACCATATCCCAAGCAGTGTGTTATTAACTTATAATGGTCAGAGTGCTCAACATAAGTCTCAGGCCAAAGCTGCTGCAGTTATTCAAATTCTGGTGTGATATCATGTTTATATTTTATATCTTTATAGAATTTGTCTATCTGTCTAATCCTGGCATTCTGTTGTTGCTTGGTCATATGACATTACAGTGAGTCTGCATGTGCTAACTTTTCTCAGAAAGGGAGGTCCTGACATCTCGTTCTTTTACCGTCTTTCCACTCGATTCTTTGTTCATCAATATAAGTCTCTGTATAGGGCAGAGGTAACTTCAGCTGGTCTAACTTGGTTGCTGTATAGCCAGGTAATCGCCTGAGTGTATAGTGGGAAGGGTTTGCAATGTGATCTGTGGCCACCTCCTCTAGCCCACCAAGTCTTGTTGGCCTTTTTAAGTTTACTTTGTTTACTTGTTCCTGAGTAAGTATAGGGACAGACGTTTCAAGAATGTCTCACAGCCTTATGAAGAGACCTCTGACTTCTTTATGTGTGTCACAACCTTCAAGATGTAAGGAAGACCTTCAAGTAGATAAGGATAGCTCCCTAAAGTGGGAGGGGTAGTATGTTCAGGTAGAAGCAATACTCCTGGGAGAAGGCATACATGATTCATAAGAAATTTTCCATCCATCCAATATCCCAAATTGTACAAATACTAAAAGTCCCCTCAAGTATGCAACAGGCAGAGATTGAAGCCAAAGGTGGCATGGCGGTCATCATGTGGCTCAGCTTTGCTGGATCTTTGTCAAGCAGCTGTGCCGGCTTTATGACTTTTGCCATTCCCATCAGATATGGCTGTGCCACTGTGCCACAGAAGGGAACCATGGCACATAGTATCATGGGGTGCCCAGCATTCCCAGAACAGGAAGGTTCATGCCAGCAAATGTGGCAGAGACCTAAGAATTAAAAGAAGTCCACACTAAATCTTGTTGCATGAATGAAACCATTGGATATGGTGACTGAAGACCCTGTAAACCTTTGTCACAGTGGCTTTGTCTTAATATTGATTATGGACACAAGCCTGGCCGCTGTGTATGGATAAAGAATGAGTGGGAAAGTGAGTGTGATTTTTTTTCCCCAAGGAACTTCTGCGACATCAAATGAAGTAAGAGAGAGAAACTGTGAGCTTGCAAGTATAGTGAGACTCCCAGGCATCTCCCCCAGACACAGCTGCAAGGACACCCTGTGGGCACAGCAATAGTGGTCTGCAGAAGCATCTTATCCCCTCTTGTCTACATGCCCAGACTGTGCCAGTCTTCCCTCTCTGGCTGGCTGAGCACCCCTTAACTTGAGGGTTCTGTAGACATCCATCCATTCTCCAGCTTCCTCTGCTCCAGGCTCACTATCCAGTTGCAAATTCCTCCCCTCACCCCGATAGTCTAAAAGTTCTAGGATGGGAGGTACTGTGTCTTTCCTGTGCATCACCTGTACCTCAGTCACAGAAAAGCTCATGACTTATGTGGGAACAAATGAGCAGCGGTTGTATTCTAGGTGGCTTTCATGCCAACTCTGCCTGGAGAAAGACGACTCTGAAATGGATCAGGAGTCACATTAGGTGACTTACAGGTTCTCTCCAGAGTCGAATTTTCTCTAGCTGCAAGCAGCCTGCAGCCTTGGAGGCTGTGCAGACTACCTCATAATAACCATCTATTAAAACTTCAAAGGAAGAAAAATTAAAAACATGACTAGGGCTAATTGCCGGCTGCCACAAATTGGTTCCTGGGTATTATAAATGGTTTAATGGTTGGTCTAGATACCATTGCGATAGGTTGGTGCCATATATAAATAGGAACTCAGAGATGCAGAGATAACTGAGACCAGGCTGTGACCTCACCAAGTCATGTCTTCATGGCCCAAAGGGGAGGATTTTACATGTCTGTGTGTTTGGCATAATTATCTGTCACAAAGTAGCCAAATAAAAGACTCTTGTTTAACAATTCTTTCACCTGAAGACAAAGAATCTGGGTAAAAGAGAACCAATGATTACTTACTATCCTGAGCAAGAATCAGGATGCCTGGGAGCCAGACCTGGTTCCAAAGCAGCCAGCTCTGTGCCCACAGGGCAGTTACATTACCTGTCTCTGCTACTCAGTGAAGGATGATATAAGACTTGGGCTCATGCATCCACTTATTCATTTACTTAATGCATATTTATCAGGCACCTACCATATTCCTGGCACCGTGGTATGCACTTACCCCAAGAGGAATGCAACAATTGACTATAGTCACCTGTCAGGGTCAGGCAGAAGATTTTCATGTGGCAAACCTGCTAATACACATCAAGGTCCAGTAGGAGCCAGGGAGGAGTCAATAGAACTCAACTGGGAAGAAATGGGTGAAGACTCTAGAGGGGAGATCTTTGGAAGGGCTGGAAATGGTAAATAGGAGTTTCCCAGATGGAGAAGAATGAGGCGCACATCTGTAATCCCAGCACTGGGGAGACAGATGTGGGAGGATCCTGGGGCTTGCTGAATGGCCTGTCCAGCTGAATCAGCATGCTTCAGATCAGTGAGAAACTGTCTGAAAATGTATGGTGGAAAATGACTGAGCAAGACACTCAGCATCGACTTCTGGCTTTGTGGTGTTAAATGGTGCACACATACACACCCAAATCTCCCACACACAAAGGAGGAAAGGTCCACTTTGGTTCATGGTTCTAAACATTCAGTCCACAGCCACTTGGCCTCCCAGCCGCTTGGAAGGCTGTGGTGATACAGTATATCATGGTCTCAGGACATAGCAATGCTGAAGAAAGAGAGAGGTCAGGCTCCTGCCTGAGCTCTCTTCCAGAACACATTCCCAGTGACTTAACTTCCACTGGGTTCCACCTCCTAAAAATTCCACAACTTCTCACTAACGCCAGAGGCTGGCAACTAAGTCTTCAACCCACGAGCCTTTGGGGGCTACACGTGAGATCCAAACTGTAAAACGTTGTCAGAGCACAGGTAACTGGGTGCTTTTCTGGCAGTCCTCACAAATCCTAAGGGAGGGCCTGCGGATTTGCATATTTTGCTGGTGCTGGGTCTACACTAAGGGAGCTACTGGACTGCTGTGTTTTTTTCTGATGCTTTCATGTCCGGGTCTAATCCAACAGTCAGCACCTCACAGGCTAGATTAGAGGGGTGCTGGCTAGAGGCAGAGAGGCATCCAGGCAGCTCGTAGAAGCTACTAGAAAGAAAAGTGCTGCCCGTTCTCTCAGGACTTGAGATCCTAGTTCATCTTCAGCCCTGCCTTTAGCTCGGTCCTGGTGCCTGGTCTTTTTTTTTTTTTTATCAGATGCCATTTCTTCGTTTGAATTATGAACTGTTTCCTGTTGAAATGCCAATGCACCTGGAAGGGGGCAGCTCTTGAAACTGCTCTCCGCGATTTACAATAGGGTGTTCATTTAATTATGAGATCATTTTCATAAAGAGCCGCAGGAGACGACAGTCATTGTTAATGACCTGGGAGGGTAGGCTCAGTCACACTCCTCCACACCCTGATGGCATGATGTTTTCCAAGTCTCCTCACCTTCCTGAGCCCGGTTTCCTCTGTAGTGAAACTGGGCAAGGACAACACCTCTGTCACCCGGTGTTGTTTTAAGGATTGCATTAAATGAGAGAATGTGAGTGTCGGTATATCAAGGGCTGAGCAGAAGACCAAAGCATATCACTAGGTACAAACATATTTACCTCTAGTACTTCTTTTAGCATATTGAAAACTTCCAGAAGACTTGTTTACTCTGTGGGGAATGCTGCTATCTAGAGGTGGAACTCAGGGGGTGTCAGATGGAATAATACATCAGAGTGGAATAATACATCAGGATGCTGATGCTGATTCCGAGTTCGGAGTTGGGTTTTTGGTCTTATTCTCAAGTAACTTTTTGGAAGATTTCTTAGAACATATCAGGGCATGTAAATCTCAGAACCCTTCTCTTGCTGTCAAAGTAAAAATACTCTCTAGACTTGGAGTAATCCCCCACCCTCCGAGTGGTCTATATTTGCGCTATTTTCTGTACGTTCAGAAACAGGCACTACTGACCAACGTCGGATGGAACACATCTCATCCCTTTAAACAAACCTGTGTCTAGCCAATCCTGGCAACCTTTTCTTAACCCTGGTGTAGCTCTCCGCCGCCTCTGAAATATCGACAGGCCAGGACTAGAGAGCTGCTTTCACTGAGTAGAGTTGAGGTTTTCCTTTCCTTCGGGAGGGCTGCAGGAGGTGTGCCTGGTGTGATCCTGGTGATCTGGAGTGCATTGGCAGGTGTGCCCGGAGCAGCACGCTATCGGCTTACCCACGTGTGAACAATGACCCCGGTGCTGTGGTTACCTTGGGCAGCGTCACTGTCATGGCAGTGGAAGAAAACAGCCCTTTCAATCTCCTCCAAAGAAAAGAGACATCTTCCCACATGTCAGGGAATAATTTCTTAATTACCCTGTGATGTCTGTTCTTCCTGGTGGGTCCTTAAACCAGATTCAGGAGGGTGAAATCTGATTTTTTTTTTCCTTCATAATGCGGGGAGGGGCACTCATTAGCAATCGGGTAGGTTTTCAATGCCTTCCTCTGCGGCTGAAGGGGAGGTCTCCTGATCCCCACAGAGGCCTTGGAGGCATGTCTCCCAGGGGAGGGGCAGGGGCTGTTGAGCTGAGGTTGGTCACAACCGCCTGCTAATCCTTGGAGAGTCCTGCTCCTGACTGGAGAGACCCTGGCAGAACTTCTGAATGTTTTCACATGAAGTTTGCCCGCACTTTCGGCAACCTTTAAATTCCCTTCCAGGTATTTGCTGGGGAGGGGAGAGAGGAGATGTGTTTTGATAGATTCTGAAACCCTAACGAACCCCTCCCACACAGGGGACATTCAGATTGTAGGAGACATGCTGTGGGTTTCAGATCATTTTTCTCTTCCTGTCTCAGCTTTTCACAACAAACCTGGGGGTAAGGGGAACAGTTGCTGGCTTAAGGGGGGGGGGGGAGATGGTCAGGGGAGTGGAGGAAGGGTACCAGGCCTCATCATCTCACACGCCTCCAGGAGTGGGAGGCCACCTTGCTAGCTCTCCGTCTTCACATGCTTTGCCGCTTTCTGCTCTTACAGCAGGAAAGCAATAGGCAGCCAACCAACGTGAGCCCCGCAAAAGGTTGACATTGGAGAAAGGTGTGCCTTTTCTCCAATCCTACATTATCCCTCACCTCCCTGGCAACATTCAGTAACTCCACAACTATTTATTAAGACCTCCGTGTGTCCCAGGTATCACAATGGGGTATAACAACAAAACACCCTCTCCTCCAGGAGCTTGTATTTTAGAGAGTTTCTATTCAACAGCTTCAGGAATTCCTCTGGCTTAGAATTCTCTAGCAGGGTGCCCCTTCAGACCACTGTTTCCAGGAATGTACCTTCATATAAACACTGCCCCTCCTGGTACACACACTCATAAGGCCCTCGCTCAGGATGCCATGCCCTCTCCCATCTCGCTCACCCTGCTCAGGACACCCATGCAAGCGCACGCAGGCCCTGCCTGCCCCTTATCGTATCGCACAGTCATCTCAAGCCCAGAGCCCTGTAACTGCTCTGGAGAAGGATTGCTGGGACGCCCCCAGCAAATGTGCCGGCTGCAGAGTCCCAGGTGGCTACACCCCTCCGCTCCTGCTCCCCGCGGAGCCTCAGAGCTCTCGGCAGGCAGACCAGCGGCCAATGCGACCCTCCCAGGTTCTCTGGCTCACGTCTGCCGGGACCTCCCCTTGTCTATATCTCGGCTAGGTCTGGAAAGAGAAGAGCTCTGCGCGCCTGGCCCGGGTTTGGGCACGGTACAGGCAGAAAACAATTACGGAGCTCTTTGGAAACCTGAGTCTGTGGCAGAAACTTGGACTCGGTGGCCTGAAACCAGGCAGATGAGCATTGTAAGGCAGTGCTGCTGTCCCTCAGGGCTGATTGATTAGATGTTCCTTCCTCCCAAATCATTTTCAATGCGCTGTTTGTTTATGTCCAATCCTAGCAACCGCCTCCCTCTGTTCTGTTTACAAATGCAGTCCCCAATGCTAGGCTGCAGAGGTCAGCAGGCTTGCCTCTTTCTGCGTTTAACCTCTGGCGAGATTCTGGGCATTTCCCTACCAGACCATATACTATTCCAAGTGACAACATCTGGAGTTGAATTTAGGCTTCCCAACCTACATAACCTTGACGGTCCTTGAACTCAGTGCTCTGGGGAAATCCCCCTCATGCTGCCTACAGGAAGCTGTGCTGGTTCTTGGGAAGGGCTGGGGACAAAGATTAGTTCCTGGACTCAAGGGCAGGGAGACAGAGAACTCTCCCTACAGCAATGTCATGGCTACTTCCTCTGCTGCTTGCTAGGCAGCCATTGAACTCAGCTCCTCCAAGACAACCCTTCATCTGCAGACTAGGAATGACAGTCCTACCTGATGGGCCGTCATGTGGTGCCAGTGAGTCAGTATAGATATAAAACACTCCTGCTTTTCCCTTTCCCATTGTCCTGTGGTAGGGGAGCATTGCCTGTCTGGACACAAGGTTTATTGTACATGTAGGAACTCAGAAAATAGATGTTGCAGGGGATGAGGAAAGAGTCTAGTCTCTTAACTTCCCTTGCAGCCTGAATCTTGAGGAGCCTGGATGGGTCCCTTTTGGAACAGGTAGGGCTGGACAGAAAGATCTCATGATGTCCACCACATGATACAGAAATAGCTCTCTGCGTCACCCATACTCTGCTCCCAGCTGCTGCTATTCCCCTGTCATTCCTATGACTGCAGGCTGCTTTCAGCCAAGCCACTGGGGACCCGAGTCTGGAAGCAGGAGCTGCAGCAGCACGCCAGTCAACATGCTGAGCTGTCGGTGGCCTATGTTGGTGGGAATGTCTCCAGTGCAGAGGAGAACCAACAAAGACATACTCAAGTGGAGATCCTTACTCCTGGCCAGAGCTCCAGCGTCAACAAACCACCGTGTTCCGTGATGCAATGAAGACGTTCTTGAGTGCTGAGGTCTCTGGGCACGGAAGAAGACAGATTCCTGGACACTGATGTGAAATGGTTGCCCTGTATTTTCTCATCTAGTTCTCACCATATCCTATGTGAGGTAGATGCTGTATGACCTTGTCCCACAGTCAGGGGAACTCGGCCTTGCAGAAGTCAATGGACTCTCTCCAGGGGCCAACTAGTATGTAGCTGAGCCAGAATCCAAAGCCAGGTGTGCAAGACTCGCCTACCCATGCTGTCTGCACGACTGTGCTAGCTGCCTGGGGTGTCATGGCCTCCCGTGGCTTTGTTCCTCATTGGGAGAAGGGAAGCAATGTTTATTTTGCTGGCTGAGATGATGAGATCTTTATCTCCCTCAGAAAAGCATGTATTAAATCCCTAATTGTGCGTGGCACTGAGCATGGCATGGAATTATTTTGTATACAGAAATAATTAAGCTAAGTACACAGACAGGGTCTCTGCCCTCTGGGAACATGAGATTCCTAGCACACTGAAGGTTGACCCAAGCAATACATCCACAAAGCCAGAGTTTTGGTACCATTTTCCCAAGGCTGTCACAGCCACAGACTGAACCCCTTTATTAGCAATGAGTGTGCTGGGGTACCAGTATCTTCCAAATCCATTCCCACTTCTAGGAAGGCCTCTTAGGAGGCCAGGCTTGGGAGTAGAAAATGTGTTGGAAGCCTCCTTATAGGATCTGTATGATCTTCACAAGTACTTTAGTTGTCCAGACTTTAGCTTCCCATCCACAGAATGAGACTAATAGCAGCACAACTCTTGGGCCTTACCAAACTTGTTTGGTAAGGGGATGTATGGAAAGTACTTAGCACAGTGACCAGCAGGTGGCCAGTTCTCCATAATTAATGGCTATTCCAGCTGATGACTAGAAAACTAGTCTCTCCCTGCCCCCTCCCCACCCAAAAATGAACATAGGGCCTTTGCTTGAGGCATATTGGGAAGAGGACTTTTGATTGCATGCAACAGAGGTGGGTTCACTGACCTCAGTGCTGTGGCTGTGCGGAGGACCGGCCCTCTGTGCTTTCTATGTGTTGCTTTGAGATGACAAAGGCCTTGGCCTAGGTAGAGCAAATGGCCAAGTGTCTGCCCAGTGGCTGTTTATCCTTAATTCTTCATTCTAGAGAGTTTCGAACCTCTATTCAGTAAAAAAGGACTGGGGAGGGGAGGGGGCCCACAGTCGAGTGGCAGCAGGGCTGGCTGCCTGGGACACCTGGGACTCTGGCTGTCCAGTCGACACCAGAGGCTGTTGTAGACTGCTGTCCGTCCAAGCCTTACGTGAGGAGTAAAGGGCAGAGCTGTCAGCCACATCAGGTGAAGTACTTGGTTGCTGAGGGGAGGGCTGTGTGGTTAAGTGGAAGATTCCAGAACATCTTTCTCATCTTCGGTAACTCACTAGATTGCTTACCTGTTTCTTGCTCAGAGTTAGCCAGGGAGTGACCAAGGGCCTTCAGGAACCCAAGGACACATGCTTCAGAAAATCTCTTTGTGTTTCTCCTTGGCAGAGGCCCTGGGCAGCACAGACTTTATGCTTAATGGCCTGTCAGGAAGGAAAACAATCTGCAGAACTACAGGAGAAAAAGAGTAAACTAATAATAAAACCAAACCCAAACATCGCTGCCCTCCCTCCCCTCCACCCAGCCCTTACTTATTTCACTGTCTCTGCAGCCAATTCCCCTCCCAGGCAAATAATATTTATTCCAAGAGGCTCTGACACACCAGTCCAGAACAAGACAATGCTTGATTGTTTCTTCCTGGCCCCCGAGGCGAGCGATGGGCTGGAGCAGCGCAAGCGTGGAAAGGGAAAGGTACTTGCTGCTATTCTCATGAGACCCAGCTCCAGAGCTGTCAAAACAAGCCTGAGACTCACGCGGGGGAGGGTGGCGGGGCCAAAGATTAGCGCAGCTACTGCCGGACCAGCTCAGAAAGTTTCACTCTTTCAGCTAAGTTCCTGGCAGCTGTGACCACTTAAACGGCTTTTGCTTCCATTAGAGGGGAGAGTCATTAAGTCAGGGAGCTTAAGGCAAGCTCTAAAGGGCCCGGGAGTCATCGCTCAGTGAAAAGTGCCAATTCATCGTGTGGTAGATAAAACACCTGGAGACTCAAATCAGGGGTGAATTTCTCTAGCTTAGGAGTTGACGGCTGACCCCTTAGTGACCTGGTGCAGAGAAACAGCTCTTGTGTAAGTCAAAGACTCCAGCCCTCCTGCTACAGGAAGATCAAGGTGTAGCCAGATGAGGTGGATTGTCAGCTCTGTGGCTTCTCGGCGGGTGTTCAGTCTACTCAGGCTGAAAGGCCCAGAAGGATCTTATCAACCCAGGCGTGTCTGGACTGAGAATTTGTACGGTCCCAGTTAGAGTTACTTCCTCCTGGATCAGGCGACCACCAACCATCATGAACTGGTACAAGCGAGTCATCTCGTTGGGACTCCGTCCTTTTTTATTCTTCCAACAGTGCCTACTGTTAGATATGTACCAGAGAGCTGAGCCAGCCCCATTGTCTGAACACCAAGATTGCTCACCAGAGCAAAGACCACTTCTTCCTGGACGGTACCCATGAGCCTGTGAAAGGCTGTTGTTTATGCTAACTTTTAACAACGGGCCAAGCAGAAAAGCTATTGTCATCCCCATTTTATGGATGGAGAAACTGAGCTTTGGAAAGAGCAGATGATACCTAGCAAGCATCTCAAAGCCTTGTGCCTTTGCTTCCTGGCACTTATCTTAGGCTGGCCTTGTGCACGCCGCCATAGACAGTTGTAGAAGACAAAGGTAGAACTGGTCTGCCTGACCCTGATGAGTCTACCTTTTACACTTGTCGGAACCCATTTTACCAGAGGCCTTATACTGAAGGCAGATAAGAGAAAGAGGAGGCTGACCCAAGAGCTTATTTCTCTCTACATTAGACGGTCAGGAGGAACGTAGGAGATGAGAAGGTCCTGGGAGGGTGCATTTTCCCTCAGGGAAGCAAGCACACTCCTTCCTGAAGGCATCTCAGCATACTTGCGATGCTTCCTGGGGCGGAGTGGTGGGGTCAACTGCCCTCTGCTGCACCTGCGTGGAACCATAAGCTTAAATACTGTAGGACCTGGAGCTGGGACATTTGCCAAAGAGAAACTTCAGAAACACATAGCTCTCTGAAACACCAGTGGGCGGCGGGGTTGGGGGGTGGGGGGACGACCAACCTCTCTGCTGCATGGTGGAAAGCTAGAATCTGGGAAATATCATCCCTCACAAGAATCATGACAGGCCCAAATAAGTCTGACCCTGGCTGGACAACTTGACGTAACCAGTAGTCTGGCTTATCCCGTGTGGGATTACTCAGTCTATAAAAGCTCTATTTATTTGTTAAGGGAGGGGCAGATCCATATCCCGTCTGTTGACACCTGGACCGCAGGGGAGAGAGCTCCACCTCCTTGCCCATCCCAGGGCCCTTGCTGAACCACTCCCTGCCCAGCCGATGTGGCTGATGGGAAGAACACCTGGTGGGTGAGTGCTGGGAGAGCCTCCTGTTGGCAGCATCTCCCCTGCCGAGAGCCATGACCATCACTCAGTAGGATAGAAGGCCAAAAGCCCGAGAACACAGTTCCCAACATGTTTCCCTGAGATACTTGCCCCAAGTAGGCCCGGCTGGGACAGTGCCGTCAGACTCCTTGCTCCCAGCAAATGCCTCTTGAAGAATCTCTTGGTTTTTCCAGCGTTTCTTTTTATGGCTGTATTAATTTTGGCTCCAAGAGCAATTAAGCAAAAGATTCCAATTTGAAGTCTTCAGTGACAGGTCTGCATGGGCCCTTGCCCATCCTTTCACCATGGCATCCAGAGGCTGTGCCAGGGCTGAGGGCAGGGACCCTGAGAAGACGAGCGACCTACTGTTTTAAGGGATGAGAACTCTGCTTCAAGATGGTGGCAAGGCAGTGAATGGCTGGCATTTGGGAGAACAGAGGGTCAGTTCTTAAGATTCAAGGGTTTCATCCTGCTTTGTTATGAGCTGACTGCCTGACCTGCGAACTCAATTTGTCTTTCCAGACCGTTACTTCCTCATTTGAAAAAAAACAAAAACAACAGCAATAACAAAAACCAGAAACCCAGTGGTTTTTTAGAAATATATACTCTTTGAAAACTTCATACATGTATACAATCTACCTTGATCTCCCCACCTCTAATCTGAATAGCACTGCCTCTTTTTTTTCAAAGAGAGAAGAAAACCAAAGCACCGATGAACCACATGCAGAATAAGTACTTTGTTTTTCGTGCTGTGTTGAGAGATTCCGAGTGCTCCACCCCATGCCTGCTCATCTTCTTCTCCTGCTACAGTTTCCATGTACACTTGCCACATGGTCCTTTTTCTTCTCAGAGTCATGCAGAAGGTGCCATCCATCAGCCATAACAGGGCTGGGAGCTCTGGGTCTCAATTCTGCTCTCAAGAATTGACTTGCTGAGTGGTTGCAATAAAGACTTGGCTTCTCTGAGCTTCATACACCCAATGGGGTAAATATTCCACCCTGAGGAATGCACTGTGAGACGCTTCAATGAATAAAACCAAGAAAAGCACGAAGCAGTTTCACGGTGGAGGTTGCATGTCTTTGGAAGCCAGTGGCCCTTTACTAATAGGCTGCACCCAACGGAATTGTGGTGGTTTTCCAGTTTACATAGAGGCAGGGCCTCCTGGCAGATGCCGGTGACTTCTTCACATGCATTGTGAACTTGGATCAAGACACTCTCTTTTTGGATTAGTCCTGAGCCTGGTTTCAAAGCAGCTGGCTGGGATGGTGGATTGTTTTGCAATGTGCTTCAGTGAGCTTTTTACAACCTTGCTCATCAGGCCTTGGGGACTCTGCAAGGATACTGAGCTGCGGGCTGCTGAGTCACGAAGGTAGAAGCCCGTTACCTGCCAAACATGGCTTTCCTGGCCCCGCCTTTCCGGTGTGATTAGCCCCAAAGGATTAATCCGAGAGCCCCTCTTTCATCCTCCATCTACACTCTTTCCTCTTTCTCTGCCCCTCACCTGGGTGATTTTACTCTTCAGGTGGGAGCTTGAGCTAAAGGGAAGGACCTAACATTAGCCTTCTTAGTCTCCAAGGCTTTTCCCCCTAAAGCAGTGGTTCTCAACCTTTCTAGTGCTGCATCCCTTTAAAACAGTTCCTTATGGTGGGGTGACCTCAACTATCACATTATTTTTTTTTTTTTTGCTACTGCATAACTGTAATTTTGCTACTGTTGTGAATCATAATGTAAATATCTAATATGCAGGATATCTGATATTCAACCCATTGGGGGGTCATGACTCAGAGGTTGAGAACCACTGCCCTAAAACAAGTCAGATGAAAATCTGATAACTCTAGAGGTGAAGGGTTTCATTTTGCATAACATACTCAAAATGGGCATGGAAATGAAGAGAGAGGACCCTCCAAACTATCAGAGCTTCTTGTACATTTCTGAATCTGTCATATTCTCTTAGGATTCTATGGCTTTGAGTTGCTGTTTCCTCTGGTCAGAATCAATCTTACCCAATTACAAACCTGCAAGCTGTAATAGCTATCTGCCTACAAGAGATGCACACTAATGAAATAGTGGCGCCAATGTTAGGGGAGTAACCAACCACTTTTTAAGAACTGGATTCAAGGCCCACTCCATGAAATGGAACCCACAGCTGATACTGTTTAGGAGCCTAAAAACCTGAGACTAGATAAGTTGTGGGCCCAGGGGAAAACTAACTACTATTATTCTGATAAATGAAAATATCAGTAAAGCAACTCACAATGACATATTTCTATACCCATAGATCAACTCTTAGCAGAAAACTTCTTCTTGAAGTATATGGCAATTAACACAGAGACCCACAACTGAAAAATGTTCAGAGAATGAGAGATTTTGCTGTTTTTTTTGTTTGGTTTGTTTTGTTTTTGTTTTTGTTTTTGTTTCTCAATACAGGGTCTCTCTTTGCAGTCCTGTCTGTCCTGGAACTCACTCTGTAGTCCAGGCTGGCCTCAAACTCATAGAGATTCACCTGCCTCTGCCTCCTAAGTGCTGGGATTAAAGCATGCACCACCACCTGGCAAGTGAGAAATTTTGCAGTGTTCAGTCCTGAATGGGACGATTTTACTACCCCCTTCCTCTCAAGACTCAGGGATCTATGCTGAGGAGGGGGTAGGAATCCTGTGAGAGCCAGCAGTGGCTACACATGTAAAGAAGCAGTATTTTTCAGACACAACTGGGGAGGTGCACACAGGGACTCAGAGACCGGGACAGCAGAAGCACAAGACTTGCGCAAACTCAAGCCAGTCAAAAACCCCAGCATGAGGGGAAGTGGGCACAGAGTCCCACCCATAGCCAATAAGACATTCGCAAATTTTAGTTTCCAGGAGAGGGATAATCAGTTTTCCTCAATGGAGAGACACTGGGTCTGTCAACCACATTCCAGTGTGGGCCCCATCCCCAGGAGAAGATAGATGGTCAACACGAAATAAACCCCATGATTTTCAGTGGCTTTTCTTTCTGTTTCTTTTTCTTTTCTTCCTCTCCCTCTCTCTCTGAAAGAGAGTGAAAGAACATAAAGTTAAGTAGGTAGGATGGGAGAAGACTCTGGGAAGAGTTAGGAGACAGGAAAGAATATGATAAATATTGTATGATGCTCTCAAAGAATAAAAAAATTTTGAAGAAAAAATAAACTTCCCTCTTTGTATGACTAGTTAGTTCTTCTCTCCTCTTTAAGGATCATCTCTTTATTAGTTATTTTTCTCATTACTGTGATGAAATACCAACTTAAGAAAGGAAAAGTTTGTTTTGGTTCAGCTTGAGGGCATGGTCTGTCACAGAGGGGGACGCCATGGCAGTGGGAGTGTGAAGTCACATGACGTTCACCTCAGGGATCAGAGAGAGATAAAGGTGACTGCTCATCTTGATTTCTTTTAAATTCAGGACCTCCATGGAATGGTGCCACCCACATTCACAGTCACCTTCCCTCACAGACACTCCCAGAGATGTGTTTCCTTGGTGATTCTAAATCCAGTGATGATGACAAGGAAGACCACCTCTTTTAGGAAATGTGGTCCTTATCCAATAAGTTTTAATGAAACATCTACTTCACAATGGGCACAATTCTCAAAGTTGGTAAACAAAAAATCACAGCCTCCATAGAGATTATAGAGAAGCTGGGCAGACAGAACACATGCATACACGTGTATGATGTTACATGCAATGACAAAAATAAATCCAAAGAGACACATGGAGATCAAATAGAGAATAGAGGGTAGAGTTTGGGTCTAGGAAGACCCAAAAGCAACATCCAAGCAGAGACCGGAGCAAAATTAGGGAGTAAGTCATCTGGATGTTCAAGCACTTCCTGTGGAAATGGATTTGATGTATTAGGAAGATGAAGGAGATGACTGGAGTTGGTGGTGAAAGAAGAAAAAAATCCCGGAAGTGATGGAGACACGATCACACGATACGGGGCCTTGTAGGCCCCATAAGGACTTCGATGTTTACTGGGAAGCCACTGGGTATTTTCAAACAGAGGAAGACATGACTAGTCTCCAGTTTCAGTGACATCTCTGTTGTTACAGAAAGAATGGACTGTAGGGCATAAGAGTGGAGGCAACTTCCGTCAGTCAGTCAGTCAGTCAGTCATTAGTCAGACTGAAGAACATGGCGCCTTGGACTAGGGCAGGAGCTTGGAAATAAAGAGGAGCTGTCAGATTTGTAAATAGTCATGACCTACCTATGGCTAAGCACATACAGTCACTTATTCTCAACTCTTTAACCGTTTATTAATCTCTGCATTATTCATTACCCAATTATAAAAGAAGCTTCTTTGGCAAGATAGAGAGCAGCACAAATACACGCGTATAAGCACAAATATTTGGAAAGTTCTCTGACAACATGACCATTTAACAAACAACAGTCTCTGTCCCACCTCCCAGACATGGGCTTTTGACCAGGTTTATAGTACCAGGCATGAACTCCCTCCTGTGGAACAGGCTTAAAATCCAATCAGAGAACAGTTGGTTGCCTCCATAACCATCTTGCCATGGTTATATCAGCAGGCATATCCCGCTTGGTAAGTGAGTATTGTAGCATTCAGGAGACAATTCTAGATTAGATCTTTTCTCCCCAAGAAGCCTGCATATCCCATTTCTTCCCCAACCCAAGGCTCTGGGAACATCTTGGAAGGGAGTAAAAAGAATGGAAGAGCCAGAGGGTAGAGAACATAGTTGTGAAATTCTGTCTTCTGAACATGGCACACATGTCCATGGTACACATGAGCTCACAGCAGTTCTGTTACCTACACAAGACCTGCACAAGAGGAAGCCAGTCAAAATCCCGGCAGAAATGGGGTGGGGGAGGAAATGCCAGGGCTGTACTCCTAGAGATGAGAAATGACAGCTGATGGCTGCTGAGGGAGGGTCACTTTTCTTTGAGGGTGTGGCTACTGACAGGTTGCCTATGCTATGGTGAAGTGCATATGGGCAGCATTAATTGGACTTAGTGGGTTTCTTTTTTTTAAGGACATGAAGTTGGAAGGACAATATATTTGATATTCCTTGGGAGACTTGGAGGGAGGTAGTAGGGAATGGATATAATAAAAATACACTGTATGTATGTACAGAATCTTCAAAGAATAAATAAAAATAAATATTTTTAAAATTTTTGAAATATTTGAAATTAGAGCCAACAGGACTTCCTATGAGCTATAGGAGAAATTGATGCACCAAGGGCCCGAGTTAGCTGAGATAAGGAAGTTGGGGTGAAGAAAGATCATGAATTGTGTTTTGGACAGGCTAAGTCTAGAGTGGGCAAGTGAGAAAGCCAGGCTGGCACTCAGGGTCAGAAGTGGAGAGAGGATGGGGAGCTGTTGGTGTGTAGGGTACCTTTAAATAATAAGGGGTGTATAGTGGGACTTAGATCAGTAAACCACTCCAAAGATGGAGACCGGGAGATTTCAGCACTTAGAGGTCCAGAGAATCGAGCTGCTGCTGAGAAGGAGACAGGGAGATCAACAAGTGAGGTGGGGAGGGGGTGCTTTGGGAGTCCAGTGAAGACAACGTCCCTCTAAGAGCACAATGGACTGTCATGTGGGGAAGTGAGATGGCTCAGTGAATAAATGTGCCTGAGACTCATGATGGACAGAAATAACCAACTTCTGCAAATTGTCCTCTGACCTCCCCAGGCATGGCGTGAC
The DNA here is from genome assembly GCF_004664715.2 of Peromyscus leucopus. Taxonomy (NCBI): domain Eukaryota; kingdom Metazoa; phylum Chordata; class Mammalia; order Rodentia; family Cricetidae; genus Peromyscus; species Peromyscus leucopus. The sequence continues at coordinate 40,867,884 of NC_051069.1, read as the reverse complement.
ATGCGTGTGCCCCTTTCCATATACATATACACTAAATAAATTTAATTAAAAATATTTTCTAAACTATGGCCTATAATGCTACCTATATGTTTTCATATATTTTCAGGGCTGACTGCTGTTTGGCACTGGACAGCTAACTGGTGTGTTCTTTCCTCAAGGCTACATCTTCCATTCCCAGCAACTGCCTATATTTCTTTGTATAGGATTGAGGCCTTATGGGACTGAACATGTTAGATTTAGGAATATATATGTATATATATGTTCATACACACATATGTTATATATGTACAATAACAATTGTTTTTTAAAAAGCGGCCATGAATTTTAAAGAGATTGGAGAGGGATCTATGGGAGCTTATAGAGGGAGGAAGGGGGAGGGAGAAATGTTGTAATTATATTATAATGTCAAAAAAAAAAGTGTGGCCTGTAGGCCAAAGACAGAACAGATCACTGAATATGAACACTCAGAGCCCACTGGTGATCTCACCAAGCTTTAGAGGATCAAGAGGAGACCAGAAAGGAGAAACAAAGATTTGTATAACAACTCTTCTGAGGATTTTTCTAGAAAAGTGATTAGAGATGTGGGTCACTAGATGGAGGAAAATGTGGGTTAAATCATTTCTTAGGAAATTCCATGGGCTAGCAGGATAAGGGGCTGTGGAGTCCACTGCCATGTGTTTTATGAAGAGCTTTGCCTGGGCCAGAAGAGGGGGATGAGGCATGGTTTTCATCTTTTCCCATCATGCCTTGCCCAAGGACACACATCCCAGTCTGGCTTTTTTTTTTCCACTCGGTTGTAAGAGGTGTGTTTACTTTTTGTTAGTTTTGTTATCTCCTGCAGGCCACCGATCCCTTCAGTACGTAAAAGACCAAGGAGAGTTCCTGTCTTGTGCCCATCTAGCATGGTATGACAGCTGTTTTCTAGAAGACATTTGACTGTATAAACCATCAATAAAGTCATAACGTGAACTTGTAATGATTAGATGGCGAGGTGACAACACTTCCATGGAAGTCACAATCCAGTTCCTAAGTATTTACAATAATAGATCAATAAGGATGTAGCATCAGGAACTATTTACCGTCTAAGTTTCTGGAGACTATTTCCAAGCTATTGACTTTCCATGAATGTTCCAGTAATAGCTAGCACTCTTCCAAGTATGGCTCAGCCTACGATGGAGGACACGGATTCTGCCACAGGGAAAATCAGATTTCCATACTTGACAAGTATAACGACTGAGAATTTAATCAAGCATGTGATCAGGAGTTATAAACTCCAGGTAAGCTCTAATAGACCACAGTAGTAATCGACAGCCTTGGTGCAGTAAGAGGCATCATTATAATGGGGATGCTCAGCTCAGGGTGAAGCTGGTCAGGGATGGTGTTTACCTGGTAAATATACAGTTTGTTTCCCTTTAGACCTTTTGTATGAGCAGACAGACTCCCTTTACATCTTAGGAGTATTAAAAAAAAGACAGTACGTGTGTATTAAAACTCCTACTTTGCTATTTTCAGGCTCTGAGCAGGCTACTTCTGCTAGCTTTAGTGTCTTTGTATATAAAATGAGAGTGGTAGCCCCCAAGCTTCATAGGGTTATTAAGATTAGTGTGGAATTCAATTTAGACATGAATGTGAACGACCTGCCAGAAAACAACCCGTGATAGCAATTAGAATAATGGGCAGACCTAGTAGTGACAGAAAAGTTGTTGGTGCTGGTAGTGATGGGTTTCTGTGCCGAGGGATAGGACAAGAGGGGCTTTCCTTGTTAGCAGTGGTATCTGCAGTTTGAAGCAGGTTGTTGGCAATCCAAATCTATATTTATCAAATTTATCTATATTGGATTGCAGGCATTCATTTAATAATTTTCAGAAAGGCTTGGAGGTTCTGTGCTGCAAGAACCCTGATCTTGCCAGGTGGTGGTGGTGCACACCTTTAATCCCAGCACTCGGGAGGCAGAGGCAGGTGGATCTCTGTGAGTTTGAGACCAGCCTGGTCTACAAAGTAAGTTCCAGGACAGCCAGGGCTGTTACACAGAGAAACTCCGTCTCAAAGCTCAAAACCAAAACCTATCAGCCAATCAAACAACCTAAAACCCCTGCTCTCAGGGCACCTAAGTTCCGATGAGATCTAGAAACAGTCTGAATCCTGGCAGATATAGCCCAGCTCTTTTGAAGTGTCCATCTCACTGCTTTAAGACCCCATACAATCATCAGCCTTCCTGCTAAGATAAGAATAAACTGAGGCAACAATCACTCTCCCATAGATATGAATCAGCTGCAAGGGCCTTTTTCTCTCTGGTCAGACTAGCTTATAAGAGCGCTCCTCACCTCCATCCCCAAGCCTACTAAGCCTCTTGGGTGGGAGGGGATTGTTTCTTCATTAAGTAAGTTAAGAGGTACTACCTCTCTTCCCTGCACTTCATTCAGAGCAGACTGAGAACCACTGCACCCCTTAGGAATAAATGTGCAAACTTGGAACAAAAGTGCCATTGGCCTCCGTGCCCTGCTTTGTCTAACTACTTAGAAGATGGATGGGGGAAACCTAGGAGCTCAGGCTCCTGAGGTTGGTGATGAAAAGGCAGCCAGGGGACAAGGACAAAGATGTGAACTTGGAAGTTGGGCTCCTTTTGAAGTTCCTGCTCCTGGAACTAGGTCACAGAGCTATTTAATAAGAAATAAGCCCCGTGCTTGCAGGGAGTGCCACCCAGGTGTTTCTTCCTTCGGGTCTCAAATGTGCTTATTCCCTGGCTGTCACTGTGAGCAGGCTACAAAAGCTGGTCTTGTCAAGTACGGACAGTGATGAGATGGCACAAACCAGTTTGGCACTAAGGTGAACCCTTCACCTAAAACTCAACTCAACCCCAGGGATTTTTGAGCTGTCGAAGAAACGAGTGATGCGTTCCTTGCTTAATCAGGCCCCAGTGAGCTCCCTTGGGGCTAACTGAGGAAGAAAGGCCAGTCACTTATCTCTCTCTATGCAATGTGTGCATTTCCCAGAGCAACAGTCCGTCCTCCAAATAAATGTCTAACCAAGGAGAAATCGTTTCTCTGTTTTGTAAAACACTGGTCCCACCAGTTTAGACATTCTGCAATCTCCACAGAGGAAACAGAAAACACGGTGGATTTGTGTGCATGTGTTAAACTAAATCAAACTATGTCTTTGCTAGCTGCCATTTATTCCTAGTGTGCAGTGGGAACCGCTAGCCGCTCAGAGCAAGTCTGTCCCAGTAGCTGTGAAGGAGCAATCTCAGTTCTTTCTCCCGACACCCACAGCACTTGGAGCAGGCAGGTGCACCCGTAGCTGAACACCAATATAATTAGAGACTTAGCGAGTTCTTTATTTTTTACTAACTCTTAAGTCAACAGGCTGCTACTCATTCGCTGGCACATCTCCTCTGAAGTGGTAATTGCTACTCTTCCCACAGGTAAGCATTTTTTTTTTTTTTTTTTAGAAATAAATGATTCAATATTGAACATCTTTAGTCAGCCAAAGAATACGTCAAGCCTTTAACCCAACTTGATTCTAAAGGAAACTGCAAATTAGCCTTCTCAGAATAACAAAAAAAGATAGTATACAAAATTAAGATAATTATCATCTTTGATCTAAAAAGGGTTTTTTTGGGAGGGGGTGGGGAGGAGATAGCATTTTCTTACAAGTGGTGGCATTACTGGGTAATGAGCAAGACCACGAGCTCAGAATCAGACAGACTCGGATGTGGGTCCCGTTCATTGCTGACATCTAGCTTGTTAGTTTGTATTTTCTTCTTGGTTTTAAATGTCTTTAGTCTGAGTGTAAAATAGCCAGTTTCATTATAGAAATGTCATCCGTATATATCACTGTACTTGGCTCATGTTTCTCCACCACTACCCCACTTGCCGGTTGGCTTGCTTCCTCTGGTCTCTTCTCTTCTCGATCTAGATACATTTATGCCTAGATTCCACACAGGAGAGAAGACATGGTCTGTCTTCCTTCCCTATTACACTCTCTTGTTCCCCGTCTTCTTTAGAGCTCTTGCTCCTACTTTACAGCTCTCTCTCTACTTTCATGTCGTATGTATAAACATGTATGTCACATGCATAATACATATGTTACACATATGAGAGAAAACATATGGTATTTGTCTTTTTTGTGTCTGACTTATTTTTTTAATATTATGATCTTCAGTTCAATCTGTTTTTCCAGCAAATAGCATGATTTTATTTTTATCTTTATGCCTGAATAACACTCTATTGTATTTCTATATCACATTTTGCTTATCAGTTCATCTAACTATGGACATGTAGGCTGGTTTCATCTCTGAGCCATTGTGAGCATCATGGTGGTTAACATGAATGTGAAACTGTCTATGGGATTCTGACTTAAGATTCCTGTAGCTATAACCCTGGAAGTAATATAGATGGGTCATATGGTACCTGTATTTCAGTTTTTATTTGAGGAACCTCCACGCTGATTTTTATAATGGGTTCTTTATTGATTTGATCTGCATCCTCATCAACATTTGTTGTCGTTTGTTTAGTTGATGACAGCCATTCTGACTTGGGTAAGATGGAATTTCACTGTTTTTCATTTACATTTCCCTGATGGCTAAGGATGCTGAACTCTCACCCTCCAAATATTTATTGTCCATTCACACTTTGTCTTCTGAAAACTGTTGTCCACACAGGGGCTTACAGAGACAGACAACAGTGAGAAGAGGAATCCAGAGCTAGAGCATTGTCTGAGCTCTTATAGTCTCTAGTGGGTAAGGCGGGATTAGGTCTTTTCTGTTTCTTGGATTGGACCTGGCAAGATCTCCCCTCTGTGTCTTCAGGGAAGTCTCCTGGCCATGGGCATGAGAGTTCCTGGTGCCACACCCACTTCTCTGAGGCAGGGGAGATGCTTTGAAGAACCTGTTTCCAGTTTGTAATGTGTAAGAAGTGCGGGCTTGTGCCTGTGTGGTCTTTTTAAGGGACAGCAGGGACTTGATTGGATGAGGCAAGGGCAGGTAATCTGAAATTCCCGTGGAGGAAAAGCTCACTGGCTGGAATAAGCCCACCAAAAGGACGTTTCTTTTGGACCAGAACTGGGAAGCAAGCCAGCTTAGATAAAAAGTGAAAATAATTTGAGATCAGCCTGATCCAGTCCAGGGCCTCTTTCCCTAGCTAGCTACCTGTTTAAGAATTAACTGTTTCGCCGGGCGTTGGTGGCTCACGCCTTTAATCCCAGCACTCGGGAGGCAGAGGCAGGCGGATCTCTGTGAGTTCGAGGCCAGCCTGGGCTACCAAGTGAGCTCCAGGAAAGGCACAAAGCTACACAGAGAAACCCTGTCTCGAAAAACCAAAAAAAAAAAAAAAAAAAAAAAGAATTAACTGTTTCCTTTCTCCCCACAGTCATCACTGAAAATGTTAGCATGGGCTGCTAAGCTGCAGATCCTTAGCATCAGTAATGATTCACACTGCCACGTTGTTAAGAATAAGATCTAGAAAAGCTAAAAATATTGTAGGATTCCACTTATTTTACATGCCCAGATTGAACAAATCCATAGAGACACAAAGTAGATTGTACTGATGGGGTAAGGGAATAGAAGTGTCTGGTAATGGGAACAGGAGTGTTGGAGTGATGAAAATATTCTAAAATTGACTTCAGTAATAATTGCCTAACTTTTTGAGTAAAATATAAAATTGTGAATTATTCACTTTAGATGAGTGAGTCATATGAGACATGAGTTATATCTCAATAAAGCTATTGTAATTCACATTTTACCCTGCACAAGTCATTTATTACAGTGTATCATTCACTAGTTCAACTTCATTTATTACTTAGTTGACTTTATACTAACCCATGGTTTGTGCTTCTCCACAGCCAAGAAAACTGAAGACACACTGAACAACTAACCATAGCTCATAAAAATTAGCATGTGCAGAGTCAGGTTTGTTACTTATTAATTGACTAATTGGATCTTAGGGCCCCAGAACTGGACTAGTAATCACTTGGGGCATGGCATATTATCCCCACTGATCCATCAAAAGCTATCTGTGAAAGTTAATATTAGCCCAGCTTGATAGGCGTAGAATCATCTAGACGATAAACCATTATAGAAGACAAGCCATTGGGCATGTCCATGAAAACCTCTAGATTAGGTTAACTGAAGTAGAAAGGCCAGTCCTAAATGTGGACAGCATCCTTCCGTGGGCTGAGGTCCTGGACTGAACAAAAAGTTTGAGAAAGCCAGCTGGGCACCGGCACTCACGGCTCTCTACTTCCTGCTGTGGATGCAGGGTAGCCGGCTGCCTCATGTTCTTTCACCAGCACCTTCCCGCCGTGGTGGACTGGACCCTCAGACTTCAGAACAAAATTAACTTTTCCTTCCATAAATTATTTTTGCCAGGCATTTTGTTACAGAGATGTGAAAAGCAATATGCCACATTTTACATTATTTTATGTATGTATGTATACCAAATAGCATAACACTTCTATCCCATTGTCCAAACCCAAACTAGAATATTACAGGCACCTTCAACCCTCTGTGTTTTCATAGGATACCATCTTCTGCCCAGAGACAACCACTTCCCTGACTATCACACTGAACATATTTCTACCTTGTACGGCCTGTGTGTGCCTAAATTGTGCATTATTTAGCTTTACTTAGTTTAATTTTAATTTTGCATCATTTTCAAATTTTATGAAAGGTACAATGTGCTGTAGGAAGTCTTCTGGAACATGCCTTCCTTCATTCAATTTGATGCTAGAGTCATCCCTGTGAAGGCGTCTAATTGCAGCTCTTTGTTTTCAGAGTGTAAAATATTCCTTTTAGCAAGTGTACTTATATTTCTCTGTCTAGCCTCTCTTCTGTGGCATGTAGACTGCTTCCGTAAGGGTTTTCTTTCTATTTTGGAAAGTTCAGTTATGATTATTTTTGTATCAGTCTCCTTGCATGGTGCACTCTGGATGGGACAGACAGCAAGGGCTTCCTTCCAGACCCGGGATTAGACACAAACCACACCCAAACTCCCGTTTTCACAGAGAGAACCTTTATTAAGCAGGGAAGAGAAGTTAAAGTGGCTGGTCTCTGACTCAGGGAGAAAAAAACAGCAGCAAACGACCTTGCAGGTGTCATTCTTAAGAAGAGAAAAAGGGGAGGTCTGGGTTAGAATGGGCTGGGATTTGGTACTGAAGGAGCTAGAGGATTAGGGAGAAAAGGGGCAGGGCTATTTGTCCCAATGGGACAAAGGACTGCCTCTGGATGGAGAGGAGACAGGCATGGCATGTAGGCAAATGGCGGTTTATAAAGGTAAAGGAGAAACCCGGTGTTAGGATGAGGTGTTTCATTTTAATTGGGCGTGTTAATTAGGTGAGCCAAAGGGGGCTTCTGATCGCTGGACTTTGGTAGTCAGCCACTTTGGAGGAAGTGGCCAAATAAGGGAATAGACCTTGGTGGCTAGCTTTAGGAAGGGAACCTGATGGGTTTTAGCCATGCAGAGGGAATGGGGGAGAAGGGAAGCCCTGCCAGAGCCACATGCTTGAGTGGGCTGGTGTCTTCACGCTCAGCTCTCCTGGAGTGTCTATTTTGAGGGTACCTTTTGAACCCACTGAGCATGCACATAGTTAGTCGTAAAAGACAAACTGTTTCCCATTTTCTTGCCCATTTAGGTCAAGAGCCTGTTAATTTCCAACATTTGGTATTATCAGATTTCTAGGACTTGTCCATTAGTGGATATACACCAGCTTTGCTTGATGAAAGGGAATCTTTATAATAACTGATGAAGTGAACATCATTTTATATTTATTGGTCATATGTGTCTCATTCTCTATGAATGTTTCTTTCTGGGTTTTGCCCATTTTCTATCAAGGTGAGTGGCTTTCTTGTTTATAAACACACACACACACACACACACACACACACACACACACACACACACACTCTTTTTATTTTATGTGTATTAGTGGTTTTAAATTTTAGATTTTATTTTATGTGTATTGTAGCTAGAGTTTTCCTGCCTTGCCCACAGTCAGGACAAATCTTTGTCACCCGCCAGTCCCACAGCCGCTCAGACCCAAACAAGTAAACACAGAGACTTATATTGCTTACAAACTGTATGGCCGTGGCAGGTTTCTTGCTAACTGTTCTTATAGCTTAAATTAATCCATTTCCATACATCTATACCTTGCCATGTGGCTGGTGGCTTACCGGCGTCTTCACATGCTGCTGGTCATGGCTGCGGCTGGCAGTGTCTCCCTGCGTCAGCCTTCCACTTCCCATAATTCTCCTCTCTCCTTGTCCCACCTACTTCCTGCTTGGCCACTGGCCAACCAGTGTTTTATTTATTGACCAATCAGAGCAATTTGACATACAGACCATCCCACAGCAGTGTATGTTTTTTTTTTTTTTACATATATGTATGTATACCACATGTATTCTTGATGCCCAGGGGCCCATTTGGATCCATTGAAACTTCTATTATAGGTAGTTATGAACCATCACATAGGTTCTGGGAATTGAACCTGGGTCCTCTGCAAGAACATGTGCTCTTAACAGCTAAGCCATCTCTCCAGCCCCCATACTTTATATGTATTTTTGAAGCTAATATACTAGCTATATTAATTTGAAATATTTCCCAAAGTTTGTAGTTTATGTGTCAGTTTACTTTTATGAAGAAAAATCTGAGTTTTTTTAATTAAAAAAATTTTTTCTTTCCTTTTACATTCTCTTTCCCTACCCTTCTCCCACTCTCCCCCATCTCCCCCTACTCTACCTCCATATCCTCCTCATAGAGGGTAAGACCTCCCCTGGGTAGTCAACACAGGCTGGCATACCAAGTTGTAGCCAGATATAGCTTCTCTCCACTGCATCATGGCTGAGTAAGACATCGAACCACAGAATGTGGGCTCTAAAAAGCCAGTTCATGTACCTGGGATAAGTCCTGGTCCTATTGCCAGGGGACCCACAAACACATCAAGCCATGCAACTTTCACCCACATTCAGAGGGCCTACTTCAGTCCCATGCAGGCTCCCCAGCTGTCAGTAAGAGTCTATGAGCTCCCACTAGCTTGGGTCAGCTATCTCTGTGGTTTTCCCCATCATGATCCTGACCCCCTTTGTTCCTACAATCCTCCCTCCCTCTCCTCAACTTAACTCCAGGATCTTGGCCAAGTGCTTGGCTGTGGGTCTCTGCATCTGCTTCCATTAGTCACTGGATGTAGGTTTGTGTTTGTCTTTCAGGTTACCTCACTCAGGAAGATTTTTTTTCTAATTCCACCCATTTGCCTACAAATTTCTTGATGACATTGTTTTTTACTGCTGCATAATACTCCATTGTGTAAATATACCACATTTTCTTTATCTATTCTTTGGTTGAAGGGTATTAGGTTGTTTCCAGGTTCTGGCTATTACGAATAATGCTGCTATGAAAATAGTTGAGCAAATGTCCTTGTGGTGTGGTTGAACATCTTTTGGAGTGGTATTGCTGGGTCTTGAGGTAGGTTGATTCCCAATTTTCTGAGATATCGCCATACTGATTTCCAGAGTGGCTGTACAAGATTGCATTCCCACCTGCAGTGGAGGAGTGTTCTCTTTGCTCCACATCCTCTCCAACATAAGCTGTCATCAGTGTTTTTGATCTTAGCCATTCTCGCAGGTGTAAGATGGTCTTTCAGAGTTGTTTTGAGTTGCATTTCCCTAATAGCTAAGGATGTTGAACATTTCCTTAAATGTCTTTTGGCCTTTTGAGATTCTCCTGTTGAGAATTCTCTATTTAGCTCTGTAACCCATTTTTTAAAATTGGATTATTTGATATTTTGATGTCTAGTTTCTTGAGTTCTTTATATATTTTGGAGTTCAGCCCTCTGTCAGATGTGGGGTTGGTAAAGATCTTTTCCCATTCTGTAGGCTGCCATTTTGTCTTATTGACAATGTCATTTGTCTTACAGAAGCTTCTCAGTTTCAAGAGGTCCCATTTATTAATTGTTGCTCTCAGTGTCTGTGCTACTGGTGTTATATTTAGGAAGTGGTCTCCTGTGCCAATGTGTTCAAGGCTACTTCCTACTTTCTCTTCTATCAGGTTCAGTGTAACTGGATTTATGTTGAGGTCTTTGATACATTTGGACTTGAGTTTTGTGCATGCCAATAAATATGGATCTATTTGCATTCTTCTACATGTAGATATCCAGTTATGCTAGCACCATTTGTTGAAGATGCTTTCTTTTCCTCATTGTATAATTCTGACTTCTTTGTCAAAAATCAGGTGTTTGTAGGTATGTGGATTAATGTCAGGGTCTTTGATTTGATTCCATTGATCAACGTATCTGTTTTTATGCCAATATCAAGCTGTTTTTATTACTTAGTTCTACAGTAGAGCATGAAGTCAGGGATGGTGATGCCTCTGGAAGTTCCTTTATTGTATAGGATTGTTTTGGCTATCCTGAGTTCTTTGTTTTTCCATATGAAGTTGAGTATTGTTCTTTCAATGTCTATGAAGAATTGCTTTGGTATTTTGATGGGGATTGCATTGAATCTGTAGATTGCTTTTGGTAAGATTGCTATTTTTACGATGTTGATCCTACCTATCCATGAGCATGGGAGATCTTTGCATTTTATGATATCTTCTTCAATTTCTTTCTTCAAAGACTTAAAAGTTCTTCTCATACAAGTCTTTCACTTATTTGGTTAGAGTTACCCCCAAGATATTTTATGTTATTTGTGGCTATTGTAAAGGGTGATGTTTCTCTGATTACTTCCTCAGTTTGGATAAGGGTTTGTCTGTCTTGTTGACTTTCTCAAAGAACCAACTTTTTGTGTCATTGATTCTTTGTATTGTTATCTTTTTTCTATTTTATTCATTTTAGCCCTTGGTTTGATTATTTCCTGTCATCTACTCCTCCTGGGTGAGTTGCTAGTTTTTGTTCTAGAGCTTTCAGTTGTACTGTTAAGTTGCTAATGTGAGATTTCTCCAACTTCTTTATGTAGGCACTTAGTGCTATGAATTTTCCTTTTACCACTGCTTTCATAGTGTCCCATAAGTTTGGGTATGTTGTGTATTCATTTTCATGGAATTCTAGGAAGTCTTTAATTTCTTTCTTTAGTTCTTCCTTGACCCAGTGGTGATTCAGTTGAACATTACTCAGTTTCCATGAGTTTGTAGGCTTTCTGCATTTTGTATTGTTGCTTAATTCTAAATTTAAGCCAGGGTGGTCCAATAAGATGCAGGAGGTTATTCCTTTTTTTTTTTTTTTTTTTTTTTTTTGATCTGTTGAGATTTGTCTTGTTACCGAATATGCAGTCACTTTTGGAGAGGGTTTCATGGGTGCTGAAAAGAATGTATGTTCTTTTGGGTTTGGGTGAAATGTTCTATAAATGTTTGCTAGGTCCATTTGAGTCATAACATCTGTTAGATCCATTATTTGTCTCTTATTTGTCTGTTAAGTTTCTATCTAGCAGACCTCTCCAGTGGTGAGAGAGGGGTGGTGAAGTCTCTCACTATTAGTGTGTGGGGTTTGATGGGTGATTTGAGCTTTAGTAATGTTTCTTTTACAAATGTAGGTGCCCTTGTCTTTGGGGCATAAATGTTCAGAATTGAGACTTCGTCTTGATGGACTTTTCCTGTGATAAATATGAAATGCCCTTTTTCATCTCTTTTGATTGATTTTAGTTTGAAGTCTATTTTTTTAGATATTAAGAAAGCTACACCAGCTTGTTTCTTAGGTCCATTTGATTAGAAAGTTTTTTTTTTTTTTTTCCCAACCCTTTGCTCTGAGGTAGTATCAGCCTTTGAGGTTGGGGTGTGTTTCTTTTATGCAGCAGAAGGATGGGTCCTGTTTTTGTATCCATTCTGCTAGCCTGTGTCTTTTTATAGGCAAATTGAATCCATTGATATTAAGGGATATTAATGACAAGTGATTGTTAATTCCTGTTATTTTTTGGTGGTAATGTGTGTGTGTGTGTGTGTGTGTGTGTGTGTGTGTGTGTGTGTGTTTCCCTTCTTTGGGATTTGGTGTTGTGAGGTTATCTATTGCTTGTGTTTTGGTGGTTGCAGCTAACTTCCTTGGGTTAGAGTTTTCCTTCTAGTACTTTCTGTAAGGCTGAATTTGTGAATATGTAATGTTTAAATCTGATTTTGTCATGGAATATCTTGTTTTCTCCATCTACGGTGATTAAAAGCTTTACTGGATGTAGTAGTCTGGGCTGGCATCTGTGGTCTCTTAGTATCTGCAGAATGTCTGTTCAGGACCTTCTGGCTTTCAGAGTTTCCAATGAGAAGTCAGGTGTAATTCTGATAGATTTGCCTTTATATGTTACTTGACCTTTTTCATTTGCTGCTCTTAATATTCTTTCTTTATTCTGTATGTTTAGTGTTCTGACTATTATGTGGTGAGTGGATTTTTTTTGTCCAGTCTATTTGGTGTTCTGTACACTTCTTGTACTTTCATAGGCATGTCTTTAGGTTGGGAAAGTTTTCTTCTATAATTTTGTTGAATATATTTTCTGTGCCTTTGAGCTGGAATTCTTCTCCTTCTTCTATCCCTATTATTCTTAGGTTTGGTCTTTGCATGGTGTCCCATATTTCCTGGATGTTTTGTGTTAAAAATTTGCTGGATTTAACATTTTTGTTGACCGATGAATCTATTTCCTCTATCGTATCCTCAACACCTGAGATTCTCTCTTCTTTTTCTTGTATTCTGTTGGTTATGCTTGCCTCTGTAGTTCATGTTCATTTGCTCAGATTTTTCCTTTTCCTGAATTCCCTGTTTGTGTTTTCTTTATTACCTCTATCTCAATTTTCAAGTCTTGAACTGTTTCCTTCACTTGTTTGATTGTTTTTTCTTGGGTTTCTTGACTTTCTTTAAGCGGTTTCTTGATTTCCTCCATTTTTCCCCCCTCCATTTCTTTAAGGAAATTTTTCATTTACTCTTTTAGGGCCTCTATCATCTTCATAAAGTTGTTTCTAAGGTCATTTTCTTCTGGGTCATCTGCTTTGGGATGTTCAGGTCTTGCTGTTGTAGGATCACCAGGTTCTGATGGTACCATATTGCTCTTTATGTTGTTGAATGTGTTCTTACACTGCCGTCTACCCAGTTCTTCCTTTAATCCGAACAGGTGGGGCTCCAGGTCACTCTTCCAATTGATCTAGGTGGGGCCTCTGGCTCCTATGGTTGCTCTTCCTTCCAATCGGTCCAGGATGGGGCATATGGCTCAGGTGGTCACTGCTGCTGCAGGGCATGGTTGGCAAGGGGATGGGGGTGGGAAGAGGCTGCTCCCCAGTTTCTGGGGCTGCACTGGCTGGGGTGGGGGGCACAGAATGTGTCCTCAGGGCCTAGGGGCTAGAGAACTGGGCTGACCAGTCTGGAGATTTGTGGCCCTTACCTGTTCCCAATTGGTGCAGGGTAGGCGTATTGAAAATCTGAGGTTTAATAGTCAATTTATGTATCTTTTCTTTGACAATTAACAATGCATCATGACTAAAATGTCTGTTTCTAGGGTTGGGGAGACAGGTAAAAAAAAAATCACCTGTCCTGCCAGTGGGGACTGGAGTTCAGATGCCCAGCACCATGTGAACATGGAGTAGATGTGGTGATCCAAGTGTAAACCCACCATGTGGCAGGCAGAGACAGGGGCTCCCTGAGCTGGCTGGCTAATCTAGATTAATTAGTGAGTGTTATATTCCAGTGAGATTCTGCCTCAGTAAGGAAGACAGCAGTGGTGGAAGACACCTGATGCCAACCTTTGACCTCCACACACCCAGGAACAAAACACCCCCCCTGCTGCCCCCCCACATGCATGCATGTACACACATGCAAAAGAAACAATGTTTTACCCTTAGCCCAAAGCTATAGGAACCCCAGACTCTCACTGCAAACTCCACCCACCCCCGAGACCTGCCATCTCCTCTTCTCCAGGTACAGATCCCAGTTTCAGGCTGCCAAGGCCATCTTCTGAGAATTTTAATGTTTTCTTTTGACATTTGGATTCTCTATCCATCTGAAATTAAATTTAATGGTGTGAGATAGGAATTTATTTTCGTACAAAAAGTTAAATTTTCAGGGAAGGCAGGACTGGCATCAAGCGCTACCCAACACGACATTTCATGCTCATAATTTCCATGTTATTCCAGAGAAATTATAGCAAGACATTAAATTGTTGAAACAATAACAACAGCTAGGGGCCTAGAGAGATGAACCAACACCTACGAGCTTGTCCTGCTGTTCTAATGGGCTTGCATTTGGTTCCCAGCACCCAAGTCACACGTCTACAGCCACCTACAACTCCAGAGGATCAGATATGCTCTCTGGCCTCTGTGAGAACTAGCACACTTGGGACATATTCACCTCTCTCTCCTTCCTCCTGCTCCCTGCTCCAGTGCTATTAAGCACCAGAGAGCAGACAGAAGGCACTCCTTCCACACTTAGCCATTGTCTGTTAGTAGGAGATGAGGGCCAAATTAGAGTCTTTCTTCAAAATTCCATGAAAGCACATGCTGGCTTATCTTTTAACACTGACAGTTTCACAGAGACGTTTCTATGAAAATCTAGGGGTACCACTTCCTTACTCTTTGCTTCCTTCATTTAAAAAACAAAACAAAACAAAAACAACAACAAAAAAATCACCCTCCCAAAAAAAACCCCATAAATCTAGAATCAGATGGACTGGTTCAAAGACCCAAATCTACCACAGAGCATCCTTGGGGGGAAACTCAACCCTTTCTGAGTTTCAGCTTCTTCATCAATAAGATAGGACTTGCTTATGCCACAGAGTCACTGGGGGTGATTACATATAAGGGAAGAGTAATCACCAAATATGTTTGTAGCTGGAGAGTTTTCTCTTCGGGTCCCACCAAGCCCCAGCAGTCCAACAGCCCACTTATAAAATAAACACACAGACACTTATATTATTTAAACTGTTTGGCCTAATGGCTCAGGCTTCTAGCTATCTAGTTCTTACATCTTAAATTAATCCATTTCTATAAATCTACACCTTGCCACGTGGACATCAAGTCTTATCAGTAACCAAGAAGCTATTTGCAATTGATAACTGCCGTGAGAGAGAGTGTCAGGGTCAATGGGTGTATCCCCACCCAGGCAGGCTTCATGCTCAGAAACAGGTGAACAACAGAAAACAGACTGTGTGGTGTGGTTTGTTTGGTTGGTTCTTTGTGTGTGTGCTTATTATTTTTTCTTTTTTGCTGCTTTTTGTTTTGTTTTTTTAAAGGAAAAGGTTATGGCCTGTGGCAGGCTGGGGAGACCAGGAAGAGCTGTGGGAGGGGCAAGAAAACAACTACAATACTCTGCACACAAAAAATTTAATTAGGAAGTATAAAGGAAATAAAGATGATGTGTTGGCTAGTTTTATGTGGACTTGACACAGACATTTGGAAGAAGAAAACTCAGATGAGAAAATATAATTACCAGAGTGGCCTGTGGAGGCATATTCTTCATCAGTGATTGATGTGGGAGGGTCCATCCCTGGGCAGGTGTTCCTGGAACTGTATAAGAAAGCAAACTGAGCCACCTAGGAAGAGTAAGACAGTAAGGAGCATTCCACCATGGCCACCGCTTCCATTCTTGTCTACAGTTCATGCCCTGACTTCCTTCAGTGATGGACTATGATGTACAGGTATAAGCAAAATAAATCCTTTCCTCTCTAAGTTGCTTTGGGTCACATTGTTTTATAACAGCAGTGGAATGCAAACTAAGATGTAAATTGTACCAGAGAGTTGACAGTTGCTGTGATAGACTTGGCCATTTGGGGAGGAGGGTTGTGGAAGGATTTTAGAACTTTGGGTGGTAAAAGTCATTGAGTTTTCAGAGCTAAGTGAGATCTTATGGCAACTGCCTTAGTTAGAATTTCTGGTGTTATGATAAAACATCATGACCAAAAGCAACTTGAGGAGAAAAATGGTTTATTTCATCTTACACTTCCAGGAAGCAGTCCATCATTGATGGAAGTCAGGGCATGAACTCAAGGCAGGAACCTAGAGGCAGGACCTGATGCAGAAGCTATGGAGGAAAGTTGCTTAATTGGCTTGTTCCTCTTGGCTTGCTTGGCCTGCTTTCTTATAGCACCCAGGACAAC
The DNA here is from genome assembly GCF_004664715.2 of Peromyscus leucopus. Lineage (NCBI taxonomy): Eukaryota > Metazoa > Chordata > Mammalia > Rodentia > Cricetidae > Peromyscus > Peromyscus leucopus. Next base: position 40,851,845 of record NC_051069.1, on the reverse strand, counting down.
CAACCCAGGGATGGTACAACTCATAGTGGCCCTGGTCATCCCACATCAATCATCAATGAAGATAACACACTGCAGGCTTGCCATAGGCCAATATAGTGGGTTCATTTTCTCAATGATTAAAGTTCCCTCTTCCCAAGTGACTCGAGCTTGTATCAAGTTGGCAAAAAAAAAAACAAAAAAAAAAAAAAAAAAAAAAACTAGCTATCGCAATTAACCCTTTGTCAACTTGACACACAAGCACATCACTATTTAACTAGAACCTTTCCCTTCTTATTTGTCCCCAAGTTGGTATGTTAATATCGATAGCACAATATAAAGCATTCCAACTTTTAAAAGTATCACTGTCTTTAAAAATTCAAAGACCTTAAAAGTTTAGTCTCTTTAAAATATCCAAAGTCTCTCTAAAACTTCAAATTCTCTTTCAAACTCAGAATTCTCCCTAAAATTCCAAAGGCTCTCTAAAATTGCAAAGTTTCTTAACTGTAGGATCCTATAAAATAAAAATTAAATTACATACTTTCATATTTCTAAAACAATGAGCCAAGGCACAGTTATAATCAGATCAAGCCAAACCAAACTCTGGCAATGTAAATAACTTAGTGACCAATGTCTGGGATTGACTCATGAACTCCTGGCCTCCAAAGCACTTGATATATCCACTTTGCTGACTCTGCCAGCCCTAGTACACATAGCTCCTTTTGTAGGTTCACACTGGTATCATGCCACAGCTGCTGCTGTCCTTGGTGGTCATCCCACGGTGCTGATACCTCTAAAATGTTGAGGTCTCCATTGCAACTGGGCTGTACCTCCACTAATACCCTCTCCTGGGCTCAGTTCAGGGATTTTGATCTTGCTACATGGTACAAGCCTCAGCTTCTCTCCATGACCCCTTCAATCCTGGGCTTTCTATTGCAACTGAGGTTGCAACTCACCAATGACTTTCCCTTGCTTCTCTCCAGGGACTCCAATCCTGCCACACAGTGCCTTGGGTGCCCTCTATGACTCCCTTCAAGTCTGCAAAGTCAATACCACTTGGGTGGTTCTTAACACTACCAAGTTCAAATGCCAGCATGAGATGTATCCATAGCTGGTTATTAAGCCCCAGATGATCAGCACCACAGATTTTTAACTCAGCATTCCTTCAAGCTCCCACACAACAGCCCTCTGAGCTCTGAGCACTCAATGGCTTCTCTAGCCCAAAGTTCAAAAGCTACCACAATTCTCTCCAAAACACATTGCCAATTCTGTCACAGCAAAATCCCACTTCTGGAGCCAATTTCTGTTTTAGGATTTCTGTTGCTATAATGAAGCACCAAGACCCAAATCAACTTGGGGAGAGAAAGGGTTTATTTCACCTTACACTTCCAGGTAACAGTCCATCCTTGAGGGTAGTCAGGGAGTAAACTCAAGGCAAGAACTGACACAGAGGCCATGAGAAATACTGTTTACTGGCTTATTGTTTTCTTATAGCACCAGGAAAAACAGCCCAGGGGTGGTACTTCCCACAGTGAGCTGGGCTTCCAACATCAATCATCAACCAAGAAAAGGTACCACAGACCAATCTGGTGGGAGAATTTTCACAACTATCCTTTTCCCAAATGACTCTTGGCTTGTGTCAAATTGACAGAAAACTAGCTAGCCCAGGAACTAAGAAGATAAACCTGAGAGCAGTACACATGATGGGAGCCTAGCTTGTGATGTTTCCGAAGGAAGTTTGAGAGTTCCTTAAAGACTCATCAGGGCTGTTTGATGTTTTGAATTGAGAATCTGTGGTTCTGGTTAGCTGGAGCTGAATAATTGGCTATAATTAACAAGAGACTAGAACCATTGAGTAAAACCTTGGCTTTGCTGGGACAATCAATGCAGATAAGCTGGTGAGAAATCAGTGGTGATTAAGAAGAGACCAAAATCATTAAAGTGAAATTGTCTGGGAAGTGTTTCCTCAGGATCAACACATAGAAGCTGTAGTTCAGGGGTGGGCCAAGGCTTCCTCTCATACTGGCCATCAAATTTGGTATATGTAAGAGAGTCCCAGGTGGTGCTGGCTTTGAAGGCATGAAGGGGTCATGAAGAACAATTGAGGCTTGGCACTGTGAAAGTCTGGCAAAAGCTATTTGTAAGTGTGCAGCCTCGGTTAAAGTAGAAGTCTCAGGATTGAGGGGATCATAGTGAGAAGGTTTGGCACCATGTGACAGGATTAGAGTCCCTGCACAGAGCTCAGAAGAGGCTGTTGGTGAGAGTGCAGCCAGTTGCAGTGTAGACCTCAGCATTTTGGAGATGCTAGCACCATGGGATGATTGACAAGGCAGAAGCCCTTGTGGAGCAGAGCTGATCTGAGCCTAGGAGATGAGCTCTGTGTACTGTGGCAAGCCCTAGAAGATTGATAGTCCCAGAAATGTGACACTGAGCTTTGGGCTGTTGAATTTGGGGTTTGCTTTTATTTGGTTGTAACTCTGCTCTGGTTCTTCTCTTTTGGAATGAGGAAGTATGTAACTTACTTTTGAGACTTTGAACTTTTGAGTAGACATTTGAGTTTTAGAGAGACTTTGAATATTTTAAGAGAATGAACTTTTAAATAGTTTGAATTTTTAAGGACTGTGAGACTTTTAAGAGTTGAATATCTTATATTGTGATATTGATATTAATATGAGATATTGGGGGTGAACAAGAAAGGAAAGGTTATGGTTTAACAATAATGTGTTTGTGTGTCAAGTTGACAAAGAGTCAATTGTCCTGGTTAGTTTTTATGTCTACCTGTTATAAGCTAGAGTCATTTAGGAAGAGGGAACCTCAATTGAGAAGATGTCCCCACAAGACTGACCTCTGAGCAAGCCTAGGTATCAAAGACTACTGGAGTCTAATCCCTAATAGCCTTTTCCCAGGGTCCATGGAAGAACCTAACAACCAGCTGAGGATCTAATCTTAATGATATCAAATTAATCTATGTACACAAAACTCTTTATTCCATTCACTTTATTCTTCTGAGTCAATTTTCTCTCTACACAGCTTCTATTCTGCTCTCTTACTTAGTTCCTTTCTTGCCTGATTTCTCTCTACATTTTTATGCTGTTCCCTCTATGTGCTATCTTAATTCCTTCACCTAGTTCTGCCCCACCTAGGTTCTCATCCATCTAGTTCTTTCCCATCTTAGCTCCTCTCCATCATAGTTCCTCTCTTTATTCTTCTAGGTTTCTCTCCCTTGTTCTTCCCCATTTAGTTCTTCCCATTTCCTTCTTTCTCATCTAGTTCTTCCTCATCTTGTTCTTCCCCATCTTCCATCTCGTTCCTCTAGTCCTCTCTTCTAATCTCCTCTTTCCCAATCCCCTTTCCCAATGGAGTTGAGGTCTCCATTGCAACTGGGCTGTACCTCCACTAATACCCTCTCCTGGGCTCAGTTCAGGGATTTTGATCTTGCCACATGGTACAAGCCTCAGCTTCTCTCCATGACCCCTTCAATCCTGGGCTTTCTATTGCAACTGAGGCTGCAACTCACCAGTGACTTTCCTTTGCTTCTCTTCTGCAATCTGCAGTTCTCTGGCTCTGCTGCTGGTCAGGCAGGGCAAGTCTGCTTGGTAGCTAGGCAACCTGTGTCACAGCTAGATGTACCTGGTAAGTAAAAGCCCTTTAGTTCTGGGTTAATTGTTAAAGGGAGATCTAGAATTAGAGATAACACTTGGAGGAGAGAAAGGTTAAGCTTACTTAGCACATTCATCAGGCCTTCACTAACAGATAGTCTGGATGCTTATCTGTCTGTAGTCAGTTCTCAGAAAGTCTGGAAAGTAGCTCAGATAAGATACTTTTGTCCAGAGAAGGTCCTGGCTGGATGTTGCTAATGACAATAATTACAGAAAGGCCTGAAATTAGGGGTCAGGCTGTGTGACTGCTGTTAGCACAGTTGGGAGGGGTATATCCAAATACTTTAATTGTATAGGGAAAATTGTGCCCAATGAATGATCAAGCACACTGTTCTAGGAATGGAAAAGCTACAATAGCACATAAGAAATTCATAGCAGGAAACGGCTAATATTCAAAAGCCGGTATCACCACGATTCCTTGGCTTTGTCCTCTGGAAACGCCCTTGGCTTCCTCCAGGGATAGCTTTGTCACAGTCAGCTGAATTTTTACTTCCTATTTCTGAGGCCCGCAGCACTTGGGGGGCATTTTCTTAATTAGTGACTGATGAGGGACAGCCCAGCCCATTGTGATTGGTGCCACTCCTGATTAGGTGGCCCTGGGATAGTATAAGAAAGCAAACTGAGTAAGCCAGGGGAAACAAGTCGGTAAACAGCACTCCTCCATGGCTTCTGCGAAAGTTCCTGCCTCCAGGTTCCTGCCTTGAGTTCCTGTCCTGACTTCCTTCAGTGATCAACTTGATATGGAATTGAAAGTGAAACACCCTTTCCTTCCCTAGTTGCTTTTGGTTATGGCGTTTTATCATAGCAATAGAAAGCTAAGATCAACGAAGACAAATAAACAAACAATCAAACAACCAAAATGCCACTTGTTTTTTTTCTATCCTGACACCTCCCCTCACCAGCAAGTTTCCAAGTTAGACTGCTCATTCCTCTGTCTCTTATCCCTCTATGCCTAGCATTTTATTTTCTGTTTCTGGCTTGCTTAGACTGTCTCACCACAGCCCCATTCTTGATCTCCCAAATTGGCCCAGTGCACCAGCACTCAGCAGGTTCTGTTTCAGATGCAGGCAGCAGTGTTATCCCCTGAGCTTCAGGAGGAGGTACCAGCAGTCTGTCACTGAAGAGTCGGGAGCAGAACCTGCAGCCTGAAGCCTACAATGTTGTGATTCTTTGTTGAGTGGTCCTTCCTCCTTTTCTCCTGGAATCTAGCCAAGGGGGCCTTTCTGATGTGCTTAAGAATGTCCATGTGTTCCCAGGGAGCACTCCAGCTCCTGCACTCCAGTCTCCTTTTCGATTCTCCCTCCTGAAGACTCTTCTCTAGCTCCTATGATTTCTGAGGCTTCCTTAAATCTATCTACACTTCCCACCTTATATACATTTATAATCACACAATGTTAACAGTCTGTACTTGCACCAGGCACTCTCCAGTACGCTATCTCCTAGCATCTCGAAGAAGAAGATGCTGCTGGGATTATTATCCCACACTCTGCTGATTAGTCTCAAAGAATGACTTGTTCTAGGTGAAGTCACACTGTTGGCATGCGGCAGGGCTAGGATTTTAAAAAAGAATCGGGACTTCCAGCTCCAAGGCCTGAGCTCTTTGCTTCACACTGTTAAAGTATCAGTATATTTTTGGTCAAGCATAAAAATAGCCCCTAATGTAAACAAAAGCATAAAGGCTGGATGACTGTGTTGGTGACAGAAAAGAGATATAACGAAAGGATACAATGGCACATCCTGTCGGGACCTCTTCACTGCGGAAGAACAGCTTCTCCAAAGAGCTGGCAGGAAATGTTGGGTGTCCATCACAGCCTTTCTAGAACATTAGTCTTTTCTGTTCTGTGTGGGTTGAGGCTCTTGCTGCTGCAGCGGGCCTGCCAGCTCCTCCTCCCTTCCTCGGCTTCTTCCAGGAACGTCACACACACAGTGCTATGTATATGGAGACAATTCAATGACTTTTCACTGGGCTGGGGAAGGAGTCCCTTCTCGTGGGACTTAAATGCAAGCCTTTGGTTGATTTTGGATTTGTACCTCCAGTAAAACAAAATCAAAGACCAAAACTCAGACTTGAAAGCAGAGAAAGGCTTTTTCCACATGCCTACCCAGGTGCCTTTGATGAGGTTGGGGGAGAGAGGCAAACTCCTACTGTGGTCCCTAATGGCCCACAGCCACCTGGCCTGAGTATTCACTGCTTTTACATGACTTCCTTGTCAGAAAGAAGTCCCTAGTGCAGTGTAAACATCAGGAGTGAGAGAAAACACAACCCCACAGCGCATACATACGGCATGTATGCATACACAGCGGCAACACCAATGCCAGGACCATGCGCTTTCCCTGCAGCCCTGCCATGGATGAAGAAGAGATGAGCTACCGGAGCCCCTGCAGTCCCATGGGGCGCCATTGTTTGCACTGTTTACAGGTCCATGGGATTTTTCCTCATCTCAGAGGACGGTGGAAGGCAGCGGGCTGATTTCAGCCATTTCTGTGTGATGGTCACAGGGCATTACAAGAGCCAGAGTCTGAGAAGACTGAACCCTCCCCCAAAGCCACTGAGCCTTAAGGATAGGGATGGGTTCAAGGGAAGGAGGGACAGGAAATGGAAATTCAGTTCAGCTAAGTCTAAACCTCATTTAAAATACATTTTGGTAAGGCTCCAATTATGCTTCTCCACAGGGCATTTTTTTTTTTTTTACAACGCTCTAAATGTAAAAGTTGGAAAGAGAATCCAAAGGAAAACAGTCTAGTGATACCTAAAGCCTAAAATAAGCTCAAAATGATCTTAATTATTTAAGTACCTCAGGCTAAGTGAAGTCTGAATGCTTTGTAAGGGCAAATGTGAATCAACCTCCTCACTCACAAAAAAAAAAAAAAGCTCCGGTGGGTGACTGGGGCAATGAGTTACATCTCAGGTAGACCACCTTCTAATGCCGCTGTTCGAAGTATGACCAGCTGTCACGTGGGGATAGTGCAGCCAATCCCGGCTCTCCAGACTTGCTGGGAGACTTAATGTGCACAGCTCTCTAGAAAAAACAAGTCACATAGTCTGCCTGTGTCGTGGGATGAGGAGGGCGGATATTCTGGGACTTCCCAGCACATTACTGTCCACACTCACCCTCTGTTCTCTTCGTGACTTTTATATGCACGGGACTCAACCACCCTGTTCTTCATCACTCACTGTCTTTTTGGTTTTGTTTGTTTAGTTCTGTTTTACAGGGCTGGGGGTTGAACACAGAACCTCACTTATGCTAGGCAAGTGCTCTGTATACCTGATCCCCATTTTGTTTTTCCTGTTTTGAAACAGGGTCTCCTTAGGTTACCCAGCAGGGGTGGCCTTGAACTCATGACCTTTCTGACTAGCCCCTCACATAGACTACCTTGGATTGTAGGCCTGTGCACTAGGCCTGGCTCATATAATTCATTTTGAAATTCCATTCCCCAATTCTAGGCCTTTATGGAGGCCTAGAATTCCCAAAGAATTCTTTCCCAAAGAATTTTTTGACTCACTAGTGCCCAGAAAGGCCAACCACAGAAACACGTCCTAAGAACAAATCAGCTGGAGAAATGAGCACCAGGTCTCTGGTGTCCTCGGGGCTGAGAAGCCTTGGGGTAGCGAAGCTGATGTACTTGTGTCCCTCAGTCACTCGGGATTTCTCATAAGTAGTTTGGTCACACAAGCCACTTTTTCAGATCTTACCTATTAATACCCCAAATGTAGCTTAGAAAATGTTCCAGAGGACGAAGGTGATGATGATGCTAATGATGAGGACAGGGACGTGCTGATGATGTCCATCAATTAAATGCTCTTCTACTGTCAGGTGTAGACATTTGATTGTAGCAATCAAATGAGGCAGATGGCAGAGCCAGACAATGAGACTGACCAAGGAGAGTGTTTTGCCCGAAGTGCCATAGCTAGTAGGTGTGGAACTGGTCTATGAAACCAGATCGTGGCTATACTCTCACTTCAAAGGCTCTTTCCTGCTCTCTGCACATAGGAGCCTGTGTCGTGACATCCCTCAGGGGCTCAGACAGGAGAGGCTGGCCTCTGTTCTGTACAGCAGAGGTTAGAGTTGGTTTGGTGGGCAGCCATCCAGGTTGTGGTGAACAGCAGACAATAAAATAGTCTAGCTAGACCCTCTCTCTGCACAGAATATGTATGAGATGAGTTGGTTTGAACCACATTATCTCCAACAGGCAGCACCATGAGGAGTTTGGAACAGGCCAGGGGCCGTCCTTGTAATGAATTTACCCCCCTCTCCCAGCTCCAGAGCTTTGCATTCTGGGTGCACAAAGCTGTTTAGGTTGCTTGGCTCCTCACTGCTGGAAACCTGTTGTGGTGCCTGTTGCTATAAACACGTTGCCAATCTGCATAAGTCTGTGACATTGTAAACGTTCCTGAGAGATCTTATCCACATTCTTGGCTCACAGCCCACGGAAGAACCAGGTAGATGTACAGACAATGTGTTTGCTACTCAACAGAGAGAAAGAAAAGATGAAGCTTGCTTCTGCTCCCTGTGCAGGTGGATGGGGCAAGAAATGGAACGTGCACCCAGCCCAGTACTATAGCGAGCTTTGTTTTGCTTTCAAATTATTTCAGAGTTATTTTTCTTGTATCACCTAAGCCACCTGTCACACTTGAAAAGAGGGAATGGGACTATTAAGATTACCTAAATGGATTTGTGCTTTGGAACAGCAGATCTGAGTGCTGGAGCCTCAGAACAGGAGGAAGTTTACAGATCCACCATGTCCACAGGTGACATCTTGTAGAGGTGGAACCTGAGGCTGGGGACCTACACAAGATGGAAGAGTCCAGCTAGAAGCAGACAGGACTGGACTTCCATTCCCAGGATCCCTATCACTTTCCCAAAAACTCCAGGCAAATAAGCCATCCACTCACTCTGCAGACAGAGTGAAATATCTGTACATACCACTACACAGAACTGAATCCTTTGGCATCAGAGCCAAGCCTTAAAGAGTTCCGGCCTCCCTAAGTCTCCTCCAGCCTCTCCAGCTCCTGATATTAGCCAACCCTTTAGGGCCACCAACCCTGAGCTAGTAGGGCTAGTGTGCCTTCTAACAGTTTTGTTGAACCTCTAAAACCCCTTAATGAGGTAGGTGTTATTATCTCTGCTATTTGGATGTGGAAATTAAGCCAAATAATGTGCCCCACGTGCACAGCTGGGAGGGAGACTGGGATTAAGCCTAGGCCCCTGAGTGGGAGGTTGGGTGTCATCCACTTCATGGGCTTTTGGAGAGACGAGAGTACACAGGAAGTTCCTTTGCCCACACTTCGCTTTGCAAAGCCAGGTCCCAACCCCTGGTGTCTGCCCCAAGTCCTCCTCCATCACCTGCACTAAATCCAATAGAAATAGATCCTACTACACACTGGTGTCTTACATTTTCATTTACTTCAAATGGCCTCTGCTTAAGAGGGACCTGAGCATCAGCTTCTATCGTGACAGCAGCCCCCAGACACCGACTTCTAGATGTCCTCATACTTGCCAAGCAGATGGTACTCAAGAGGCTCAGAAGCTGTAAGGACCACCTCAGCCCGATAAATTGATGAGCAGGATGTTTGCCCTGCTTTGTCTCAGAGCCAGGTATGAGAATTCTGCGTCCTGTCACCCGCCCAGTCAACCACAATTCTTGTGATGGCTGTTTGCCCCCACCCGCTGGTCTCCCTCTACATATTGAGAGGTCTCCAACCCAACACGTTAGCAACAGGACGCACCACAAAGGATAGTTGGAGTGAATAGGGTAGCAAGGGAAAAAGGAACCCAAGAAACCCAGGAAGCCATGGGCTTGGGCCAGGGTCAACTTCCTCTGGGGGACCTGTAGCTTGTGCCTGTCTTGCTGGCTCACTTCCGGGCTTCCCATCTTCACTCGAAGCAGGGGGACAGAGCCAAGTGAAGGACGGTGACAACCCATGGGGAAAACCAGACTTCCTCTTCCGTTCCTGTATCCATCTCGAAGTTGTCTCTGGGCAGAGCACTCCGGCCTGAAGCACCATTATCCAGTGGGGAGGACACCTGCCCTGCTGGAGCGAGAAGCTGGGAGAGGCAACCACAGGCCCACAGAGCTGGCCTAATGTCCAGGCTAGTGGAAGCAAGGAGATGATGGGGAGGGAGGGAATGAGTGTTTACTGAGCACATACTACCTGCCAAGAACTTGACAGCTGTAATCTTACTTAATCCTCACAGAAATCCTATGAGGTAGGAATTATTATCCCTTTTGTGTCAATGAGGAAACAGAGGGTCAGCAAGGTTAGGTAATTTTCCTGGGGTCACATGACGCCTGGGGTGGAGCCAGAATGGAAATGCATGTCTTTTGATTCCAAATTCTATGGTCTTTCTAAGAGCCCTGGTACCCCATGGGATCAGCTCCAAAGTGCGGAGGCTGACGCTTGAGCAGGTCGCCTGGTGAAGCTGAGTAGCTGCTCAGTTTTTCAGTGTCCTACAGTTACAGATGAGGATAAACATAGTACTGGTCTCCCAGGGTGCCTGTGGCCTAAGTGAAGTGTGCTTGTAGAGTACTGGAAGCGAAGGCCAACTTCTCACAAGTCGTCTAAAAAAGAAAGCTTTCGTTCCTCCACCACCCCACCCTCCCACCCCACCCTGCCATCCTGTCCTGGACCCCGGTTTTCTGGTGAAATGGGCGTTGCACTGTGTGATGCCCAGTCTCTCCAGCAGGATGTCCCATTCTGCTGATTGGCGCTTAGTTCAAGTTCTTCCTTCAACCTCCCGCTGGAGCTCCCCTGTGGGTTCCTGGTTTTATATCACCACAGCTGCATCCTGGGGTCGGACTTATTTCTTCACTGCATAATGCCCCACCCCACCCCCCCAGCCTCCCGCTCTGTGTTTTGCCCTTCTGGGATTACCTTTGATTTCTTCTGCCAATTTGAACTCCACACTTCTCTCGAGGGCAGGTAGGGATCTCAACTCTTCCATGAGATCACGCTGGCAGCCTCGCTGTGGGCTAACCCCCTTCCCATAATTCCCCACGACTTGTGAAGCCCATGCTAAGTTACACAGCTTCCAAATGGCTTACATTGTCTTCCTGAAGTCTGTTTGATTCACTAAGTTCCCTCAAGGGCAAGGACCTTGTTTTCTCCTTCCTTGGAGCTGCAGTGATACCAGCAAGGTCCTGGACACATGCTTGGTCATTTCCTTCACTATAGTGGTTGAGCTCCCACCTAGGAGTGCCTCTCTGTAGGATTCTCAGAACTAGGGAAGTGGGTTCTAGATCATGTCTGCTCTCATGGAGTTATCAGGGGAAGGAGGGAGCCAACTGTGAAACATGACCCGGGCATCGCTGACTATAATGAGTACTGTAATGAGACAAGGGTTCTGCCTAGAGAGTGGGCAACAGTTCTGCCGGGAGTTCAAGGGTGCTAGCATGGAACAGAGTGGGGGGCGGGCAGAGTAAGAAGAGGCAGAGTGTACTGACTTCTCTGAAGGCCCCCTCCAGTGTGTCTTGGGGAAGGGAAATGTCCTGCCAATGACGGGTAAGAAGGGGGTGGAAAGGACCTGTCAGTTCCCCAGTGGCAGCGGCCTTCACCTCTCGTGGGGATGAGAACATGAAGGGCTGGTGAGTGTAAAAAGACCCTTCTTCGTTTTGTGTAAAGATGTACTTTAAAAAAAAAAAAAGTGTAATTGTTTTTAATGTTTACTTTTCTTTTTAGTTCGTTTGATTATGTTTTTAACTCCTTACTTGATAAAACAAAGATCCAGCTTGATGTAAGGGACATTGTCTGATTATCAGAGGCGCTGCTAGCTCTCCACTGAAATGGAACAGCCCCAGACTGCGTGTGGTCCCACCTACCCACGCTCAACTGTTGCCCCAAAACAGTAATAGAAAATTCTGGAAACACACAGTTAACAAGTTTTAGTGTTCCCTATGGGGCATGGGTCTACTTGTTCTATTTTATTATTAGCTTTTGGGACTGGCCTCTCGCTGTGCAAATTTACGTTAATATCGATTAGAGGTGTGTAAGTGTGGCAACAGACGTGGATGTGAGGTTGTGAACTGAGACAGTTCACGGACCACTGAGTCTCAGGATGTGTCCCCATGGATAAAGGGATCCACCCTAGCCAGAAACAAGAAGGAAGTACAATGTGGAGTTCTCGTCCAGGGACAGAACTACTAAGTAAGTGACTGCTGCTGTCTACAGCGGGGGCAGCAGACCCCTGGGGGAGGCCGTGACTTGCTTTGATGGTTCTAATCCCTGTCCTCCCCTGTGAGAGCTATAAGCTACCCCAGGTGCCCACCCTCACTCCTCTTCTTTGTGCTCCTCCCCTCTTCCAGCAGCTTCCATGGCTGCCTCTCCCTCCCAGGGAGCACTGGAATGTGTCCTTCCTCCTTTCCAGGCCCGCTCAGGGCTTATCGCTGATCTCCTGTCTTTCAAAGCCAGAGCTGACAATTGTGATTTCTCATCTCCAGGTGCAAAGGAAATTGCCCTGTGTAAGTGTCTGCGCATCTCAGGTCCTCACCCCCAGGGTTGCTCACAGCCTGTCAGCCGAATCTGCACTAATGAGATTAAAGTTGGAACTTCCAATGATTTTTTTTTTTTTTTGCACCGAGCTGTCCAAAATTCTTGCCATGAGTACCTGCGTGAGTTGATAGGGTAATAATTTCAAATCAAAAGAGTGTCCCTTTCAGGGCATTTTAGTCACATTCTGGAAACAAGAGAGAAGTTGAGTGGCCCCAAGACAAAAAAAGTGCATAAGGAAGTGTGTGCGGTGGACCCAGGCCGGCTTCCCCGGTGCAAAAGTCCCTCAGGTCCTGGAGGGTAAGATTCATTCCTGGGAATTAATTTCTTCTTAAGATTTGAATTTTCCTTCACAGATGGCTTGTATCGGGGCCTCACAGGAGTTTGGGGTAAAATGGAAATAATCAAAATGAAATGCAGGGCTGGAGAGATGTCTCAAGGCTTAAGAGGCTCCACGTTCTTGAAGAGGACTCAGCTCCCAGCACTCATGTCAGGCGGCTCACAGCCACCTGTAACTCCAGAGGGTCCAGCGCCGTCTTCTGATCACAGCAGATGTTTACATGCATGAGGTGTGCCTAAGCTTACCAAGGCACATGCACATACACATAAATGAAAATAAATAGATAAATGAGAACAAAGGCGTCTCGAAGCAGGAGGTAGTGACCAACCTGGAACTTCACGAAGAGAGCAGGACCGACTGGGAATAGTGACAGAGGGGACGTCAAGGAGTGCTCCAAAGTGGACATTAGCCCCTGGACAAACGGGCAAAGGTATTGATTCTACCTGACAGGACCGGGAGGTGAGTTCACAGGCTCCCAAGTGATCCATCACCTTGGAGGAAGAGCCGAGACTCAGAGTCTCACCTGTACCTCCTCTGGGGCCAGTCTCACCCTTTAAACCTGTATCCTCAAAGATGAAGGTGGCCCTCCTTAGGCTCCTTCGAGTTCCAAATCCTTTTCTAAGATGTGAAACCTGATGGTCTCGTCCTGCTGTGTGGACTCCCTGAAACTCACGTTGAAGCCTGAGCCTGAGCTGGGCTTTAGATTGCTGGAGTCAGTAATGATCCAACTGCAAACACATCTGCGGCAGCCCACAAGAAAGCCCGGAACCGCTAGGAGTGACAAGGGACATTCTGTAAACGAGTGTTCCAGAACAAACAGTGCTACCTGAGGCTGCCCTACAGGCTTCAAGTAGAGCACACTGAATTTTAGAAGACATCTCTGTTTTCCATTGCTATAACGAAATGCCCAACAGTGAATAATTTATAAGTAAACGTCCAAAAACACAGAGTTGGCATATGCTCAGCTTCTGGTGAGGGTTTTGTGCTGCTTCAACGTAGGCTGGAGAGAGCAGGTGAGCAAGCAGGCCCATGTGGGGTTAGCAAAACACAAGGGTAGGCCTGCTTTATAGCCATCTGATCTGGAGGGACTAGTCCAGTCCCAAGACAGTGAGAACTCACACAAGAGAGCCATGATCTTTCTCAAATTCCAATGTGTCTTTTGGAGAGGACACTTATAGCAGAAAGGTCTAGAAGGATCTATGCACCCTTCATGTCCACTTCTGGGTCTTTGGTTCTATGCTCTTTCCATTTCCTTTTCAGCCTTCTGCATTTCCACTCATGGACAGAGGTCCTCCTCCATGATCCTTTATTGGTGACGCCTGCTCTTCTCACTGAGGCAGAAGCCAGGCATATGCCTCCCTGTAGCCTGTCCCTATGGTGTAGAATGCCTGTGTCTAGATTCTTTGTTGTCTGCCAGAATGTCAAGATGATGAGCAGAAGTCAGAAGGGAGGTGGACCCATGCTTCCATGGGAGTGAACCCTGAAGACATTATGCCAATTGCATAAACCAGTCGTAAAAGACAAACATTACTGGATGTCACTCACGTGGAGTCCCCAAGGTGTCAAGTTTACAGAGAATATAGAATGGGAGATGTTGAGGAAACCTATTCAAAGCTTCAGTTGGAAAATCAAGGTATCCTGGAGATGCGATGGTCACATGTGAATGTGCTTAATGCTGCAGAACCGTGTGGTGTAAAGTGGTGCACTGGATGCCCTGTGTACTTTACCACAATAAAGAAAAAAGTTGATTCCCCCTCCTCCTCCTCCGGGCTTCTTCCGCCAAGTTGTCCACTTGTAAAAATCCGCTAATTTTAGCTGATTTTACTCTGTCAACAGATCTAGTGAGTTTCCATGTGCAGAGTTAAGAAGGAGATGTGGATACATTGGCACTCCACTTGGCTTTAAAGTTTTGGGGGATATTTTTGTGCAGTGCCTACCCATGGGTTCTGGATGTTGCTCAGCAACATGAGAAGGAGGTGGTGATTCAATGGTATAACTAACTCAGTTAAGGGGTGGTGAATTGGGGTCGGGGGAGCAGAGGTATCAAAATAGCTGGGACTGATAGGAGTGTGCACTCTGCTCCACTGACTGAGAAAAGAATGGGGCAATGGGAAAGGGAGGTGGTGAGTGGAAGTTAGACTACTATGGAGCCCTTCTCACTGGGGGCTGCCAGTCCCTACTGTGAGTGACTCATAGGAACCACAGATGTTGAAGCTTCATTGACACCTCAGGAAAGTAAGCTATCTTATCTCTTCTGCTGCCTCTCACTCTGTCACTTCCCACTAACTCTTTCTATTGGCACAAGCAGCTGGAGTGCCAGGAGCACCCTGCTAATTAATTGCCCATGACCTGTGAGCACAGGTATGAGTTAGTCAAGATTTCCATGCTTCCCATGGGGAAATACATGCTTCGGGTTGCAATGGCTTCCCTACTGGTCCAGATTCTGAGAACCTCTATACCCAAGACAATTTTGTGGCACCAGCTCCTTTCAGTACAGTAATTCATACTTCTTGGAGACCTACTTCCCAACAGGATGAAATCACTTGGAAGTACTCCTCAAAGGTTAGAATCAGAGCTAGAGATGGCTCAAAGGTAAAGAGCACTGGCTGCTCTTTCAGAGGACCCAGGTTGGATTCCCAGCACCCACACGGTGGTTCATGACTGTCTACAACTCCAGTGTCAAGGGATCTGACATCATCTTCTGGCTTCCATAGGCACTGCACAAACATGGTGCACAGGCATGTGTCCAGATATACACATAAAAATAAATAAAGTTTCAATTTTTAAAGGTCAGTGTGCTCTGGCTGGGGTGCAGATTATAAAATGATGGTCCCGAGGTCTTCAATATTAGGGCCCCAGCATCTCCACCCTTAGGTGTGTGTCCTTGGGAAATGAGAAAGCCTGTCCACACCACAATTTAGAGATGCATGTTTATGGAAGCATTATTTGGAATATACAAAAGGTAGAAGTAATTCAGAGGAGCTGTGAATGGGTAAATGAAACTTGATGTATCCGTAACGTGGAACAGTATTCAGCTGGTATAAAGGGATGACTACAAGATGGGAGAAACTCTGAACACACTGTGCTAAGTGAAAGAAGCCAGTCACAGAGGACAGTGAACTCTGTAATTACAGTCACATAAAATGCTCAATACAGAAAAGTCTGCAGAGATGGGAGATATGTGGTTTCTCAGGGACGATGGGTAAAAGAGACAGAAAAATGATAGCAAAGCACACAGTGCTTCTTCCTGAGATAATTAAACACAGATATGTGAGTATAATGTACCCATTGAATGGAAAGCTTTAAGTGGATGAATTTTATGCTATGTGACTTATCAACAAGGCTATTAAAAACCTCACAATACCAAATTGTTACAAAGACATAAGATTATATTGTTATTAGTGAAATAATTTTCCAGCTCTGCTTGAAGCTGACTGGGTGGGTGACCTCTGATCTCTTCCTTCCCTCTTTTGACCCTCATGCCACCCTCCACTGGGTTGGGCCATCTTTCTAGCTCTGCAGCATGTCACACAGGGGTCAAGTCAGTCCATTTACCATTCCTCAAGTAAGCATCCCTCTCTGAGCATGCATCTACCCAGAACCACATGTTCGTTCTCCCCTGGATCTATCCACAGCTCCATGACTGTCCTCCCATGACTGTCCTCCCAGGGATCTAGTCACAGCCCCATGGCTTTCCAAAACTATCTGTCCTTAATGGTCCTGCTCACACAGCTCCATGTCACAGCCCAATGCTGGCTCTTGTCTGTCTAGGACCTCAGACACGGTACTTATATTTTCTGGTCTTTGCTTCTTTTTCTTAAAAACTGACAGTATCAGGCTCCCATCATAATCTGAGGAATGATTCTTAAAGATGTTCTGGATTCCTGGAGATGTTTTCAAAGTGGAGTGATACAGTCAAGTGAAGCTGAGAAACATTGAATTAAATAGGTTTCCTCACCATGGGACTTCTTAAAGCCTTTAAAACATAATATTCAACCTTTCTTGGGCTTTTACACACACACACACACACACACACACACACACACACACACACACACATACACACACACACATCTTTCCCCAAATAATTAAGACCAGAATATGCTAGAATGATTGATCTTTAAGTATCCTTCTGTAAAGATCCAATACAATTTTTAAAAGTTAGCCAAGCTGGGGAACTAAAAAAATGCACATGGATTTATACCCTGGTTCTGCCCCTAGCTTGCTGTCTTCGTCAGGTCAGGCTGCTGTAACAAAATGCCAGAGACTAGGTGGCTTACAAACAACAGAAACTTCTTTTCACAGTTCTGGTGTGATGAATGTCTACTTTCTGATTCGTGGATGATGACTTCTCAGTGTACCATCTCATGCTAAATAGGAGGGTCTCGCTCAGACCTCCTTTCTATGGACACTGACCCCTTTGTGAGGAATCTGCTATCCTGGCTATCCTGACTGAATCACCTCGCTAAGATTCCATCACCTACCATCAATTTGAGCTTGGGTTTCTCCAAATGAATTGTGGGAGAATCTAATAATCAAGCCCGATACACTTGCCATGACTTTGGGCAAGTGGAAATTTCAGTATCTGTTTTCTCACCCTCAGTGTGGAGGATGGATGCCTTATCTACACTCCCATGGGAGGAGGAGTGGACACACATCCCCAGTACCTAGCACTTGGAGGAAGTGGATATAACTACCTCGACATATTGTTTCCTTACTTTCCTGTCATCCTTGAGAGCCTTACCACACCCCAGCCACCAGCACACCACCCCAGCACCCACACTCTGCCCCGAACATGATTCACTGCATATGGATTGGGATTCATCTTTATGTGCTTGCGTGCGTGCGTGCGTGCGTGCGTGCGTGCGTGCGTGGGTGCGTGCGTGGGTGGGTGTGTGTGTTTTACCTACATGCATGTCTGTGTACCACATGCATAGTGCCAACAGATTCCAGAAAAGGCCATTGGATCCTCTGTAATTGAAACTATAGTTGGTTAACTATTAGCAGCCATGTGGGTGCCAGGAACTGAACCCCAGTCTGCTGCAAAAGCAGCCAGTACTTTTAACTGGTGAACCATCCATTTTCAGCCCCTGATTCATCTTATTAAGGTGAATGAATGGTGGGCATTTTTTAGGAAGAAAACATCATTTTACCTTCTGCTGATACTTCTGTATTGGGTCACCTCCACACAGGGCTGTGCAGGAATAAAATCCCCACCTGGTTTTCATTTGGGGTTTGGATTTTTAGCCAGGCATATCCTGGGGCAGCTCAGAGAGGGAAGACAGATAAAGAGCCCACAGCAAGAGAATTAGAGCAGAACAAATTTATTAAGTATGTATGTTCTTGTTAAGCCTCGGGAGATTCTTAAGTCCCATTTTTTCACACAGTCAGCAAGAAGTATTTGGGAAAGGACAAGCTGGCTAAGGAGTAGGGGGTCAGCTTCCTTGCCAACCGCGCCCTCCTCCTGCTGCTAAAACTTGAGGGGTTTTCTAATGCATGCTCAGGGGATGGGATCATGAAGTATACCACAGCTAAGTGAAGTATGGGGCTAGGCCTTACAGATACAGTTTTTAGAGAAGGCAAGAGGTTCACTCATGAACATGAATTGAAAGGAAAACAGTGCATAACCTGGATGCATTCCTTAAACCCTTGTAGGAGAAATCACTTTCCTGTGCTCTCTGTGCCAAGGTCATTTTCACTCCTTATCCTCATAAACATCGCACAGTCAATGCCTGGTCTTTCCTGATACTGCAGTTTGAGAATGGATTGTCTTCTAAAGGCCTGTGTGTTAAGGCCTGTGGGTCCTGTCCTCAGAGGGCATCATAGGACCCTCACGGGGGACCCTCATCTTCCATTCTTTGTTGCTTTCTATCCATAAAAAGAATGTTTTGCTTCATCCCATGTTCCCATCCTGATAAGCTGCAGGGCCCCAGTCCAGACACTAGAGGAATAAAAATAACAGGTCTTGCCTGATCATGGGCTCAAACCACCACATCAGGAGCCAAAACAACCCTTTCCTCACTGTAGGTTGATTCCCTTAGGCGTTTGTTACAGGGACAACTGGCTGTCGCTTGCTAGAAAACAGGCTTCCTGAGCTGGGATTGAATCTCACTCTCTGCCCTATCATCAACACCAAGCATGATACTGGTGTGGTAGTTAATGAACATGGTGTGTCCTGAATGGTTGAATGGAATCTAGATTGTGACTCTGAACCTAGATGGTGACCCTGGATGGATGAATGGAATCCAGATTGTGACCTTGAACCTAGATGGTGACCCTGAATGGATGAGTAGAATCTAGCTATAACCCTGTTGGACTCTTTGCTATAAGCACTTTGCTAGAGAACTCAAGGCAGACCTTCCCAGAGTGGCTAAGACTGGGTGGGAGTGTACAGTATAGACTGATACAGAGAAGGGAGAAGGCACAGAGCTGGGGACCTGGAGGTAGAGAGATCTACTGAGAACAGGAACTTCCCAACACAGGGCTATGGGCTGTGTGCACATGCTCAGTTCACTCCCAAGAGACTTTGATGGCATGGCGCTGTGGAAGGACGAAAGGCAGGAAGGAGGAGGGGTGAGGAGACTGCTTCATCAATCTTTCCTTCCTGTCACATGTCACTCATCCACCCCGAGGCCAGCTGGAGGCCCACTGTGGCCCAAGACCTGGAGTTCAGCTCAGGGTGTGCTCTATGGGTAATGGGAGCTTAGACTTTGATAAGCCTGGAGCAGTAGGGGAAGCCACAGTGACCATTTGGCCAGTTGGTCATCTATCTCCACACTGTAGAAGTGGACTGATGGAGTTATTAGTCTCATTACCGGGGACTCCATATAAAAAAAAAAAAATGACCCAAACTCTCAGCTTAGATAGTGGGTATATGTGCCCCATAGAGAGACTCCCACCATTTGTGACCTAGCACCACTGCCCATGACCAAGTGGCCTGTCCCCTTCTGCCCTCTTTCTGAAGTAATCTTGTAGCTTGTTCCATGGTAAAGTAGCTAAGAGAGCACAGCACCACTCAGACAGAGGTGGCTACAACCCCTGGCCCGGCACCAGCCAGCTGGGTCATCTAGGACAAAGCAGCCTTTAGTCCCGTGTCTGGAACCAAGCTGGTGTAATTAATAATAATCTCTCATCACCATCATTATGTGTGCACCTAACTGGAAAGGCAGACAGTAGACAGGTCTAAGTCTGGCAACTTAAAAACCATTTATTCTTTTAGCTTGACACGCGATCCTGAATTAGAGCAGAGAGTTTTTATTTATTCACAGAACTATAATGCCAGGGCCCCATGCCTTAATTCCTCGCAGGGCTGCAATGGTGCCAGGGTTTACAACATGGGAAATGAATTCTAATGGTTTGGGGTCACACCAGGGAGCAAAGGGGTTCCCAGTCTCTACACAGACTATCAAGTCCAGTCATGGCATGGAAGATGCAGGACCTCCTGACTCACAAGGAATGTGTGAGCTTGCATGACCGAGATCTCAGGGGGACAGTGTTGAGTGGGCAGGATAGCTCTCCCCCACTCCCAGAAACAGCTCCAACACAGTCCCCAGACTTGTGACTTTGCTACCTTGGGTGGCTCTTGGGGACTTTGCAGATAAGATTCAGCAGTGAAGCCAGCAGTGGAGAACTGATAGCCCTGGGTTGTATTGATGGGGCCCAAGGGCATCGGGAGACGGTCACACATGAAGATGCAGAGAGGGGAATCACAATCACAATCACAAAAGCTACTGTGCTGCCAGCTCTGACGGTGGAGGAAAGGACAGTGAGGCAGGGAACGTGGGTGACCCCTAAGGCTGGAAACGAGAGGAAAACACTTCTTTCTAGAGCTCCTAGACAGAACATAGCTCAGCTGACACCCTGATTTTAGTCCAAGGAGACCCATTTCAGACTCCAACCTTCAGGACTCAAAGGCAATGAATTCATGACTCTGGGAGTTCATTCTGGGTTGTTTTTGAGACAGGGACTCACTCTATAGCCCACACTGGCCTTGGACTTTGAGGTCCTCTTGCCTTCATCTCCCAAGTGCTAGGAATACAGGTGCACACAGCCTACTCCATTCATTTATGTCACTTGAACACAAAATACCGTGAACATTTGTCACAGCAGACACAGGGAATGAATACAAGTGGCAGAAGGAGACACAAGGTCTTTCCTCCTCTGGTGTCAGATGACTCTCCAAAGTTCTTATGCACCCTGGAGGGGAGTGCAAGAAGCACTGCCTCTCTGGCTTTGGTATTTTACAAACGCTTTGGTATTTTACAAATGCTTCAAAGGGTTGCTAAGACAACTTACAAGCCCCCAGAAGAGAAACACAGTCACTAATATCACCACTGCAAACCCTAGGATCTGCAGCGGAGGGAAGGGCTTTGATGAAGACATCCCAGTTAAGGTCGAGTGCTCCAAAGTCTCGCACTCTCTGCACATTGTCCAGCTGTGAGTCTCTGTTAATTCCCGTATTTTTTTATTTTTTATTTTTTTTTATTTTTTTTGGTTTTTCGAGACAGGATTTCTCTGTGTAGCTTTGTGCCTTTCCTGGAACTCACTCTGTAGCCCAGGCTGGCCTCGAACTCACAAAGATCCACCTGCCTCTGCCTCCCGAGTGCTGGGATTAAAGGCGTGCGCCACCACCGCCCGGCTAATTCCCATATTTCGACCATACCAAGGCAGGCCCCATGTCCAGGAGCAGTTAGTGAGCAAAATGGGTTCTATGGTTGTTTTGTTGTTATTATTGTTGTTTTGATTTTGTTTGCTTTGGTGCTTTTTATTTATTTATTTATTTATTTATTTATTTATTTATTTATTTATTTTTGTCTTACTGGGGTTTTTTAGTTAATTTGTTTCTTCTTTTTTCTTTTTTGAGAGGGAGAGAGGAGGGAAGGAGAGAACATGAAGTTGAGTGGTAGGGAGGTGGGGAGGATCTGTGGGGAATTAGGAGAGAGAAAATGTGATCAAAATGTATCCTCCCCTGGCCTCGATTGCACTCAACCAAGGAGATGCCGTTAAGCACCCAGTTTGTTGGGAAGCCTCTATATGTATTACTCAGTCGATCCTTACATAATTTAGTGAACCAGGTACTCCTCTACTCTATGTGAGGGGCAACTGGGCAGAATAAGAACCCCAAGGTCCTGATACAGTCTTGGCGTCTTGAAATGATACAGACTAGGGGTCTTGATCTAGTTCCTTTCTCCACCAGTTAAATAAATAAAAGGCGGGAGAAACCTGGAGCACAACAGAGATCAGCAGAGAAATCTCAAGTACCACAGACAGAATCTGCCAGCTGAAGAAAGACACTTGCTGAGGATGAGGAAACAGCAGCAAGCCGGAAACCCAGGCGCTTCTCCAGGCCTGGGGTTTTTGAGCCTCTGAAGAGCTTTCCTCTCCCACTTCAAGGCTGGTCAGTTTGAAGAAAGCTAGGGTTGCCAAGCAAGTCAAGTGTCTTCACAGGGTTGCGTGGGCCTGCTGCCCTGTCCTCTCCAGGCTCCCCAGTGGTCTTCAGGTAACAGAGCTCTTTCTGTCGTGGCCAGGGGCATCCCCAAAAGAGAGTCCGCTAAAGTTTGCCTGAAAATGATTGGGGATGTGATTCCCACAAGTGAGAGAGTAAAATGGGGTGAATGGGGGGGGGGGGCAAAGGGAACTGTAACAGAGGGTGATGTGAGGAATGGGTCTCTGGAGTGAATCCATCATGGCCTTCAAGCAAGCCCTATGAAATGTCTCCCAAACAGGACATTCAAGTGACAATAAGAAGTATTGTCTAACAGCCGCTATCCAAAGAACTCTAGCTTCCTCAGACTTTAAGTGGTCTACGCTTGAGTATAGGGCAAGTAGCAGGGCCTTGAAAAATTTCACCAGGGCAAACCTTGTCCAAGTCAGCCTGGGATTGTCCCCACATCAGGCTAGACTGAGAGGGGAGGCCGAAAAGATTTTGAGATTGTGTTCTAGAGCCTTCCAGTGCCTAAGAGGACTGGTAAACCTCATTAAATAAAGGGCAGGAGCCTGCACCACTGAGGCTGTTACCACATGCACTGGCCCGTTCCATGCTGGCCTCCCCGAGTCTGCCAGAAAAGAGCACGTAGAATGTGTAAAACAGGCAAAGCTCACTTTTTCTCCCTCTATATTAATGTAGACTTTCTGGCTCCAGTTTATATTGGAGCATAACCTTGGATGCTGATACATTTGTGTTTCTGGCATGCACTACAGCCAACGAGGAATGACAGGAGACACTGACGTATGTTTCCTAGCCAGTCCAAAATTCCGCACATCCCAGGACATAAGTCCACTACTGAAAAGCATTTATATGCTGTGGAGTAAAGCACTCCAATGTATTTTGTTAACCTTCAGAATGAATCCCATGCAGTATAAATAGTAGGGATTTATAGTCTAGACACGCAGACTGAGGCTCAGCAATGCACCAGTCCATTCAGGCCTGCAGACTACTGGATGTAAAGCTAACATGCAGTCTCAGTCACGATTCTAAACTGGTTCTTTGAATCATATGGCCTGAACACTTTATCCAACTGACCGGCTTTAAGTTCCCGGAGAGCAGGGGTGGTTTACCCAGCTCACAGAGCAGGTATCTGTTGGTAATGGTGAATCCCTGATTATACTGAACTTCAGCTCAGACTCCCAGAGTCTCTTAAGAAGAAACAGGTCCCGGAATCCCTGGTGCTCAGTAATTAGCAAGTATTCAACAGGAGCGTCTGAGCACACAGGGACATGAGAAGCAGCCTGTTGAGACATACAGTAGCGTTCAAGGAGATACAAAGAATTCTTTGTCCTGACTCACCCCAGATATATGAGCCCGAGACCCCATTGCTCTTGAATTCCTCAGCCTTTCCCACAAAACCACAATCAGCACCAGGAAGTTAGCAGAGCCGTGTCAGGAGAGAAAACATTTATTCCTCAGATGCCAAGCCAATTTCAACAGTTGTTCTGAGAACGTCCTTTATAAGGACGCAGTTAAGGCTCCACATTGCATATCTGTCTTCTCTCTGTTCTAGAACAGGCCCTTGGTTTGTCCCCGACTTTCAAGCCCCATGAAGGGCTACAAAGATTGCAAGCCATTTCTTGGGTAGAAGAACTCCCAGTTTGGGTTTGTCTGACTTCTGGTCTGGATTCGACCGTACACCTTTGACAGGAATGTCTCAGGATGACGCTGGGTCCCTCCCACTGCATCCCTCAGATGGTGTCAATGTCTCATGACTGACCACACCCCATTTGATCATTTTAAGATCTGCCCCTTTGCTCTGCTCTGGAGTGTTACATGAATAACAATTATTATAATTATTATAAAATAACAATTAATTATAAATGCATTCAACTTGAATGTGCTGTGTCCTATTTTTCCCTACCAGGTTACTGCTGCTGCTATTATTTATTCTGCGCTCTAGTTATCTCAGATTCGACTAGTCTGAGCCCCCCTCATCCTGCCTGTGTCTGAGTTCCTCCTGACTTGGTACCCTAGTTTCCTTTGTAGTTTCCTGGCCCTACCCCAGAGCTATGCCCTTCCTTTGGGACCTCTGGTTTGTTTTACTGATGACTGTGTTTGGAAACCAGGATCTGAGCCCTAAATGTGCACCTTGATTTTGGGTGTTGCTGTTCCTTGTCCCTTTCAGTAGGCAGAGCCATGACACACAAGTGCATGCGAATTTGCACAGAAGCACACACACACACACACACACATTTATTTCTACCTCTAACTGTATGCTGAGAACCATGAATTCACACTATATATCTTCAACCCAACGCCGTAAGGTGCATTCTAACTTTCTTCTATACCATATTTGTGGCTGCTCTCTTCAACAGTATAAAACTGATCTCCCATTATCACTCCAGATATGCTTGTTTGGCCAGCCATTCTGAGTGCCAACTGTTCCCAGTTGCCTTCTCTCTCACGCAGATGCCTATCCTTCCCTACTCATGCTCTATACCCAATGCAGTTCACACACCCCTCCCCCAATGTGGGCCCCTGTCTCCAAAATTGAAGTTCAGAAAAGAAAAAGAGAGAGCCCTATAGCCTTCATAGGGGGAGAATGTCAATCTCTCTGTCTCTCTGTCTTTCTTTTTCTCTCTGTCTCTCTCTTTCTCTCTGTCTCTGTCTCTCTGTCTCTGTCTCTGTCTCTCTGTCTCTCTGTCTCTCTCTGTCTCTGTATCTCTGTCTCTCTGTCTCTGTCTCTCTCTCTTACACACACACACACACACACACACACACACACACACCAGCCTTACAAGAAAGTCAACTGACGAAGAAGCTAAGCTTAATGTCTATGGGAGAAGTCAGAATGCCCTTGGAGAAGGAGGAAGACTTGGAAAACCCAGAAGAGGACTTTCCAGGGAATTAATAATGTCCTGTAATCTGAAAGCTGATAGAAAGTGAGGTATCGTTAAGAGTTAAAGTTCTCTTTGAAGCGTGATATTACAAAAAAAATAACAAATAGCATGTGGGCATAGAGACCACAACTTTCCTACTTTGCATACGTATATTTGTGATAAAAATCATGGGCCGGAACTGAGACTGGCATAGACGTTTATAGGTGAAGAAACCAAGGTCAAAGAGAGCTAGTGTTCGACAGCACACAGATGAGAACCCACGCTTCCTGACCTGGCCGGGGCCTCAGCATTTCAACCTCAAACCAATCAATGCTTTCTCTTGTATTTCCCCACAGCACCGTTATCTCAGAAGTTCTCTACTCCAGTCCAGCCATGTTATGGGCTGCTTTGAAGGGGTTTTCACATCACTACTTCTCAGAGGAGTTTCATAGACCAGTGCATTGGTAATTTTCTTTGTATCTGTGCTTCCTTTTTAAATATGGTTTTTATATTCTAGTGTCTTGGACAATTAAAAATTATCCTTGGCCATTATATCTTAAAATATTGACTCTGCCCATTCTGCCTTTTTTCCTTTCATATTACATCCTGCAATTTTCAAGTTTTATTAGACATGTTTAAAAAATATAAATTTTACTTGCATGCTGATACTTTGGTCTTACCTTGGATACAACTAAAATCATTAAAGTCTGCACCAGATACTTCTATACTTCTATGTGTGGTTAGTTTTTTTTTCTTTTTTCCTTTTTTTTTCTTTTTACACAAGCTAAAGTTATTCTGGGAAGAGAGAACCTCAAGTGAGAAAATGCTTCCATCAGTTTGGCCTGTAGGCAAGTCTGTGGGGGTGTTTTCTTGATTAATAATTACCAGGAGCCCCATGGTCCTTCAGTCCTATCTCTGAGCTCCTGCCTTGAGTTCCAGCCTCCTTCCCCTTAACGATGGACTGCAACCTATGGGGTGAGATACACCCTCTCCTCCCATGTTGTTTTTGCCGTTGTCTCTGTCACAGCAATGGAAAGCAAAGATGCCGTGTTTGTCACTTAGGTACGTATTTTCATTATCTGCCTTCCTCCTTGGTTCTGTTCCTTCTTGTGTCTGTTTGATGTTTATTGGCTGGTAAACAAAGGTATATGAGATCACAGAGGCTCCGAACCATGTTTTCTCACATTAGAAAACATTCATCTTATTCTCTGACAGACAAAGAGGTTGAGGTCATCCGAGAAGAATTGAGCTGAGGCATGTTTGCACTCTGTGCACAGCTCTTTACGGCCTGTTTACTCCCATTCCTGGTATGTGGATTTCCAGGGGGCCTAAGTGAGATCAGGAGTACTGAGGTACTTCCCATGAAAGGGAACTGAACTCCAGGTTTGGACCAACTGAGCTGCAGCCCGCAGAGCCATGGGGATGGGACTTCCAATCCTCAGTGGAAACATTGTTTCATTTTCCAGCATCTTTTATATTAATTTACTCTCTCGCTTTGCCAGGCCTGTTCTGGCCCATTTTGTGCTTCTCTGGCAGAGCACCTGACACTGAGTAACTTATGCTAGAGAGGGTTTAGAAGCCCACTGTTCTGGAGCCCCGTAAGTTCAAGGATTGAAGGGTATTACACAAGGTAAGACAGCAGGAAGAAGCTGAAGTTACTCTTTTATAACGACACCAATCCCACCCTCATGGCCCAATGTATCATAAGCTGCTGGCTTAGCCTTCAGTACATGGCCTTTGGGAGACACTTAAGATCTATATCACAACATTCCCTCCACCCAGTTCCCAAAAACTCAGGTCCATCCCATAACACAAAATGTATTTAGTACTTTTCCAAGAGTCCCTGAAGTCTTAATAGTTCCAGCATTGCTTAAACATCTCAAAGCCTGCTCTGGGACTCAAGGAGCTGTGTACCTCTTTTCTCTGAATTTAACATCCCTTCCTAGAGGGAAGAGGGATACCTAGAAGGCTCAGGAAACTTCTGAGACTTAGAAAGTTCATCAAAGCGCCTCTGCAAAGTTATACAAACAATAACAATTCCTGGGAAGAGGAGACTCTCCAACATGTTGGAGGTGCATGCAAGTCATTCGAAGGTCTTCAGGGACCCAGCAACTCATGCTGGAGTGGGCTTTTCACTAATATAGCTGCTCACATTCATCCATGCTCCTCATCCACAATCCTGTGAGAAATCACAATAAACTCAGTTACACATGAAGCTAGACTAGGGCAGAATTTTTTCTTTGGTCTGTCATCTGTGCCCAATTTGGGGGAATAGATATTTTTTTCATGTCTCCCTAGGAAAAGTCACACAACACAAGGTAAACTCAACCATCAGCTCTCATAAATACCAAAAGACTCACATGTGTCCCACATACATGGCACATGGTAATGTTTCCATTCCAAATGGGAGAAGAAGGGACAGAGAAAGGAAGAATCGGACTACAGCAAGGCTAGAACTCGTCAGGGCAAACATTAAGTACAGATGTAGTCTGGCATCCCGGGCACATGGTGTCTGGATGTGAATTTTAAAAGTTTTCAGAAGATCTGCCCCTACAGTTTTACTGACTGCAGCTCACATGACCTTTCCCTTAGGCTTGCTCTATGCATGACCTGCAGCTTCACTCAGCAGGCATTCCACATTCCTGGCCTCTAGCTGGGTCTCCACTGCAGCCTTGGCTCCACTCTCCCAGGATCACACTTCGTCCTTTTAGAGGTTGCAAGAACTGTAACCCTGCACACACCATCTGACCTCCTCGGATCTTGGAAGCCACTCTGACCCCATCCTTGCATTGTGCATGTGTGCAAAACCAACATCATCAGGACACTGCTAAGGTCTGCCACCGGCTTGAACAATAGCCAAGTCTGCTTGGGCCACATCTGTGGTGGCCTCTGAGTGCCTGGATGGCTCAGCAGTGGGGAAACAAATCTCAGAGGAACAATTCCCTCGGCAGCCCTGTGCAATTAGGGTGCTATGGAGCTCAAGCTGCAAACAAAAATCCTTAAGTCTTCAGTGATTGGTATCTTGCTAATTCCTGAGATGCCCTGGAAGCATTTCCTATTATTCCATGCAAAGCAGTTTCCTTCTTTTATTATTTTAAAATTCCATACAAGTATACAATGCATTCTGATCAGACTCAATCAAGCAAGCTCCTTCTCAGCTCCTCCCAATTCCCCCATCAGGTCCCCTACTAACTTTGTGTCCTCTTTTCATAGACCACTGAGTCCAGTCAGTGCTGTTTGTACGTGCCTGGGCATAGGGCCACATAAATCTCTTTGGCAGCCGCCTCTTCCTTGACTGTAACTTTAAGCATGCTCCCTTTCTGCTGAACTTCAAGCTTTTCAGCTTTCTGCTTTGCTTCTACCTTCAATTCTCACTGTAAACATGGCTAAAAGCATCCTGTAGCAACCATGCTATTGCCTGAATGTCATGCTGCTTTGAAATTTCCTCTGTCAGAAAATCAAGTGCATTACCTTTTAAACTCAGCCTCACATAAAGTAGGAAATAAGAAATAGGCAAATAGAAACAAGTTCCTTGTCAGAATACACCCCACAGGTCCAGTTCAGTTCCCAATAGAATCTTCACCTCCATCTTCTCAGCATAGACCTTACTCTCCGCATTCCTCATGGCATTCTAGTCTTTTGAGACCCCACCACAATAGCCCACTTGTAGCATGCTAGGCAGTGTCTAGTTGGTATCCTGAAACCTTTACAGCTTCCTCTTGCATACCATATCCAAAGGCTCCTGAACCACATTATCAGGTATATTCACAGAAATGATCTTACTTGAGTGGGTCACAATTTTCCATCAGTCAACATTCCGCTGCCATAACAAAATATCTAGATCAGTGGTTCTCAACTTTCCTAATGCTGCAACTCTTTAGTATAGTTCCTTATGTTGTGGTGACCCCCAACCATAAAAATATTTTTGTTGCTACTTCATAATGTAATATTGCTACTGTTATTAAGTATAAAATAAATATCTGTGTTTTCCAATGATCTTAGGTGACCCTGTGAAAGGGTCTTTGACCCTTGGGGGGTCATGACCCACAGGTTGAGAAGCACTGATCTAGATAAACAACTTAGGGGGAAAATGATTCGTTTTGGCGCACTGCTCGAAAGGTTTCAATACCATGTCATTATACTCATTGCTTTTAGGTTCATGGGGAGGCAGCACATCATGGTGGGAGCTACTCACTTCATGGTAGCTGGGAAGCAAAGAGAGAGGCAGAGTTCAGGGGCTGGGGGTCTTAGTGGATTCTCTATGACCCAATTTCCTTCCCCTAGACCTCTGTTCCTCAAAGTTTCACCATTTCCCAGTGGTAATGACACTATTCAGCAATGAAGCCTTTAGCAAATGGCTTTGAGGGGTTGTTTAAAATCCAAACAATAGGGCTGGTCCCAGTGGCCCAGACTGACCAATATCCAGGACTTTGAGTTGGCACACCCCAACGTCCACCCCATCTATGACCTGCATGTGAAGGGACTGATCCTATGAAACCATAGCTGCAGGATCTTATTGACATGGGGCAACAGCAGGATATTTGAGAAGAGTTACTGTGAGGGTCCAGTATTGATGGTCTACAAGAAGCCAGAGGCCTTGA
This sequence comes from Peromyscus leucopus, assembly GCF_004664715.2. Lineage (NCBI taxonomy): Eukaryota > Metazoa > Chordata > Mammalia > Rodentia > Cricetidae > Peromyscus > Peromyscus leucopus. The sequence goes on along the minus strand of NC_051069.1, from coordinate 40,822,475 downwards.
ACCTGACCAATAACACATTACACAATGAACATTGGCAAGTAAAGCTGTTTGGACAAAAGCATATGCTGCATGATACACAGCAGCTCCCGATGCCACTGAGACAAAAGAAGAGATGAGAGAAAGGAAGGAAAGATGGCGGACAGAAGTAGTTTTTTGTTTGTTTTTTAATTAATGTTTTTATTTTTTAATCTTTATTTCATTTTTAAATTTTTCTTTGAAGGGGAAGCTACAAGGGTGAAATGTGGAGCGGGAGAGACAGGGAAATGAATGGGGTTGGGGTGCATGTTGCAGAATTCCCAAAGAATCAATAAAAAATTGTGATAAAACCCCAAACAATAATAATACCCCTTTCTAGGGATTCCAGGGCTATGCAACCCCATTACCATTCTCTTCTCCAGTTTTCCACAACCCATCTATCACCACCTCTTTACCTGATTGAACCCCAACGTTCTCTCTTGTGACAGGCTGTCCCAGAAAACATATGGTCTTGGGCTGATCAGGTGGCTTAGAGGTTAAGGCACCTGCCACCAAGCTTGACGACCTGAGTCCAATCCCAGAACCCACACAGTGGAAGGTGAGAGTCTATAGAGTGAGACAGACTGACCGTTTAACCCTGGTTTCATTATTTCCTTGAGAAACTCACAGAATGTTTTCTAGATGATATGGTGAAGAGTTGTTGCAGGGGTGAGTGATGTGATCTGTTCGAAAGACCCAACCAGAGCCGGATTATCTCCTTCCCCTACAGATACTGAGACTCATTCATCTGGTCACACTGGCCCCCTCTTCCTTCTTCTTCCATTCATTCCTCCCCGTTTCTTGCCTCCATTAAGAGTTGCAGGTGAGACGCCTGAGGTTCTAGCCTGGCCTTTCTCACTCACCTGTAGCAGGACTGTAAGGCTCTCCTGCAGCCTCGGTTCCTTCCTCTCTAAGGCCAGTCACTGCACTGACGGGGCTTTCTAACTCTCCTGACACAAGCTGTGATGTGGAGCTGGCCTGAACCAGGGCAGAGTCAACCGTTGTCTAGAGTGACAGATCTTTCTCCTTTATCCACATACCACCGCCGTGTTGGAACATGTCTCTTCTCTCTTATTTCTGCCCTTCACATTAGAAATGTTTATCCATGAGGATTTATGTCAGAATGGCGGGGGGCAGGGTGCTGAAATTCCTTACACATGTTGATGAGAGAGTTTTAGCTCGGTAAGAGCAAAAATGCTGCCCTGCAGGGGAAAAGCTGTCTTTTGTGGAGGTTGTGTCCTTTCCAGCTCTACCCCACAAGTGCCTGGTAACTTGGCTGAGACAAGTTCATGACACATTAACTACAAACTACCTTCCCTCTTTCTTTCCTTCCTTCCTTCCTTCCTTCCTTCCTTCCTTCCCTCCCTCCCCAGTATAAACTTAGAAATAATTCACACAAAATATTTAACCCACATTGTCTCAGACACTGGATTCAACTCAGTAGATTTTGTATGTGCATGTAATGTTTCTCTGCATTGGGCATCCATTATGTGGGAAGCACTGTGGTAGGTCTTAACATTCTAACCATGAATGAGACAGTTGTTTCCCAGGAACTCACCATCAATTCAACTAACCCACTTAACAAGTACCCACTGTGTGTGGAACACCAGGTTCTTTGGAGGCAATGGGTGTGGAGTGGGAGGTTTGAGACTGAAGCCTAGGAACAGAAGAGAGCAAGAGTGGGCAGAAGATACTGAACCATGGTGTATGTCTGACAGAACCTTGGGAACCCAGTGGAAGACATACAGAGCAAGGACTGATCATCCGAGTTATTACGTTATGGCCCCCAGTGTTTGGTCCTTATATGCCTATGAATGCATGTCTTAGGAATGTCATAATTAATTACTACCAACTGAGTGTCTTAAAACGACAGAAAGTTATCCTCTTACACTTCTGGTGGCCAAAATCCTGACATCCAGGGGTTGATGGGACCATACTCCATCCAGTTGTTCTGGAGAGATGCCTCTCCAACCTTCTGAATCTCTCACAGCCACAGACATATGTTGCAGCATAACTCTGATCACATGACTTCCTTTCTGTGTGTCTATATCCCAAATTTCTCTCTACCTTTTCAATTTTCTGTTTGTTTTACATGTATTTTAAAGTTGGGGAGATAACTCAGTGTGTAAAAGTGCTCACACTAAAGCCTGGTGACAAACGTTTGGATTCTCCAGAACCCACCAAAACGCCAGAACCTATAACATGGCCATCTCTTGTCCCTGCAGGCTTCCAGGAAATGAAATCCTGAGATGAGAAAATCTCCATAAGTTTGCAAGCCAGGCAACCTGGCCTCCATGGCAGCAAAGAGACTTTATCTCAAATAAGGTGGAAATGTGGGGACCAACATTCAGAGACTGTCTTCTGACCTACCTACCTACCTACCTACCTACCTACCTACCTACCTACTTACCTACCTACCTACACACACACACACACACACACACACACACACACACACACACAGAGAGAGAGAGAGAGAGAGAGAGAGAGAGACAGAGACAGAGACAGAGAGAGAGACAGAGAGAGAGAGACAGAGAGACAGAGGCAGAGAGAGACAAAGATAAAATTTTAGACCAGTTTCAGGGTCACAGAAATTGAGAGGAAGATACAATGATAGCCTATGTATCTCTTGTCCCATGCATAGCCTCCCTCCTTCACCTAGTGGTGGTTTGACTGGGAAATGTCTTCTGTAGACTGATGTGTTTGAACTCGTGGTCCCCAGCTGATGGAGCTGATTGGAAAAATGAAATGACTTAGGAAGTGATGCCTCCCTGGAGGAAGTGTGTCATGTGGTCAGCCCCTCTTGCTATTCCCTCTTTACTTCCTGTGTGTGTGGTGAAAAGTGATCTGCCAGCTTCTGGTTCCTGCCACCCAGCATTCCCTGCCTGCCTTCACATCTTCCCTACTGCGATGGACTCCAACCACCATTACATCTACAGATACGTTTTCAAAAAGTAAGATCATTACATTCGTATGTTTTGAGACATATTTCAGGGGAAACATCATTAAACCCACTTTGCTGTGTTTAACTCCGTTACTGTTGCGTGATTTTTCTTGGGAAGATGTGAAGAAATATCTATTCACCCCAGATGGGGCACTAATGACAGACAAAAGACACAACTCTACCCAAGTCTGTCTTAGTGAGACAATGAGTTTATTGGGGTCACTTAAAAGAATGACAGGTGAAGGGTTACTTACCAGAGCATTGCAACTGCACCCCAGCACAGATGATGACTCTTGAGAGCTGCATTCCTGGAACTCTCTTCCAAATGTATGGTCAGCTTGGCTGGCAAAAGAGTTTCCAGAGGGTCCTTTGAATCAGGAAACATTCTGACATTCCTGATCCTCCTCAGTTTCATGAACTTCCTGAGCCTTGTAAATTTTATTAGTTTCTTTAGTCTCATGAGCCTCCATTCTTTTTTTTAAATTTATTTATTTATTATGCATATAACATTCTGCCTCCATGAATGCCTGCAGGCCAGGAGAGGGCACCAGATCTCATTATAGATGGCTGTGAGCCATCATGTGGTTGCTGGGAATTGAACTCAGGACCTTTGGAAAGAACAGCGAGTGTTCTTAACCTCTGAGCCATCTCTCCAGCCCCGAGTCTCCATTCTCGATCCAGAAGGGACATTTCAAATTGGAGGAATCAATGTATAACACTCCCCCCATGTGAACTGTTCCAGAAAGAACATGGTCTTCAGAGATCTCACTGTCTGCACTAGGCCACCCTTAAAGTAGCTGGCCATTAGACTGTCTGCTAGCTGTTTCTGCAGATGGGCTCTAAGTGTCTCCTTGGAAGGGATCTAGGCGACCTGTTTTATCTACTATTTATTGCCACATTCCATGCTAGGGACCAGACACAGAGGTACTGAAAGGTGGTGGTTCTACCACTGTTGAACATAGCAAATGAAAACAAATGTTAGTCAGGTAAGAACACTCCAAGTACAAGTATAATTCTTCCAATGGTGAGTGCTACCCAATAATAAACAAAAAGAGGCAATCAACTTGAGAAGGGGACACATTGGAGGGGTTTGAGGGAGGACAACTGGAAGGGGTAGAGGGAGAAAAGGGTCAGGGAAAAGTGATGTAATTCTATTTCAGTTAAAATACCCATACTGGTTGGGGAAATAAGACCTTGAACTCTTCCCCAATGGTAAGCAGTTACAGCCAAGACCTCATGTAATCTAGGGTGTGTGTGTGTGTGTGTGTGTGTGTGTGTGTGTGTGTGTGTGTGTGTGTGGTGGCAGACATGGATGCAGAAAGGGGACTTTGAGAGGAAAGATCTAGAGGAAGTGGAGAACAGGAATAGTAGTGGAAAATATACGATAGGAAAGCAGAAGGAGGGAACCAGAGCGGGGGACAGGAGCAGGTAGGTAATAGAAGGATGATTGAGAAGGAATTGTATGAAGTATACATGCATGAAGACTTCAGCTGGAACTCTCTCTTTGTATCCTAACTAAGCAAATATTTAGAGACATGTGAATCTGGATTCACAAGTGGCTGTCTCCTGTCCTTTATCATGTCACCACCTAAGCTTTAGTCTTCTCAAGTATGAAAAATGGAGATATTAACAGTATCTCCACAGTAGTGAGGAGTACATGAGGTCTCGTGTTTCCTTAGGCTCCGTGGTGTGGAGAAAGGTCTTGGTACGTGGTACTGGAGAGTGTTGGTGTTAGCGATATGAATGTGCTGTGTGAGAGGAGCTGATCTTCCAATTCTTCACCCCAATTGCAGCTTGGAATGAAGAAAGTTTTGGAGATGGACAGACGGATGCTGTCTCCAATTTAGGTGTATGGAGTTAAATGAGCCAAGAAAACTTTCTGAGGCCCAATTTCCCTATCTTCAGGAAAAAAATGCCTCCCTTTCAAAGTCAGAGTTCCTAACCTGCTTGACACAAGGGCTGCCATCTCCAGCCTCCACCCGCATCTTTCCCTCATGCTCCCAAACCTCAAGCCCTCAGACTTGTTTCCTCCTTCTCTGCCCCATCTGTTATGTTTATATGCATGTTCTCTCTTTTTCTGTAGTCTGATGATGTTTTCTATCAATATATTTCAACTGCCTTTTCAGAATATGGAAATCACCATTGCCCACATTTTAGCTTCACTGTTTAATGCTGGATAAACCATTTGTATTTTTCCTGTTTTATGTAGTCCATATTAGGTATATTTACTTATAGGTTCATTAACTTCTATGCTCAATATTCTTTCTGATATCTTTTAAGTTTTTCTTCTTTTCCATACACATAATGAGTTTCTATACATAGTTTCTCTGTTTTTCAGTGATCTGTGAATGCCTTGCATCTCACCCTCATCAGTACCTCATAATTTAACTGAGAATGGCATCCTAGGCTTTTGATATTTTCTCCTTGTGACTTCTCCATTGCTTAATGGTTGATGGTTCAGTTCCCCCTGCATCCCATTCCATGGAAGGCATCAGTCCTGGCTAGTTTTGTTATGAGCCTGACATACCTGGGCAAAGGGGAGACTGGGCAGTTGCCTCTATCAGACTGGCCTGTGGGCATGCCTGCGAAACATTTTTTGTTGCTAACTGATATAGGAGGCCCCAGTCCACTGTGGGCAGCTTCAACCCTGAGCCTGGGCTGTATAGGAAAAGCAGTTTAGCAAGCCAGGGATAGTAAGCCAGTGTGCAACATCCCTCCAAGTTTCTACTTCAAGCTCCTGCCTTGAGTTCTTGACGTGGCTTCCCTTAAGTTTAGCCTGTAAGATGAAATAAGTCCTTTATTCCTCAACTTGCTTTTAGTCATTGTTTTTATCATCGAAACAAAAACCAAATGACAATAGCATGCTATTTTTCTCTTTAGTTGTTTTAAAGTTTGGGGGTATTTTTCTTTTCTATTCTGTAGTTTTACTATACTAAATCTGAATGTGTTTAGATAAGGCCTTAGGATGTAGTCCAGGTTGTCCTGTGGAATTCTGGGCTATCATAACTTCTTTATCCATCTTTTCTTTTTCTATGTGTTGCATCTCAATTCATGTTTCTTCTATGACATTTAATTTGATTATTACCTCTTCCCCATTTTCTCTCTTGTTTTGGTCTATAACCCATAATAATACTTGACATTTTTGGCCTTGTTAGTCTGTCTGTCTGTTAGCCTCATCTTCTAGGTTTTTCTTTATCCCCTGAGCTTCATTCTCTTTGGTTTACTGTTACTCAGTTCCAGATAACTAGTTCTTTCTCAAAATAACTTCTAAGCCACAGGATTCGTTGAACTCTGTGATGACAAAGAGTGTGAGAGCATCTGCAAGACCTGCAGGAGTTTAAGTCAGACAAAATCCTAGCACAGAGAAGAGGACCTGGATACAGTTTTACTCCCAGCCAGGATGCCATCTGGAGTTGACACCTGCTGGGAAAAGGAAAGTCCCTTTCCTTCTATAGAGGGACTCTGGGTGTGTCAACCACACTCCAGGACAGGCATCATGCTCCAAAGCTGGCTAGCACAAAATGGACTCCATGGCTTGGTTTGGTTTGTGCTTTTTGTTGTTGTTTTATTTGTTTGTTTGTTTTCTTTAAGAGTGAGAAAGAACATAAAATTTGGGGAGGGGAAGCTGGAAGGAGTTGGAGAGGGGTAGGAAAATAATCAAAATTAGACTGTATGAAAAAATATGATAGCATTTATTACTTCCAAAGCATTGTTTAACTTTCCCTAGGAAAGCATACTATTTGTCTTGTGATTTTCAGTCTTGGTTTTTGTTCCTTAATCATCTTAAATATGACTTAGCAGCTTGGCAGCTTGTACTACTGAAGTTAGGAGTCTAATTCTGTTCTCATTTAGGTATGGTTGTTTTTTCTTCTTCCTAGGTCCTTTTTCTTTTATTATTTATTGTTATTATCTTTATATTACTTTTTTTCTTTCATTTACAATGTTAGATTATGAGCTTGTCTTCAGGAGTAATTTATCCCTGTAAACCTAGATTGCACCTACATTTATATAAATGTAGAAGGAAGAACCTGTGTCTCTCTAGGAAATCTACACATTACTTTTCCAAAACATATCAGCCCAGAAACATCTCCTTTTGTTAATTATTCCCAGAGTCATATAGATTTAAACCCACCAGACCATCATAAATCTGTAGGATTTTTAGTTGAGGGGAAGAGATAATTTATTCTTGAGCCATATTAGTGCCTAAGGCTAGGGGATATAAATTTGTGTCTCCCTGAATAATATGCTCCAACATGGAAGTGGTTTCATGAAATTTTTATAGGTAAAGGTAAAGGTATAAATCAAGGCATTTTTCAAATACAGTGGTAGGAATATTAGTTAGATGGGCTACAGCTAGCTCTCTGCCAGAGGTTCCAGATGCTAGCCAACTATGTTCTTAGTTTTGGGGTTGCTGGGAGCTAGTGATCTGCTAAGAATGCATTCCTTTGACCTAACCGTCAGAAGAATGTTAGACCTTACACAGAGCTGGGTAGTACATGGCTATTAAGGGGACCCAAGGTATCCCAAGATGATTTGGCTCTGCATCTGCAACATTTCAGCTCTACACAACCACTAAGCTATAAATAGTCAAGAAGTCTGTGAGTTCTTCAAAGTAGGTCTGGCTTTTTATCCCTGGGAGCTTCAGTTTACAGTGCCTCCTGTTGGGCAACCATTATTTTTATTAACATAGAAACCAAATGTTGTTTTGTGTCCTATGGCACTTGGAAGGATCGTTCTCAGAATCTGCCCAACTTGGGCCTGAGTTGGCAGGAGAGCAATCTCCATTAGAGAGAAGTAATTATTAAAGCCATTGAGGAGGAAGTTTTTAAACCATATCAATATTATTAGTCACTATGATCTTGGTGTGTGTGTGTGTGTGTGTGTGTGTGTGTGTACATGCACACATGTGTGTGTATGCATGTGGAGGCCAGAGGGATGTTGGGTGTCTTCCTCAATAATTTTCTATGTTAGCTTTTTTTTTCTTAGTTTTTTGAGACAGAGTTTCTCTGTGCAGTCCTGGCTGTCCTGGAACTCGCTCTGTAAACCAGGCTGGCCTCGAACTCACAGATATCTGCCTGCCTCTGCCTCCTGAGTGCTGGGATTAAAGATGAACCCTACCACCTCCTGCAGTCTTTTTAAAGACTTATTTTTATTTTATGTGCATGTGTGTATGTGCACGTGTGTATACATGCATACATGTGTATGTACATGTATGTAGAAGCCAGAGGCTGATGTCAGGTTTCTTCGTCAATAACTTTCCACGTTATTTTTTTTCTTAAGATTTATTTTTATTTTACATGCATGTGTGTGTACGCATGTGTACCATGTGTTTGTTAGTGCCCATGGAGACGTGACAAGGGTGTTGAATCCCCTGGAATTGGAGTTACAGGCAGTTGTGAGCTAGAATGTGTGTTCTGGATCCTCTGTCAGAGTAGCTGTTGCTGGAGGGCTTCTCTCCAGGTTCCCCAAGCCCCGCAGTCCCACAATCTACTTATAAAATAATCACTCAGACGCTTATATCACTTATAAACTGTATGGCCGTGGCAGGCTTCTTGCTAACTGTTCTTTTATCTTAAATTAACCCATTTTTCTAAATCTATACCTTGCCACATGGCTGGTGGCTTACCAGAGTCTTTACATGCTGCTTGTCCTGGTGGTGGCTGCAGTGTCTTCCTCCTCAGCCTTCTGCTTCCCAGAATTCTTCTCTCTCCTTGTCCCACCTACTTCCTGCCTGGCAACCTACTTCCTGTCTGGTCACTGGCCATCAGTGTTTTATTTATATAGAGCAATATCCATCTTCCATTTCTCAGTTACCATTATGTTCCTTCTCAGGTCTTTGATGGGATTGAAGACTAGCAGTTATAGTTACAACTTAGTATATATAATATCTTAGATAGAACATATTAAGTATTAGATTCAGGTTCTTTAGGATAGGACACCTTTTGGAATGATCTTTATAACATGCCATTTACCTATGCTCTATACTTCTCTGGATTTTATTTTAGTATGTGTTTCTTGCTTGATATTGTTTGCATTGGTTGTAGTTCCATCTTATCTAGGTCATTATCCCTCATTATTCCTGGACAATATTTGATAACCATTCCTTTGTATATAGTCTTGTACTAGTTTAGAACCTTCTTATTTAGACAAAAAGGGGGAGATGTAGTGGGTAGCTATTCCAGCTTGGTTCTGGAAGTTCCAACCCCCATTGAGACTCTGGCAACTGTCAAGCCTACGAGGTGGGGCCAAGGGAGGCGTCTGGAGACCCGAGACCTGGATGGGCAAGCGCTCTCTCTGTTCCTGGACCTGGACAGTGGAGGTTGACTGAGCAGAGCTCCAGATAACACCGCTGACTGCAATACACCTTCCCAGATCCCCGCAACCTATCTATTCCTTCATTTGTAAGTCACCCACTAAATAAATCTTCCTTTTAACTATGTGGAGTGGCCTTTATAATTTCCCCAATAGTAGCAAATGCCCTGAACCACTGGGTCGTCTTGCCAGCCCCTGCTCCTTGGTTTTCAAAACAGAGTTTCTTACTGAACCTAAAGTTTACCAAGTTTGCTAGACTGCCTGGGCAGCACGCCCTAGGGATCCTCCTGTCTCCACCTTCCCAGAGCTAGGACTACAATCACATGTCTACAGGACTACAGGCACATGTCTGCAGGACTACAGGCACATGTCTACAGGACTATAGGCACATGTCTACAGGACTACAGGCACATGTCTACAGGACTACAGGCATGTGTCTACAGGACTACAGGCATGTGTCTACAGGACTACAGGCACGTGTCTACAGGACTACAGGCACATGCCTACAGGACTACAGGCACATGTCTGCAGGACTACAGGCACATGTCTACAGGACTACAGGCACATGCCTACAGGACTACAGGCACATGTCTACAGGACTACAGGCACATGCTACAGGACTACAGGCATGTCTACAGGCACATGCTACAGGCACATGGTCTACAGGACTACAGGCACATGTCTACAGGACTACAGGCACATGTCTACAGGACTACAGGCACATGTCTACAGGACTACAGGCATGTGTCTACAGGACTACAGGCATGTGTCTACAGGACTACAGGCACATGTCTACAGGACTACAGGCACATGTCTACAGGACTACAGGCACATGTGTCTACAGGACTACAGGCACATGTCTACAGGACTACAGGCACATGTCTACAGGACTACAGGCACATGTGTCTACAGGACTACAGGCACATGTGTCTACAGGACTACAGGACACAGGCACATGTGTCCTACAGGCACTTACAGGACAGCATGTGTCTACAGGACTACAGGCACATGTCTACAGGACTACAGGCACGTGTCTACAGGACTACAGGCACACTGGCTGCTATGCCTAGCTTCTCTTTTTAAAACTAGGTGCTGGGAATCCAAACGCAGGTCCTTGTGCTTAACAAAGGGAGCATGTTACTGACTGAGCCATCTTCCTAGGCCAGTGAGTCTGATACTGCCCCCCCCCCCTCTTGTTCATGAGTCTGATCCACCCCCCACCCCTCTTGTTCAGTGAGTCTGATACCGCCCCACCCTCTTGTTCAGTGAGTCTGATACCGCCCCCCCACCCCTCTTGTTCAGTGAGTCTGATACCGCCCCCCCCCCCCTCTTGTTTAGTGAGTCAGATACCGCCCCCACCCCTCTTGTTCAGTGCATCTGACTTTACTAACATGGAGCTTCCATTTGCTTTGCTTACATCTGACTTTCCTTAGATACAAGGGTGTTAAACCTATAGTTAAAACCATAAAGGACATAGCATGGCCTAAAGTAAAGGTATCAGATTAGTGGCCATTCCAACCAATAAAACAGTTCTCTGAAGGTATCATCATACTCCCTACCTGGACCAATTGTGCCCTGACTCTGTCTCCAGTTATTCATTTGTAACCTATGAACTTCTTTAGCTGATGTTGGTATGTTTTAAATAATTCAATAATAATAATAAACCTAATTTTTAGGTTTTCTTTTGGTCAGATTGATTTTATAGCTATTACCTCATGTAGGGTAGGTAGTTCTAATTTTAGAAAGAGTTGATTGTCAATTTTTAAATTATTATAACTCACTTCAGATTAACTATTTGATTTTTCTTATTATATTTGCATTACACATTAATATTTCAGCTTGGGAAATTCACATTACAGGAAAAATTACATTATAATACAGAATCATTTTGAATTCCTTCCCAACAAAATTGTCCTTTTCCCATAGATCAAAAATCATTAACAGGAGCAGAAACAAGAGGCCAAACTTAAGAGAAATCAGGGTCCTGACGATTTTCTGGACATAACCTGGTTCCCAAGTCCATTTCTTAGCCCTGGCAGGTGACAGAGAGATAGAGACCATGGCAGAGCCTCTGGAGCCCTCAGGATAGAGTCTGGAGGGGCAGGTCGGTAATCTTGCATATTCACCAGGACTTACGACCCTCTACCACCATCCCAGCTAAGAAAAACAAGCATTCTCATCATTTCCCTATGCCTCTCAGCACATGGTGTTCATAATTACCCGTTCACTAAAGAAAGTCCCAGATTACATGAAGGTCTCAGATGTAACTGATTACCACTGGCAAAGTGTCTCAAGTCCTGTCTCCTCAGCCAGTACGGATATTTTAAAATGTTTTTAATTGAAATAGAATTAATCACTTACCCCTTCCTTTCCTCCCTCCAGCTATCACAGCTGCCCTTCCTTAAGTCCCTCAAGTTGATAGTGTCTTTCTCTTTAATTGTTATTGTTGCATATGTGTGTGTGCATGCTTAAGTATATATAAATACCGATTGCTAAGTGTGTCTGTTTATTTTATTTTAGTCTATTTTTGTCAGTGGTGTGTGTATGGTTTTAAGGCAGACAGTTCTGCATTAGATAACCAATAAGGCGGCTCACCCCTGGGAGAGGCTAATTCTTCTTCTTCAGGCAATCAGTAGTGGCTGCAGTTCTTTGCCCAGGGATCCCATGTGGTTTTCCCGCTTCCACGTTAACATGTCCATTGAGACTGCCACTGGCCCCATCTTGTTTATACTGCCATTTCCAGGAGATACTGTTTCACAGCAGACTTCCCAGTATTCTGGCTCTTAAAATGTTTCTGCCCCTCTTCCTTGGCATTTCTGGAGCTATAGATTCAGGAGCTATGATGTAGATGTATCTGTGGGGGCTGGGCTCCCCATGATCCACTGTGGTTTTCTGTGATGACCTCCATTTTCTGTAAAGAAATCTTCTTTGATGGGGGGGGGGGGATAGCTATACTTACCTATGGGTGTAAGTGGAAGAATCATGCTGCTCTAGGAAAGCGGGAGTGGTGGATTCTTTTCAAAAGTCCATGACTTCACTAGGCCCAGGAAGCTGGCTATATTTCCAGTATAAAGCATGACTTTCCTCCTATTGAGTGGCCCATAAGTCTAATTGGATAGCTGTTGGCTGCCGCTGACATGTGAGTGCCACTTCTTGTATTTTTATTGTATATTGCTATGCTGGTAATTGTGGTTCATAGGTGTTGAGGCTGGATAAGACTATTTAATTGCTTCCTTCCCTTGGCAGCATGTATAGTATTTCCAGGAGCCATGGAAGATAGACCTCAGGAAAGAGACTTTCAGGTCAGATCTGTGAGAATCATTCAAGTCTTGTGTCCTAAGTGCGCGGTATCTTCAGCAATAGGAGCCCTCCCTCTACCCCTCAACCCCTGTAAGGCAACCAAGGGCTACATCTATAGTCTGTATTGTTTGGGAGATTGGTTGGACCACCCTGACCAGGGTCAGGTTGATGGCGCTTGCTTCTGGTAGGCTACTGCTGCTGACTGTACGCCAACATCTTGTCTTTGACCTCTCTGCTCTCTCAATTTGCTACTTTCTCCTGCACCTATGTTGAATGCTATTTGACCAGCAGAGAACTAAATGGGAAAAGACTCAGGTTGCAGTCTGACTGTGAGATAGTAAGCAGTTCCCTTAATATCTCTTGTCTTTAATTTCTAATAATAAACGTGATGATTTTTTTTTGTGTGTGTGTGTGTGTGTGTGTGTGTGTGTGTGTGTGTGTGTGTGTATGTGTAGAAGTCAGAGGTTGGCCATGGGTGCCTCACTCTTTCATTCTCTATCTTACATTTTAAGGCAGGGTCTCTCAGTGAACTTGAAACTTACCAGTATAGCTAGACTGGCTGGCCAGAGAGTCCCAAGAATCCTCCTGTCTCTACCTCCCCAGGGCTGGGATTGTAAGTACACCTGTCTTTTTGCATGCTGGAGATCGAAACTCAGGTCCTTATACTTGAGAGGCATTTTTTTTCAATTGGGTCATTCATCTCCCGAGACTTGAATGTGAGTGATCTGACTCCATTACATGGTTTGCCCATCAGACTGTCCTCAGCCTGTTGTCACTAGCAGCACATCAGCATGTGTCTCTTCAGCTGATTTTCTCCCTCCTCACCTCGTGTGCCTGTTACCCCCTCCTTCCCATCCCCACCTTCATCATGGGCTTATTTCCTATTGTAGCAAGTAAGCCGTTTGAGGGTGGAGCAATGTTTCCATAGAATCTGCAGATTAATAAATCATCATCATCATTATTATTATAATTACACTTTTATTTTTGTCATGATCCTTTGAGCTTATACTAATCATGCCTTACCTCCTAAATTAATAAGTAAATAATTGCTTGGACTCTCCAGCTGCAAGATTTGTATTTCCCAAGTGTCTCACACTCCCTGTGATATTTTGTCAGTGTTCTCCACGGATTACCAATGAGGTGTAAACACTCTTTCAAAGCCTTGTAGGAACTCAGCTGATTTTATCCTCTCTGGTTATGGTAGGAAGCAATGAATGACCTGGAAGGAAGTTCTGCATAGACATTGATGGATCTGTATTAGATTTTTGTGAAATATCCTGGTGTCCTTGGGCAAGTCCCTTTCCTGCTCAAAGCCTCATTGTCTTTAGATTTGTGAGAAGACATTCTCCCAGAAAATTGCTAAGGATCAGACCTCACATCTGTGCTCTGCTCATTTAGTTGCTGCTTAGTTGTAGGGCCATTAATCTCTCCGAGGTTCAGTTTCCTCAATTTTTATCCTTCCAGCTGCAGTCCTGTCTTATACTAAGGACTTCAATTTTAACTCATTCTGCTCCATTCTCTGTACCTAACAACTCAGTTCTCTCCACTGTTTTTTAAATTTTACTCTTCTCCAAGTTCATTTCTCTCCAAGACAGCACTCCTTCAAACTTTTGGTACCTGCCTACATTTATGTTTCTCTGGATTACACAGATGGGTTGGACTGACTTAAGACTTACCCTGGTAGCTGTCCTCGCTCTTATACTCAAGCTCCGCCACGCGAAAACTACACCTGATTAGCAGTCTTCCTGTCTCCTATCTCTGTCCAGCCCTGGCATGCACGCTGACCTGCCTCTGCCATCATACTCCCTTCTCTATCCATCTTGACTACTCTTCTTCATTATTTGACTTTGGACATGTACTAGAAAATACAGCTCTTTCATCTTTATAATGTATATATAGATTTGCTCTTAAGAGAAGAATTGGCTTCAATTATTTGGATTATAGTCTTAATAATTTTGGAGGACAAATGCTTGTCGTCATATCTTGACTTGTGTATGAGTATGATAGCTATAATAGCTGTGAAAATAGAGGGGACATAGGGTTGCCAAGAGAAAAAAGACACACAGGAGTGTTCATTCTAGGGCAAATATTAAATATGCCACAGAGTACCCTTCAAAACAGAGAATGGAATACAGTTTTGCAGTAGCTCCAAAGTCACCAACATTTCCACCCATGTTGAACACATTTCTTTTTCAATAGATGCTGCTGCTGGGTTATACTCAGTGACCATGTGATGCGGGCAGGGGACCAACGACACAAATGCCACAGTTACATGCTTCTCACCAAGACACTGTGATGTCACAAGGAAGGCCACTCAAGATTGTTTGTATCATTGAGATTGTAATTTCTCTTTCTCCCCTTATTCTCTCTATTTTTTACATGATAATGCAAATTAAAAGCAGAAGAAAGCTTTTCCTTTCTATTTCCACACACCCTACAAAGGGCAGACAGCCTAATCCATGAAGAAACAGACTCACAACTGGCAATGGAAACAGCTGTCAGAGGCAAAAATCAAGGTCATAGGATCCCATTATAAAGGTATTTAACACAATGTAGGGTGGATCTTTATCCATTAGAAGAGACAACCAACCTGAGATCTGAAGGATGATGTTACAGCTTGAACATGAAATGCTGTCTCCCAAAGGAGACACTTGTTCCCCATCTGGAAGAACTGTTTTGTAAAGTTGTGGAAGCTTTAGGGGTAAGACCTAACTGAATGAAGTATACCACCAGGGAAAGGGACTTGAGGATGACAAGGTGACCCAACCTCAGTATGGCTGTCTGATTTCTGGTCTGCTTAGATGAACAACTGGATGGGGTGAATGGATCAATGGGTAAAGACATAGGTCTCTTAATGAATCAGACGCTTGTTTGCTAGGCCCTGGGATCATGCAGTGCTGGTACTATAGCTAAGCATTGGTACACCTCGCTTTGAAGTGGGCAAGGTTCTTCATCAAAATTAGTGGTCACTGGTGTGCAATACCACGGATTTATTTGAAAGAACTTCATTAAAAAGATGTACCTGAGAAAAGAGTGTCTAGATAGAGAGTACCATCACAATGGCACCATACTCCAACAGGGAAGCCTAGGGAAATTGAGCCATCCATACAATCAGAGGCCTTGCATCTGTGTTAAATGGGGACCAGGTTACATCTCAAGTTAGCAGCAGAACTTGATGTTCATGTGGCGCTGATTTTTATAAGCAGCCAGAAAGTAAGAGTTATAGGGTTAAGGAGGCTTGCACCAGGATTCCATAAAAAGGTCACTGGGGCCAGGCAAGGTGTAATAAGGAAGGCCCTGCAGAGAGGCCCTGAGATGGCAATGTTTGAAGGCTTGAAGGTATGCCTAAGTTGCAATGGAAAACTTAGATGTTGGAGATGCCAGGAATGTGGACTCTCTGTTGAAAAAAGAGGCAGGCACTGAGTGGAGCCAGCCCAAGAGCACCAACATATGCTGCCGGTGCCAAGGCTAGAGTAGCAGAGATACTCAAGCCATTGGAGCCTAGATGATGCCACCAGGAGCCTCAGACGTGGGGCACGAGCTTCAAGGTTTGGTGTGCCCTCTGCAGGGTTTCAGTATCGCTCTGGTCCAGCTCTTCCTTACTGTGTCTCTCATTTCTCCCTTTTGGAATGAGAATATTTACTCTATGTCCCTGTGTGTTGGGAGCATGTGACTTACTTTTTTATTTTATAAGAGCTCACAGCTAAGAGTTTGCCTTGAGTGTCAGAAGAGAATTTGGAGTTTTGAATGTGTTAGGACTGTTAAGATCATGGAGAGTTTTTGAAATTGCACCAAACAAATCTTGCATTATGAGATGGCCATGAGCCTGTGGGAGGTAGGGGGTGCAATACTGATTTGAATATGAGATATCTCCCTTAGGGTCATGTATTTGAGCACTAGTGTCTTCTTGGTAGTGCTATTTCAAGAGATTGCAGAAGCCTTAGGAGATGAGACCCACCTGGAAGTAGATGACTAGGGGTCAGGACTTGAGGGTTACAAACTCCCCCCATGCTTCTAGTCTCTTCTCCCTCTTCTTCTCTCTTCTTCCAGCAAAATCCTGCAGCCAAGATGGTATCACACCATGTATCCCCTTCATAATGGATTCAATCCCTTTAGATTATGAGCTAAAATAAGTCATGTATCTTTTCACTTGCTTCTGTTGGGTATTTCATTCACAGCAACACAAAAGCAACCAAAGCAGGTGAGTGAGAGTTAAATGAAGATGTTCTAGAGAACATGTCAAATCCAGGAGAAAAGCTAGGGCATGTCCTTGGATCTCAGGAAAAAAATGAGGACTGGAAGAAATATGGGCTTTATGGATCATGGAGATCCTTGAAGTTTGTATTTAGAGTTTATTTTAAAAGCAATAGGGATCCATTGTAGGGGAGAAAAATGATCGAACACTGTGTCTAGTGAAGACAAGTACAGTATAGTTTGAAAACACAATTGTAGAACAATATAGGAGATTAGCTCAAAACATTCCACTAACCCAGGCAAGATACTGTCTGTGGCAATAAACAGAATGAAGGACAAGGATCTGGGAAGTCCCTCCCATCAAGCTTGAGCAACAGAGTGGAGAGAGAGCAAAGCTGATACTGGAGTGAAAAATAGGAAGTGCTGTTTCCTAATTTCCAGTTGGCCTCTAATAACTCACATTATCTTCCTATTTTTCAATCCCTCTCCCTTCTTTCCACTTCCAGATGATGAGCATCAAAACAGCAGACATTCTCACAATCGTTATATAAAAGAAGAACCAGAAAGACCTCAAAATCTTCAGACCTCTGATTTTCTGATCCTTAAATAGAAGGATGGGAGATGACAGGACACGGAGAATGCTTGGGTAAGGACCTATTTCGATGCAGTCGAGGAACCGCAGCCTCCATCTTCCTTTGGAAACTCCAATCCAGTATCCCAGTACCTCTGCAGTCCCTGGTCAATGCATAGCAAAGCTTTTCTGGGGATAGATAATTAACCTGGGCCATGGTGGCTTCAGCTTGGTCAGAGGTCTGTTTCACTTGACGATTGCCACACAAAGAGCCATTGAGAAATGGAAATCTAACAGCTGAGACCTTGAATGGGTAGATTCCTCCTGACCCTACCCTTCACCAAAGGGCACACAGTGCTCAGGACTAAGAGATTATCTTTTCAAAAGGAAAGAAAAATAGATAGTGTTAATTAATTTTTATTTGGGGCCTCCACCCTTTTCCTGCTTTCTATTCTTCTTTTGTTTAGTCCTAGGGAAAACCAGTGGGAGAGGTCCAACCTGTCAGTGGAGTTGGCTCCTCTGCAGCCAGAGACTGACTGTGGCCACTGTGAGCCACCCTGCCTGGCCACTCCTCTTCCTGTGCAGTCTTTACGCCACAGCCAAACAGGCAGATGGAGAGTCCAGCCTGTGCTTTGCTTTTTGGGTTCCTGGACTTTTCAAAGGATGCCTTTGTTAGTTAATGTCAAGCTCTTCCCCAAAGGCCTATGGTAGAAGCCAAGGAGGCTGAGTGCAGACAGGGCAGACAGGGCTGCTTCCGTGAGGGGTTCTGGTTGGATGGGGACTTGCTGGTGACCTCTGGGATAACCTCGGAATCTATGTTTACCGGTGAATGCAGTCTTGCACTTTCAAAGCCTTTTGTAAGACAAGGCTCCTAAAAGGCAGACCCCTGCCTTTGTATCATCCCTGGGCATTCTCTCAGGCTGCTATGCATGGAATGCTTCTCTTATTAAGGCTTTTCACAGAACTTGAAAGTATATTTAAAAAAAAAAAAGAAATCACATGCTTGCATCAGAGAGACACATTAAAGGGCAGAACTCATTCAAATCCTTGAACTTTTTTTTGTTTTCACTGCGTTGAATTCCCTTGCCCCCAGAGAACTCTAGAACCAGTAACTTTCATTTCAGGTGCCTGAGGGAGAGGTCATTTTCACTTGTAAACTTTGTGTTTGCTTCCTTATCATGAAAGCTTAGTGGCCTGACTCTGCTCAGACATCATGGATCCTACATTTCCAGAAGCCCAAGGTATCTTAGGGTCATTTAAAGGGAGGATCCTACTGCCAGGGTACAGCACTCCGCTTTTCAAAGCAGACACTGTCAAGGGCTTCTGTAAAGGAAACAAGTCCCAAGAAAGAGGCGGGGCAGGGGGCCTATACGGCTTGCTCTCGTGGGAGTTCTCACCGTCAGATGCCACAGGAAGAGACAACGGGTTGCAGGACAGCCAGTGCCATGGAGTGTCCAGAACATGAACTTTGAAATTCGAAGTATGTCTTCAGATTTTGGCACTGTTATTTATTCACTGAGTGGTGCAAGAGTCAAAATTAGTGTACTTGGTGCCAGCCAATGGTGGCTCACACTTTTAATCCCAGCACTTGGGAGGCAGAGGCAGGTGCATCTCAGTGAATTCAAGGCCAGTCTAGTCTACAAAGTAAGTTCCACCATTGCTTTCATGTCCACAGCCAAAGATTAAAAAAAAAAGTGGGGCCGGGCGGTGGTGGCGCACGCCTTTAATCCCAGCACTTGGGAGGTAGAGGCAGGCGGATCTCTGTGAGTTCGAGGCCAGCCTGGGCTACCAAGTGAGTTCCAGGAAAGGCGCAAAGCTACATAGAGAAACCCTGTCTCGAAAAACCAAAAAAAAAAAAAAAAGTGGGTATTTGCTTTTTCTAATAGAAATGAGGCTGGTGTTGGCAGCTGGCCTGAACTTTTTTGTGAACAGGGGACCTGCAATGTAAGTTTCTGTCCACACAGGTAGCTTTGCCAGCTGTTCTGATGTGAGGCAACAGAGACATGCAGGCAAATTCAGAGGGAGTGGTGACAGCTCACGGCATTAAGTTCACTCTCGTCCCATTGGGTTTGAAGCCAACTAGAACTAAAGAGAGCAAGCTTATGTTAGACTGGGAATGTGAAGTTCCCATCCCCACTGCCTTCAGTTTCCAGATAAGGCTCAGTATGACAGGCTGACCCAGGAAACTTTACTTTCTGGGTGGCTTGATGTAGCCAAACGTTCATCCATGCCTTCGTTCTTTCTCCAAGTAAGAATAAAACCCAGAAATGATTCCAAATTTACATCTGTCAGTCATACATACATCTACTATTTTTTAGCTTTTCCAGATGTTGGTGTTTTAGTTAGGTTACTGCAGCTGGCTAGAGCAAAAGAGATTCCTCCTGAGTTTCATGCCTAATAACTCAGCCTTAAGAAAGATGAGCTTCAAGGATGTACTAAAGCTCTGTACCTGGAAGCCCTAAGCCAAGTCCGGACCCTGATTCTCATGGATCTATGACTTAGGCATGAAGAGTTTACATATCAGCAGTGGAATGGAGAAAGATCAACCTGAAATCCACCAAAGGACAAAAGAAGCCAGACAGCAGTATGAATCCAGGAATAAGGCTAAGTCAAGGCTCAAAAGAGATCAAGGGGAGTAACTTACGTATCACAAAATACTGGGACCCAGACATTTACTCCTAGAAGACTCCTTTCTGTCTGTGGACCATAGAGAAAGCTTTGAGATCTTGAGCCCTATTTGATAATAGGAACATCCAGTAGTTGGTCCTAAGCTTATAGACCCTTATTTAAAATACTTGATGAGGGGGCTGGAGAGATGGGTCAGAAATTGAGAGTGCTTGTGACTCTTTCAGAGGACCGGAGTTTGGTTCCCAGCACCCAGGTAGGGCAGCATACAGCAACCCATAACTCCAGCTCTAGGGAATCTGTCACCCTCTCCTGGACAGACAGACAGACAGACAGACAGACAGACAGACACACACACACACACACACACACACACACACACACAAAGAGAGAGAGAGAAATGTGCACACACACAATTTAAATTTTTTAAAATTAAGATACTTTATGATTCCATTCCATACTTCCTACCTCTTTCTACAGTAAACCGTCGCAAAGCTTTTGTAAGTTTCTGAATACAAATGAGTTGTAAGCATGGAAATATTGTGTGTGTACACCAAGGGGAGAGTGAAATCTTTGGTCATCCCTAGACACTGACGTAAGCACTTTACTCTTTCTGGAGCTGCATAATTAACAGGCTCAAGGAAACCCAGCCCTCCCCAAGCTCCCTCCCAAGTGTCTAGAACTCTTTAGGTTTGTCATAGGTGCACATAATATTTGCAACCTCATGAAAACACCCCTTTCCCCCTCTAGCTGAGTTTCTAATGTTTTCTACCATGATGCCCAGGCTTCCCCCAAGGTACCAAGTCCCAGGCAGAACTGAGGAGAGTGCCTCTCTATGTTGTGTACTTGCCTTGGTTACAGCTTCTTCTGGAGTCTAACAAAAGCCTCCTTGTGGATATAACTTCTTTGTCTTAGAGGTACTGCTTTCTCCCTAGAGTCTCCAAGCTAATTGAAGATACAGCCTTTAGGCATCCAACATTCCCTCCAATGTCTCCTCTTCATTCCCAAAACTTCTTGATTCAGTGTCTGGATGACTGTTTTGTACAGGCAAAGAAACCTGTCACACCCACACAGTCTAGAGTTCTTGAGTGAACCTGACCCCATTTCCCAGATGCAGCCAATGCCATGCAGGATAAGCAAAGATGCCCTGTTAATGTAGTTCATAGCTCCATTCTTCACTGCTGGGATGGGTTATTACTGCAGGCCCTGGGAAGAATAAGAGAATCCAGTGTTCAAATCTCAGCTCTTCCAATCACTAACTTTGTGAAGTACTTAGCTGGTTATTTAATTTCTATAAGCTGACATCTTTCATCTGCAAATTGAGATAATTCCCTTTCTAATGGGATTATTATAGAGATTAAATGCAATACTGTGCATGAAGTACTTGGCACCAGTGACTGTCATTTAGCTATTCATCTTTTCTGGGCTTCAGTAACTTCGTCTTTAAAAGTGCAGCTAGAGTACCCAATGTGAAGACGTTTTTAAAGTTATTTCCAGGGTTGGTTGGAGATGGCTCAATGGTTAAAAGCATTTGCTGCTCTTGTAGAGAAGCCAAGTTTGGTTTCTAGCACTCACAAAGTGGGTCACAAGCATCCATGACTCCAGGTCCAGAGAGCCCAATCCCTTCTTCTGACTTCTGCAGGCACTGGCCACACATGTTGTGCACACACATACATGTAGGCAAAACACTCACATACAAAATAAAATAAAAATGAAGGTATTTACAAAATATTAAGTGTGTATTTATTGATTTTAGTATTTTGATATTTTTAACATGCATAAAGGATCAGATATCGTGACACTCACTAAACTTGGAGCTCTACCCCAGCCCCACACTTTTTCCCTCCTTAGTTTCCCCCATCTACCTCCTGTGTATATATTATAGTAGATATTTTTATCATTGAAGCCATTTGTGTATTTATTTTCCCACTTAGAATATAAATTCTGAAAAAAAGTCATTATTTTTAAGTATTTTAGTATAGGTTATTTCAAAGCTATACATAAAAAGAAAATAGAATGAATTCACATACCTTCAATGTTGGACTTCAACATTTATCAACTCATGGTCAATCTTGTTTCATCTATGACCCACTCATTCCTTTAGAATGTCTCTATGTATCATGTAAGTATATGTATATTAGTATACTAAAATATTACAAATAATTCCTTAATATCATCAAATATCCTATCAATGTACACATTATGTTATACATTGCAGAGCAGTTATTGGTTGGGTTTTTTTTTATTGTTAGTTTTCTTGAATTAAATCCCAAGCATGGGGGTCTGGAGAGAAGGTCCACTGTTAAGAGTGTTTACTGGTCTTGTAGAGGACCTGGATTCATTTCCCCACATCCACATCAGGCAGCTCATACCTATAACTCCAGCTCCAGGGGATCTGACACCCTCTTCTGTCTCTGGTGGAATCTGTATACATGTGGTGCATATAAACACATGCAGACACACACACACACACACACACACACACACACATAAATAAAAACAAATCTTTCTTATTTAAACTTAAATAGCAATCTCATTTGACCTATACAGATTCTCTACTGTTTTGACTCTTCTATTTCTGCTGTTGTTCTATAGTCTGGTGGTTAGATCTTAGAGACTTGATTTAAATTTGGGTTTGATTTTCTTTTGAGGGAGAAAACCATTTCATACAAATATAGTCTTCTTTCATGAGCTGTATCATGTCTGTTTTCCTGTGATGTTTTGTGATCTTTGTGTAAGAATGTTAACTCAGCAAAGTTGTTCCCTTCTGATTCTACCATTGTCTCCTCATTCATTGCCCTCAAAGGTCTATACAGAAGGATTCCCTTTTATTTGACTCAGGAAATTGGCACAGTTCTTATAAGAAAGACAAGGCAAGTGTTTGATCCTCTGCCTTTATTTACCAGTGTCTCAAGTGCTGGTTTGAAAATGCACCAGTAAGGCTTCTTCTTCTTTTTACTCACAGACATCTGTGACCTGCCTCAACTCATTACAGTGTATCTGTGGTGAGTGGCAGCTTCATGCCAGCTATGGGACTCCTTTAACAAAAGGAATATGTGACAGCATTCTGGTTTTCTGGTATGACAAGGTATCTCAGACTCACTATGTACATGTTATATGCAGAATTGGGTGAACCACTTCTTCAAGGATCCCTATGACATCTAGACACTTGGGTGTCCATTCATACTGAGGGAACCATTGTTTTTAGGCCCTTTTGTTAGATTGCACTAACATAATTTTAAGACACAAAATATTATAATTCATGTCCATATGTCCACCCTGAATCTAAACTAGATTTTTCTTATTAAGCTATGAGTATCATTCATTAGAGAAACTGTTTCATTTAAAACAACTATGAGAATTGAATTTTGTGAAGTGAACAAAGCTGTTTTCACGGCACTTGTCAAAAACAAAACACTCATAGTCCAAGGGTCCCCGATGAGGCAGTTCGCAGAGCGGAAACAAGCTTTCTGTAGCATCTTCTCTTCTTGAGGCATTTGTTGGGAGAAAAACAGAAAACTGGAGCTTTTGCTGTCCCATCTGTGTCAGGGTTCACCAGCCATTTGATTGTAGAGCTCATTCCAGAGCGGAGAGGCTGGGAGCAACACTGGTTGCCATCTTCCCATAATACCCTGCGAGTCTCCAATCCATGCCCTGTCAACATATGCTGTGTCCTCACTACTTAGTGTATAACAAGTATGGACGGTTACTCCATTGTATTCACTGTCATGCAGATCATTTGTAAATGCAAAGTGAGCTGATCCCATTCACCAAATGAACATATATTGAACATAATGTAAATGAAAAGCCTTTTTAAAGGCTTGGTTGTTAGTAATTAACAAAAGATATAGGAATCAATTGCTAGAATGCATAAATAAACCTGAAAGTTGCTTATGTGGATTTCTGATGAACATAAAACAAATCCCATGTTTCAGAGTTTATTAGTGGGTATTACTTTTGAAATATACAGAACTTCTCTTTTTAATTAATTAGTTAATTTATTTATAGACAGGGTCTAACTATGTAGCCTTGGCTGGACTGAAACTTACAATGTAGACCAGGCTGACATCAAACTGAATTGTAAGAGGATATCTTGAAAGACAGATAAAAAATAAGATGAAGATATCAGAGAACGGCAAAACCCCAGCATTCACGGCTGTCAAGGTGGCTCAGTAGTTAAAGGTACTTGCCACCAAGCCTAAGGACCTGAATTTGATCCCCAAAACTCATGTGGCTGATGGAAGGGAAGAACAGCCTCCCTCAAGTTGTTCTCTGATCTCCATACATGTGCTGCGGCACACCTACATGCATACACATATATAGACACATACACCAAATAAACAAATGTAGTTGTTTTAAAAAGCATGTCATCTTTATTTAACAAAGAGAATTATCCAACCTGAGTGTGGTAATGCATACTTCTAATGCCAGCATTCAGGAGACCAAGGCATGAGGATCAATTCGAGTTCCAGGTTAGCCAGGGACACACAGTGAGATCCTCTTTCAAAAAACAAAACAAAACAAAAGAAAAAACCAGCAAAACAAAGAAATGGTTTTGGTTCTAAGGTAAACAGTTATCTGTTGGGATGTAGAAGAAGCTGAATGCATGGCCCATAAGAGGAGTAATAGATTAGGCATCATCAAATTTAGAAATGTTTGGTCTACAAAAAAAAAAAAAAAACATGTTTTAAAAAGATGAAATGATTGTTGGGTGTTGTGGTACACATCTTTAATCCTAGCACTCAGGAGGCACAGGTAAGTGGATCTCTGAGTTCAAGGCCAGCCCAGTTTACAGAGCTGGTTCCAGAACAGCCAGGGATACACACAGAAACCATGTCTCAAAAAAACCAAAGGGGGGGATAGAATGTATAAAAAGTAAACAATACAATTAGAACATAATAGACATTTCACCAAAGAAAATAAACAGAGGGCAAATAACATGTGAAAAGATAGTTAACAAACTAGCCACTAGGAAAACGAAAGTCACAATGAAATACTACCATATAACAGTCAGAATGGATTTTTAAAATGACAACATGAAACATTGGTGATACAGAGAACTAGACATTCATACATTGCTTGTGAGAATACAAAGACTAGTGTAACTCTGAAAGAGTTTTTTAAAAGCTAAAGTCCAACTATCAGAGCAATCCTATTTCTGCATATTTATCCCAAAGAAATGAAGACTGTAGTCACTCAAAGACTGTAAATGAACGTTAACAGCAGCTTTATTTGTAACCAACACAAACTGTAAACTCTGATGTCTTTCAGCAGGTGATTACTAAGCAGTATAGAGCAGAAATGATCAGTTGTCAAGGATTAGGAATGGAGATGGGCTAAGGTGAAGTGCATGTGATAGAAAAGAGTAATATGAGAGATGCTTTTGGTAATCATAGTGCTCTGCCTCTGTACTGCTTGGCTGTCCTGCTGTGATACTGCATTTTGCAAAGTATGACTACTGGAGGATCCGGATGAAGAACACCCGGGATTGTCCTAGGATGCTGCTTCTTAGAGCTGAATGGGAATCTACAACCCTCTCAAAGTCAGAAAGATTGTTAACGTTGTGTAGAGCTGGTTACAGTGGCTGAGGCAGGAGGATCATTTAAATTCAGGAGTTCCTGATCAGCCTGCACAACATAGTGAGGCTCATCTCCAAAAATAAATAAATCAAGTCCACGCTAAGCATTAAGGGAAGCAGAGGTGCTTAACCTGTGCTTAGGCAAGAATAAATTATAGGATAGTTTCTACAACAATGGCGTC
This sequence comes from Peromyscus leucopus, assembly GCF_004664715.2. NCBI lineage: Eukaryota > Metazoa > Chordata > Mammalia > Rodentia > Cricetidae > Peromyscus > Peromyscus leucopus. Next base: position 40,796,754 of record NC_051069.1, on the reverse strand, counting down.
TTTTTATTGAACACTTGCCCTGTGCCTTTCATTGTTCCAGCTCTGTTTATGCATTCTCTATTTTAATCCTTTTAGCAGCCCCGAGAGATTTAGGGAGTTTAATAACCTTGTGCAATGCACTCATTAAGTAGCAGAAGCAGGAATTTGAACTTGGATGTGCTTGACTAGAAGGGCTGTGTTCTTCACCATTGTGATCCGCAGCCTCCCTGCAGAAAAGTTATGATTTAGGGAGTGTCACCTTTTGATCCCAAAAGAAGTCACTTGCTCCTTCTGCATTTGAAGTTTTAGGAGTGGGTCTATAAAACCAAATCACCATTGTTCATTTTCTTTCCACTCAACATTGGTGCTGAGTTAAGTACCAAGCATCCAAAGATGCAGAAAAGTATATTGCCTGCCAGAGAAGAACTCACATACTGGAGAGAGTGACTCCCTGATTCCTGGTCAGTGATTCTTGTATAATTACCCTTCAGCATCAGGGGACATAGGTTCCAAGACCCTTGTGGGTACCAAAACCTGCTTATAGAAATGGCTTACTATTTGCAGGTAACTTACACTGTATACTTTAAAACACAATACAATATTGATAAGACCTAATACAACACAAACGCCATCAATCTCTCCTTTACTGTATCACTCAGATAATAAGACAAGAAAAAGGAGTTTCCACATGTTCACTACAGATGTAACTTTTTCCGAATATTTTCCACCTACATTTGGCTGACTCCACAGATAGAATGCACAGACCAGGGACCAGCTGTACCTGCCCTTATTCCTGTGAAACACAGAGGTAAACAAGACGCCAGGGTCGAGTGAGCTCCCTGGAAGCTGTTGTCTTGTGGCCTCAGCTTGACAGCTGCACAGGGCCTTTTTTAAAGATGGGTTTGTGGGGCTGACGTAGCCCTGTGAGTTTTTACCTCTGCTCAGGGCTATGCTTAGTGCCAGATCTGAACTGAAGTGTTCTTTTTTAAAATAAATTTGTTTATTTATTTATTTTACATCCTGGCCAAAGTCTCCCCCACTTCTCTCCTCCCAGGCCCTTCCCCCCTTCTCCCCTTTGTTCTTACCCCCAAATCCACTCCTCCTCCATTTCTGTTTAGAAAGGGCAGGTCTCCCATGAGTATCAATAAAACATGGCATATCAAGTAGCAACAAGACTGAGCACCTCCCCATGTATTAAGGCTGGGCAAGGCGACCCAGTATGAGGAGTAGGGTCCCAAAAGTCAGTAAAAGAGTCAGAGACTGCCCCTGTTCCTGCTGTTAGGAGTCCCACAAGAGGACCAAGCTACACAACTGCAACATGTATGCATAGTGCCTAGGTCAGTCTCAGGCAGGCTCCCTGGCTGTTGGTTCAGTGTCTGTGGGCTCTTGTGAGCCCAGGTGAGTTGATTTTGTGAGTTTTCTTTTGATGTCCTTGACCCCTCTGGCTCCTACAATCCTTTCTTCCCCTCTTCTGCAGGATTCCCTGAACTCCTCCTAATGTTTGTGTTGTGGAGTATTATTGTAACTATGTAGAGATGTGCTACATTTGTTTATGTTGTGGAATATTACTTTAACTAGGTGAAAGAGTGTTGTTGCATTTGTTTCACCTTGCCTGCCTAAGGCACCTGATTGGTCTAATAAAAAGCTGAACAGCCAATAGCAAGGCAGTAGAGGGATAGGTGGGGCTGACAGACAAAGAGAATAAGCAGGAGGAGGAGTATAGGCTCTAGAGAGAATGAGGGAGTAAGAAAGGGAGAGCCAAGGGCCGCCAGCCAGGCAGTCACCAGCCAGACATGGAAGAAGCAGGAAAGTAGGACATACAGAATGAAAGAAAGGTAAAAAGCCCTGAGGCAAACTATAGGTGAAGAGAAACTGGTTAATATAAGTTATAAGAGCTAGTATGACAAGCATAAGATAAGGTTGATTATTCATAACTAATAATAATTCTCCATGTCATGATTTGGGGGCTGGTGGTCCAAGAAAGCCTGCTACATGTTTGGCTGTGGATCTGCATCTGTTTCCATCAGTTGCTGGATGAGCCCTCTCTGATGACAATTGGTCTATTCACAGGAGATGGCCAGTTCAGGACACACATCTGCTATTGCTAGAAGTAGTCTTAGCTGGGGTCATTCTTGTAGATTCCTGGGAGATTCCCTTCCTCCAGATTTTACGTGACCCCAAAGTGCACCCCTTTTCCAGTAGTCTTTTTCAGTACTCTCCTACTCTGTGCCCCCCACTACCACAACCTGATTGTTCATGTTCCCATGTCCACGCACCTTCAGTCCACTCAAAATCTCTTCTATTTCTCCTTCCCAGGGAGATCTGGGTGTCCCCCCATGAGCCCTCCTTGTTACCTAGTCTCTCTGGGTCTGTGGATTGTAGCATAGTTATCCTTTATTTTACAGCTAATATACACTTATGAGTAAATACATACCATGTTTGTCTTTCCCAGCCTGGGTTACCTCATTCAGGACCATTTTTCCTAATGTCATCTATAATGGATAAAGTGTTCTTTAGAAATGTTCCTTTGTGGAACAGAGAAAGTATAACCCTGTGGACAGACCATGGACATTTTGTATTTGTTTATTCATTATTGTCTCTGTGTGGGGGTGAATTCTGATGCTGCAGCCTGGGTACAGAGGTCAGAGGACAACTCTGTGAGCTGGTTCACTCCTTCCAGCACTTGCATCCCAGGGATCAACTCAAGTCCTCAGGTTTGTCAGCAGCGGCCTTTACCCACTGGGCCATCTCACTGGCCAGGCTTTATTTTTAGGAGACAAGGTCACATCATGTAGACCAGGCTGTGAACCTGACAGTCCTGCTTCAGCATCCTGCTGGAATTACAGGTTGTTCCATACCTGGCAAAGCAATGAGCTTGCACTCTAACATGGCTAATCTGTTCTTAGCAAGGTATTTAACTGTGTCTAGTTCCTCATCTAAAAATGAAACATTAATAATTTTCACAGGATTGCCACAGTCATTCAGTATTATAACGAAACATCCATCAATGGCTAGACACAGCAAATGCTACCTGTCATTATTTTCTCACAACAAGAAATTTGTTAAGTAGGGAACAAAGAATATCATTATGAGAAAAAAATAGGGAACGTTTGTTTAATGAAACTCAGAAAGCAGTAACTTGTAAGAACTATTTGATGGCTGGACTTCACCAAGATTAAAATCTTCTACTCAAGAAAAGAGCCACAGATGAGGAGAAAATATTCACAGGACGCATGCACACACGCACATACACCCAACCCTGAAAAGCAGAATTATACTCCAAATATATTTGATGATGGAAGACCCTCCAGAATTTCAGTGCCAATTCACTGGATGTCTGCTCTCACTGTGGGCCCGATTTATGTAGAGACTGAAAAAGTCTGTTAAGTACATGAGAATGTTATATCGCCTAACTCCATGTGTGTGTTTATGTCTGAGAAACTGCCCCTCGTTTGTTTTCCTTCCTCACTGTAGAAGCTACAAGGAGCCTGCTTAAAAACGCATGCCTGAGGGTTTTATTGTACTAGTCAGGGTTTGTACTTACAAACAAGATCCACCCTGGCTGGCTTACACAAAATGCAATGTGCAGAGTTGGTTAAAGAACATTAGGTAGCTGATAGAATTTCCAAGAGAGCCACAGAGATGGATTTTAGGGCTGGACAGCATTCACACTGGAGAGCTTCTAGCAAAAATCACCTCTAAACACGGTGCTTGGCATGGGTCATGACTGGAGCCATTTGCAGAACTCAGGCCACATGCATGTAAACACAGTTGACTTCCATCTTGGAACAGTGATCTTAAGATACAAGAAAATGGAAAACTATTAGAAAGCAGCTGATAATGTTGGCTTTTAGGACAAGAGAAGGTTGTCTACTTAACTTCTTTTTTTTTTTTTTTTTGGTTTTTCGAGACAGGGTTTCTCTGTGTAGTTTTGTGCCTTTCCTGGAACTCACTTGGTAGCCCAGGCTGGCCTCGAACTCACAGAGATCCGCCTGCCTCTGGGATTAAAGGCATGCACCACCACCGCCCGGCGGTACTTAGCTCTTCTTATACAACAAAATCCAATAAGCTAAATGCTGCATTTCTTAGACACCTTTGTAACTGTGACTCAGAATGTAATTCAAGACTCACAAATCTATTGATCTTACATTAGATTTTGAAGCCAAGACAGCTGAGAGCTACAATTCTGCTACTTTAGTTGATTTACCTAACATACTCTGCATATGCTGAAGGGCTCTTTGGTTATTTGTTTGTTGGTTGGTTAGTTGGTTGTTTGGCGGGTTAGTTGTTTTGTTGGTTGTACATATTTGAAAAGAATTTGCTGTCATCTGTTGTGGGTGTCCTGTAAATGACAGTGTGTCGGGATGTCACATTGCTTAAGGCCTTCACATCCTTACTAGTTTTCTATTTGCTCTATCAGTTACAATGTAGCGGGTCTAAATTCCCATAATCACCAAAAATTTGCCTATAAAGAAGACTCTTTGTCACTCGTAATAACTCATATCCTGAAATCTCTGTCTGATGGTGATATAACCACTTTAATTTTAATTAGCATAGATTATCGTCTTCTATCCTTCTACTTTGAAACTAGCTTTATGTTTATATCTGAATCCAGCTCTGATAAGAAACACACATTGCTTTTTTAATATTACACACTCTGCCTTTGGTCAAAGTGCTGTGCCTATATGCATTTATTTAGTGACTAAGTTTGAACTCTTCATTTTGCTATTTATATTCTATTTGTTCCACTTGTTTTTGTCTCATTTTTTTTTATTATGTCAACTTGTTAACATTATCTTTACAATTCCTTATTAGACTCATTCCTAATAACAAAAGGCCAGTCAACAGAAGACACACAAAAAAATCCTATATATTCATAAGCCTAGTAACATAGGTGATGTACATTATTATATATAACTATATAATGATACATATTATGCTTGGTGTGTTGAAATATATTTGTACAATGATTTATGCACTTTTTAGAGGTTGCCTTAAGGTTTACAGCATACCTCTTTGCTTCATCACAAGCACTATTGTGCTATTTCACACAAACTATCAAAACCATATCTTTACTTCTTTTTTTCATGAACCTTAAACTATTGTCGCTATTCATTTCCTATGTTGTAAATTACATAAGGCATTGTTATAATTTTTGCTCGGTCAGTTACATGCTTAAAGTACTTTTTAGTACATTTGTTCTTTAACAATCTCATACATGTTCAAAGTGCACCCTAACTACTGTAGCCCCTCCCTGTCTAGCCTGCATCCCATTCTTATTACCCACCCTCTACAAGTCCTTGCCCACACACACGTCTTGTTTGGGTTTTTATTTTCTTGTTGTTTGTTTTTGAGATGCATTGAGTTTAACCAGTATCATCTGTGTGACCCTGAATGTAGAACTGTTCGTTAGCCCATGGGGTCCTCAGGGTACAAAGACAATGGCAGGCCTTCCCCTAAGAACCCACTAGTTCAGCTGGGAAGGTTAGAGCCTGATGAACTCCTCCCCAACCCGTGACTGATGGCTGAAAGGCTGGTCTTACAGGTAGGTGTGTTGCTGGTAGCCACAACTTATTACTGTGAGGTCATGACTGCTCTGGCTGCGCCATGCCGAGAAGACAACATTTCTATCTTACTGTTTTCTAAGGCTTTTATTGGGGTGAAGAAATACATACATACAGCAGACACACAGAGTGAAAAACCCTCCACAAGGCAGAGAGAAAACTCAGCAAGTTGAAGCCCAGCCTTACTTGGGGGCTGTTTTTGTTTGTTTGTTTTGTTTTTAGTTATTGAAGGGTCTTCTTTCCCTGATTTAGGGTTGGTCAACTTGAAGAAAGACAGGATGGCTGATTGGCCCACACTGGTGTGTAAACACATCTTGATCTGTCCTTGAACTTGTTGAGCCAGTCCATCATCGGGGGTGCGGGGGTGGGTCCTACTGATGAGAGAAGATGACTTTTATTTAAACTGCCAGGTTTTGTCTTAAGTCAGGAGGGTGAGGAAGAAACCAGCCATCTTGGAAGTTCCCCATGTTTATTACCTAGTAATAGCCCTTTCCCTATCTGTCTGCCTATCAGGAAGTCTGTCTAACTCTTAGTCCTCTATTGTTCCCTCTCAGAGGTCATCCTAACTGCTTTAGAGGTCTGGGGACAACCACTGCTCTAGCTTCTTCCAGCTATCAAAAGGGGGGCAAGGGAGGGGCAGCAGTCAGAATGCCTCAGACAGGGATTGGTCTAAGGGGCCACAAAGTAACGTACCTGACTGGTGGCTCTCAAGAACATACTAGCCATTTCATGAGGATGTATATCCTTGAAGAGTGATGTGTAAGTGAAGTAGCATCTGCAACACAAATAAAAGTGAGACTGTTAGGACTACCAGTCATGCCATACCACCCTGAACACACACGATCTCACCTGCTCTTACATGCCCTCCACCCTCTCTTCTGTAATGGTCCCAGAAACTTAGAGGAGGTTGTAAAAATGTCCTGTTTAGGGCTGAACACTCAGCTGCCACTTATTCTCAGCATCCTGAGCAGCCATACATCTCTGTAGTCACAACCACTCATTGCAAAGCGAAGCTTCCATAATTAAGGATGGAAGTGGTATTTGTCTATGGGTATAAACATAAATATTTAGACAGCGTCTCAGGGGCATGACAATTTAGTTAAACAACAGTAGCAAATTTACCCCCTAAGGCTTAGGACATTTTTAGCTATGGGCTTTGGTCAGGCTTACAGTACAGGTTATGAATACTTTTTTGTAGAGTAGGACCTAATGAAACCAGAGAGTGGTTACCTCAATAACAGTCATGCCATTATTGTACCAGCAGACACATCTTTCCTGTCAGGTTGGTATTGTAGATCTTTTGTTACCTCTGTAAAGTTTTCAAAAGAAGAAAATGTCTTTCATCTATATTCACGCAGCTACTATTCCACTATGCTTAAACTGTTAATATTAATCCAAACTTCCATACTATTTATGCATGTATTAAAAACCCCCAAACACATATTGTATTTCCTAACATTATCAGTTATCTTTTGGGAGAGAGGATGCTGGGGACTGAAGTTAAAGCCTTGGATGTATTAGGTGTGCACTTTGTCACTGAACTACATCGCCCCTGCCCTCTCTCACCAATTATCTTTTTAAAGACAGTTAACAAGGAGGAAAACATTTCACAGATCCATGTATTAATTATTTGTGTCCCTTTTTGTCATTCCTGGCTTCCATAGGGTCTCTTTCTGCCAAAAGAATGGGATTGCTATGATGAATCCTTTTAGCTTTTTAATATCTGAAAAAAATCAGTTGTGCCTCATTTTTAAAGATAGTTTTTAATTGGGTGTAGAAGAAAAGGGGGATTTATTTATTTGTTTGTTGTTTTTGTCGATATTTCTAAGCTCTTGCACTACTCTCTTCTGACTTATAATGCTTCCAAAAGAAATTCACAGTTGCTCTTTCTTCTTCTGTGTAATGATGTGGTTTTTTCTGGTCGTATTAAGCTGTCTTTCTTATCATGAGTTTGAATTAGTCTAACTGTAGCATGCCTTGATATAGCTTTCTTCATGTTTCTTGTGCCTGGGATTTGTTGAACTTGTTGGACCTGTGTGAAAGTTTTATCAAATTTAGAAAATTTCTGGCCATTTTTTTTCTGCTATATACCTAATTTTTTTTCCTTCTAATTACACTTATGTTGTGTGACTAAAAGTTTCTGCAGTTCACTGGTGCCTTGGTTTGTTTTCTTTTCCTTTTGTCCTTCCTTCCTTCCTCCCTCCTTCCCACTCTTTCTTCCTCCCTCCTCCCCTCCTTTCTTCCTCCTTCCTTCCTCCCTTCTTTTCCTCCTTCCTTCATTCCTTTTTCTTCTTTTTGGTCTTCTTTCACTGTTTCATCTTGGATAGTTTTTATTTCTGTGTTGAAAAATTCACAAATCTTTCTTGCACAATGTCTAAGTTACTATCCAGTGAATTTCTCATCTCAGATATTATGACTACTATAATAACTATTTTGAGCAATCTTGTCTGCTAATTCCATATTTGGTCATTTCAACTTATTTCATGCATAAGCATTTGCATGTGTGTGTGTGTGTGTGTGTGTGTGTGTGTGTGTGTGTGTTTCTAGCAATTGAACTCATATGCTAAGCAATGTTGATTATTTTTGCATTATAAGTCATAGTTCCTGCCTCCTCTATATGTCTGGTAGGTTTTGATAACATATCATGAATTACACATTTTTATTTTGGCACTGACTATCTTTATATTCCTATAAATATCATGGACCTTGTTAGAGAATTCAGAAAAATTACTTAGAATTAGTCTGATCCTCTCAAGTCTTGTTCTGCATTAATTTGGTGGCTTGGGAACAGCATTACACCTAGGAATCAATGTTCCCTACTACTGAAGCAAAATCAAATCATTCTGTGTTCTCTAGAGAATTCTAGCCTGTGAGATGATGCCATCACCATCAACTCACACCCATGATGTGTTCCAATCTCTTGGTATTATTTTCCTTTGTTATCTGATTTTCAATGTTGAACCTTTCTCTCTCTCTCTCTCTCTCTCTCTCTCTCTCTCTCTCTCTCTCTCTCTCTCCCTCTCTCTCCCTCTCTCTCCCTCTCTCTCTCTCTGTATTTTGTATGGTCACAGTCATACTTGTTTCCCTTCCCTTCCCTAAGTCTGAATTTTCTACTTTTATTCATGTTATCTGTCACTGAAGTTTTTAAACTATATTTAAAAATCTATATTTTGCCTTTTTTGTAGTTCCTGATCTCACTATCCCAAATCCTTTAGGCATGGCATCAGAATATAAACAAATAAATGGAATATACAGAGAATATATATATATATGTGTGTGTGTGTGTGTGTGTGTGTATGTGTTTGTGTGTGTATGTGTATATATATGTACATGTATGTGTGTATATATGTATATATGTACACACACACACACACACACACACACACACACACACACACATCCATATATATATATTGCTTCTTATAAATCTGGCCCCTACTTTCCCATCCTGAAAGAAATTGAACTCCTCATTACCTACCATTGAACTCAACTAGTATTTTGGCCAACCTTGCCTCCTCTGCTGCTTAAATCCTGTACTTGATCCCTGCCACTGTGTAGCATCCTCCATCACATTCCCTCAAAGAATTTCCATGGCCACACCCTCCATGTGCATCTCCATGTACAGAAATCAGCTGCTGCAACACCAGTCCCTTCTAATCATGTCCCAGGGCTCTGGCTCATGGAGTACCTTGAGCTCTCAAGGACATACCATTTGTGTGGATGGTCCCCATAATAAATCTACTTCAATGTACTGTCTCATGCAGAATCCTTTCTTCTAACATTTTCCTAACACTGTCTGGCACTTGACTACCATGTGGCACAGAGCCCTGATGACACCATTTCAGCCACTAAATGAGAGACAATTACAATTACAGAAATTCCTTTTAGCACACTAGACCCAAATCACCACAAACTGAATTCATATTAAAGAATTTGGCCTAAATCTGAAATTCTATTTTTGTCCTCCATCCTTATTCAGCCCCTTATCATGTGCATTTCCAGGTTTTAACCTTATAAGTCAGCACAGTCTTATTATTTTGTTTCATTTTCCCAGGCTGACTTTGCAATCGCCCCCACGGCATATTCTGAGACTGGACTTTAGTTCTAGGCATATTCTGAGACTGGACTTTAGTTCTAGGTCAGGAGGCGATGAGAGCTGGTTAATACAGGCCATGAGGACAATTGGCTTTTCCCACTAAACTAACAGCTTTTAACAAGGTAATTACAGATATTTCATTAAGAAAGGAAGAGTTTTAATGCAGAAGGGAGGGTAGGTTTCTCCTGCTGAGTCTTTGTATATTGACATGCTCTTAAATGTCTCCACACTAATTTTCCACGTCTCAGTGGTTCCCAGTCACTGCCCTGACATTGACCTGAGAATCCGCTTAAGTCTAAGCAGTGAGCTTCTCACCAAGAGTTGAATTTTCAGATACATCGGCCTGGAGCTACAAGAGCTAGCATAGAAACTACCTGATTGTAGGAATCTCCAGAGCTAAAAACTTTAGCTTGTGATATGTCTTTTTCTGTCTTTAAACTTTCAGCCAGAGGGCCGAGGGTGTAGCTGAGTGGTAGAGTGTTTGCATAGCATTCATGGAGGCCTCGTTTTTGATCAATAGCACCACACACAAAACAAAACACCCAACAGGTTTACAAGCTAAAACTGAGTCTGTGGCCTGTACAGTTTCCAGTCCCTCCCTTATGGAGCCACCAAAGCCTTAAATATGTAGGTTGGGTCATAATTTAGGTAATTATTGAATCACTATCACGGATGACTTTCTTTCTACTAAACGAAAGTGCAAGTGATATGGAAGCCAAATTACTCTGTGGTCCAGTCTTGCCTGGAACGAGAAGCCTGTATCTGATGCCAAGAATGTCTTCCCAGCCCCTTGGACATACCATCAGTTTGTCACTATGTCATATCCCTCAGTAACCCTTGCTACAATCTTGCATACTGGATCCTCTATTTATAAAGCAGAATTTCTGGGTAGGAGATCCTTGGCAAATATTAGGAGGCCTCTGTGCTAAGACAGGTCATACCAAATGCTCATAGAAGAGACAGAAGCAGGTTGTGGCTAAAATTATAGGGTCCAGTCCCACCTGACTCCCAGGAACCGGCCCATCATGCCCACGTTTAGAAGAGCTAATATTCCCTACCCTTCTAGAGTTCAGGTGGCTGAGGACAATAGCCAGGGCTCTTCTGATTGTGATGTGGATGTCCGGGTTTGCAGTGGCAGCAGTATTCCCTGGGATTAAAAAGGTTGCCACCTCTTTAAATCTGATCTTCCAGAGTTATTAGCAGGCTGTTATTTGGTTTTTCCTTCTACATCCTTCATTCAGGATGTCATTTGATCCTGAGAAACAGAGCTCTGTGTTCAGGAGAATCTTCCCTAGCAAGAAGGGCTGTGCAGGACTATCATCATTAGCAAGACACATTCATCAAATACCTTCTCACCATCTGCTCCACCAGGACTCTGAGAAACAGAAGCAGGAGGCAGGGCCCTTGGCTCAGGGACTTGTCACTTAGCACAGACACGGGGGACTCAGATAGGTCTGTAAGGAACAGACATGTGGTGAAGAACAAGAGGCAGCTGACACATAGGAAGACTACAAACTATTGTGCTGACACTGAACCCTTTGTGTTTACCCCCATCCAGGTCCTCACTACTTCATCCTGGGGCTATGAGAACCGCCCCCTCACTGTGTGAGTAAGCCCTCACTGTGTGAACTCTCAGTGTGTGAGCACCCCTCAGTGTGTGCCCTCAGTGTGTGAGCATCAGTGTGTGAGCCTCAGTGTGTGAGCCCTCAGTGTGTGAGCCCCCCTCAGTGTGTGAACTCTCAGTGTGTGAGCCCCCCTCAGTGTGTGAGCCCCCCTCAGTGTGTGAGCACCCTCAGTGTGTGAGCATCAGTGTGTGAGCCCTCAGTGTGTGAGCATCAGTGTGTGTGCCCCCCTCAGTGTGTGAGCCTCAGTGTGTGAGCCCTCAGTGTGTGAGCCTCAGTGTGTGAGCCCTCAGTGTGTGAGCCTCAGTGTGTGAGCATCAGTGTGAGCCTCAGTGTGTGAGCCTCAGTGTGTGAGCCCTCAGTGTGTGAGCATCAGTGTGAGCCCCCTCAGTGTGTGAGCATCAGTGTGAGCATCAGTGTGTGAGCATCAGTGTGAGCCTCAGTGTGTGAGCCCTCAGTGTGTGAGCATCAGTGTGTGAGCCTCAGTGTGTGAGCCTCAGTGTGTGAGCCTCAGTGTTGAGCATCAGTGTGAGCCCTCAGTGTGTGAGCCTCAGTGTGTGAGCCTCAGTGTGTGAGCCCTCAGTGTGTGAGCCTCAGTGTGTGAGCCTCGGGTGTGAGCTCAGTGTGTGAGCCTCAGTGTGTGAGCCTCAGTGTGAACTCTCAGTGTGTGAGCCTCAGTGTGTGAGCCCTCGGTGTGTGAGCCTCAGTGTGTGAGCCTCAGTGTGTGAGCATCAGTGTGAGCCCTCAGTGTGTGAGCCTCAGTGTGTGAGCCTCAGTGTGTGAGCCTTAGTGTGTGAGCATCAGTGTGAGCTCAGTGTGTGAGCATCAGTGTGTGAGCCTCGGTGTGTGAGCTCAGTGTGTGAGCATCAGTGTGTGAGCCCTCGGTGTGTGAGCCCTCAGTGTGTGAGCCTCAGTGTGTGAGCCCTCAGTGTGTGAGCCCTCAGTGTGTGAGCCTCAGTGTGTGAGCCCTCAGTGTGTGAGCATCAGTGTGTGAGCCGGGGGAGCCTCAGTGTGTGAGCTCAGTGTGTGAACCTCGGTGTGTGAGCCCTCAGTGTGTGAGCATCAGTGGTGAGCCTCGGTGTGTGAGCCTCAGTGTGTGAGCCCTCAGTGTGTGAGCCTCAGTGTGTGAGCCCTCAGTGTGTGAGCATCAGTGTGTGAGCCTCGGTGTGTGAGCCCTCGGTGTGTGAGCCCTCAGTGTGTGAGCCTCAGTGTGTGAGCATCAGTGTGAGCCTCAGTGTGTGAGCCTCAGTGTGAGCATCAGTGTGTGAGCCTCGGTGTGTGAGCCTCGTGTGTGAGCCCTCAGTGTGTGAGCCTCAGTGTGTGAGCCTCAGTGTGTGAGCCTCGGTGTGTGAGCCTCAGTGTGTGAGCCCTCAGTGTGTGAGCCCTCAGTGTGTGAGCCCTCAGTGTGTGAGCCTCAGTGTGTGAGCCTCAGTGTGTGAGCCTCAGTGTGTGAGCATCAGTGTGTGAGCATCAGTGTGTGAGCCTCAGTGTGTGAGCCCTCAGTGTGTGAGCCTCAGTGTGTGAGCCCTCAGTGTGTGAGCCTCAGTGTGTGAGCCTCAGTGTGTGAGCCTCAGTGTGTGAGCCTCAGTGTGAGCCTCAGTGTGTGAGCATCAGTGTGTGAGCCTCAGTGTGTGAGCCCTCAGTGTGTGAGCCCTCGGTGTGTGAGCCTCAGTGTGTGAGCCTCAGTGTGTGAGCCCTCGGTGTGTGAGCATCAGTGTGTGAGCATCAGTGTGAGCCTCAGTGTGTGAGCCTCGTGTGTGAGCCCTCAGTGTGTGAGCCCCCCTCAGTGTGTGAGCATCAGTGTGTGAGCCCTCAGTGTGTGAGCCCTCAGTTGAGCCCTCAGTGTGTGAGCCCTCAGTGTGTGAGCATCAGTGTGAGCCCTCAGTGTGTGAGCCTCAGTGTGTGAGCCCTCAGTGTGTGAGCATCAGTGTGAGCATCAGTGTGTGAGCATCAGTGTGTGAGCCACCTCAGTGTGTGAGCTCAGTGTGTGAGCCTCAGTGTGTGAGCCCTCAGTGTGTGAGCCCTCGGTGTGTGAGCATCAGTGTGTGAGCCTCAGTGTGTGAGCCCTCAGTGTGTGAGCCCTCAGTGTGTGAGCCTCAGTGTGTGAGCCCTCAGTGTGTGAGCATCAGTGTGAGCCTCAGTGTGTGAGCCTCAGTGTGTGAGCATCAGTGTGTGAGCCCTCAGTGTGTGAGCATCAGTGTGAGCCTCAGTGTGTGAGCCCTCAGTGTGTGAGCCTCAGTGTGTGAGCCTCAGTGTGTGAGCCCTCAGTGTGTGAGCATCAGTGTGTGAGCCTCGGTGTGTGAGCCTCAGTGTGTGAGCCTCAGTGTGTGAGCCTCAGTGTGTGAGCCCTCAGTGTGAGCATCAGTGTGTGAGCCCTCAGTGTGTGAGCCTCAGTGTGAGCCTCAGTGTGTGAGCCCTCAGTGTGTGAGCCTCAGTGTGTGAGCCCTCAGTGTGTGAGCCCTCGGTGTGTGAGCCTCAGTGTGTGAGCATCAGTGTGTGAGCATCAGTGTGTGAGCATCAGTGTGAGCCTCAGTGTGTGAGCCCTCGGTGTGTGAGCCTTCAGTGTGTGAGCCTCAGTGTGAGAGCCCTCAGTGTGTGAGCTCAGTGTGAGCTCTGGTTCTCTTCCTGGCTCCACCCTGAGCATGTCATTTTGCTCAGTGTCTACCTCTTGCTTTCCCAAGCTTTTCTTAGCTTAAGGTTAAAAACAAGAAGAAAACAAAACAAAACAAAAAAAGCCTCCCACACAATAAAATTTTACTCTCATGATTTCATGAAATAACCAAAATCTAGTCATAACACAGGAAATCTTTTTTATTGAGCTGTATCTTATTTAAATCTAAGCAGTACCTACCTCCTTTCACATTTAATTGGGACCTTATTTGTTCTGCCTAAAGACAATTGACTGTTGCACATTAGGGTTTCTGATGAGACCCCCACATCTTCCTTTAAGACATTCTGGCTGGGCGGTGGTGACACATTCCTTTAATCCCAGCACTCGGGAGGCAGAGCCAGGCGGATCTCTGTGAGTTCGAGGCCAGCCTGGGCTACCAAGTGAGTTCCAGGAAAGGCGCAAAGGCGCAAAGCTATACAGAGAAACCCTGTCTCGAAAAACCAAAAAAAAAAAAAAAAAAAGACATTCTGTCCTTTTTGGTTCACTACTCACTTCTAGACTTGGTTTTTGGAGTCCATGCCTTTGCTCATACTGTTTGTCCTCTGAAAACCACCTCTTGCCACTGCCTGATTTCTATCCTTGTGTAACCAAACCCTCTCAACAGTATGAAGCATAATTTAAATACCTCATAGGATAATTGCACTGTCGTTAGAAACGTGGATTCCCAAGGCTTTCTGCTCCCAGTTCTTTGGTTCTAGGTGAGGGTCAAGAATTGTATTTTTCATTTCCACGTGAAGACAAGAGATGGTTAACTTAGTACATGTGAACAAAACTGGCCTCTGTCGCTAAGCTAAGAGGTAATGACAAATATTTCATCAAGAAAGGAATAGCTGTAATGCAGAAGGAAGGGGGAGTTCCTCATCCTGAGACTTTGGATATTTGCAATGAAACAGCTCAATGAAATTTAAGAGAAAGAATTTAAAGAGAATAAATTCCTATATGATGCCCAGGAAAATACAAACGTAAGGATGTTGAAGACAATTTGGGATTTAAAAATAGAATTTAATAAAGAGGTAGGAATATTAAAGAGGACTCAAGCTGAAAAGAAGACAGTATTGAAAAACACAGTAGCTCTACTAGAAAACCCAAAGGAAGGTCTTACAAGTGAAAGGAATCAAGCAGAAGATAGAATCCCAGGTCTCAAAGATGAAATAGAGAATCTAGACCAAACAAGCAAGAAATAGGAACAATTTTAAAGCCACAGGAAAGCAACATTTGGGAAATATGGGACATTGTGAAAAGAACAACCTTCAAACTGTAGTCATAGATGAGGGAGAAGAATCTCAAGGCAATGGCATGGAGCAGATCATCAACAATAACACAGAGGAAAATGTCCCCAAACTAAGGAAATCTATACCTATACAGATACAAGCAGCACCCAGAACATCAAATAGTCAAGATCAGAAAAGAAAATCCCCATGGCATATTATAGTTAAAATACTAAGTATACAGAATGAAGAAAGTATTGAAAGCTGTAATAGAAAAGCAGAAGTCACATATAAAAGAAAACCCATTAGAATAACAGCTGATTTCTCAATAGAAACTATGAAGACTAGAAGAGTTGGGAGCAAGGCATTTCCAGTCTTAAAATACTATAATGGCGGGCTGGAAAGATGGCTCAGAGGTTAAAAGCACTGACTATTCTTCCAGCGGTCCTGAGTTCAATTCCCAGCACCCACATGGTAGCTCACAATCATCTGTAATGAGATCTGGCACCCTCTTCTGTGTACATAATAAATAAATAAACCTTTAAAAAATACTATGATGGCCAACCTAGACTAATATACCCAGCAAAACTATTTGCCACTGTTGAAGAAAGGAAAGTTTTCTACAATATAAACAGCCTTAAAAATTATACCAAACAAACCAAACCTAAAGAAAACACAGGAAGCAGCATTATGGGATGAATAGAATAAAGAGTATAGATAGGCAAGAGACTGCAGAAAGAAATATGGAGTCATAATTACTAAAACACAAAATGCCACCAAGAACACAAATAACAACACCAAAAATCAACACCCTATTGATCATAACTAATACACACATTTCAATAACTCTAAATAGTAATGGCCTCAATTCTCTTATCAAAAGACACAAGGCTAGCTGAATAGATCAAGAAACAAAAATCCATCTATCTGTTGACCACAAGAAACACATCTTAGCTTTAAATATAGGCAAAACAATCCTGAGCAAAATAAAAGTTAATAATGCTGAAGGAATTGCCACTCCAGATCTCAAGATATATTATAGAACCTCATCAATAAAAATAATATAGTACCTGCACAAAAACAGACATGCAGATCAATAGAACAAAACTGAAGTCCCAAATATGAGTACATGCAACTTCAGCCACTTTATATTTGACAAAGATGCCAACTACATACACTGGAGAAAATCAAGCATCCTCAACAAATGGTGCTAGAAAAACTGGATGCCCATATGGAGAAGAATGAAATTAAACCCATCTATAATTGTGAACAAAAACTGACTCCAAATGGATCAGGACCTAAATGGGAAACTTGAAACATCGAAACTGCTAGAAGAAAATATAGACAGTACTCTACAGGATATAGATGTAGTAAAGAACTTTCTGAAGAGGGATCTGTTTGTCTAAGAATTAAGGCCAGCAACTGACAAGTAGAACTTCATAACATTAAAAACATTTGCACAGCAATAAACAATCACCCCAGTAAATAGAAGTCCACAGAATTTGAAAGAATCTTTTCAGCTCTAGATCTGACAGTGAATTAATATCCAGATTATATAAAGAACTAAAAAAAAAAAAAAAGAAAGAAATGACCCACTAAAAGATGGGGCTGGGACCTGGACAGAGAGTTCTTGAAAGAAAAAAAGGGTGCAGCTAACTCTCAACAGTAAAAGACCATATAAAAAAATCCTAACATTGGGCATAAAAAAGCCCTCTTTTAAATTTTTGGTCATGGTCTTCCAAGAGACCTACAATATTATAGGCTACTGCTATTGTTTTTGGTTGCCTTCTAGGAGGGGAAAGTTATGTCCCTATTGCTGAACACACTAGGCACAGAGGTCTCTCAGCTGGAACTGACCTAAATGCCTCCTCCCTGAGGACTAGTTTTCCTGTTACCAGAAGGCACCATGAAAGATTCCAACAGAGGGAAGCAACCAACAGTCCTACCCAGCTATAATCCCTATGAAGCACAACAACCAGCATGTCAGGATAATCCAAGGATGCAAGGGCGCCACAGTGGCGTGAATACCTTGGTAACCAACAGCTCTCTTACTGGACTGAAGACTCACTCAGCAACAGGGAATTCCTGCCTGGTACTGTAAACCTAGCCAACTACCCAAGGACAGTGAAGTCGTGGATCTTGGAAGAGAAGCTACAACCACCGCTTTACTAAAACAGCATAATCCCCAACTACGTTCTTAACATTTGTCCTTATACTCACAACTAAGAGTAGTCCCCAGCCCTCATCAAGGAAACCTCTCTGTGCAACAGACCACAACTACTTCAGAAAACAACAACCAATCAAATGTAGAGTCCCACCTGATACATCTACAATATAATTCCTGCACCTAAGGCTCAGGGATCATTGTGGAAGAGGGGGCAGAAAGATTGTAAGAGCCAGAGGATCAAGGAGTTTGCTGTGAGATTGTGTCTCCTAGAAATGTCAGAAGCTACACCCATAGAGTCCCACCGACAGGACTGCCTAAACATGAGCTGAACAAGGACAAGCCCAATAGACATGCTAGTATGGAAGGAGGAAAGGCTCATGAGGTCTCAGTCCTACATGAGGAACTGCGGACAGCTAAGGAATGCTGAGAATGGGAGACATTTTCTTCCCCATATGAACACATACACACATGTAAAAATAATTGATGAAAAAGGAGGCCACGAATCTGAAAGAGAATAAGGGACAGGGAAGGGGGAAATGATGTAGTTATACTGTAATCTCAAAAAGTTCTCAAAAACTATAGAAAAAAATAAGAAAATTACAGGACGATCTCCATGATAAGCAAGGATAGAAATATTTCCAATAAAATACTTGCAAATTGAATGTAACAACATATTAAAGATTATTCACCATGAGCGAGTCTGTTTCATTCCAGACGCGCAAGTTTGGTTTAACATATGCACATCAATAACTATATATTAATATGTCTATTGGATATATAAGCATATATATCCAAGACAGAAGTCAGATATAGGAAAAGCCTTTGGAAAAGTCCAACATTGCTTTATGAAAAAAAAAAAAAAAACTAGAAAAACTAGGAACAGAACCAACAACTTTAACATAATAAAGGCTATGTATGACAAATTATATCTAACAGTATAATATAAAACATACCTAAGAATAAACCTAAGGCACAGAAACGCTTCTACAGTACAAATTTCAAGATGCTAAGGAAGGAATTTGAAGAAGACACTAGATGACAAAAGGACTTCTTGTGCCCATGTCTTAGCAGAACCAATGCAGAGAAATTGGCTACATTGCCAAAGGTGACCTTACAGCCTGTATGCCACCCCTTCCAAGGGCGTTCTTCACAGAACTAGAAAAAAAAATCAACCCTAAAATTCCCATGGAAACACAAAAGACCTTAAATAGAAGTAATCCTGAGGAAAAAGAGCATTGCTGAGGATGTCCCAATACCTGATTTCAAGTTATGTTACAGACCCAAAGTATAAAAACAGTTTGGTACTGGCACAAAGACAGACAGACAGACAGACAGACAGACAGACAGACAGACAAAGGAGATAGAACAGAGGGCCCAGAAACAAGCTTGCACAGCTATGGATACTTGATTTTTGGCAGAGATGACAAAACACACATTGAAGAAAAGACAGTGTCTTCAACAAATGGTGCTGAACAGGCAGGTCTCTGCTGATGAAGCACACATGGCCAATGAAGAGAGCATTCAGCATCCTTAGTCATCAGGGAAATGCAGATTAAAATCACCCTAAAAGATCCATCTCACCCCAGTCAGAATGTCAATCCCAAAGAAAGCAATACATGCTGTCATGGATGGAGGGGAAAATAATCTTTATACACAACTGGCAGGAATGTAAACTGATAAGGCCAGCATTAAAATCAATATAACATTCCTCAAAAGGCTGGAAATAGAATAATCATATAATTCCACTCTACTCATTCCTACACCAAAGGCATCTAGAATTTCAGTTAGCACTAACAAGGGACCCTAACAATATTCTGCGTGAACCCATTACACAAAAATGACCCATAGGCTTACAGGCAATTACAACTGAAAATTGAAAATATAAGAAGATACTACCTACAACAGCAACAACAAAGAAGTATCTAGGGACAATCCTCATAGTTGTGTAGTAGATGTTTGTGGAAACATTTTTTAATCATTAAAAAATAACTTCAAGATTATTTTCTTTTGGAATATGGTCTCACTATGTTGCTCTGGTTGGCCTGGAACTCCCTATGTAGACCAGGCTAGCTCTGAATTCACAAAGGTCCATCTGTCTCTGCCTCCCAAGTACTGAGAAGCACCAAAAATTTTTTAAACATATTTTAAAGATAACACATACATACATACTCAATATAATTTCAAATTTACAAGGTTTTGTTTTCAGATAGCTTGGTACACTCACTTAAAATTTCATATTTTATAAATTCAAAGGGACTATGTATGTATTCAAAACATGTTGTAGAAAAGAATTAAATTGACCAGGTAGACTTTTTCTAGAAAGCCAAATAATTAAATGAGCGTGCATTTTAAAGAAAGAAACCAAAAGACAAATGAAGTAAATGATTACAGGGTCCACTACAGAGAGCCAGATACATACATGTGTGTCATATAAGACATTACAAACCAGTGAAAACTGGATTAGCTGTTTAATGACTGACACATATCTGCACAAGAGAGAAACTGTATCTTACTTCATGTGATACACAAACGAGTTTCACCCAGAGATAGCAGTTGTTACAGAAGAAACCTAGAGATTATATAGAAGAAAACAGAGCTTAAGAAACACAAAGTGAAAATAAACCATGTGCTAATATTTTATAATGCATTGTAACCCACCATATGGAAGAATAAAGAAAACCAATTTTAAACTTAGACAAAAAATATTTTTAGATAATACACAGAGGAATACACCTGAACGGCAAACATGTGAAAACATGCCCCGCCTAAAAGACAATTAAATACCATCTCATAGCAATTAGATTGTATAAGAGCAGATCTGATAACACTCCCATTCACTACTGCCCTTTGCACACTTTGGAGAGTGATTTGGTGATTCCTGTTGGGTAGAAGTTGTGAACACAGCAGACGATAGCAGCTCTTCCTTCTCAGTGTCTGTTCCAAAGAGTCTCACAAACATGCTCGAGGGACACATACCAGTTGTGTAGATTCTGTGTTGTAAACATCAGTGACAGTTGCCCAGTGTACACCTTTCTTAATTCATGAGCTAGACAAACAACAGGCTTTGCTTTGTGTGTGGTGTGGAGGATTGAACTCAGAGCCTTGTGAGTTCTAGGCAAATGCTCTACTACCTAGCTAAATCCCTAGCCTTGGATTTATGTGCCCCAGGCTATCCTCAAACTCATAATCCTCCTGCCTCTGCCTCCTCAGTTATTGGGGTTATAGGCAAGCATCACCATGTCTGTTTTAGACCCATTTAATCTAGAAATTAATGTTCTTAAATTCTTGGCATTGTTCTTTGGTTGGTTCTTTAATGAATTCCTCCACTTCAAACAATTTAATATGGTTTCTGCCATAAAAATTTCAGGTTAATGCTGCCACAGGCCCATACTGTAATCACAGGTTAGAAAGCTGTTTTGAAGGCTATGGAGTCTTTAGGAGATGGGACCTCACTGGTGGAAGGAGGTACAGGGCTTTGAAGGTTACCCTGGCCCTCCCTAGTTCTGGCTGCTTCTTTGCTTCCTGATCTGTGTTGTGTGAAGGAAGCTTTGGTGTAAGTTCCCACGGCCAAGGAATGAGTTACTCCTGCCACCAAGTGGTCCCTGACACAGTGGACTGAAGACGTAGGTCTAGATGTTCTTTTCTTCCCTTAAGTTGTCTGTGTCAAATGTTCTGTCACAGCAGCAGACAGGTGGCGGGTACCCCTACCCACACAGTTAACAACCAGGTACTTTGTTCTATAGATTACCAACGTTGGAGGAACAGCCCCAATCAGTAACATACAGGGAGAAAAGGCAAGACAGCATGATGGAACAAGTTTTTCTTCTGCTACATATTGGGAGCTGTACATGGAACTCAGGGTCTGTGCTTGTAGGGTGAACACACAGGAGGGAGAGCTAAGTTTTAAGGAATTAGCTCATGCAACAGAGGATGTTAGCGGGCCCTAAATCTGCAGAGCACACTGGAAGACTGAAAATGCCAGCAGATGATGTTGGAGTGTTGAGTTTGAAGGTAGACTGGACATAAAACTGATTTCTTTCCTTTGAGGAAGGCTAGCTTAGTGTTTTTCTTAAGGCCTTCAACTGATGGGATGAAGCCTACCCACACTGTCGAAGGTAAAGCGTTCACTTGAAATTTACTGACTTAAGTGTCAGTTACATCCAATTATCACCTCCACAGCAATGTCTAGACTAACGTTTGATGGAACCACTCAGCCCAATGGTCTTTCCAAGCTGATCCATAAAATCTACCATCCCAGAGCCTCACTACAGTTAGTGACAACACAGGAAGGAAATATAACTCAACTCAACCATTCATATTTGGAACAAGTTCCTGTAACCAAAGACAGACTAACAAGAGAAAGCAAGCGTGTTCTTAGCGTGCACAGTGCACATCTTGCAGAACAGTGACTCTATGCCATGGCTCAGGAGTCTGCCTTAAGAAGCACAACTATGCAGTTCAGAGAGGTGACAGGACCAAGGAGAGCAGCCTCCGGCTTCAGAGACAGGAAAGCCGCAGGATGTGTTTATGGGCAGAAAAGGTAAGTCCTCTAGTGAGGCATCTTAGCCAGCAAGCACGCACATTTAGTCGTTCACAGGGACCCTTTCTCTTTATGGATCTCTGTCCCACTTTGAAACAACACAGAGGAGACATGCCATCTGACTGTGTTTGTTTCAGTGATTCTTTTTATATTGGGGTGAAAACATTTAGGTTTCCTTAACACCCCATACATCAAATACTTATATAGAATTTACTCTGCACTAGATACTTCCCCAAATGTGTAGCTAGAGTTTTCCTGCCTTGCCCACAGTCAGGACAAATCTTTGTCACCCACCAGTCCCACAGCCACTCAAACCCAACCAAGTAAACACAGAGACTTACATTGCTTACAAACTGTATGGCCGTGACAGGCTTCTTGCTAACTGTTCTTATAGCTTAAATTAGTCCATTTCCACAAATCCATACCCTGCCACGCAGCTTGTGGCTTACCGGCATTTTCACATGCTGCTTGTCCTGGTGGGCAGCTGGCAGTGACTCCTTCTGCCTTCCTGTTCTTTTATTTCTCCTCTCTGTTAGTCCCGCCTATACTTCCTGCCTAGCCAAGGGCCAATCAGTGTTTTATTTATTGACCAATCAGAAAAACTTGACATACGGACCTCCCCAGCACAGCCAAGTGCAGACGATCTCAGACACGTGCACTCAGGCTTGTGGTCCTCATCATCCTCTATGCAGACCTGCTGGGTAAAGCCACGAGGAAGCCAAGAACGGGCTCCCATAGGACATACAGAACATCCCACAGCACAAATGCTTGACAAATTTAGAAAAACACTGACATCTTTGGGTTGAACACTCTTAATCTGGATATCTGAAATTCAAGAATGCTGTAAAATATGGATTTTTTTCACCCTGAATGTCTGTGGTTGATTGCCACAAAAGGAAAACACCACACTATTGTTAAAAATATGGCAACATATTGTGTAACATATGAACACAATATAAATGAGTTCTGTGCTTAAATCATCCTCTCTATAAAATATCTCATTGCTTATATGCTAATATTCCAAAAACTAGAAAAATCCAAAATCTGAAACACTTTTCGGGTCTAAGCATTTCAGATCAAAGAGACTTAATAGACATTCACTATTATCCCACTTTTCACATGAAAAAGCTAAGGCATAGAAAGTTACACAGGCAGGTTTGCTCAAGGTCTAGATGCAACTTCCTCACTTTCAGATCATACTTTAGCTAAGGGGATCCACTAGTTTTCAGAGAGGTGGTTTTTTTGTTTTGTTTTTTTTTTTTACTTTATTTTTATTTTCTGTATATGCGTGTTTTGCCTGGGTGTGTCTCTGTGCACTGCATGGGTTAAGTGCCTGTGGAGGTCAGAAGAGGAAGGTGGGTCTGGAACTGGAGTTACAGAAGGTTGTGAGCTACCACATGGGTGCTGGGAATCAAATCCAAATCCTCTTGATGAGCAGTCAGTACTCTTAACTGCAGAACCATCTCTCCAGACCAACAGCATATATTTTAGACTTGGGGCCATATACATGCCCTGTTAGGTTTTTTCTCCTTCCTTTGGCTCCTCCTTTACATCTCTTTACAGCCACTCTCATAGCTAACATTGTTTCCAGTTTGTGATCTGTACGAAGAAGCAGAAGCACAGTCCCGATTACCAAAGAATTCTTGTGCTTATGTGTTAATATTAAAAGTGGAGTTTAAAATCATAGACACCTCATTTCTCCTCCTGTAGCTATGTTCATAGCAAGGCCCCTTCCATAGGCATATTTTCATCCTTCTTTCATTCTGAACAAACCAGTTAAAGAGACACATTACTCCAGAGACTTCATGGAGTTAGCCTGTAACTAGAGAGGCTTTTCGAATAGCCTGTCACCAGTATCTAAGACCTTGCTTCAAGACTTGGATTTCTAAAGACAAGCTCTGAAAGTGACCAATTGCATATTTCTAATCTATGTTAAGTGCAGGACATAGGTCAGTTGCGGGGATGCTTGCCTGGTGTGAAAAAAATCCTGGGTTCAGTCACCAAGACGCCATAAAACCAGATAAAACCAGGTATGTGGTACATGTCTTTAATCTCAGCACTAAGGAGGTAGAAGCTGGAGGATCAGAAGTTGGAGGCCAGCCTGGGATATGAAAGATCCTATCTCAAAAGAGAAAAAAAAATGTGGGTTACTCATACTGACCCAACAAGGACCAAAAAGTAGAAAGTAATGCCAGAGAGACAAAGATGGACTGCATAAGATTATGTTTCCTGATACCCTGCACAAAGCAATGTTTTGATATCTTGAAGTATTATTTTTCCCTTGATGTTACAGTATTCGGATTATCTTATCCTTTTATCTTATTGTGAAACCTGTATGTGATAATGGCAAAGGGTCTAACAGGGTCTTAATACTCTGGCTCTGTGTGGTTATCATTGTAACTTGACCTTGTATTCCTTTATCTGTAGTGTTCTTGAAGCCATTAGTCTGAAAGGACGATTCCCAAAGAAGGTAGCTAGCAGCAAAGTTTGACACACTACATTTGTCGTGAGGCATGTGGGCTGACTGGGAGTGAAGGGAGGACCTGCTTCCCCCCCACACACCTCTTTCAGCTTCTGCTGTTTCTACAACAAACAAGACCCCCACCAAATGGCGCCAAGCAAGAAGACAGCCAAGCAAGAAGACGAGGTCTAGGTCTGCCTCGCCAGTGAGATTTCTAAGAACTTCTAGCCTGTCCTCTACATGATCTCATTTCAATCTTTCTGCCATCTTTTCCTGATCTACCTTCACTTCCATTTCTTAACATTGTAAACCTCCGTCTGTGGGGTACTGCATTGAGGTAGGGCATTTGGCCAGTGTAGCTGAGGCCTGGTTCGATTGCCAACACTGCAAAAGAAAAAGTCAGACTGGGCTACAGGTCTACTCAAAGCCATCTTTTCTCAGTTCAACCTGTGTCTTTCCTGCCTCAACACCTGCTTTGCCTTTGGAAGGGAAAAAAAATCAAATTTTTCTGAATGTACGTGCCTCCTTTTTTCCTCAGCCTTCTCTCGTTTACACATCTAAATGATTTACAGCTGAGCCTTGTGTATTTCTTCATTGTCATTCTGTAACTAGTTACAGAAAAATAAGCCATGCGGATCAGGATGGAGCTTAGAGATGAGCTGTCCCAAGCCATTTACTTCATAGATGAGGCCCCCAACTCATTTTCAAGAGGCACTGTTTTAGGCAACACCATTGATAGAAGCAGGATCAAAATTGCTGTGTGTGTCCTGCCTGCCATCCTGCCCCAGGCTTCTTTCTGTCCTGTGAGTCACTGGATTTAGAAGGGTGGGATATTCTGGTAAGTGTGGGAGGCTCTTCTCAGAGCTCTTCCCACACCTCTGCCCAAAATAATTCACCATCTCTCATCTTACATCAACAGGACTCTTGTTTTTAGCAAAGAGTGTCACTGTCACCTCGTCCCATTCATACATTCATTATTCATTCAGCAAACACTTCCAGGCACCAGGGATGATTCTTGGGAAACAAAGATGACTGTGAAAAATGTTCTTAATCTCAAAAAGGATATAGTCCTAATGGGGAGGAGGAAGAGAACATAAATAATCGTTGACAAGACATTGGAGCCCAGACGGTATTTGAGACAAGCTTGGAATCTTCAGAAAAGAACATGCAGAAGCAACTTAAGCCTGAAACTCTTGGGTATAAAGGAAACTCCAGGTAGACGATTGTGGCTGGTGTGTGGGGGAGGGGTGAGTCTTGAGGAGTTAAAGGAGAAGCATGTAAACCTGGCAGGGGGAAAGTCAAATCATGGTGGGCCATGCATGAAAATGCAGACATTGTCTTTCAGCCTAACAGGAACCTTAAAGGTATTTAAACTCTGGAGTTATGTGTCTAGACATGTATTTTTAAAAGGTTACTTTGGGGACAGAGTAAAGAATGGCTGAGAAGGAAGTGATATCGTAGACCAGGAAATAAATTGACAGATTGTTGTCACAGCAAAAGTCAACAAGGGTCTGCATGGATTCACCCAGCAGTAGCCTTTAAGAACACTTGGGTCATCCTTTCTCAGGGGCCATGCTAATCTTCCAGGAGGTGCCTAGTATTGCTGCAACTTGACAGGCCATGTTTAGTTGATATCCGTGGGAGGCCTGCCCTTTTCTGGAAAGAAATGGAGGAGAAGGAGTGGGGAGCTTGGAGGAGAGGAAGAGGGGCAACTGTGATTGGGATTTTAAATAATAATAATAATAAACAGTTGGACATGGAAACATAATAATGAGAGAGGATTTAAGTATAGGTCTGAGGATTTTAATGAGGGTGGTTGAGTGAATTGTGGTCCATTTCACCAGAAAGCAAGGAAAGGAAAAAAGGTCAAAGGTGAAACTTGAGAAGGCATAAAATGACCTCCAGCTTGAGATTCCTAAGTTACATCCAGGTAGAGACTTCTCATTGGCAGATGGAGATGGAGCCTCTCAAGACAATGGCCTAGACTGAAGATGCTAATTTGAACATCATTGTAAGATGGGTCAGCAGCTGAAGTCCTAGAAGAGAAAGATATTTCCAGTAGATGGAGAATTGAGGCAGATTCTTAGAGAATGCCAATACTGGGGTGGAAACAGAAAGAGAAGTCTTAAGGGGCAGACTCAGAAGCTGTTGCTAAATAGTAAAGAGAATAGTCAGTGTGTGTCATAAAGGACACAGGGGGAGAACTGGGGAAGCCTGTGGCCAGTGATGTTCATTGCAGAGAGGTCAAATGAGAATAGCTTCCTGTACCAGAAAGCTACCCATCCCTCAGCAAGACCTCTAAGGTAATGGGTTTTACAGTGGGAGGAGTCTGAAGAAAGCTAACCATCCCTCAGCAAGACCTCTAAGGTTGTGGGTTTTACCTTAGGAGGACTCTGAAGACCTAGAGACTTAGTCTAGAAAACCAGCCATGAAAGGGTGAAATGCGAATATTAGCTAGAACTGTGTGTACACTGGAGTCAACAGTACCTCCCAGTTAAGCAAGCTCATACACAGTATCCTGGGGTAGTTGCCTCAAGGTCTGCATTCTGCCCAATAACCCTCAACTAACAATAAGACAGCTATGGCCTCACAGCACCAATGTAATAGAATATCTCAGGTCTCCAATCGATCACTAGAAATCTCTTGAAAAATTCTAAACCAAGAAATGCTTTAAATTCTTCTTAACATGTGGTCTTTATTCTTTTTTTCTTTAGATGAAATCAGCATAACAATATCCATAGACTCAATGGGATGAAAACCAAATCACAATAAATTATCTTACTGAAATGGGAAACTGACTCTAGAGTTTACAAGAAGAGATAAAATACCTAGATTTATAAAAAAACAAAACCAAAGAACAGAGCTGGAGGACTGTCATCACCCAATTTCAAGACTTCTTTGGATTCTTAGAGCAGTCAAGACAGTGAGTACTGGTAAAAGAAAGACAGCCCCAGATCAATGGAACAGAATGGAGAAAGCAAAGAGATCTATCTACACAAGCAAGATCACATGATTTTTGATGGAGGAGCAAAAGCCATAAGTCTTTCCCAGGTGTGAGAATACCTGGACATACACATGAAAAATGTTTTTCTTAATTCTAAGCAGACTTTATAATCTTCACAAATAGTAACTCAAAGTAGGCCAGAAGACTAAGTATAAAGTGTAAAAGATAGAATCCTCAGAAGATCAGCTTCATATTACTCTACACAACCATGGGTTTACCAAGAGCCTTCACATGCTGCCATAGGCATGATCCATGAAGACATAATTGATGAGAGGACTTGGTTACAAATAAAATATTCTACTCTGGGGAAAAATACACTGTCAAAGGATTAAGAAGACAAGACACAAACTTGGAGAAAACATTTGCAGAAGATAGAGTTGACAAAGATTATCCAAAATATACAACAAACACTCAATAATTTTTAAAAAAAAAAAAAAAGCTTGATCTAAATGGAAATCCTTAACAGACTTCTCATGAAAGTAGTGAGATGACAAACAGACACAGCCAGAGATTCCCAGCATCATATGAATCAAAGGAGGTTCTACTATACATCTGTTAGATTAGCCAAAGTTCAAAACACTGACAACAAGCACTGAGGAGGATGTAAGCAATGGAATGATGGGAACCTCTCACGAGTTACTGGTGGGAATGAAAAATGAGGCAGCCACTTTAGACAACATCTTGACAATTTCTGACAAATCTAAAATCATAACTTCTGCATAAATTAGAGAACTGGATGTTTGTCCCATCCATTCGACTCAATAGAAGTAAAAAAAAAAAATAAAATAGAATGAAACATGTCTCTACTCCTACGAGAGACAATAACTGCAACCAAATTTATCAAGCCAGATGCAATCTTGAGGGAGTAGACATGGGTGCTGAGAATCGACACGTAGATAGACTGAGCAGTTCTGATGAGGTCAGTGCAAACTACCAGAGAAGTACTTCCCTCACACACACTGGCATCACAGGAACAGTTAACTGGACAACCAAGAACTGGACACACAACTGGTGGTGAGGCCTGAAGATGCAGCGCTTCAGTCTCAACTCCAGAGCTGCAGCTGAGGTCAATGGAACCATTACACAGACACTTACACTGTCCTCTCCCTACACACAGGAATAGCTCCAGGGAGGAGCTGCTGGAGAGCCTGGAAGGGGGACAGGACTGAGGAGCAGTCCTGGCTGTGGGGGCCTGGACCCAAGTTTGATGCCATGAGGCTGAGGCAGACTCTCTTGCCTGAAGTCAGCAAGGGCTTCCTGAAAGGTTTTACAGGGACTCAAGGGGACACTGAGATGGATTACTGAAGAGTAATGGTTTATTAGGAGAGTTATTAATGCCAAGGTCTGATAGGCATTCTGGCAACAGCACAGCAAGGCCTCTGAGTTGAATTCAAGGCCCAACTCCAGAAACAGACAGCATGGTGGGGCTCTCTGAAGGGAGACACCAAAGCCATGTGGCAGAAGTAAGGCTTGTTCTTATACTTTTCTGATGTCGGCGGAGGACTTGCAGCCCAAGCCTGAAGCGAAGCTCTTTGATACCCAGGCAAGAGGCAAGGAATGGGGTAGGGACCAGCATGTGTGATGACCAATGTCCCCATTGATGTTAGCTCACTTCCCAGGTGAGAGAGCCTAGCCATAGATGTCTGCTAGCCGGGGACTCACAGTGTCCCAGACAAGGCCTGCTAGTGTCTGTAAGAGGATGCTGTGGCAGATATGACCTCAGCAGAGGCTTGATTCTAATCTTATATTCTTGCACTAATCCACTCACCCTACTCTGAGCTCTGGGGATCCTGAGAAAGGAGGAAGGAGGGAACTGAGAACCAGACCATTCAACTCAGAACAGTGGTGGGGAAAAGCCAAAAGGAATTGGCGTCAACTCCACTGGGGCAGGGAACACCCCCAAATCAGGTTTCATAGACTTGAATTGGAATTGCAAATTATTCTTCCTCCATTAGCTTAGTTTGCTACAAGAAACATTACAGGGAGGGAAAATCTTCAAATTCCTTCCCATCAAGAAAGAATTCCTGACAGATGCGATATTTATAACCTAATGTGCTTTTATTCCACATGGTCTTTTCTGCTGACAATTTTTGTTATTTCTATTTCACTTTTAATTTTATTTTATAAACACTAGTATTTTGCCTGCATGTATGTCTGTTTGAGGGTGTCAGGTCCCCTGGAACTGGAGTTACAAACAGTTGTGAGCTACCATGTAGCGTCTGAGAATTGAACCTAGGTCCTTTGGAAGAGCAGTTGGTACTCTTAACCTCAGAGCCATCTCTCTAACCCTGCTATTTCTTTTTAAATTTCCACTCTTGCATAAATGCCTTATGGTGGTCTTGCTTCAGTCTGTATGCTTTTCAGATGGGCTTTATGGTGTTTTGCATGTTCCTCTAACCATTCTACTGTTGTGTGTGTTCTATTATTCTTCCTACACACAACTCATACACATTTAATCTCATGCCTACCTCTTTTCCTACTTCTCTTTGTCTCATCTCCTCTTCTTTTTACTTCTTCGCTACAACCTTCCATAATTTTTACAACTCTGGGATTTTGTGGACTCTAAGAACTATCCCATCTTCCCTTCCCATTGAATTTTCCCCTCTATTTTTCTCTCAGTTGATCTAATACTAATCCCTACCCCAATCCACTTTGCTTCCCTTTCCCTTCTAAGTGATATTCTAGTATACAGTGTGCTAGTCTTGCTGACTGATTCTCCAATAGCTATTGCTGTTACAGGGATCACTGTTTATAACTGGCAAGCACATTGCCCAGCAGGCATTGCCAGCAACTGCAATTGCTTCTACAGTTAATGTGCCCTAAGCACTAGGTCCAAAGTGGGCTCCCAACCTCCCAAATGGCAGTGCCACTGACAAGGTCATAAATGACAGTCTGGGTTCAGCTCAGGCTGGACTCTGACCTGGGAAATGGAGGGATTGCTAGTAGATAAACAAAAGTCAAAAATCAGCATTCCCTAGGAGCTTGAGAAGGAGGTTTCTACTGTTAGGAAGAGCCACTACTTCCCTTATCAGCCTCTACACTCTAGCATGGGGTATCTAGCTCCCTATTAATGCTGTCTGTGATGCACATCAAAGCCCCACACTAGTCCTCTAGCTCTTCTGGCCTACAAACTCCCCCATCACTACTTTAACTTCCATGCTGTTCCAGCTTACAGATTCCCTCCTGGTGCAGCCTGTTTCTTTAAAACTGGCAACACTTTCCCTGCCTTTTGCTTCTCTCTCTGCCCTGGCAGTTTGAATAAACCATTCTTTCTACCCATGGAGTGGTCTAGTTCGGTGGTTTCACTTCACCCTTGCTTACACTAAGTACATGGATTCAATATTTAACTTATGAGCAATGCACCTCCACCCCATCACAATGTAATCCCAACTGAATATTGCAAATACTTCAACTCAATGAATACAGCCAAATAAAAATTAAACTAAAGCTAATCTGTGAAAACACAGTAATATAAGAAAAGAGAAATCAAGACTGTGTGGTTTTCCCCCTGGAAAAATGCCAATTCCATAGCTCCCAGTGAGAGTAAAATCAAAATAAAATCTTGAAGTTTAAAAGAATGATTATAAAAAACATTTTTAAAATTAAAGATGATACAAATGAACCTCTAAATGAATTCCAAAAGAATTCAAGTAACTGAGTGAAATAATAAAATAAATATAAGATATAAAATAAAAATTCAATAAAAGAAATACTGAAAACAAATCAAATTTTAGAAATGGGGCTGGGAAGATAGACAGCTCAGTAGGTAAGGATGCTTGTGTGCAGCCCTGACCACCTGAGTTTGACCCCTGGACTCTACATGATAGAAGGAAAGAAGCAACGCCTACAATTGTCCTCTGACCTCCACACATACAGTATAACACACACCCACACTCGTGCACATGCACATACATGCACAAAAATTTTTTCATTCTAAAGTCATCAACAATATATTCAACAAGATCCTAGACAGCTTTGCAAATCCAGAAAGAGAGATGACCATTCTCTCAGCAAATATTTAGAACACCAAATGGACAGAAGAGAACCACCCACGTTACACTATAGTTAGAGAACAAAGAAAAGGACTGAAAACTAAAAAAGACAAGCACCAAGTCACACATGAAGGAAACCCATCAGAATTACAGCATGTTTCCCAAGCCCTAAACACCAGACACCATGGACTGTCATGATCCAAGTACTAAGACACGATAATTGCCAACCTGTGCTACACACCCAGCAAAGCCTTTATAACTGAAGGAGAAAGAACTCTCATGACAGAAACCAATTGAAAGAATCTGTGACCACTGAACCACTGAAGATAGCTGAAGGAATGCTTCAGACTGGAGAGAAAGATAAACATACCCATGATGCCAAAATCAAATGAAGATACAAAAACAATAAAAAAAATTATATGCTCATCTCCCTAATGAATATAGACACAAAAATTCTCAAATATTTGGAAACCAAATTTAAGAACATAGCAAAAAGGATCACTTACCATAATAAAATTGGCTTTATTCCAGAGATGCAAGGGGGTTCAACAGGTGAATTATGTAATGTAATATGTCACACAAATGGGCTCAGGGAAGAAATTTCACGATTGTCTCAACAGACAGAAAAGGGTTTTGACAAATCTAACACCATAATAAAAGTCCTCAGGAAACATAACAGAAGGACTATATATCAATATAATAAAGGGCATTGATAACGAAAGAATAGCCAATATTATACTAAATGGAGGAAAACTCAAAGCATTTCCACTAAAATTGAGAGTAAGACAAAGATGTCCATTTTCTCCATTCCTATTCAATATAGTGCTTCAAGTCTTAGCTAAGTCAACAAGACAAGAGGAAGGCTAGGGCCCACAGCCCTGACAGCCTTACAGGAGACCAGGCTAGTCCTGGGAACCTCAGATAAGACCCTGTTAAACCTGCTCAACAGTCCCAAACTGTACACACTGACGCCCCAACTCTACCCCCAACCCTAGCTCCATATCCTGGTCTACAAATTTGGAAGAAGACGTTGGCTTTACCAGAGGCCAGGCAGGATCATGGAGCCCAAGGTAAGACATTGCCCACTGCCCACAAAATGCCTTTAAAGCCTGCCCAACAGCCACAGACTGCACACATCCTGCCCCCACCAACTCCATTCCCCTGGTTCCATATCCCGGTTGACAACTTCAGAAGAAGACTTCCACTTTACCAGAGGCCAGGCCACATCTAGGGACCCCAGGTCTACAACTTCAGAAGAATTCAGTTTTATTGGAGCACAGGCCAGATCTAGAGACTCTAGCAGCAGCAGCTGTACTGGAGGCCAGGCTGTTCCTAAGGACCCCAGAGGCATCAGACCAGATCTAGGGAGCCCAAACTGGACCCTCTCCCCTGGGCTCCATATCCTGGTCTGCAAATTTGGAAGAGGACTTTGGCCTTACCAGAGGCTAGGCCATATCTGGGGACCCATAGTCCCCCCAAACTCAGAGTAGATACCCTACTGAACCTGAAGACACACTAGTTACCAGAACCCTTGGCCATTTAGGCCAGAAGATCAGAGAGGAAAGAGAAACCAAGAAACAAAAACTCATCTAACAAAGACAAACATAGCAATCAACACCTAGACCTAAAATCATCCCAAAGATAACTAAATGCCAGTATAAGAACACAATCAATAACAGAAAAGGCAATATGGTATCACTAGAGCCCAGCTATCCTACAACAATAAGACCTGAACAATCCAACACAGTTGAAGCACAAGAAAATGACCTTAAAAATTACTTTATGAAGATGATAGAGGTCCTTAAAGAGGATATGAAATTGAAGAAAAGACAAACAAAAAATGGGAAGAAATCAATAAATCCCTAAAATAAAACCAAGAAAAAAACAAACAAATAGATAAAGGAAACTGTTCAAGACCTGAAAATGGAAATAGAAACAATAAAGAAAATACAAATGGAGGGAATCCTGGAAATGGAAAATCTGGTAAGCAAACAGGAACTACAAGACACAAGCATCACCAACAGAATACAAGAGATAGAAGAGAGAATCTCAGGTGTTAAAGACACAATAGAGAAAATAGACTTATCAGTCAAAGAAAATGTTAAATCTAAAAATTCCTGACACAAAACACCAGGAAATCTAGGACACTATGAAAAGACCAAACATAAGAATAATAGGAATAGAATAAAGAGAAGAACCCAGCTCAAAACCCTAGAGAATGTATTTAATAAGATCATAGAAGAAAAATTTTCCAACCTAAATAAAGACATGCCTATAAAGGTACAAAAAGGTTACAGAGCACCAAATAGATTGGATCAGAAAGGGAAAAATTTCCTTACCACATAATAATCAAAAAACTAAACATACAGAACCAAGAAAGAATATTAAAAACAGCAAGGGGGGAAAGCCAAGTAACATACAAAGGCAGACCTGTCAGAATCACACCCGACTTCTCAACAGAGACCCTAAAATCCAGAAGGGCCTGAACTGATGTCTTTCAGGTGCTGAGACCATGAATGTCAGCCCAGACTACTATACCCAGCAAATCTGTCAATCACCACAGATGGAGAAAACAAGATATTTCATGACAAAGTCAAATTTGAACATTATCTATCCACAAACCCAGCCCTATAGAAGGTTCTAGAAGGAAAACTCCAACCCCAGGAATTAACTCCATCCAAAAAAAAAAAAATACAGGCAATAGATAATCTCATGTCAGCAAACCCAAAGAAGGAAAACACACAGACTCTCACACATACAGACTCTCTCTCTCTCTCTCTCTCTCTCTCTCTCTCTCTCTCTCTCTCTCTCTCATACACACACACACATACACACACACACACACACTACCAACAACAACAAAATGACAGGAATAACAATCATTGGTCATTAATATCCCTCAATATCAATGGACTCAATCCACCAATAAAAAGACACAGGCTAATAGAGTAGATAAAAAACAGGATCCAGCATTCTGCTGCATACAAGAAACACACTCCATCATCAAAGACAGACATTACCTCAGAGTAAAGGATTGGAAAAAGACTTTCCAATCAAACGGACCTAAAAAGCAAGCTGGTGTAGCTATCCTAATAAGTAACAAAATAGACTTCAAACCAAAATTAATCAAAAGAGATGGAGAAGGACATTTCATACTCATCAAAGGAAAAATCCACCAAGATGATATTTTAATTCTGAGCACCTATACCCCAAATACAAGGGCACCCACATTTGTAAAAGAAACATTGCTAAAGTTTAAATCACACATTGAATCCTACACAATAATAGTGGGAGACTTCAACACCCCACTCTCATCAATGGATAGGACATCCAGACAGTAACCAAACAGAGAAATAACAGAACTAACAGACATTATGATTCAAATGGACCTAACAGATATCTACAGAACATTTCACACAAACACAAAAGAATATACCTTCTTCTCAGCACCTCATGGAACCTTCTATAAAATTGAACATACACTTGGTCACAAAGCAGGTCTCAGCAGATACAAAAGAATTGGAATAACCCCCTGTATCTTATCAGATCACCTTGGATTAAAGCTGGAGTTCAACAACAATATAAACTACAGAAAGCCTACAAACTCATAGAAACCGAACAACTCTCTAGAGTTATCTCTCGGTCAAGTAAGAATTAAAGAAGTTAAAATACTTCCCAGAATTCAATGAAAATGAATGTATAACATACCCAAACATATGGAACACAATGAAAGTGGTGCTAAGAGGAAAGTTCCTAGCACTAAGTGCCTTCATGAAGAATTTGGAGAGATCTCAAACTAGCAACTTAACAGCACATCTGAAAGCTCTAGAATAAAAAGAAGCAAACACACCTAAGAGGAGTAGATGGCAGGAAATAATCAAACTGAGGGCTGAAATCAACAAAGTAGAAACAAAGACAACAATGCAATGAAACCAAGAGTTAGTTCTTTGAGAAAAATCAACAAAATAGATAAACTCTTATCCAAACTAACTAAAAGGCAAAGAAGGAATATCCAAATCAACAAAATCAGAAACAAAAGGGGGACCTAACAACAGACACCGAGGAAATACAAAGAAACATTAGGTCATACTTCAAAAAACTGTGCTCCACCAAATTGGAAAATCTAAAAGAAATGGACAAATTTCTTGACAAATGCCACTTAACTAAGTTAAATCAAGATCAAATAAACAATTTAAATAGACCTATATTCTCTAAGGAAATGGAAGCAGTCATTAAAAGTCTTCCAAACAAAAAAGCCCAGGGCTAGGCCGTTTTAGTGCAGAATTCTACCAGACTTTCAAAGAAGAGCTAATACCAATACTCTTCAAATTATTCCACACAATAGAAACAAAAGGAACATTGCCAAATTCTTTCTATGAGGCCAAATCTTGATACCCAAACCACACAAAGACCCAACAAAGAAAGAGAATTACAGACCAATTTCACTAGTGAACATTGATGCAAAATACTAAGTAAAATACAGGCAAAACAAATCCAAGAACATATCAAGAAGATCATTCACCATGACCAAATAGGCTTCAGCCCACAGATGGCATAGATGATTCAACATACGAAAATCTGTCAAAGTAATCCACCATATAAACAAACTGAAAGAAAAAAATATGATCCTCTCATTAGATGCTGAAAAAGCCTTCCACAAAATCCAACAGCCCTTCATGATATAAGTTTTGGAGATATCAGGGATACAAGGAATATACCTAAACATAATAAAAGCCATATACAGCACATTGATTGCCAACATCACATTGAATGGAGATAAACTCAAAGCAATTCCACTAAAATCAGGAATAAGATAAGGATGTCTACTCTCTCCATAGCTATTCAATATCTCAGGTGAGGTTCTAACTAGAACAATAAGACAACAAAAGAAGATCAAGGGAATACAAATTGGAAAGGAAGAAGTCAAATTTTTGCTATTTGCAGATGATATGATAGTATATATAAGAGACCACAAAAACTCTACCAGGGAACACCACAGCTGATAAATACCTTTAGTCAAGTGGCTGAATACAAGAAAATCTTTATTTTTTCCTTGACCCAGAGATAACTATAGAGAGTTGTTCAGTTTCTATGATACAAAAAAAAAAAAAATCAGTAGCCCTCCTATACACAAACAATAAACAGACTGAGAAAGAAATCTGAGAAACATCATCCTTTACAATAGCCACAAATAATATAAAATATCTTGTGATAACTCTAACCAAACAAGTGAAAGGCCTGTATGACAAGAACTTCTGTAGCACGAATCTTAAAAGTTCTTATTAGTAGAAACAAACCTGAAGCCAGCTATTGGAGTGAACACTAAATGATCAGAGAAGTGGACCAAGCTACAGCTTCCTCAACTCGCCAGTTCCTTAGCTGGTCCTGTTTCCTCAGACTGGAAACTTCTGTGTCCTTATCCAAAGGGATCTCAGCTGAAATGCTGCTAAAAGCCTAAAAGCTTAACCAGCCTATAGTTCCTCATCCTCATGCCTTAAATACCTTTCTGCCTCCTGCCATTACTTCCTGGGATTAAAGACATTAGTCACCATTCTTGGCTGTTTCCAGTGTGGCCTTGAACTCACAGAGATCCAGGCAGATCTCTGCCTCTGGAATGCCAGGATTAAAGGTGTGTGCTACCACTGCCTAACCTCTATGTTTAATATTGTGGCTGTTCTGTTTTCTGACCCCAGATATGTTTATTAGAGTGCACAATATTTCAGGGAACTCAATACCACCACAAACTTCAAGTCTTTGAAGAAAGAAATTGAAGAAGATATCAAAAGATGGAAAGATCTCCCATGTTTACAGATCAGTAGGTTTAACATAGTAAAGATGACCTCATCTTACCAAAAGCAGTATAAAGATTCAATGCAATCCCTATTAAAATCCCAACACAATTCTTTACAGACCTCAAAAGAACAATATTCAACTTCATATGGAAAAAAAAATCCAGGATAGCAAAAACAATCCTGTACAATAAAAGAACTTTCAGAGGTTCCCTAATTTCAAGCTCTACTATAGAGCTATAGTAATAATTAAAAAAAACATGCTATTGGCATAAAAACAGACATGTGGATCCATGGAACTGAACTGAAGACCTGCATGTAAATCCAAATACCTATGAACACCTGATTTTCGACAAGGAAGCCAAAATTACACAATGGAAAAAAGAAAGCATCTTCAACAAATGGTGCGGGTCTAACTAGAAGTCCTTGTGTTGAAGAATGCAAATTGATCCATATGTATCACCCTGCACAAAACTCAAGTCCAAGTGGATCAAAGCTCTCAACATAAATTCAGATACACTGAACCTGATAAAAGAAAAGGTGAGAAGTAATCTTGAACTCATTGGCACAGGAGGCAACTTCCTGAACAGAACACCAATAGCACAGGCACTAAGATCTACAATTAATAAATGGGACTTCATGAAATTGAAAAGTTTCTGTAAGGCAAAGACACTGTCAATAAGACAGCCTACAGAATGGGAAAAAACTTCACCAACCCCACATTCAACAGAGGACTGAGTTCCAAAATATATAAAATGTATAAAGAACTCAATAAACTAGATATCAACAAACCAAATAATCCAATTAAAAATGGGGTACAAATCTAAACAGAGAATTCTCAACAGAAGAATCTCAAATGGCTTAAGGAAATGTTCAACATTCTTAGACATCAGGGAAATGCAAGCAAAATGACTCTGAGATTCCATCTTCTACCTGTCAGAATGACTAAGATCAAAAACACAAGGGACAGCTCATGCTGGAGAGGATGTGGAGCAAGAGGAACACTCCTCCATTGCTGGTGGGAGTGCAAACTTGTACAGCTACCTTGGAAGTCAGTGTTTTGGTTTCTCAGAAAACTGGGAATCAACCTACTACAAGACCCAGCAATACCATTCTTGGACATAAACCCAAAGGATGCTCAATCATACCACAAGAACACTTGCTCAATTATGTTCATAGCAGCTTTATTTGTAATAGCCACAACCTAGAAACAACCTAGATGTTCCTCAACCAAGGAGCAGATTAAGAAAATGTGTTACACTTACACAATGGAGTATTACTCAGCTGTTAAAAGCAAGGACACCAGGAAATTTGAAGGCAAATTGGTGGAACTAGAAAAAAAATCATCCTGAGTGAAGTAACCCAGACTGAGAAAAACAAACATGGTATGTACTCACTCACAAGTGAATGTTAGCTGTAAAATAAAGGATAACTATGCTACAATCCATAGACCCAGAGAGACACCTGGCCCAATTGTCATTATAGAGGTTTTATCCAGCAACTGATGGAGGCAGATGCAGAGACCCACAGCAAAACATTAGACAGAGTTTGGGAATCCTGTGGAGGAGGAGGAGAAAGGAGTACAGGAGCCAGAGGGGTCAAGGATACCACAGAAAGGCTCACACAATCAACTAACCTGGGCTTATAGGAGTTCACAGAGACTGAACGGATGACCAGGGAGCCTGCATAGGACTGACCTGGCACTATGCATACATGTTACAGTTGTGTAGCTTGGTCTTCTTGTGGGACTCCTAAGAGCAGGAACAAGAGCAGTCTCTGATTCTTTTACTGGCTTTTGGGACCCTATACCTCATACTGGGTCACCTTGCCCAGGCTTAATACATGGGGAGGTGCTTAGTCTTATAGCTACTTGATATGCCATGTTTTGTTGATACTCATAGGAGACATGTCCTTTCCTGAATGGATATAGAATAGGAGGGGTTTGGGTGGGACAGAGTTTGGGGACTGGGAGAGGAGGATGGGGGGGAGGTTGAGGCTGGGATATAAAATAAATAGATGAAGAAAAAAGACAAGAGAAAGAAATAAAAAGTATACAAGTAGGAAAGGAAGAAGTCAAAATATGTTTATTTGCAGATAATGTGATCCTACACATAAGGGACCCTGAGGACTCCACTAAACAACCCTTAAAGCTGATGAATATTTTCTAAGAGGGAAGATGCAAAATAAATATAAAAAAAATTAGTTGCTTTCCTGTATACCAGGAAACAATCCCATGTGTAATTGCTACAGGAAAACAAAGTACCAGGAAAACACCTAACCAAGGATGAAAAACCTCTACAATGAAAATGCCAAAACACTGAAGAAAGAAATCAAAACCAAATAAATAAAAACACTAGAAGACAGAATTTGCATTCTTATGGATTAGAAAGATTAATAGCATGAAAATGGCCTTAATACCAAAAGTAATCTGGTAGTAAGATTCAATGCATTCTCTATTAAAATTTCAATGTCCTCACAGAAATAGAAAAAAAAATCTTAAAATGTATATGAGCATACAAAAGACGTGTTTTAGGTACTTTTGGTTGTTGTAATAAGCACCAGAACCAAAGCATCTTGAAATGGAAAGGGTTGATTTGGATTACACCTCTAGGTCATAGTCCATCACTGAGGGAAGTCGGGCAGACACTGGGGACTCAGGCAGCAACCTTGAAAGAATGCTGCTTACTGGCTTGCTCTCTAGTCCTCTGCTCAGCTCACCTTTAATACAGCCCAGGACCACCTGCCCAGGGATGTTACCACCCATAGTGGGCTGGGCCCTCCCACATCAATCATTAGTCAAGACAATTTCTTCACAGACATGGCCACAGGCCATCTGATATGGGCAATCCCCCAACTGAGACTTTTTCAAATGACTATGATCTTTGTCAAGTTGACAGTTGTGACTATCTAGGACAAGACCCAAGATAACCAAAGTAATCCTGGGCAAAAGAACAATGCTGGAGATGTCACCTACCTGTTTTCAAGTTATACTGCAGAGCCATGGCGTTGTCCTCTGAGCCTAACAGCCATTATCATCTCCATCAGAGCAGCTATGACTAGTCCAAGAGCCCTTCAAGCTTGGGCCTCTCAGTATTCATTCCTTCAGAGAAGAGTGTTCTGGAAATATAAGACCCTCACCTGAGAGTCAAGTCACTGTTTCCTATACCTTCCTCTGCATGAAATTCTGCATAAGCTGCCCATGGACTAGTAGTCTCCGGAAGTGACTGAGCATATTGAATGTGGAAAGTTAACTGGAGAGGGAACTCTGCTGTGCTATGGTAGAGAACTTGCCATCAAGGCTGGATGAGACTTCTGTGGTGTGGTTGTTTTGAAGTCAGTTTCCTATAAGCAGCCCTTCACACATGCTCTCTAAGTAAGTCAATAAAATAATTGGTTCATGAACTTGGACTTTGGTGGAATTATACTGTGGTGCCTCATTTGGAGTGAGTAGACGCTTAATCCTGTTTTCCCAGAAAAAGTTCACCCAACAAATAGTAACAATTTACACAATACTGGCGGAAGTATAAGGATGTAGATCAGTGAACAGAATAGTGGACCCACACAACTATAGCCACATGATTTTGACAGAGATCCTAAAAGTATCCATTACAGAAAAGTCAATCTCTTCTACAAGTGGTGGCAGCAAAACCTGGATATCTACCTGTAGGAGAAAGAAATGAGGCACTTACCTTTCACCCTCTATAAAATTGTGTCTAAATGGAACAATGGCCCTTAATGAAAGACCAGAAACTCTGAACCACTTGCAAATGAGACTTCACTAAATTAAGGGTCCTCTGCACAACAAAGTAAACAGCCCAAGTGAATAGACAGGCTGTACAATGGGAAAAATCTTTGTTAGCTATACACCTGACAGAATTAATATCTAGACTATCCAAACAACTCAAAACCAGCAAGAAATCAGACAACCCAATCAATAAATGAATTAATGAAATGAGCACACTGTTCTAAAAAGATAAAGCACCAATGACCAGCAAGCATATGAAAGTGTGTTTAAAAGCACTCGCTATTAAAGAAATGCAAACAAAAACTACATAGAGAGTCTGTCTCACCCCAGTCAGGATGGCAATTAAGAAAACACATAACAACAAAGGCTAGTGAAGAGATGGACAAAAAGGAACTCATACACTGTTGATATGAATGTAAATTAGTCCAGCCCTAGTGGACATCAGTATAGAGGCTCCTCAGAAAACTAAATACAGAGCTATCACATGACAGAGCTATGCCACGCCTTAGTATTTACCTGAATGACTCCAAGTCAACATTTCACAGACGTGCTCGCACGCTGATGTTTATTGCAGCACCACTCACAATGGTTAAGTTACATGGTGAAGAATATACACAGTGGAATTATATCAGTCACAAAGATGAGTGAAGTTGCAAGAAACAAATGGATGCAACCGAAAATAATCCCATTAAGCAAATTTAGTCAGTCCCAGAAAAATAAATGTTACGTTTTCTTTTATTTGTGGATCCTGGATTCTATATAGATACACAGAACCATATATACTAGTTAGGCTTTCTGTTGCTATGATAAAAATATCATGATCAAAAGCAACTTGGGGACAAAAGGGTTTATTTCATCTTAAAGTTTTTAGTCCACCATCCAATGAAATCAGGGCAGGAATCCGAGGCAGGAGCTGATGCAGAGGTCTGAGAAAAGTTTGGTTCACTTGCCTGTTCCCTGTGGCTTGCGCAGCTTGCTCTTTTGCACTTAGGACCACCAACCCAGGAGAGGTACCACCACAGTGAGCTGGGCCCTCCCACATCAATCATCAATCAAGAAGATGCACCACAAGGCTGCCTACAGGCCAATCTGGTGGGGTCATTTTCTCCTTGAGCTTCCATCTTCCCAAATGACTCTAGCTTGGGTCAAGGTCACCTAAAACTAGCCAGCACATCGTATAATATAGATGACATAAAAATGGACATGGAACTGTCTGGGGGACAAAGGAACAATGGGATGTAGAAGGGTCAGAAAGGAGAGAGCGGCAGAGAACTGGGGAAATATGCTGAAAGTACATCACACACGTACATGAAAATGGCCCTAGTAACCTACTTAAGATAATATGAAAATACTTTAAACATTATGACTATATGCTCCAGAAATCACTTTGGACATCTACTGAAAGCAGTTGGAAACAGATCCTCATAAAAACATGTATATATATGACATATATAGCAGATTTCTTCGTAATTAACAAAGCCTGAAAACAAGCAAGCTGTCCTTCAGTATATGAGCAAACATCCTTCAGGAAATGAACAGATCAGCTATGGTTGATCTAGACAGATTAGTATTTTGCATTACTAAAAAGTGTGACCTCTCAAGGCCTCAAAACACATGGAAGAAACTTAAGCACACGTTACTAAAAGATCCAGTCTGAAAAGAGTACTACCATATGGTTCCAACTGTGTGATGTGCTAGAAAAGGTAAAACTATGGAGACATCAACCATGGTTGCCTGGAGTTGCAGAAGAGGAAAGAAGAACAGGGAAGCGATGAGAATCTC
Organism: Peromyscus leucopus; assembly: GCF_004664715.2. Lineage (NCBI taxonomy): Eukaryota > Metazoa > Chordata > Mammalia > Rodentia > Cricetidae > Peromyscus > Peromyscus leucopus. The sequence continues at coordinate 40,754,134 of NC_051069.1, read as the reverse complement.
AGGGCAAAGAGACCCCTCCACAAGGCTATGCTGGTGGATCCGTTTCATGCTTGTGTTGTGTTGATTTGGGGAAAGTCCATGGACTCAAGTGAACTGCCTTTCATCCCCCTACCAGTCATCACCAGCTTTGGAAACTGGCCACGGGGATTAGACAGACAATCCAGAATAGAACTAACTTGAAACAGAAGGGACAGAAGTGCAAAGGCCTCAGAGCTTTGCCATGGGACACACAATGGGCAGGTGGGTGTTTCTGCCCTTCCTGGTGTTAGTGGTGGGTGGGTGGGAGGGCTCAGGACAGACGGAGGCAACTGTGAACTGTGGTTGTGTCGAGGACAATAGAGACCTTCTTAACATTTGGAACTTTGTGGCAATACAAGACTTGCCCTGGTCACAGTGAAAACTAATGCTGGAGTTTGGCTATAACTGTAATTATCAGCTGGCTCTGGTTATTAAGGAAAGGCCCTGGATTCTTTTTCATTTATTGATTCAAAAGAATAACAAGGGTTTATCATTAGTCAGGGAGTTTTTGAGGCTTTGAAGCTATAACGATAAGCAAAATCCACAGTATTTCTACCACCTGAGTACTTACAACCCAGACAGTGGGAGGCAGAAATTAAGAAAATACACATAAATATATCATTGCAAACCATGCTTAGTACTTCAAAGACAAGATAAGGAGCGAATAAAAAGAACTGTTGAGTTGGTCTAGAAAGTCTGTGATGATTGATTTCCCTAAACTAATAATGTGTGAGGTGAGTAATAAAACATGGAACAGTGCTTAACAGGGAAGGGAATGGATGGTGGAGGAGGGACATGCACAACTGACCACTGAGAGAAGAGAAGACGATGCTTTTGAAGACCCCAGAGAAGGTCAATGTAGCTGGAGCTCTTAGCAGTCAGAGGGAGAGGGTGGGAATAGGAGCTGGCAAGGTGAGCCAAGCAAGGCAGTGCCAGACCATGAAGGCCCTGTAAGAGAATAAGAAAGGATGGAACTGCTTCCTGGGTCTCTGACTTAGTTACAGAGTGTATAATAATGCCACTCACACAGGCACAGCAAAATCTCCCTTTGTTGTTTTATTTTATGAGAAGAATGAACTTGGGGGAGTATTGTGAATTAAATGCTTATGATGTGTTTTTTCAGCCACTTAATACACATGGCAAGCAGACAGCTGAGTTATCTTTGAAGCTATGGGTGTACAGGCAATATCTCATGAGATAAATATGCATGATAGAGAAAACAGAGGACTTGTGGAGAATGTAGAGACATGTAAGAAATTAATTATCTTCATAGATGTTGATGAACCTATAAAGGAGCCCAAGAAAAAGATGCTAAAATGAGAGAAAAGATGAATAAATGTCATCAAAGACTGAAGAATAAGAGATGGCTCAAATATGTAGAAAACTTAAGTAAGATTGGGTCTAAAAATTATTCCCAGCTTTAGAGATAGTTCAGAGTTTACGAACTCTTTCTGTGATGTGATGAGCCAGAATCCAGATTGGAGATAATTAAGGAGAATGGGAAATAAAAAAATCTCAATTTTGAATCCAGGCAACTTTTTCCCAGAAGGCATTGCTGGAAAATGGCAAGGCCTATGGCTAGAAGCAAAAGAATGCTCAAGAGGGTATATTATTCCTGATATTTAAATACCAATGAAACAGATTTCTTCTTCCACCCAAGATGGAGTAACAGAGACCAGATCTACCCTCCTGCTTGACATGACAGCATCAACAATTAGGCAAATGAATGCTAAATATATCTTATCTAAAATGTTCAGGACCAAAAGTGCTTCAGGTTTCAGAGATTTTTGGAATATTCATATATACATAATGAGGTACCTTGGGAATGGAGCATAAGTCTAAATGCAAACACTGTTTATATTCTTATTAATATATACTCATAAACAGAAGGCACTAAGTATTATTACAGAATATCTTCAATATGCCTGTGCTTTGACTGTGACCTTGCACATGAGACCCATTGAGCCATTTCTATATCCCAATGTCTTATGACTATTACAAACGGTTTAAATTTGAGAGAATTTCAGATTTCAGATTTTTTTAATTAAGAATGCTTAATGAATATATGGGGAAAAAAAGGTTTTTTCAGACACTGGACAAAAAAAAAAGAAAAAGGACATAGAATTGAGAATCACAGATGGTCACAATTTATGACCTTTGACCATGTCTCCAGGCTGCTGTGCATGGAAGGATGGTACACATTCTGGGCTTCAATTGAACAGACAAATCCAGGAGTCCAGCAAGACAAATGGAGCTAAAGTTTGTAGCACAGAATAGCAATAAGGACAAAACTGCCTAGAAGGGAAATCCAGAAAACTGCAGAATGCCAATAGTCTCAGAAGTACAAATACTTAACAGATAAGTCAGACTGACGGTATGAAAGATCTATGTGCTAAAACTGAAAAATATTACTGATAGAAATGAAAGAAGGCCTAAGTACACTTGGATGGAGATATGTGATACTAAAATACCTATCTATGTGTGCTAGTAACTTTCAATTGCTGTGACAAATATCTGCTAGAACAATGGCTCTCAATCTGTGAGTTGTGACCCTCTTGATGGTCAAATGACCATTCCACAGGAGTCCCATATTAGATATCCTGCATATCAGATATTTATATTACGATTTATAACAGCATCAAAATTACAGTTATGAAGTAACAAATAAAGTAGTTTTATGGTTGGGGATCACTACAGCATGAGGAAATGCATTAAAGGGTTGCAGCATTAAGAAAGCTGAGACCCACTGTTCTGGAAGCAAGGCAATAGGGAAAAGGTTTGTTGGGGAAGACAGCAGCTGGAATGGCTCTGCCCAGGGCAGCAGGAGCGTGAAGAGTGGCTTGCTACACCTTGGTGAAGGAGAGAGCTTAGGAAAAACCTGGAGGCAGGCATAGCCTTTAAGAGCTGCCCCCTAAGGACCCACTTTTTCTGGCTAGGTCCCAGCCCCCAAAGTCTACAACCTATCAAATAGCACTCCACCATCTGGGGACTGTGTTCAGACAAAGGGATTTATGGGCAACATTTCACACTTAAACTTTGCCATCCCACCCTTGGCTCTCACAGGCATGTGGCCATCTCATAATGCAAAATACACTTAGTACAACTTCAAAAGAACTTCTACTCTTAAGAGTCCCAATACTGGTCCTGGGTGGTGGTGGCGCACCTTTAATCCCAACACTTGGGAGGTAGAGCCAGGCCAATCTCTGTGAGTTCAAGGCCAGCCTGGTCTACAGAGCAAGATCCAGGACAGGCACCAAAGCTACACAGAGAAACCCTGTCTCAAAAAAAAAAAAAAAAAAAAACCACCCAATACCGTTCAATAGTTCAAAGATCTTCTGAGAATCAAGGCAAATTCTTAGCTTTCTCTAATGTCAAAACAAACTACATATTTCCAATATACACTGTCACAAAGTAAACATTTCCATTCCCAAAGGGAAGGATAGAAGAAGAAGGAGGAGGAGGAGAAGGAGGAGGAGGAGAAGAGGAGGAGGAGGAGAAGGAGAAGGAGAAGGAGAAGGAGAAGAAGGAGAAGGAGAAGGAGAAGGAGAAGGAGAAGGAGAAGGAAAAAGACTGGACCAAAGCAAGCTCAAAATGCCACAGGGTAGACATCAAACCCAGAATCTCATGTCCAGTGTCTGAGGCTCATAGTGGCACCATCTGGGCTATAATGGGCTTGGGTAACTCCATTTCTGTTCCTTGCATCATGTACGGCCTCTCTCTTGGGCCAGCTTCACTTGATGCCTGCGGTTTTCATTGGCATGTTCACCATATTCCTGATACTTCCAACGCTCTGGAGTATCTATTGAAACCTGAATTTTACTCTCACAGCTTTATGCATCTGCACTGTAGGGCTTTTCTTCAGAGGATCTGACCCAATCATGCATTGCCTGTCATCAATGCCTTTTTTCTAGAACCGTGGTGCAGCCCTCAAAGCCTTGCAACTGTTGTATTCTGGTGCCTGCAAAACCAGCACTACGTGGACAGTGTCTACTTCCACCGAGAGGCAGAGCAGTAGCCTTGGTAACAACAGCCTATGAGTCTCTGTGTGAGTAAATCGGGAAAATCACTTCCATTGCTAACCCTGTTCAAGCAGGTGCCCCGGAGGCTCTCTTGGTCCAAGACACTCTCCTTTCTAATTAATTCACATTTTTACACCTTGGAGACTTCACCAGGTGAGATCTTGTCCTCAAGCTACCTTTGCTGTTAGCCTAGGAAAGTCTGAGGTTACTCTTTACCAATACTAATCTCTTCACCTACCACAGCCACTTTGTCTGCACCTGCCTTGGCTGCTCCTTTAAATGTCTTCGTGTTCATTTCCTTGCCAAATGCCACATCTTTTATGCTCCACTTTTTGCTTTGAATTCTCACCATGAATCTGATGGGAAACAGCAACTACATCTGTGCTGACTTAAAATTTCCCCTGCCAAATAAATTAGTTAATTACTTTTAAATTAACCTCAAATTTTCAGGTCCTGGACAGAACGTAATAAGATTCCTCACCAGAATGTAACACAAAAGGCCTCCATTCCATTTCCTGTTAAACTCCCTGTTCCTGCCTGAGAACTCGATAACACAATCTTTACTCTCCTCATTTCTATAGATAATATGTTCTTCCAAACTTCCAACAGAATGGCTCCGTAAGCTCTAGCCACATCTCCAAACTCTTCCACATCTCTCCTGTAAACCCGTTCTAAGGGCTTAGGAATCACATACTGCTGTGTGTTGCAGCAATAGCCCCACTTCCCACTTCCCAGCACCAATTTCCTCCCAGTCAGTTTTGTGTCACTGTAACAAGAATGACTGACATAGCAATTTAGTAAAAATAAGTTTATTTTGGAACATGGTTTTAGAACATATTAGTCCATTCATTATGGTAGGGAAGGTGTGTGGGCTCAGGTGTCTCTGTCCATTGTTATATCTGGGTATATGAGAACGCAAAGAGCTTGGGAAGAATTGAAGACTGGTAAGCCTTCAAAGTCTGTCCCCAGAAACATACTTCTTCTAGATATGCCATAATCTCAAGGGTTCTATGGCCTCCCAAAACAATGCCACCAGTTGGAGACCAAGTGTTCAAACATGAGTCTGTGGGGGAAATTTCACAATCAAACCATTAAGACTACTTAAATTTAGTGGTATATTAAATTATAGCCAAACTCTTACCAAGGTTTTCTGTATAAATTAATAAAGCAATTCCAATACACATATATTCTAATCCACATATATGTCATCCTTGGACTTTTTTTTTTCTGGAATCTAGATGCAGTCCTTGATAGCCCTGTAAGCCTTGTATGCCTGCAAACCCAGCACATGGGCAATGCCTAGTTCTGCTCACAGATTGAGAAGTTGCCTAGCATCTTTGGGCCATGGAGGCAACAGCCTCTGAGTGTCTATGTGGATGAACCAGAAGTCATTTCCATAAGTGGATATTCAAATGAGGTCCTGTACTGTACTGTAGGAAAGCTGCCAGTACCGAATGGAGCTGCCTTGAGAGACCACATATGCTGCAGGGAACACAGGTGCATGGGTGTGCGCACACATGTGTTCATGTGCATGAGAAGGCCTAAAGACAATGGTAGGTGCCTTCTTCACTCACTTTCTCCATTATTCTCTGAGGCAGGGTCCCTCAGGTGAACCCAGAGCTCACAGATATGACTAGTCTAGGTAGCCAGCTTGGTTCAGGGATTCCCTTACCTCTGCCTTCTGAGTGCTGACACTAGAGATAGCCTGCTATACCAACCTGGCATTTACATGGTCCTCAGCTCCTCACACTTGTATGGCAAGCACTTTAACCTTGAGTCACCTCCCTGCCCATATATTCAAAAAGCTTAAAATAGCACCCCCAAAACTGTAAAAAGAACAAAAGGGGTAATGCTACTTTTGTTCTATACTTATTATAAAACTATAGAAATTAAGACAATGAGGTGCTAGTACAATGACAGAAAACAGATCAGAAAAACAGAATAGAAAGTCTAGACATATAGACAGTAGACTTTTGACAAAAATCCAAAGGCATATAGTGGTCATGGGATAAATTTTATAGCAAACAGTTGTTTGATGACTAAATATCAATATTCAAAAAGAGAAATACTAGATACCAAAAAACTTTGAGATCACCTTTGTACCTTATACAAAACCTAATTCATGAGCAGATAGAAGGAAAAGTGACCTTATGATTCCTAGAAGAAAACATAGAAAAAATATCATTGTGACCTTGAGTAAGACCAAAGTGTCTTAGATTTAATACAAAAGGCACAACCCATAAAATAATGAAGCTACAGTTTATCAAAAGACACTGGTGAAGAAATGAAAAAGACAAACCACATATCTGATCTCTAGTACAGAGAGTATGAGAAAACCTCTAGAATCTTAATGATAAGAAAACAACTCAGTTGAAATGGACCAAGGGTTTGAATAAATGTTTCACAAAGTAAGATATACAGATAGCAGAAAGCCATCTGAAAAGAAGTTCAACACAACTCCTCATTAAGGAAATGCATATTAAAATCACAGTAGGAGTCCTCCAAAGACTCCAAATGTAGAGAGACACATCATCCAGTTGGAGGACTCTGACAATTCCCATCTACTTCAAGAAGAAGCTTCTCTGATGAGAGTTAAGCAATGGCTCTGATTTATAGGTATAACAGAATGTCATTAGGAATCACTTTATTACTGTGTTCCTGTAACTGAATAACAGTATTAGGTTTCACCATAGGCCAATGACCTATCAGGTCTCAATTTCTTGGTCCCTTTAGTAGTATCAAATATGGCTTCCATCTCATGAAGTGGGCCTTAAATTCATAAAAACAAAAGTGGTTACTCCCATAACATGTGTGCCACTGATATACCAGTGTAGCTTGGAGACAGGTCACTGTTATAAGTCTCAGGGTTTGTATCTGGGTGGTATTGATAATTACCTTCCACCTCCAATAACATGCAGAGTACCTTCGAGCACCATGAATGCTAATAATGAGGAAGGAAGCATCTAGGTAGGCACTAGTCCATCTTCTCCCTGTTAGACGACATAAGTGTGGTCCTCAGCAATAGGATCTTATCATCCATCATGTTGTCCCCAGTAGAGAGTAACCAATAGCCACAGTAATAATCTATATATTTGAAGTATTCTGTGGGACCCCTTTGGCTACTGACTCAATAAAATGCAATCCACTCTTGGCACTTAAGGCTTCACTTGGCTAGTTGAGGCATTGTCTCCCAATATTTAATGACTCTACTTAGATTCCTTTCATATATGTATGTATTTTAAATGTTTCTAAAGTAGTATGCTTCCAGGTAGTTTTTCAAATGTCCATTAGTATTAGTTGCTTCTCCCCAAATTCCCTCATTTCTCTTTTCTCTCATCCCTTCCTGTTTAACCCCCATATTCCAGTTTCCCCTTTATCTCTCCATAACACTATCTTCTATTTCTACTTCTTGAGAGATCCCCTACTTTTCCCTAGTCCTTTACTAGATACCTAATCTTTGTAGTTATTCAGATTGTAGCATATGTAAGAGAAAACATGCAATATTTGTCTTTTGGGGTCTGGGTTACTGCTGTTGGATATCTTTCTGTATGCTGTGAATATGTGTTGCTCTCATTGGTTGATAAATAAAGCTGTTTGGCCAATGTTGAGGCAGAATAAGGTTAGGCAGTACAGTCAAACTGAAGACAAAGAAGGGTGGAGTCAGGGCAGACACCAGCCCGCCACTTAAGGAGCAACATGCTAACAGGCCAGTAATGCCATGGCCATGTGGCAATACATAGATTAATAGAAATGGGTTAATTTAAGATGAAAGAGCTAACTAGCAAGAAGCCTGAGCCATAGGCCATACAGTTTGTAATTAATATAAGCCTCTGTGTGTTTACTTAGGACCAAGCAGCTGTGAGACCGAGTGGGACACAAGAAAACTTACCACTACATCTGGCACACAACATGGGGTAAGAATTTCCACCTAAAGCCGGGGTGGGCACGCTTAATACATGGAGCAAAGGCGATCTGTGAGACAGTAAAATGATTCAAAAAAAAAAAAAAAAAAAAAAAAAAAAAAAAAAAGAATTTCAACCTAAAACCTGAGAAAGCTTTAAAAAAGAGTTCTAAAATGGAGCCAAGAGCAGATTTCTAGTTCATGTCTCTAATGAAGGCTGAGGTACAGAGATACTGTGGCATTTGAGCTTGACCTACAGCATGGTGGATTCCTGCCACAGTACACAAAGGCATCTCCAAGCTGAGCAGCACACAAAAGCAGATTTAGCATTTGCTAATACAGACAAAAAAAAGTCTCTGGGCTACACACAGCTTGATGGAGGCATAGATCCACTGCTTCCTGGAGTTGGTGGTGAGCATGGCTCCCAGAGCTGGCAGTAAACATACCTCTGCCATGTTGGGAGGCCAAACAGTGTAGAGCCAGCACCCAGGTCTACTGCTGCTTTCCTCCTAGTCACACTGCAGTTTAAAGCAGTGGTCAGAAAAAGATTAAATACACAATAAAACAGATTCAGATGGGAAAAGCTCTAAATTGGTTACACTGTGTTTAAAAATATACATGGATTTGGAACAGAGGAAAAAAAATGTAGACAGTTATACAAATAAATAGATGTTTTAAAAAATAAAGTCTTTAAAGAGACAATAAAAGTAATATGAAAGAAATAGCACGCGTGGGCATGCTTAATCAGATTGGAGCAGAGACGATTCTGTGATTCGAGCCAGCTCTACAAGACTAGAAAGGCAAAGCTACACAGAAAATGAAAAAAAAAAAAAAAAAAAAAGAAAAGAAATAGCCACATAAAGATGGAAAATACATGAGAGCTTAAATTATGTATATTGTGTTTTCTTTACATTTTTTTACTATTAATGAGCTAATTGCAAAAAGATATTTGATTGTAAAGGCTGATAGGTTAGACTAATATATATATTTTAAAGGTATCTTGACTTCAAAATTTGGCTCTAAGGACTTGTTGCTTTGGAAAGGAGGCTCTATTTTGTTTTCACAGGAAGCAAGAGGCTGTGGATTTTTCCAGATTAAAATGGATCAGATTTAATCAAGCGAGAACTCCTGAACCCTGACAGATAATATCTAACTACAAAGGTTATAGCCAGTCCTTTCAGGAGTTGACCATTATCTCAAATTTTCTCAAGATCCCCATAAGATTGCCAGCACCCCCAATCAGCAGGAAGTAATATAAAAAGCTATGCCCAAATTCCCAAAATATTGTTTATAAATGTTTATTTTTACTTAAAGGGGATTGATTATAAATGCAATCTCTTTCTAAAGAAGAAAAGGGGATATAGATATGATAGGATAAAAGGGTAGGTAATTGAATCTACTTTTAAAGAGCAACAACTTGTTTAAAATGCTTTACATTGCTAATGGATTTTAGTTTATTGATACAAATTTAATTTTGTTATACAGTATATATATTTTTACTCTTGTTTAGGGTATTGTGTGTGTGCAACTCATTTAAAATTATAATGTATAACTAAGAAATGCAGATTAATAATTAGTCATCTATGATAATCAAACTTATAGTCATACTAGTTAAGTTTTCTAGGTATGTATAGATATATTTCACTTAGGTAGGTAATCTTCAAACACTTCAAAGACCTATAGAATATGGCATTTAAAATGTTTGAAAAACTTAGACTTTTCTGGACAGTGAGACATGTATGTTCCTGGCAGCACCAATTTACTTCAAAGAGGAAGATGGGCATCAAAGACATTCCACACGGAGTTTATCTTCTTGGCAAATTGGCCATTTGGGCAAGAAACTGCTCTTGCCTAGACTGCTTGACAGTACGTTGTATAAACGACATACAGAACTCATAGGAAAATGACCACTAAACTTTGCCTAAATAGAGCAAGATGATCCTTCAGGTTCCTTCTTCACAGAAGATACTGCCAGACACTCTGCAGGACACAGAGGAAAGTGACTGATAAACTTTGCCAATAGGTGAGACAACCCTTCAAATTTCCTGCTTCACAGAAAAGTCTGCCAGAGACTCTAGACTTGTAGGCTGAAGGTGGATGCCCCAACATTGCAAAGGAACTTTGGGTGACTGTCCAGGCAGCCAGATGTCTCTGTCATTTCTGGAATTTTGGAAGTGCTTACAATGCACTTCCTGTTGACTTAGGTAATATTATATCCTCTGGGGTCTTTAATGGCGTTGAAGACTAGATACTTATATTTTTCCCTAATTACAATAAAAGGAAAATTAGATATGAAACTTTGGACTCACAAAAATAGGATAGATGATAGAGTATTTTCCTTAATTGTTACCAAATACAAATAGGCTAGATATTATAATTGTAATTCTTGCTTGATAAATGTTTTGTTATATATAATTTTACTATGTTAAAGTTAAAACCTTCCATTTTGATTAGATGGAAAAGAGGAAGTGCTGTGGGATGTCTTTCTGTGCACTGTGAATATGTGTTGCTCTCATTGGTTGATAAATAAAGCTGTTGGCCAATGGCGAGGCAGAATAAGGTTAGGTGGCACAGTCAAACTGAAGACAGAGACAAAGAAGGGTGGAGTCAGGGCAGACGCCAGCCTGCCATCCAAGGAACAACATGCCAGCAGACTGGTCACGCTGAGGCCATGTGGCAATACATAGATAAATAGAAATGGGTCAATTTAAGATGAAAAAGCAAGCTAGCAAGAAGCCTGAACCATAGCTTTGTAATTAATATAAGCCTCTGTGTGTTTATGAGCAGCTGTGGGACTAGGTAGGACACAGGAAAACTTCCCACTACAGTTTGCCTCACTGAGAATGATTTGTTATAGCTTCGTTCATTTACCTGCACATTTCATAATTTCATTATTCTTAACAGCTGGGTAATATTCCATTGTGTAAATGTACCACATTTTCATTATTCATTCATCGTTTGATGGACATCTAGATTGTTTCCAATCCCTCAGATTGGAAGAAGAGAAGGCAGTAAGATTGAAAGGAACAGTGTCTTCTATATACAACACGACATATGAACTCACATTAACCATGTACAGCTTCAATCCAAATGGGATCCCAGCACTGAAAGCAAGATGTGAATATTTTGTGCCCCTATAACTAAAAAGCTGTTTGTAACTGATACCTGCTGGCAAAGGGAAAAATTAGTTTTCTCTGCTGGAGTGTCACTGGACATATCAGCCACACTCCAGGGCAGACCCTGTGCCTGGGAATAGTTAGTTGGTCAACACATTCATGCATTTGGGAGGACTTTTTGTTTTGTTTTGCCTGGGTATTTCTTGGCTTGTTTTTTGCTTGTTTGTTTTGATTTTCATTTTTGTGTTTTTGTGGGATTCCATTTAATTTTTATTTCTTTGAAAGAAAGAGAGAAAGACATAAAGTTCGGTGAGTAGTGAGGTAGAGAGGATCTGAAGGAGTTGGGGGAAGGAAAAATGATTAAAATGCATTGTATGAAAAAAATTAATTAAAGAACAATAAAATAAAAATATTTATAAAAGCAAGCTCACACTAAGTGGGCCAGGTATGGTGTCAGATGCCTTTAATCCTAGCACTCTAAAGGCAGGCAGGTTGCTGCTACTTCAAAGCCTGCTTGGTGTACACAGAAAGTTCCAGGCTGGTCATGCTACACAGTGAGACCCTGTCTCAAAAATAAAAGAAAATTAAAACCATGCTGAAGAAACAGTACAGACCTAAACATTCCAGGTAGAAAGAGTGAGCAGCCTGTGGCAGTGAGGATACAGAGAGCAGGAACTCTCTGATACTGTTGCTGGGAATCAAAGCTAATGTGACCACTTTGGAAAACAGCTTGGCAGTTTTGTAAGAAGTTAAACATAAAGTTACACAATTCCCAGTCATTATTTTAGGAACTTACCTATGAGAAAAGAATGCAGGTAGTACACTAATATCCACATAAGCTTCGTTTATAATGGCACGAAAATGGGAACACCCCCACTGTCCATCAACTGATAAATGGATAAATTAATTTGGTTTTTATATACTTTAGAATGTTACTTAGCAATAAAAATGATTTATATACACAACATGAATCTCAAAATAATTACACTGACTGAAAGAAGCCAGACAAAAAGTACATAGAGCATGATTCATTTCTATAAATCTTTAGAAAACAAACTAATCTATAATGACAGAAGGCAGATCCATGGTTATTTGGGAATGACAGGCAGGGAGGAGTTAGAAGAAAGGATTAAAAAGGGGCATGAAGAAACCTTTTGGGGTGTTGGATATATTCACCATCTTGATTGTGGTGATGGCTTTTACATGTATATACATATGTCAAAGCCTGTCAAATTATACACCTGCAATATTTAAAGTCTATTATATGTCAATTATCTGTCAGTAAAGCTATTTAGAAATAATACTTCTGAAGTAGGCACAGAAATTAAAGAGGAGGGAATATATGGTAAATTTCCTGAAGTTTAGCTGAGAAAGGGGCATCCACTGCATAGGTAGAAGAAGTAGTTTTACAAAGAGAAAGAGTATCTTTTAGTAACAGGAGGGAAGAGAAAAAGGAGGCAGACAGAGATAATGGCTTGTAGGTTTTATAACAGGAAACTGAAGGAGTCCCGTCTATATAGGTCTCTGTTCTTTTTTTTTTTTTTTTTTTTTTTTTTTTTTTTTTTTTTTTTTTTTAATTGAAGAGTTAGAAGCAAAGTAATCTGCTGAACATGAGGTGGAGGATAAGACTAGTCACTGCAGACAGAATGCCAAGTTTTCTCAAGCAGAAAAACAGTTTCCAGGAAGTGTCAGGGCGTGGCAGAGGAGGCTCATCACCAAGAGGTAACAGTGTCTGCTGCTCTTCATGGTATTTCCTCCAGAGCAACCAGACTCCCTCTGCAGACAGTGACGGCAAAACATATGAAAAGGGAAGACAGATCGGATTCCAGCTGGGTGTAGAATCAAAGGTGAATTCATAGCAAAAAGGATGAGGCTAATATTGTCTGATGATATTTGGGATGATTATAGAGTAAGTTAAATTTAAAATGTAGAGAATTAAAAGTTGTTATGAAACTGTCCGTTACTGCTCTATCCATAATAACCAGAAAATGAAAGCAACCTATATGTCTCTCAACAGAAGAATTGATAAAAAAGAAATGTGGTACCTTTATACAATGGAGTATTACCCAGCCATTAAAAAAAAATGGTAACATAAAATTTTCAGGTAAATGGACAGAACTGAAAAAAGTCACTTTGAGTGAGATACCTCAGACTCAGAAAGACAAATAGGATATGTATTCACTTGTATGTGACAGTAGCTGTTAAGCCCAGGATACCGATGCTACAATCTGTAGAACCACAAAGGGTAGGTATAGAGAAGAGACTAGAGGAAGCAGATAGTGCTGCTAGGCAAGAGAAATAGAATAGATAGTTTGGGGTGGAAGGGGGACTAAAATGGGAGGATCCAATGGGGAGAGGGAAGAAAGAGGGAATATGGGGAGAGATAGACAGCTAACATTAAGGGCTATTTGTAGGAAACCTAATACAGTAGAGACTTCCTAACACACACACACACACACACACACACACACACACACACACACACACACACACAAAGGTGATCTTAATGAAATCGCCAAATAATGGGGAGAGACAGAGTACCACATAGCCATCTCTTGTCACCAAATGAAACTTCCTGTACCAGGTTTGGATTACATCTAAATGATTTTCCCTAAAGGGGCCCATGAGAATCCCCAAATAACCCAGTTGTTGCCAAGATAATAGGATGCTCTCCACAAAACGACAGCAAGGCTCCATGTTGCTGAAACAACACCTGTATAACTCCTTTACCACGGCGAAGTCGAGCTTGTGCCTACAAAGAGCCCTCACCTCTACATTCTAGCATCTTTGGTGCAGGAAGGTACTCAGCACACCACAAAGGAGAAAGGTAAACACCAACTCAGCCACAAACCCTTTGATCTACAACGGTAAGCCAGTCTCCCCAGCAGCACACTGGAAGTCCTGGCCAACAGAGAAACCTTAAATCTACTGGAACCGTTGTTTTCATGACTTCTTTTGCATGGCAGGCTAACATTTGACAAGAATGTCATTGCAGTCAGGCAGTGATGGCACAAGCTAATCCAGCGCGGGGAGAGGCAGGTGGATCTCTGTGAGTTCGAGGCCAGTCTGGCTACAGAGTGAGTTCTGAAAGCCTAAAGCTACACAGAAAAGTAAAAAAAAAAAAAAAAAAAAAAAAAAAAAGCATTGCTCTGTTTCAAATGTCATCTGAAAACTATGGAATGAGACCATGGACAAAAAAGAAAACAGAACAGAACAACTGAAGATATTGAAAATGAAAACACATATGATGAGAAAGTTAACAGGATCTCTGAGAAGTAGTACAGAAACTAAGTGCTCACTCTCAGTTCAGATCTATGTTAATTCCTGAGAGTGAATAACTTAATGCTTCTGTTTTTGCAACTTAGAGCTTAAGTGGTCAAGATCACTAAGATTCTCAGTCATGATGAGAATGTACAGAATGAAAAAGAAAATTCAGCAAAGATTCTAGAGGAAAAGCAAAATGAAATCCTGGAAATACAAAGCTCAGTGATGGAGCTGGAGAGATGGCTCAGTGGTCGAGAGCATTGGATGCGCTCTCTGAGGTCCTGGGTTCAATTCCCAGAACCCACATGGCAGCACACAACTGTCTGTAACTCCAATTCCAGAGGATCTGACATTCTCAGACATGCAGGCAAAACACCAACGCAGATATAATAATAATGATGATGATGATGATTAAAATTAAAAATACCTTTTTAAAAAAGCTCAATGAATCAATTTTCAAAAATGGCTAAATCAGGCCAGATAGAAGAAAGAATACCAGAGACACAGAAGAAGGCTGAGGAGGAGTTATTGTTTTCAGATGGCAAGAAAGCAAGCAGGGAGAAAGGCCATCATTCTCACAACATTCAAGATGCTAGGACTAGGACATGATCAACAGATCAAAGGTGTAAATCTGTGATATAGGGGAGGGAGCCAAAACACAGGACAAAGGCACAGAAAAGTCTATCCAATGGAGCTGCAGCAGAAATTTTTTGCAGACCTTGGTGAAGATTTGGACCTTTAAGTACAGGAAGCATTTAGGACTCCCACATAGAAATGATCATATTATACTGTAGTTAAAATGACCACCCAAACATGAGCTGAACACAGATGACACTGAGGAACATGCCAAACTGAACAGGGAAAAGCCCATGGGGCTGCAACACTACACAAAAACTACAGGCAGCTGAGGAAAGTGGGCCATGGGAGAGGTGGTCCTCCACACACAAGAACACACCCATTGACTGTCCAGTGCTAAAGGGTCAACCTCGAAAACATATACATATGTAAAATTATATGGACTCAACCAATTATATTTGGGAATACGTATATGTGTTGCATATTTTTATGTCAACTTGACACAAACTAAAGGCATTTGAGAGGAGGGAACCTCAATTAAGAAAATGCTGTCATAAGATCAGGCTGTAGGCAAGCTTTTAGGGAATTTTCTTAATTAGTGATAATGTGGTGATATTTTGTTTTACTCATTAATAAATAAAAATTGCCTGAAGATCAGAGGACAGAGCCAGCCACTAGATTAAACATAGAGGCTAGGCAGTGATGGCATACACCTTTAATCCTAGCACTCAGGAGGCAGAGATCCATCTGGATCTCTGTGAGTTCAAAGCCACCCTGAACTACATGAGATTGCTTCAGTCTAGAAGAGAAACAGAGCCAGGCGTTGGTGGCACACACCTTTAACCCCAGTACTTGAGAGTCACACACCTTTAATCCCAGCACTTGAGATCTCATGCCTTTGCTACCAGTATTTGGAAAGCACACACTCCATAAATCCCAGCACTAGGAAGGAAGTGAAATGGCTGGGCAGAGAAAGGCATATAAGGCGTGAGGAGACAGGAAGGAACTCAAGCTTTTTCAACTGAGGACTCAGGGCATTCAGTCAGAGGATTTGATTCATGGAGTTGGTGAAGGGAGAAGTAACTATGGCTTGTTCCTTTGTTTCTCTGACCTTTCAGCATTTTACTCCAATATCTGGCTCCAGGTTTTTATTATAAGACCATTTAGGAGGGCTGGAGAGATGGCTCAGTGGTTAATACCACTACTGGTTGCTCTTCTAGAGATCATGAGTTCAATTCCCAGCAACCACATGGTGGCTTACAACCATCTATAGTGGGATCTGATGCCCTCTTCTGGCATAAAGATGTACATGCAGATAGAGCACTCATACACATAAAATAAATAAATTAATCTTAAAAAAAAAAAAAGACCATTTGGGATTTGTGCAACAGTGATTGATGGAGGAAAGTCCAGGCCATTGTGGGTGGTGCTCTCCCTGTGCTGGTGGTCCTTTCTATAAGAAAATTGACTGAGCAAGCCAGTAAACATCACCCTTCCATGGCCTCTGCATCAGCTCTTGCCTCCAGGTTCCTGCTCTGCTTGAGTTCCTGTCCTGACTGCCTTTCATGATGAACAGCAATGTGGAAGTGAAAGTCAAATAAACCCTTTCCTCCACAACTTGCTTTTGGTCATGGTGTTTCATCATAGCAATAGTAACCCTAACTAAGACAATATACAAATACATATATGTATGTAATAACAATTAATTTAAAAAGAGGTCATGAATCTGAAGGAGAGTGGGAGGGCGGGGTATATGGGAAGGTTTAGACTCTAAACTTTAGAGGGAAGAAAGAGAAAGGAGAAATGTTGTAATTCAATTTTAATCTCAAAAATAAAGAAAAATTAGTAAATAAATGCAATCTAAAAAATAAATGCTGTGGAGACACAACAGATAAAAACTGTGAGAGAGATGATCCAAGTCAAGGAAAACATATGAATAACAGAAGACCTCTTGGCAGAAACCCTAAAGGCAAAGAGACCATGAAATGATGTATTTTAAGCTCTAAAACTGATATATTTCAAGCCCTTGGCAACCCAGATTATTATATCTAGAAAAGTTATCTTTCAGTGCCAAAGGAGAAATAATTTCCATAATAAGAATAAACAAGAATAAATAAATAAATAAATAAATAAATAAATAAATAAATAAATAAGAATAAAGCAATTTAGGAACAGTGACTGTTACAGTTGAAACTTAAAGACATATACATATAGAAGAGGAAGAAAGATATATACAAATAAGAGCACTCAGAAAATAAGAACACTTACTAATAGTGTAGATAAGCAAATGAGAATCAGCAAATAGTCAGAATCTTTTCGTTGAGGAATCTAGAAACATCCAAGATTAATACATGCTTTTTAAAAAAATAACTAAATGTGAATGGCATTAACTATCCAATTAAAATATGCAGACTAGCTGGATGGATGGAAAAACAAGATCCAAATGTTTGTTGTCTTCAAGAAACTCATCCTCCTGACAAAGAAGAAAAGACAGACATTGAAAAGATAGATGATATTCTAAATGAAATTCATAGGTGAGCAAAGAAGCCATAGTAATATCTAAACAAACAGAAAACAAACCAAAAGTAATTGAGGGGGCAAAGGTCATCACATATTAATAAGGAAGGTATAAGTATTATACATACATTGAATGTAGAGCCAGGCATGGTAGTCCATGATTTTAATCCCAGCAGGAGGCAGAGACATGCAGATCTCTGAGTTCCAGAATAGCCAGGGCTACACAGAGAAACCCAGTCTTAATGAACCAGATAGATAAATAAATAAATAAATAAATAAATAAATAAATAAATAAATTCAATGAATATTGAGTAATGAAAGAAATATACCAATGAACATTGGTATAGTAACTTCAGAAGACAAACACTGTTGAACATAATGGACAGAGAAGTCCAGAGATAAAAAAAAAAAATAAAATAAAGCTTTATCAATAATAGGTAGATCATTCAGATAAAAAAAAAGTTCAACAAGAAACTTCGAAGTTAAACTTATTCCACAGATTGGATAGACTTAACAAATATCTACAGATTATTTCACCTACAGCGATGGTACATGCTCTTTTCAGTAGCTCATGATACTTTGTCCAAAATTAATTGCATTTTATGTGATAATAAAATTCGTTTAAAAAATGAAATAATCTCTTAAGAAATCATACAGACCAGAAATGGCAAAAGAAACAACATCAACACGTGAAAACGGAACAGTATACTTTTTGATGAGTTGTACTGAAGAAGGCAAGAGAGGAATTGGAAAGTTTTTAGAATCAGGCTGGAGAAATGACTCAGTAAGTGAAAACACTTGTCATATAAGCCTGACAACTGAGTTCACATCCCCAGAACCCTTGTGAAAGCCATATGTGGTAGACGTGTACATATAATCTCAGCATTCCCTACTAGGAGTGGGGAGGTAGAGACCCGAGAACCTCAGGGAAAGCATTATTACCACAGTCCATGGCTTTCATAGGACTCAAAAAGTTCTGAAATAACAGAAGTGACTAATGATGACATCTGATTAAAAAGTTTCTGCCTGGCAAAAGAAACAATAATCAGAAGGAAAAGACAGCCTATAGAAAGGGAGAAACACCGTCAGCAGCTGCCATACAGCAGAGTAATATCTAGAATATATAAACACAGAAAGCTAAGCCCTAAAAACAATCTAATCAATGGATGGATAAAGGGACTTAAGGGCTTTTTTACTGTATTTATTTATCTTACATCCCAACCAGTTTCCCTTCCCCTTTCTCCTCCCAGTCTGTCCCCCACAGCTCCCCTCTGCCCCCACCTTCCACTCCTCCTCCATGACTATTCAGAGAAGGGCAGGCCTCCCGTGGATATCAACAAAACACAGTATATCAAGTGAGTTGTTATCGGGGAACAAGAGACTCCCAAAACACTGTAGCCCATTGTTATTGCCCTTGATTGCTTCCCAGAACTTGAAGGCAAGACCTTATCGTTGAAGACATCAAACACTTCAAACACAGGACTTGGAGTACTTGAACTAGACATGATCTGAAAGCCTCCTCCCTGAAGAATAGCTCTCACAGTATCAGAAGAACCTGTGCAAGCTGCCAAAAAAGAAAGCAATCAACAGACCTGACCAGCAGTAAAGCCCACAAACTACGACAATGACTGGCCCAACAATATAGCCCCAATGGTGTAATAGTGCTACTTTTATCCCAGGGGTTATCTATATTGTCTAATTAGATTGAAAGCCTGCTCAATAGAAGGGGACTCCTGCCTGCTACTGTAAACCAATGACCCATGGCCGGAGAGGTCACAAACCCTATAGGAAACCTACTATTGCCATTTTCCTAAGCCAAGATCATTTCTAACTATATTCTGAATACCTATCCTTATACCCACAGGTAAATGTGGCTCTCACCCCTCATCAAAGCAGCTTCTTTTGCAGCAGATACAGGCTACTACAGAGATCTACAACCATTCAAATACAGAGAATACATGGTGGCCATGGGGAATCTATACCCAATCGGCACTTCTACAACCCACCCCCGCACCCACCCCCGCACATTTAAAGCTCAGAGTACAACACAAAATAAGGGCAGAGAGAATGTAAGGGCCAGAGGACCAGGATGACTGCTGCTAAACTGTGTCTTCTAGACATGGTAACACTATCATCGCCTAGACATGGCCTGCATAATGGAACACTAGGTGACATGTCAGTGCAGACATGTGCCTAGATGAAAGCCTACAGGCAATGGCTGCTGAGAAAGGAGGGAACAGTCTTCCATAGGTATGAGTATCCTGATATATTATCCAGTCCCAAATGGTCAGTCCTAACCATATGTACATGACAGCAATGATAAATGGGGTCAGTAGAGTGTGTGTGTGCGCGTGCGCGCGCATTTTTATGTAAATACAATACTCATGTATGAAATTCTAAAAGAATAAAAAAATCTATTTTTTAAGAAAAGTAAATGAAAAAGAGGCTAAGGATGCAGCTCAGTTGGTAGAGTTCTCGTCTAGGATGCACAGAGAGCTTAGTTCAATTCTCAGCATCATATAAACTGGGATGCTGGTCCATGTCTGTAATCCCAGAACTTGGGGTGTGGAAACAAAAGCATCAGAAGTTCAAGTTATTTTCAGCCACATGGTAAATTCTAGACCAGCTAGGAAAGCATGAGACTCCTACTGAAAAACAGTAACAAGAAAAAATGAAGACGGTAAAGCAATAGTTCATCAGTTAAGAACATTTGTTCTTGCAAAGGACAGTGCTTTGATTCCCAGCATCCACATAGTGGCTCACAGCCACCCATAACTCCAAATCCAGGGGATCTGATGCTCTCTTCTGACCTCTTCAGAGTGCACAGACATACCTGCAATCAAAACACTCATACACATGAAATAAATATCTATAAAAACTTTTAAAGAAGAAAAAACAGCCGGGCGGTGGTGGCACAAGCCTTTAATCCCAGTACTCGGGAGGCAGAGGCAGGCGGACCTCTGTGAGTTCGAGGCCAGCCTGGGCTACAGAGTGAGCTCCAGGAAAGGCGCAAAGCTACACAGAGAAACCTTGTCTTGAAAAACCAAAAGAAAAGAAAAGAAAAAGAAAGAGGGAAGGAAGGAAGGAAGAAAGGAAGGAAGGAAGGAAGAAAGGGAGGAAGGAAGGAAGGAGAAGGAGGAGAAACAGCAAATCAAAGATGCTGTGGAAGGAGGACCCGGACCCGTTATATACTGCTGGTAAATGTAAACTGGTACAGCCACTGTGGAAATCAGTGTGGCGTTTCCTCAAAAGCTAAGCACAGGAGCTGGAGAGATGGCTCTGTGGTTAAGAGCGGTTACTACCAGTGTCCTAGTTTGCTGTCTGTTGCTATGGTAAACACCCAAACCAAAGTGACTTAGAGAGGAAAGGGCTTGTGTGGCTGATACATCCTGACCACAATCCATCATTGAGGGAGTCAAGGTGTGGATTCAAGCAGGAGCGGAGGCAGGAGCCATGAAGGAAGGCTGCATACTGGCTTGCTCTTTATGGCTTGCTCAGTTTGCCTTCTCATACAGTGCAGTACCCAGGATTAGCACTGTCCACAGTGGTGAGGCTAGAGCCTCCCACATCAGTCATTAATCTGGAAAATGCCCCCACAGGCCAGTCTGATGGAGACAGTTCCCCAACTGAGATTCCCTCTTCCCAACTGACTCAGATTTGTGTCAAATTGACCAATACCTAACCAACACATTGGACTAAGTTTGGTTCCTCGCTCACAATCACCTGTAACTCCAGTTCCAAGGGATCTGATGCCCTCTGGCTTCAAAGGGCACCTGCACAAACAAGGTACACACAAACTGAGGCAGATATACATTCACATATATGTACTTACACATACATTTTAGAAATAAATCTTTAAAGCTACTACTATACGTTCTCCAGCTGTAATACTCCTTGGTATACCCACAAAGGAATCAGTCAACATACAAGACCAATAACACCCCCCACACACACACACTGCCACCGCTGCCATACCATACCTGCCACTGTAGTGATATTAACAATACCAGAGCTGTGGAAGCAGCCTAGGTGTCCATTAATGGGTAAATGGGTAGATAAAATGTAATACATACATAATTAATTAAATATTATCCAGTGATAAAGAATAAAGTTCTGCCCTTTATGGGAAAATGGAAAGAACCAGAAGTCTCCAGAGTAAACCAAATAAACCAACTCAGAAAGACAATATTTTATGTTTTCTCTCATATTCAGAGTCTAGATTTTAAGGTAAAAACCTGAAAATAAAACAGTGAAGTGTTTGGGAAGAGAAGGGGGGCAGTGGAATGGGGAAAGGGACAAGAGAGGATGGTGGGGAATGAACACTCTCTAAGGGCATCACATTCATAGATGAAGCCATCATAATAAAATCCCCACATTGTGCCATTAATGTTCACTAATAAAAAGGACTAAAACCAATTTTTTTCTAGCTCACCTGAATTTAGCTCACAGAACCCTCATTACACTGTGAACATTATTTAGTACTCCTGATACCAAAATCAGGCTGCCTTTGGAGCACCATGCATTAGCTGTTGTTTTCCTTGGTGCTTGATGCTAACTCTAAAACTGACCTGATTCTGGAAAGTCCCTTTGGCCACAGCTGCCTTGGTGTGCAGAAGCCTTTCTAAAGAAACTCACACTCACCGAAGTCTTTGGCTCCTGTGACCACACAGCCGTGTTCCGGAGTCCAGACACACACAACTACCTTGATAACCAAAGCCAGCATTTGCCATCCCAGAAAGTGGTCAGAACAGCCACCTCAAGCCTGAGGGGTCCTTGAGCGTTCTCTGCATTTGCATTAGGAGCAGCTATTTTCATTGGATCTTACCGAGTGAGGAGTGAGGAGTCTGTACTGTATTTGCCTTGAAAACGAAGTGCACAGTGCCCGTGAAAAGAAAGCAGTGGCTGAAACAGAAACCAAAACCATGAGAAGTGGACAGTCAGGGCAAGGAAAAGGTGCCCTGATGTGATTGGCGGTCAGAAACCAGGTGACCCTGGGAATGGGACAGGACACAAAGGCTGCTGGGACCTCAGAGATCACTTCAAGGACATCCGGGGAAGAGTGGCCTCTGTCTCTGTAGCTGTAACAAGGAACTCTACATTTTAGTGGTCCACAGGGACTACATCTTCCTCATATGTCCCTCCCTCCCTGGGGTAAATGGCCACATCCTTGAACATTGGAAGCAAGAAGTCCTGTTCTTTTGCTTCAGATATGACTCCCCCTTCCGAGTTCATCCAGATGTTAGCACCTGCTTCCAAGGTTACTGCAAAGGACAGCCCACTTCAGTCCTCTTTTATTCTCTTGAGCCTCTGGACATGTAACAGAAGAGGTGAGAAAGGACCCCGACTTGCCATGTTTATGGGGGGGCAGACTGCACCCCAACCTATGAGAAATGGTGCCTTTATTTCAGCTGTGTGGGAACAGAGGCAAAGGATGCTTGCAGGGAAAGTGAGGATTCACAAGGCCTGCTAGCTCCATGCTCCTTTGTCCTGGAATCAGCCATCTTACAAGCAATCTACCAAAGCCTCATGCAGGGAAACAACAGAGCTCCAGCCATGTGAAGTAGCTGTACAAACTACCTAACCATATTAGGTCTCAGTTTTCTCATCTCTGAAATGGACATGGCAATAACGCCTACATCCTTGGTCTGCTAAGGGAATTATGCTGA
This sequence comes from Peromyscus leucopus, assembly GCF_004664715.2. Classification (NCBI taxonomy): domain Eukaryota; kingdom Metazoa; phylum Chordata; class Mammalia; order Rodentia; family Cricetidae; genus Peromyscus; species Peromyscus leucopus. The sequence goes on along the minus strand of NC_051069.1, from coordinate 40,731,057 downwards.
CAAGGGAAACAAAGTCCCCATTGCAGAATCTAGTGTGTTGTCCGGATGTGTTAAAATAGACAGCCGATCTGGACATTGCCACTTTCCATCAAGCAAGTTATATGAGAGAGGATCCAAGTGCTTGGGAAGAAAGGCCACCTGAAGGAGAGAAACCCTGAAGAAACCCAGGGAATTTGAATGAAAGGAGCTGGTTTCTAATCCCACAGGGATGAGGATTCGGCCTGGCATGTCTTGAGGTTCTTGGCAGGCACTTTTGAGCAGGTGCACAACCCGCCACTCATGCTGCCTCCAACTGTGTGTTCTCTAGCAGGCAAAACAAAGGAGTGAACTCTAGACCCCAGCATCCTGAGGGAGCGATGACATGTCTTGATGAACAGGGTAAATCCAGGCACCTCTGAGGGCCCTTGTTGCATTCTTGAGCTGTAGGAGAGGCCTCTGCTTGGGTTTCGGGTGTTCTTGGCCTCCTCACTGACCTGGGGCACTATTTCCTCCTCCTCTCTCCCCACCCAACCTCCCCCACCTTCTTAAAAAAATGTTTAAAGGGTTTTGTCCGTGAATGAACTTATTCATGAAGCAGGCATGATGACAGTTCGCAGAGTTAAATGGGCACTTTAACTGTGTGTCTAATAAATCCGCAACAAAAATAAACAGAAGGGAGGAGGGTTGGGGAAAGAAAGAAGTCAGGCAGGCTGGCAGGCATGAAAGGAGCCTGTCACACTGATTTACACAGACCCTTAGAGAGCAAGGTGACCAGCTGCTCCTAGACCCAGTGGACCTGCAGGCCGTCCCAAGCAGCCAGGCAGAAGCCGACTCCAGAGCACACCTGAGTAGGGTGTGAATGGTGGGCAAGAAATAATGAGTTTGTTGCCCATCCGAGAGACAAGATCAAAATGCAAGGAGGCAAAACCAGACTAGTGCTGAACCACCTCGGATCCACACCCAGATTACAAATGGCATTACCAGGCTCTTTCTGCCTACCCCAAATCATCCTCCACCCAGGATTTGGGAGACAAACCGGGATTAGAGACATTCGGGTGAATTTAACAAACACCTGTTGCTCCAGTGTTAATCAGCACTCCAGGTGTACAAGGGGCCTGCATAAGAACTTTACCCTTTCTTAGCCAGCCCTGCATGGTAAGGACATGCTTTGCGGTGTATCTGCCGTGAATCATCTTCCTTGCCCAGGAAGAACGCCATCACACAAGGAAAGAGAAAAATGTCTGTATAGTGAAAACATAGCTGGGATTATAGATTTCTCTAGGGTTTGAATTCATTTGAGGGCAAATCCACCCTTCCTTTTCTTCTTTGCCCATCTCTTGCCCCCACTTAGTACTATTTTAGGACTAGGCACAAAAACTGGATGTTAAAATGTTTGCTGGGTTGTGCCTATGGCTGCTAATGGCTCTCTGGAGCCCCAGGTGCCCTGGCTTCAGGTTCTGCAAGCTCTGGGACCCCTTTCAGATCACTGCTGTCTCCATCAGCTTCCACTCTGCGAAATGGAAAGTATGCCTCTGACTGTTGCTCATCCTGTGCTTTGGAGCTCGGCTCCATCCTAAAGTCAAGGCTGTAGGCACGGCTCGGACCGTCTTCACCTTCTACCCAATTCTAGGGCTCATCTTCCCACTCCTCCTCTTGTCTTCATAGGCCAAACAGCCTCCTGACTCTCCACCAGCTCCCCAGTATCATTTTGTTCTAGACAGATTTTAATTTCTGTTTTAGATAAATACTCAGCAGGCATTGTCTTTCCCCCAGGTCACATACCACCCACACTGCACGGGTCTCTTGATTGAAAGCACTTTGAGGATATCTTCAAAGCCCTGGCCAGACTCTTTCCAGAAGGAGATGGCACCATCAGTGGCCTTTGCCCTTTCCCACGAGGGCCTTCAGCATGGATTCACTGTCACCCATCTTTCTGCACGACTCACCCAGGAGAAGGTGGCCCAGCATTATTTTCTTGGGTTCTGGGAGAATTTTAGCAGGCAGTGAAGCTCTTTCTTTGACCTTCTTGACTCAGAAAACTACAGACAACTCCAAACTTCCATGGACAGATCTGCTATTCTGAGGATGGCCAGGGACCAGGAGAAGTACTTTATGATGAGGGGCCTCGGGTTCATGACAGTAAGCAGTGCAAATTTCTGTAGAGATAATAATAGTAAATAATAACAATAACAACAACAACAACAATGATAACAATAACTTAGCAGGAAGCCAGGAGAACACAGACCCTCTAATTGTACAGCTGAGGGCCTTTGGAGACCTCAGCAGAGAAAGAGGAAGTGCCAGCACATAAACTGAGAAACAGCCTCAGGGGATTTATGCTCTAAAGAGGGGAACAAAAAAGAATCCCTGTCCTCCTTGGGAAAATGGCAGGATGCAGCAGTACTTACAAAAGGCACATTAAGAAGAAGAGGCGAGGGAGGAGTGAACAGGTCGGACGGGCGAGAAGGTGGGGTTAGTTACAGAGCACTCGTCGGACACAGTCACTTCACACTGTCCTGCTGAGGTGTGAGAAAAGGGAGTGGAGAAAGGACACTGTCCCTGGGCCACAGGGCACGCTGGGGTCCAGTAGCTCAGAGACCGAGAGTCATATGACTCCAGGAAGCAGGGTGCCTCTGTGCCTGGGAAGAGTGCGGCAGGCCCCGAACACAACCACGGAGGGAGCAGTGAGGATCTCGGGCCGGGTCAAGAAGCACCAGCCAGTCCAGGCTTTAGTCAGTGCGGGCAAGGAAACGCATAGAAACCCCGAGAGAGGAGTTCCTGTGCACAGTGCATTCAGCTCTGCCCCTAACATCCACCTCTGGTTCCTTTCAAACACAGTAAGGAAGGACCTACAGACAGTTTGAGAGGATTAGGTCTTGACCTAGCCACAGATTTAGGCAGGAGCTAGATGAATTTGGGGGCTTATGGCTCATACTGTGAGACCCAATGCATTACTGAACTCTGCATGGTTTGGGTACCTCTTAGCAAATCTTTAAAGATAGCATGGGAGCCACCCGGCACACACAGTGACCCAGAGCACAGTCATGTGGTTAGATCAGCTCACTGACAGCCTACAGTGGGCTTTACAGCAGGAGCCTCTTTCCACCAGAATGAATGCACCTGGTGGGAGCAGAGCCAGAGAAATCTCCTCAGAAACCTTCAGTGGGACAACAGCATGCCCATCACAGGCCCTTGTCTGGAAGGAAAGAAGCCATGCCTATGACGAAGACTCTTCAGGGCCTGGGACCCTGGCTTGGTCCTCAGCATGGCTCACAAGCCACTGCAGGACCCAGAAAATGGCACTGGTCTGTCTCTGACTAATGTGCTTGTATGAAACTGAAAGAATCAGCCCATTTCACGGCCTAATTGGGCAGCTATTGTGGGATAGTGTACACTGTGTGAAGGTCTGTTGCTGTGATTAGTGTAATAAAAAGCTGAATGGCCAGGAGCTAGGCAGGAGAGGATAGGCAGAATTTCTGGGGAGAGAGAGGAAGAGGAGGAAGAATCTAGGTGTACAGATTTCGACAGCAGGCTGGGAGTAAGTTGGGTATGATGTACTGAGGAGAGGTAACCGAGCCACATGGCAGAATGTAGATTAAAAATATGGGTTAACTAAGTTATAAGAGTGTGTTGGAAACAAGCCTAAGCTAAAAATCTAACTTTCATAATTAATATTAAGTCTCCGTGTTATTACTTGGGGACTGGCGATCCAAAGATAGTCCAATAAGAAAGCTTGCTACAGGCAGCAGTACATCAAAAACGTGTGTGAAAAGGCTCTGTCCAAGCCTCCCAGAGCAGGGTCACTCCCAAAGAGAAAAGTCAAAGTCTCCCTCTCTCTCTCTCTCTCTCTCTTGTTTGTTTTGTTTTGTTTTTGTTTGTTTGTTTGTTTCAAGACAGGGTTTCTCTGTGTATCCCTGGTTGTCCTGGAACTCGTTCTGTAGATCAGGCTGGCCTCAAACTCACAGAGATCCACCTGCCTCTGCCTTCCGAGTGCTGGGATTAAAGATGTGCGCCACCACTGTCCAGTTCAAAATCAAAATCTCTTGGGTCAGTTGCTCCAAGCAGATTCTGAAAGTGTCTAAGCTCTTTCTCTTCCTCTGGAAAACTTCAAAAATTGGCCAGAAACTACCCCTTACATTAAAATCTGAACCCTTGGTGACCACCATCCTGTATTTCAGAGAAGAGGGAGAATGCATTCACTTAGCAAGGCCTGTAAAAGGAGAAAGGAAGTTAAGAGGCACTAAGAAATGCTGGGGGAGTCTCTCAGTAGTTTGTTCCAGAATTGCTTAGAACAAGCTACCCACTGTGACATTACAGAGGAGACTGACCCAGCTGGAACCTGGATGCCTATCACAGGCCCTGAGAAGTATGTCAAAAGGGAAAGACAGAGCTGGAAGAAGAGAAGGACTTGGCTTACAAACGAGGCCTAAGCTCTTTCCTTTCCACTGCTAGGGAAAGAGACATCTTCATGCCTGTGTTCATGTCAATACTACTCACGATAGCGGAGGGAGATGGCCGTCAGTCCCAGGGTCCAACTGACAGATGGATAAAGAAACTGGTACATAACTACCATGGAATACTTACTATTTAGCATGAAAATGAGGGACACAATAACTGGGTCTGAAGGTCATCATCATATTAAGTGGAAAAGGGGAACACCTATTGAAGACAACCCATCTTGACATGTCCCTACTTGGTATATAGATGCTCAAGCAGTCCAGGGTATGATAGAAGTAGAGCGTAACCATGGCAATGACCAGATATTAGGGATGGGGAACTAGGTCTGGAGAGATGCAGAGTAAAGGATACAAGATTTCATGGGGCTGGGGAGATGGCTCGGTGGTTAAGAGCACTGGCTGCTCTTCCAGGGGACCTGGGTTCAATTCCCAACACCCACACGGCAGCTCACAACTGTCTTTAACTCCAGTTCTAGAAAATCCAACCAACTCACATAGACATACATGCAGGTCAAACACCAATGCACACAAAATAAAAATAATCATTTTTTAAAAGATTTCAGTTAGGATGAAAATGTTCAAGAGTTTATTGTACAACATGGTGATTACGGGGTTTTAGAGTATTAAGTAATTAAAAATTGCTGCCAATAGATTTTCATATTCTAGCCACAAAATAATGGTATATGAGATGATGCAAATGCCAATTTGCCTAATGTAGCCATTTTACATTGTGTGCAGATTTTAAAGTATCAGGTATGCCTTAAGTATGTATAATCTGTATCTGTCAATTAAAAAAAATAATAAAGGCCCCGCCTGGCACATCTTTGATTCATCAGAAAAAGAGAAAAAGCAGCATTGCTCATCTGAGCTGGAGGATAACCTAAGAGCTTGTAAGTGGAGGTACCCTTGGGCTGGGCCTTACCAAACACAAGGAACGATAATCCCAGGTCTTAAATTCACCAGTGAAATGTCTTCAACCCCTCCAGGCAAGAAACAAACCAAAGAGGATGGGCCAAGGCATAAGCTGGAATCAGAAGCACCTGGAACCCAGCATGTGGGAAAAGCAGCATGTATGTGCACCAACAGGTCATAGTCAGAGCACAGTAAGGGACATAGTAAGCCCCTGAGGGCAAGAGACCAAAAGCCCTCATCCACATGCTTACTCTGGCCACTGTGTGTATTCTTTGGCTTGTTGTGACACCACCTGGTCGGCAGATTGTAAAATTGTACTGTGGGGTGGGCAGAGGTGAGGGAGACAGCTTTCTGCACACTTGCTACAAGCCACCTCACACAGGCAGCCGGGTGTGGTCTGCACAAACTGGTTCTCAGAGGCCAAGTCCTTGACTCCTTTGTCTATTCACAGGAGTAAAAAAAGAGATGGCCTGCTCTGCTCTGCTCAGTAGCAGCGGGGTAAGGTCCACCGTGGCCGCATCAAAGTTGCTGCCGTCTGACTGCTTGTCAATGGAGAGAGGCAGGCAGCCCGATGAGTGCGCACAGGCAGGGTTTTTCCTGTTTGCCTCTGCAGTGTGTTATATATAGGACCATTTCTGAAATAGTAATCAGTTCTGCCTCCTAGTTGAGGCCTCGTTAACAGCTGGCTGGTATTCATTCTCCAAGCCTCCTTGGCAGAATTGACAGTAATCGATGACCACTAGCCACTAGCTAGGTGTTGAGTCCTGAAGGGCATCGCAGGGAAACAACCCTAAAGGGGACCCTGAGAAAGCAAGTTTCCCAGCCAGAGTGCATGAGAGTCACATAAACCCTCCTTGTGACATTTGGTGCCTGGCACTTCCCTGGTCTTATTGAAAGTGGGGCATCATTACTGCCTCTCATTTGTTTTCCTCCGATGCTGGGAGTGGAGCCCCAGCCCCTGAGCATGGAAGAAAGTACTTAACCGTTGGGCACCAGCCCCAGTCTGGGACATTGCTTTTAAATTCCACGTGACTTCACACGGCTGGGCAGTCTGTTCTTAGGTTTTCTTTTCTTAAAAGTTGGATACTCCGTACAGAAAAGCTGGGAGGACCAGCGAGAAACCAATACAAATGATTGTGTTTAATGGTTGGGGATAGAAGCAAAGCTCATTTTTATAGTTCTGACCTTTTAAAGCATATCACTTAGTTAGTTATTCAAAAGATAAAACAGGGCCAGCCTGCAAGACAGCCGAGCAGGTAAAGCCACTCACTCGCCTCCAAGTCTGATAACCTGTGTTCATTCACCGGAATCCCCATGGTAAGACAGAACTGATTCCCACAATTTGTCCTTGGGCTCCCACACATACTGTGGCATGAACACACACCCCCTGCCCCCAACACACACACACACACACACACACACACACACACACACACAGAGAGAGAGAGGGGGGGGAGAGGGGGGAGAGAGATGCATCTATTCAGGCATTCACACACACACAAATAAAATAAATATATTTTTAAGAGGCCACAACAACTTTTTTTTTCTCACAACAACTTTTAAAGTTGAAGCCCCAGATGGACAGCTGCTGGCCATGGGGTTTCTTCGCGGGGGCAGCCCTGCTTCCCAGCTCCCTCACCTCGTGACCACAGCATCACTTCTGTGGCTCCTGTCCTTAAGCATTGGTGGTCTGGCCCAACCTTTTGCTTTGTAGATGGGGAAAGGAGGTCCAAGGACCTGGCTACCTTTCTTTCCATAGGACACTTCCCAAAATCAAGGAAGAAAGAAAACAGAACAAGACAATCCTCTTGAAAGATTTATTTTTAATTAAAAAATAAAAGTTATCTTAACGTATCTGCACTTGCAGCTCCAGGGATGGCAACTTAATGAAGCAGAAAAGCCAAGGCTCCTAAATTCTTTGTTATCTGACCATCTTATAAAGGTACAAAGGCACACATCTCCAAACCGACAAGCAGAGGGGTCCCTAGGAACTCGCAGCTCCCTCCAACTCCTTTTTTTGCCTGTCTCTGGCAGTCTTCCCCACCCCGCCCTCCAAAAAGAACCCCCCCCCAAACATTCAATTCTCTTAAAACTACAGAAATAAGCGCTGAGTCAGCAAGGAGCCTGGGCAGGCTTCTCAAGCCGGCCCACCTACCTCTCCCCGCTTTGCTGACTGGCTGCCCTCCCTGCAGGCCAGCCCAGCTAGCTTGTCACACTGACAGGCTGCTGTATCCAACCCCACAGCCATCACCCAGCCTGGGCAAGCAGCCCCAAGGCGCTATCTCCCTTACTCAAGGGTATCTGTGGCTAACACAGCCTTGTAAGAAGGGCAAGTCCCAAGGCAAACAAGTCTTCATCAAATGCTCAAGACGAAAATGCCGCTGGGAGGAGGGAGACGGGTGGCGCTCCACCCAGGTAACTAGGCTTCTCTCCTGAGTCTCCTTGCCTTCTCTCTCTTCCCTTATTCCCAGTCTCCCCCTCCCCCCAACGAACTTTAGTTTAGCTTAATGGTGGGGGTTCAGAAGAAGCTTCTGGCAACTCCTGGGGCTGGTGAGGTGGTTCTGCCACCTCCAGGGGGACATGGCATGCTTTGGGTTCCTGGGTATCACAGGGCTCCTCGTGTCCCTGCAAGGACTCCAGGTGCTCTTGGCTCTGGGCCTGGCTGTTCATCTTCTCTTCCGCTTCAATCTCCTCTGATGTGGGAATAGAGTTCTTCTTGGGACGTCCCTTAGGTTTTGTGGGTGCTTCCTGTCCACCTTTAAGAACCTATGTGGAAAAGAGAGAGAGAGAGAGAGAGAGAGAGAGAGAGAGAGAGAGAGAGAGAGAGAGAGAGAGATTATTGAATCCAAGAAATCCCTCCATCCTGCAGCCTCCTGGTCCTGGTCCACCCTTACACAGCATTGTGTAGTTTCCCTCCCAAGAGCAAAGCCAAAGGTTTAGCCACATGTATTTTAAGGCCATCCGCTGAAGTCAGCTTCTTCCGTGTCCAGTGGACTTTGAGTTGGCATCGTATACTTTGGCATTTAATACCCTGATCATAAACACAGAAAAAAAGTCACCTCCTTTGGAAAGGAAAGAAATTAAACCTCAAATGTCAATGTGATAACTATCGAACTGATAGATTAAAAGGACGAAATCTGTAGCTAGCAAACAAGAGAAAAAACACACTGTGTGAAAATGGAGCCTGATTATCTTTTCAAGACAATTTGACATTTCAACTTAAAAGCTCTAAAACATGAACCCCTTTTAAAAAAAGAAAAAAGAAAGAAATTCCTCAGGATAAATTCTCAACACTCACCCATGTCTAAAAAATGGTTGATCTGCAAAACATAGTCAACCCAACATTGGTTATAAGAGCAAAAGTTAGGATGGGTACCCTAAAAGTCAGATAATTACAGTAAATTCCAAAGAGAGATTCTTGATAACCAAAACAATTGTTATAGAGGAGAGTGTTTGCTTGGGAAAGATTATGAATATATTTTTATAAAGAAACAAGTTACAATACAGCATAGTCTAACTTTGAGGTTAGAGAGCTATATGCTACCTTGTTTGCAGGATCAAGATCATAGATAATGTTTCATCTTTTATATTATGTTATTTTCTAAGTTTTTACCAAGGACCATTTATAAGAATTTCTGTTATCAGAAAAAAAGGTGTTAAAAAAAATAAATACATTCTCCTGTCTTGTTAAAGAGGTAGTTGGCCATCACATGAAGAGTTGTAACCACAAAGGCTAAATTCCAACTCTGCCACTTCCCAGCTTTGTCTGTGGGAAGCTCTTTAAGGAACCCAAGCCTCTGTTTCCTAGTCTGTAAAATGGGGCTCAAGAGTACCTTCTACCACAGGGTGACGGGGAACAACCCATTGTGTACATGAGAAGCCAGGATAGCTGCTGAATGGCAACTCTCTTCTGCTCATAGCAGCCTCTCCCTGGCTGACATCTTTTGGAAGCCTACCTTCCCTGCTCTCCTGAGTCAGTCAAATTCTCTCCCTGTGTGCCCTATGAGAACTTCCATAAAAACACCAGCTCTACATGCATATTTGCCAGCCCATCCCACTAGCTCCCTGTGCACAGCAGGCATGTGACAACTATTATGGACAGAACCTTTCTCAATAAACACTTCAGAAAGTTGAAGAAAGATCAAAAAGCTCATCATGGTGACATATGCCTGTAATCCCAGAAGTTGGAAGGTGGAGGCAAGTTGGGAGGATTAGAGTTCAAGGTCATCTGTGATTACATAACAAGTTCAAGGCCAACTGAGCTACATAAGACCCTATCTCAAAAAAAAAAAAATGGAATTTAGGGGAATGGAAGGTAGATATGACCAAGATATACTGTATACATGTTGGTATAAAAGATTTATATATTACCCCATTTTGCGATCCACTTTGTGATCTATACAAGAACCTCCATAAGACAGATAGAAATCACTTTTTCAATGTTCCTAGTTTACTTTAGAAGGTAATATGCAGCCCTTCCTTCACTATCTCCAATCCCCGATTCTTTGTAATTAATGTTCTGAGCAGCTGTGTGAAGAGCTTTGCATGGGCTGGAATTAAACAGAGAAAGAGGAGGAGATATTTTTTGCTACTTTCTATATTAATTAGATTCATATTTCTGGGGCATACAACCTGAGATGAGCAAACCTATCTGAAGGGAAGGTTTCTTTTCACTCATAGTTTTAGTGGTTTTACTTCATGGTTGGCCGACTACTTTTGAACGTGTGTTGAAGGCAGACTATCATGTGAGGGAATGTGGTTGAGGATGAGTACAGTAACTCACCAAACTTGAACTTCTTATTAAAATAGCTTTGAGATTTAATCTGCATGCATGCTTCATGTATTTAAACTGCCCAGTTCAACAATGTTTAGTTGTAATTGTCAACTTGGGCAACTATCATTGCAATGCAGTTTTAGAGCATTTTTCCTCATCCCCAATAGAAACCTTATATCCATCCATTAGCACCAAAACCCCATTCCCCACAACCTCTTTGCCCCGTGCCTCAGCAATCAGTAGTCTTCCCTTTCTCCTTATAGACGAATCCATTCTGGACAGTTTGTATAAACAGAATCCTAACATGTGGGCTTTGCTTACTTCATTTGGCATAGTGTTTTTAAGATCCACCTATGTTGTAGCATGTACTAGAAAATAATATTCACCGTATGTCTGTATTGAAGCTTGATGACTCACTCATCAGCTGATGGACACTTAAGTTACTTCCACCTTTGGCTCTGTGAATAATGCTGTTATGAACATGGGTGAACAAATACCTGTGCGAGTTTCTGCTTTGACCTCTCTCTGTTCCATACCCAGAAATGTAATTGCTGCATCATATGGCAACTCTATGATTAATGTTTTGAGGACTTTTTCTAAAGTAGCTGCACCACTGTGCATCCCGACCAACAATGTGTGTGGATTTCAGTTTTCCACTTCCTCCCCAACGTTTGATATTATGCCTTCCTGATCATAGCCGTCCTTGCTAGTGAGAAGTGGGGTTTCATTGTGCTTTTGATTTGCACTTCCCTAGTGGCTAACAAGGTTGAGCAGCTTTTTGTGTGCTTATTGGCTATTTGTACATCTTTTCATAAAATCCAACTTAGTTTTTCTGTTGTTGATACTTCTTTTGTGTTATATATTGGAAGGCCTTGTTTAGTCCTAAATAAAGATACTTATTTATGTTTTCTTCTAAGGCTTTTATGGTTTACCTCTTATGTAGATTTGTGATCTGTTTTGAGTTAATTTTTGTATATGAAGGCCAGGAAAACTATGTGTTCTCAACAAACACCCTTTTCTAGTGCAATCCTTCTTGACTTACTTGAACCCAACTAGATAGCTCACACGAGACAGGAAGGAACCTTTAACAAGGGATAGACATGAACAGATAATCACCTCTGGAGAGACGACACCCCATCTTCCTTTTTGGGTAAGTCAGTATCTGATTTTGATGTCAGTGTTTTTGAAAGTGCCAGGCTGTGCCAAGACAGAATCTACATGTTGAAAGCAGCTCCATCGGGTATGAAAGAGGTTATACAAAAAGCAGTTACCCCATGCAGTAATCAAGTTAGAAAGGGCAGGTCTAAGGAAGCCACCTAATTGGCAAAGGAAAGCCCAGCAATTAGAGAACACCACCCACAGGCTTGGATTTACCCCACCTGGCTGTTTTCCTACAGCATGAAAAAAAAGTCAAAACAATCAAACCATTTTCTAAATGGAATAAAACATTCCAGTGCAAGCAATAATTAGAAGACAGCTACCCTCCTGGCTGCTTTCCGAATCGACCTCTGGCCCCTACCTCCCAGCACACCTGAGACATGCAATTATCCCACACCCAACCAGCACCAGGACTGCACCTTCGCGCGAACTCTGCAGCCTTCTCTGGGGGCTTGCTTCCTCATTAATTCCTAGAGACAGTTTGTTCCTTAGTTCAGAGAGGCCAGGCAACCCACTGGACATGAGGTCAGATGCTTCTCTGTCTCTCACAAATACATCTAGAACAGTGTGCTTTATTAGCTGTGTCTGTTGGTAGTCCCCCTCTGAACTCTAAATTGAGAAAAGAGAATGTTCTGTAGCTGAGGACATCAAGATGGATCTTTTTGCTTTCTTGCTGAGGTACTAAGAAGGGGTTCAGGCAGTCACCTCAGAGAGAACAGGATGGCAGTGTAGAAAGGTAAATCTGCCTTCCTTCCTCTTCCAGACAAGAAATGGTTGACAGAAAGAGCTTTCAGGGGTCCTGAAAGTGAGCCAAGGGCAGAGCTATGTTTAAACAGAAGACCCCTAACCACTCAAACCTAATATTCTTACCAGCAATTTATTCTGCTTAATGTGCAGTGGACATGTAGGACACGCCACTGTTTTTTTCTGTTTCCTAGTCATCTGCACTTACCCTATAGATGCCAGGCTTATAGGGTTTTGTTTCTCTCTCCCCTCTCTCTTCCCTCCAGCACAGTGGGGACCACAGAATTGATGATGGTTTCAGTGATGCCAGAGGAAAAATGTTTCGGTTCTCCTGCATGAATCTCTCTCAGAGCATTACTGCTCACATTAGTTATTTGTCCCAGGCTGAAGACCCAGGGTCATACAAGGTCTCAAACTGTATCCCAGTGCCAAAGATCTGACCAGGAGACCAACAACCCAGGACTCCATTCAACCAAAAGAGCAGCTTGAGGGGTCTTGGAAGTCTGTAGAATTCACATTGACTTTACCTGTTGTGGCCTCCAAAGGTTCAGATTATCTGGAAACATGGATTTTGTAGATAACAAACAATAATAATAATGGCAGCTAATATCCCTTATCTGTATCTTGTGTGGCAAGCGCTGCCCTAGATATTTTATAGACGTTACCTCAGTTAATAGCACAACTCTGTGAAGTAGAGACACACAGTAACCTGTCCAGGGCCATACAAATGACTGTTGACTCTCTAGAGACAAAGCAAAAACTTGGAAAAATAAAAGCATGACAGTATAGAACACCCACATTCTGGCCTGGGATTAGATCCTCTTTCAGAAGAAAATTGAGTTTTAACACTGCAGACACTGATTAATGAGATGTTTTCAGCCTGATACAAATGCTGTGGATCCACAGAAAAGCGATGTAGGATAAGCACCCCATCTAATGTGCAAGATTAAATTTACTCAACCCGCTATAGGTTACAGATGCTGACCAGTCAAAACTCGTCAGAGATCCTATCTTGCTCTTGGCAGCCTCAGGAGTGAGTCTGAGAATCAAACACTAATCTTTTTCCAGTTCCAATTAGGTTACTAGCCTTGAGACATCTTTATTACCCAATTATCTTTTTCTTTCCTTCTCAGTACCTGAAGAGATAGCCTTGAAAGAGTTTTTAGCAGGAAAATAAGTGAAGCAATCTGGAGCTCAACAATGCCTGGCTGTTCTGAAGGAGTCGGGACTCAGCACTCACAGCTGAACGCCAAGCCCTTGTGGCTCCCGCCATTTTGAAGTTCCTAAGCATCCCAAAGCGTTCTGCCTGCTGTCTGTTCCCCGACATCACGGACACATTTCCATTCATCCACTGAAATCAGCTTCACGGGGCCTCTTCCGCAAAGGCTCCCCTTCTCTTCTGCTTCTGAAGCCTGTCAAACCTTCCCCTGTCACCCTGGTTACTTTGTGTAGCTTAGTTTTCAGGTCTGTGTCCCCGACGTGACTGAAAATATTTTTATAGTTTGTGTGTTTTGATTACTATTTCTAATTAGCACGCCAAGCATTAGATTTCACTAAGTGTTTTCAAATATCATTTGCTTGTGGTGACCTCCCCTCTTTCCTCCCATTCTCAGCCTCCCCTCGTACTCCTCGCCTCGTCTTTCCTGTCCCTTCGACACATTTTTCTCCTCTCACAATCCTTTTGAGTTTCCTGACTTACACTCACAGCCACCACATGGAAACACAAAGAATCGCAAAAAAAAAAAAAAAAAAAAAAAAAAAAAAAAAAAAAAAAAATGGTTTTAAGAGGACAGATTCCGATTGTCACTTTGTCTCTATTACCTGTTATAAATTACCTGGTCCATATGTTATTACTGCTAACAAGAACTAACAGCTTTGTTCTCTTCTCTCCAGAAGGGACCTGAGTTTGGTTTGCCTAGAATGTTCTCAGAGGCTCAATCTGCAGTTACTTCCATTTTGATGTGTACGGTTGATAATCACCACCAACTACTCCACAACTGTGCCAGCAGCCGAGTGGCTCATGGAAAACAAGTGACGTCAGGGCCCAGGGCGCACGCGTTGTCCCACGGGGACTGGGCGGTGCTGGCCCAGAGGACTGGTTGTCAGTTCGTTATTCAAATGACTCATGAGAAGATTGCTGATAACCAATTTAAACAATACTCTGCTACTCGGGAGACATTGATTTCCATGATGATGATTGATGAGGAAAGAGGTAGGTGGTGGAACTTAAAAGGAAAAGAACCAAAGGGACGGGCCCAAAACAGGCAGGGAGAGGCACACAATGGGAATGCAGTCCAGCACCTCTCACTCCCAAACTCGGTTCCTTCAAAGAACGACACCCCCCCACCCCAGTTCCCACCCTAAATTTCATGTGTGTAGAGCCTTATAGAACTTTTAAAATGACTCTACTTATCTGAATTTCATTGTCCTTCAGTTTCAACATCTGTCTGCAGCTGTCTTCACTACCTCATCTGAACTCTTTGGGGGCTCATCAACTAAAATGAAATAATCCCCACTGAGTCTTTCTGCGCCCCCTTGCTGCTTCCTGGGCCTTCTTCCTCCAGCTCCACAACAAATTCCACTGGAAGCAGAGGTTATATTTTCTTTTCTTTCCCATGGTGCCTAGGACAGGGATAGCTAGGTGAGGAACAGCAATGTTTGGATATGAAGTGTGTCACAGCATGGTCCCAGAGGTGGGACTTCAAGGAAGTGACCACATTATGAGGGCTCTGACTTTATGACAGGTTCATAAACTGATAGGCCACTGGGAGGTGGGAACTGGTTGAAGGGAGCAAGCTTTGAAATAACCTGGCCTGTCCCTAGCTCTGACATGGGTCTCTGAAATCAGAATCCCCAGAAGGGCTTATCCTGCTACCCAGGTGACTATAACACCCACCAACTTTAAAGATTCCTGCATTCAGGGACAGAGGCACAGAAACATGTCTTTTTTATGATTTTTGCTACTGCTGGGAGGGGAACAGAGTTCTTTGGAAGCACTAGCAGGTGGGATTCAGAATAGCAGCTGGGAAGCTTCTAGGCTTTCTTCTTTGATGTCTAAGGAAACTGAAGAAGGAAAAAAAAAAAGACTATCTCTCTAGTTAAGAGATGAGGTCAAGTTCAAACAGCCTCCCTCCCAACCAGCACTTTTGACGACCTTCCTGTCTTGATGCCCAAACTACCAATGGTCCTTCCTGCCTCCCCACAGTCCCACAGTGGGAATTCCTCCCATAAGGATGGGTGCAGGGTTACACTCTTTGCCCTTTCTTACCATCTTCTTCCATTTCATCCTGCGGTTCTGATACCAAGTCTTGACTTGCAGCTGAGTAAGTCCCAGAGACTGGGCCAAGTCCAACCTAGAAGGCATGAGACACAAAGTGTGAGGAAGAGAGGAGAGAGCAAGAGAGGTAAGGTCATGCCGGCACCGGGCACTTGCTTCTAAATCTCAGACTGTCACCATTAGACCAGTCCGTCCCCAAGAGGAAGAATGTCTCCCTTCTGAGAACACTGTGCAGGAAACTGGAAGGCTTAGAAATAGTGACCACACTCAAGAACACAGGCAAACGTCTTTCTCCTACATACATTCTCTGAAATGAACCTAGACATCTGAGCTTTCAATCTTCACCCTGATCCCCAAACACTGGAAATTAAAAAGTAAAGGTATACTTCTACGGGAATTCCACTCCTCAGTCCAGATCCACCGCCCTCAAGTCCCCCAGCTCCCATGACCTCTCTTACTCAGCAGTCCCCCAATGGATCATGTTGTCAACTATCTTCAGAGCACATGTTACTTCAGCCTCCCCAGCCCAAGACCAAGTCTTTCACATCATTTATGTTTACAAAAGTACCTACTATTGCATGTTAAATCCAGAAGCAGGGTTCATGCATAGCCATGTATATGTGGTTAGGTGCATGCATGTTGGTGTGCGATGTGTGGATACCCAAAGTTGATGTCTGGTATCCTCTCCATCACACTCCACTTTATTTATTGAGACAGGATACCTTGCTGAACCCAGAGTTCTCTCATTGCCCCGGGTATCCCCTGTTTCTGCCTAAATGCTGGGATTACAGGGAGCAGCCACACCTGTCCAACTTTCATGTGGGTTCTGGAGGTCTGAACTTCAGTCCTTATACTTGTGAAGCAAGTGACTCATCCACTAAGCCATCTCTTGAGTCCCAGGAATTGACTGTAGCTGCCCTAAATTATTATAATGATTGGAATGTAAAACCATAACGAGTCCAATGAAGCATTAAATCCATAGTCCCTCCTGCTTTCTGTGCTCATCATGTTTCTACTTTTCTCTATGGTCTTCTGAAAAGCCCTTAAGTCAAAGCCATTGTCACAGAGTGTACAATGGGAGGTAATTCCGACAACACAGCAACCATTTCCAGAGTGTGACAGCATCCCAGACACAGGTTAAGCCCCTGTCCAGGGCTATCTTTTCATCATGATGGTATAATTATTCCCATTTTACAGATAGAAGATTTAAAGCTTAGAGAAAGATTAGAATTTCTCAACCATATAGCCAAATTCTTCCTGACACTTGATTTTCTTTTAAATAACGTTTATTGGAACACAGACAAGTTTGTTTGCTTTCATATTGCTCATGGCCACCTCTGTGACACATCAGCAGACTCCAGTAGCTGTGACAGACCATATGTCCCCAAAAGCCTGAAATCAACAGTCTTCTGTCTCTATTTTTGCTGACTCCTGGGTCCTGGACTGAGAGTGAAATCCACCCATGGCTGACTTGTATGCCACCTTCTATGTGAGGACCACCTTTTGGGTGATGGCCCACCTCACAACACTTCTCTACAAAGCAGAACTGTCAAAGAGACACAGATGCCACAGCCTGAGGGCACAGCCATCACTCCAAATGGAGCTCAATGGGGGAGGGGCAATTAGTCAGGTTTCTACCCTTAGTCCTTAAGGCTGCAGCCAGGGACCTGTGTGGCTACCTGGACCCCAGGTGGAGGGACATGAGACCTGAGAAAACATGAGCTGCCTGCCTGCAACCTCCCTGAAGCACCAAGCCTGCTGAGTGAGGCAGTTATGGCTCATCCATCAGCTTGAGCGACGACCACCACTACCCGAAGGTTCCCGGGTTTCTGAGAACTGCCACTTGCGGATCTAGGGCCGCTATTTCTTGCAAGCCTACACAGGCTCAAACCTAAGCCATGGGCAGTTCAGGTGCGATGCCTCAGCTGCAGCTTTCTTTACCTGAGGAGACCTGGCATTGGCAGGAACATTGAGCTCTGACCCTGGTTATCAGCCAACTCTTAATGCTCACAGGCACAGCTGCCCAGGATTCCTGATCAGGGTATATTAATTAAGCCTCTAATAATAATTTTAAAAATAGAATCTGCCTTCAAAGGAATGTTGAGCCTGTCTCAAAGCTCCATTCACACGTACCTGGTCATCCCTGCAGAGGGGCTACTGGCAGCTGAGCATTTTATAACCGACCAAAGCATTAAACTTCCAGGGCCCATAGCACTTAGCTTCTTCCCATTAATGAAGCACTGTGCCCTAAGCAGTCATTCATATGAACCAGAAACTCAGGGGGATCCCATGGTTCTGGTCCCAGGGTCATTCTAGGCTCTGGTGGTCCTAAGGGTCCTCTCAGGCCCCTGCAGGGTTTCCCTGAGTCTGGTTCACCTGAGGCCATCAGGTGCATTAGTCAGTGGAAGGCTCATGGTTCTGCCATGGCATTAGCAAATGCTGTTAGCTCACTTGGGAAAAATGCATCCTTGACTCACACTGGCTGCAGAAACGTCTCACTGTCATCAGCTTTCTCTCATTACCTGCCACCGTTACAAATTCTCACTTCCCTGCACATCCACTCAAATGGAGTCACCTAGGAAACCGGGGAAA
Source organism: Peromyscus leucopus (assembly GCF_004664715.2). Taxonomy (NCBI): domain Eukaryota; kingdom Metazoa; phylum Chordata; class Mammalia; order Rodentia; family Cricetidae; genus Peromyscus; species Peromyscus leucopus. Next base: position 40,713,164 of record NC_051069.1, on the reverse strand, counting down.
CAAACACGAAGGAGGCGGGCGGGCACTGTGGGAGGAGGGAGTGCTCATGGCTCTGGTCACGTAGGGAGGTAGGGAACATGGGGAGGGCGGGTTGAGGCGTCAGCCTCAAAGCCAGCCAGATGGTGTCCTCCTCCCTAGGCAAGTGAATCAGTTCTGTGTGGGTCACCTGAGAGATGCCTGGGCAAGTATCAGGAGGCCCCAGCAGATTTTTTTTAAAGAACATTTCTGATTTTTTTAAAGTTCTCTAGCATCTGAGAAATAAGCCTAACTTTTATCCGTACTTTCTGAACGAAGCCTCTTAGATACCACAACCTTACAACTAACAATGATGGCTGCTCCACCTGGTTACACGAGTCCATGAAGCTTAGTTACCTGCTGTCAGGGCATCACGTGTATTAATTCCCAATTCACAGACCTGTCTGCCCAAATGTGACCCCCAGTGTCAAAATTCAAAGCAAAGCTCACTTCTCCCCTCCCATCCCAGCCTATAACCACCTTTCGGCTTCCGTGAATAGCATCCTTGTTTCCTAGTGGCCTGCCTCATTCAGGGACCACAGGAACACTCAACTCCCTCCCTCCCCCCTCATCCAGCATCAGTGCTGCCCATTCCACTTTCAAACATTCCCCCCTTCTCCTCTCACCTCTCTATTCCTAGTGTAACATCCTGCAGCTAGCTATCCCTAGATTCGTTCCTGCCCCATCACCTGCCAGCTGTGGTGCTACCAAAGCTCTGATTCTAAAATGTAAACCTGGCTCTTATGGGTCAGTGACTGCCTCAACAGCAAGACCTTGTTCTTCAGCCAGGCATCTGAGGTCTTTCTTACCCGTTTACACGCTAAGTGGAAAGACCCATGCTTGCGGTTCCATCAACTTGCCCAGGGAGACAAGAGTCCATGCCTTTTGAGGACATCCCCTCTATGTAGGATGCTCTGTCTCTTCTGGATCCAAAGCTCTTCTTAACGGCTTCCCTGCCACACTTAGCAATACCTTTGGGTTTCTATGGCAACATAAGGCACCGGTTCTGGCTCACTATGCTACAGCGATGGCAGTCGATCTGCCCCATGAAGTCCTTCAAAGCAGGGCTCCATTTACGGCTTTCTGGACCCCTGCCACCCTGCTCTGCCAGCACCCAAGAAAGAGACCCTCCGCAAGCAGCCGGCTTGTGGAACCAGCAGACAAATTCTCCCTGAAGGAGTGATTTGCAGATTGCTCTTTCACTTCCATTTTGTTTTCTAAACAACTACTAAATAGCTTGAGGCATTCATTTGCATTCCCCACCCCATTCTCTTTCATAGGACTGGGGTCAACCAAATATGGACAAAGCAGTTAGCAAAAGAAAAAAAAAAGATTTTTTTTAAAAGACCTGGAAAAGTCCCCCCAATAAATAGTCTCATCCCTGAACTCAGCCATCTCGGGTGAGATAAGACAACACACCTCAGCGTATTTTGTAGTTAAGATACTGAAGACAGAGGGTGGGGTATTAGGTCTCTACAGAAAGCAAGGGTTACAATACCCCCACATGAGTTGCAAAGGGGTCTAAAGAGGAGACTTCCCTCCCGCTCAGCGGGGATCTCTGCCAAGTGGCTCTGCTTCAATCCTGATCAGACACGCTATGGTGTCAGAAGCCTCCTCACCTGAATCAGTTCAGGCCTTTCCAAACCAAAGCCAGGCCAGCAAACTGAGTCCGCTAGGAAGGGCTGAAATCACAGCTCCAGTGTCCAGGACTAGACCCACCGCACGAAATGTTGGGGACTTAACAAACCCAACTAGCTTCCTGGCAGAGAGCCTAGGCAACTATTTGCCAGACGTTTCCCTGCTTGTTACACTGAAGGAGTTCATCTAACACATAGAGGAGACAGAGGAGAGCATACATTCAGGCTCTGGGCTGATACACAAGATTCAGGTGGGCTGCCTCTTCTAACCCAACATTGACAGGACTTGAGCAAAGGAATGGAATCTGAACCGAGAGTGTAACCCAACACTGAATGTGTCCTCCGTGAATCCACACCCCACAGAGAGCAAAACTCTTCTTCAGGGTGGTACCTACAGAGAGTGCCTTCCTTATGCCCTCACCTGTCTGGCGTAGACAGGTACTTCTGCTTCTGGAATTTCTTCTCCAGGCCCATGAGCTGCAACTCCGTGAAGATGGTGCGACTCCTGCGTGGCTTCTTCTGCCGCTGCGTGGGTTGTTCTGTCTCCGACTCGCTGCTGGCTAATGCCTCAGCACCAGGGGTCTCGGTGGCGGCGGTGCAGCCTCGGTGACTGGATGGCGGGATAACACTGGGGTGATTCCCGGGCCGGTGGGAACCAGGTGGGAGATGACTGTGGGCTGTCGGGTGATCACAGAGAGGAGAGGATATGCCCGTAAGGAAGGAGAGCCTGGAAAACAAAGAGTCAAGTCACCACAGAGTGCAGGAGAGACCAGGGACGAGGAGTCAGAAGACAATCCCTTGCTAAGACCTGCATGAATGCTAGGCCTTTTGCTGGTCAGAAGATTCAGGTGAGGCAAGCAAAAATGAAGAGAAAAGCAGCTCAAGACCCTGAGCCTCAGGGTGGGGCCAGCTACATGGAACTTTGCTCTAGCTTGGTGTGTGAGGCCATCTGTGCCCCCACTTAACCAAGAAAGGTTCTTGAACGTCCTCTCTTTTAAATAACTCCCCTTCCCTCTGTGAACGCCTAAATTCTGGGTTCAGGGATATAGTAGGTCAATGAAACCATGCAAATATAAAGCAATAGCTAAGAGGCTAGAAACATGTACATCTCAATTCCAATAACAGATCTGTAATATGAAAATTTCCTAAAATCCTATGGTCTTCACCAAAGACCTGCTTATAAAATCACAGACTCAAAAACCTCTGTGCCTTGAATCATAACAACGTTCAGAGCAGGAGGATGCTTAATGACTATCCCACTCAACTCCCTCATTTCAGGGCACACTAGTCTAGAGAAGTTAAGTGACTTGTCTAAGACAACATAACCAGGAAAAGCAGATCGAGGGGTCAAACCACAGTCTTCTGGCTCCAAGTCCAGGGCTCTTAGCATCAGGGTCATGAGTCACACGTTTATAAGGGGGAACCAACAGATGTTTAGTTCACATAAAAACCTGGCTCAATTATGACTGGCTACCAGTGGCACTGTTTAAGGAGGGTTCTCGGGCTGGGTGGAACTTTCTGGGGTTGATTAACAATGTCTGCCACCAGCAGGTGGTGGGTGCAAGGGTTCAGGGACATATGTACTGGTTTTACACTGCTTCTTAGGAATTTCAAAGCAAAACTGCTTTTGCAGCTAACAATCTAAGTCTATGAAGAGCACATAAAAGTGACCGCTTTCCTTTCACTGTTTAATAATAGTATGAGATTCAAAGTGTCTGGACTATCACCTTTGTATCTCACTCTGTCTCTCTGGTCTCAATTCTGACATCGAGACAATAAGCGTAGCTAGCTTCAGAGAACTCTTCAAATTCTGACATAATGACGCCACCAAAGCATCTCTCATCCCACATTCGACAGCTGATGAAAACAGAGAAGACTGGGGGCTGTCCTTTGAACCTCGCTGCATCCCTGCCAGTGTGGCCATAAGGCAGAACAAGCGAGAGTCAACCAACATTCATACTAGTCCTGGGCTGAAACCAACTACATCATAGCAGCCCCCGGGTGCTGCCGTGAACCAGCTCTCCTCTAGCTTGGCATCGCTCTTGTATTCATCCCTGTGTCTGTGTTCTGGACGCCAGGCCTAGTCATGAAAACAGATAACCGCCCTTGTCCTTTGAGCATGCTCTAGTGAGGCCCAGCAGAAACCACAAAGTTGTTAAGTAACAATAAATCACCAAGCGCAACAACTTCCAGGAACCCTAAAGCCAACTCTAACACTTGAGGTTTTATGTTGTGGATTCATTTTAAGAAACAATAAAAATCAGGGCTGGAGCAAGGGCTCAGTGGTTAAGAGCTCTTCTGTTCTTCCCAAGGACCAAAGTTTGGTTCCCAGAACCTGTGATAGGCAGAACACATCTGTATGTAATCTAGTTCCAGGGGATACTAGGTCTCTGGTCTCCAAGGACACTGCAATCACTTACACACATACTGACACATAAAGGTAATAAAAGTTAATTTAAGAAAAAAATTCATCTAGAAGTAGTACTTTATAGGCTGAAAATCAAGATCCTGGATGTGGACTTTTGATCTCTCAGCACACATGAGAATTGACACTACATAAGAAAGTCTACAAGCTTCTATGAAGACAAATGTTTCTCATCTCAAATCACTTTCTATACTTTCTTACAAACTTCATTCTTTGTGAAATGAGTTTCTGACCTAGGAATTTAAGAGCTTTACCAAGTAGGAAATGGAAAATATCTACTTGTAAGTCTAAGTTTTTATTACTGTTCTCATTTGTAAAGGAGGTGAACATTTCTTTCTTTCTTTCTTTCTCTCTCTCTTTCTTTCTTTCTTTCTTTCTTTCTTTCCTTTTTTTTTTGCTAAAAGTGGTATAATATGTTGTATTGATAAATATGTGGAGTAGCTGGCATTCATATACTATTGCTGGGAATATAAAAGAGGAAAAAGCATTTCACAGGCTCATCATCAACATCTACGAAGTCACTCACTAGCAGAAAACTTTGTATGAGCTCTGCTGTCCATGCATACAGGGTTGTGTGTACCAGCATATCCACTACAATCTTGTTGACAGTAGTGGAAAGGGGACACAATCCACAGACCTATTTAAGAGGACAATAAACTGGGTTTTATTTGTAGTGTGAGCTATCTGTATAATCTGATAAATACATAGATGAATGGATAAACATTGTCCAAATATATATTATTCAGTGAGAAAATACAATATAAGATTTGTGTCATCAGAAAAGCTGCATGACCGCTGTTACAAATGCATTCTTTTTTAGAAAACCATTACCTCATAAATAACAATAACGACCTCTAGGGGGAAGGGAAAGTAAAATAGAATAGAAAGGAATCTACTGGTATTGATCTCATCGGGTATGTAATCTGCCCAGAATACTCTCTGATCATGGACTATGGGTCATAGCCACTCTGGAAGCCGGGGTTACGGCTATGAATCAAGTAGAGTTCCACCTACATGGTGTTTGCATTTTGGTAAAGAAGGTAACAGAGTCACAGGCGGTGGCGAACTCTATGAAGAAAGATAGAGCAAAGAGAGAAGAACCAGAGCAGGGGAGGGAAGGAGGGTGATTAGAAATGGAATCAGGGAAGCCTCTGAGGAAAGGTGGCCTCGCAGAGGACAAGTGCACCTCAGTGTGTTGGAGTCTGCAGAAGACACAGGGTTGAGCACCGAGGCACAGAACCAGCATGTACAAACCCAGTCAGTGGGACAAGCTTTGACTCAAAGATTACTAAGTGGGCAGAAGTGAGAAGAACAGAAAAGTTCAGAGAGACCTGATGGTGAGAAGTGATTCAGAAGGATGAAAAGCCATCCATGAGAGTCCAGCTGGGCAAGGAATCTGACCTAATGATTAATCTGGCCTAGTCATTAGTGAGCTTTATGGAGACTGTGGAGAGCAGGCTACAGAAGCTGCTAGGAAAGCTACAAAACCAGTGAGAAGTCCAGGCCAAATCCCAGGCCCTAGAGCAGCAGTTCTCAACCTGTGGGTCATGACCCCCTTGGGGGTCGAATGACCCTTTCACAGGGGTCAAATATCAGATCTCCTGCATATCGGATATTTACATTATGATTCCTAACAGTAGCAAATTTACAGTTATGAAGTAGCAATGAAAATAATGTTATGGTTGCGGGGGGGGGGGGGTCATCACAACTTGAGGAACCGTATTAAAGGGTCACAGCTTTAGGAAGGTTGAGAACCATGGCCCTAGAGGCATTTGGGGCTGTGGTGCAGTCTGATTCTGGTTTATTTCACTGATACTATGACAGGGTCTGGTGGACAGTTTCGGGTGACAGCCAGGTTTTCTGTCTTAGCAAATGGAGAAATGGCACAGAACTTCACCACAACAGAAAGCCTGGTCAAAGAGCAAGGATGCCGTGGTAGACAGGAGCTGTTAGACATCTCTGAGGTGTTGAGGAGGCAGCTGGGTAAACCAGTCTGGAGTTGAGGGAAGCATGAAGCCAGAGGAGATTTGACTCACGAAGTGTATGAGGCATTTTGAGCCATGAACTGAATGAGATCACCTAGGCAGTGAGTAGAAGGAAGGAACAGAGACCCACGGACTGAGCCTGGGGCACACCAACGTCTGCGTTCACAAGGAGGCAGAGATGCCAGCCCCAGACATCGAGGAAAGGACAGGGGAATGGAAAGGCAGCATGCCCTCCCTCGTGTTCCAACCCAGATGACATGTCTGCTGCCTGGACCCTCTGTCACATGCTTGTGTTACTTTTGTCAATGTTAAAAAGGCAGAGTTCAGTTAAACAAGCTTTGAGTTCCATTCTCATTCTAAAGTTTTGATTAATTTTCAGTTTTTCTTGAGCTTCTAAGGAGGTGGGCAAAGAGAATCGATGTTTTGTGACACTCTTGGAAAGCAAACCGGGAGTTCTCTTAGACAAAAGGGACTCTCTCTTCATCACATCAAGGGTCTACAGAAGTTTTTCTTTATGCTGGGAGATGTTTGAGTTCATATCCTAGGTTGAATCATGTTCTTTCCTTTAGAATAAATTTCACTATATGTAGAAAAATAAGAGATTTTTGTACATGTGAAAAAGAAAACAGCCTTGGGTGGGGAAAAAAAAAAACCCTATGCTTCCTAAATTATTTAAAAGTTTACTCAAAATAGATCATAGATCCCAAACACACAGAGAAAAATCTCATAGCTTTGGAGGAGTAGGCTGAGAATTCTTAGTAGTGGCACCAAAAATACAATGCATTTTTTAAACGGAAAAAAGAAAGAAAATCTTCATCAAAATTGAATCTTTAATATACAGCATGTTTTTTCATATTGGAATCTAGATTTAAATGTGTGTGTGATATGTATCACAATTCATAAATGATTTGCATAGAGAGTATATTAAAGATTTCATTTGATAAAAAAGAGCAAAAGTAGGCAAGGTGTGGTGGTCCATATCTGTAATCCCAACACTAGGGAGGTTGAGGCAAGAGGACCGCAAATTAGAGGCCAGCTTGGGCTAGATAGTGACAACTAGTCATACGTATTCTGAATATATTTTTTAATGACACAGATTTGAAGTTATATGTAAAAACACATCATCAAAGGTGATTAGGATGATTAGTCACTGTGAAATCAAACCTGAAATTCCAACATACAGGGTTAGAAATGTCCACAACTTTTTATAAGTTGATAAAATCGAGTGCTGACAAGAAAGAGTAGCAACTGGAATTCTTACGACCCGCTGAATGGCCAATCTTCTTTGGAAATAAGGCTGGCAGTTTCTTACAAAGTTAAACACGCAGACACTATATGACCCAACAAAGCAAGTTCCTAGGTGTTGATCCAAGTGAGAAGAGCACACAAAACCTACAAGCTGATGCTTACGACAGCTTATTAGCAATTACCAAACACTGGAAACAATCCAAGTGCTCCTCTGCTAGAGAGGGATAAATAACCCAGCATTCACAATAAACACTCTATACTACCCAGAGAGGAAAAGAGAAAATTCGGAATGCACAGAGCACAGGGAAATCTCAAATGCATTGTTCTAAGTAAAGCACTAAATGCTGCATGATTTCATTTGCCTGAAATCATGTTCTGGACACAGCATAACTGTGTTAGGAACTGAAAGGTGCTGAAACTATTTTGTACCTTGAATCCAGCAGTAGTTAGACAGCTTTTTTTTTTTTTCGTCAAAACTCATATCCATATAATACTGAAATTTTGCTGAATGCAAGCTAAAAGAAATGGAAAACAGCTCAGATTTTTTTAAGGCAACTTTAATTTCCATACATTTGTATTCTCAGATGTCATGAATCTGTATGTAGGGTTCCCTAACCCTGGGTTCTGGAGATTGAGCCTGGGGCCTCACATATGCTAGGCAAGCATTCTGTCACTAATTAAATGTCTATCTTTTGATAAGTTTTTGTTTGGGCTGAAGAAATAGCTTGGCTGTTAAAAGCTAGGCTCACAACCAAAACTATAAATTTTTGTTTATTTGGTTGTTGTTGCTGCTATTACTCTTGTTTTTTAAGATAGGGTCTCATATATCACAGGCAAGCCTTAAACTTTCTATGTAGCTGAAGATGACCTTGAACTCATCATCCTCTGCCTCCATCTCCCAAGTGTTCGGATTATGGGAGTGCACCACCATACCTGGCTGTTATACCTATCTTAATCATTTTGTTTTTATCACCAAATGAACACACATTTTATAAAAAAGGAATACAAAGCAATTCAAAGTGTATAAGGTAAAAGACACCCCCTCAGTGTTGTTAATGCCAAGTTTCTAAGATAAATGCAGAAGTGCTGTTGTGTGCGTACAAACACGTGTACCAAATCTAGTGATATGTATGAACTCTGAAATGCATAGCTGTGAGATGTCAGTTCAGTGTAAACAATTCTAACACCATAATATTGGGCTATTCAATCGCTTAAATGCCAGCTTTAAGATTTTGTAAACTGCCCCCCCCCCCAAAAAAAAAAGAAGCTAGGAATTTTCCTTCATCAGCATTCTGGGAGCCTGCAGGGGAATTCCTATAACCAGAATCCTGAGACTCTTGCTTCCTAGAAAAGCTGCCAGACTGGGAAGGAACTGCCCTTCCCATGGCGACCTCTACACAGGAGTCACACAGAGAATACAAGACAGGAGAGGAAGGTAGGAGGCGATGACAGGACAAGAGTGGTGGGGACATGTTTTAGAGGGTGTTGGGAATCTGCAATTTTGATAAAAGTGGAGGCTATAAAGAGAATGATTCTGGAAAGGGTATTAACTAAGAGGTGTACTATATAACATCCATGGAAAGCTTAGAAGAGTTTCCTACCCAAGGCTTCTTTTTTTTTTTTTTTTCAAGACAAGGTCTCTTGCTATGTAGCCCAGGCCAGCTATAAACCCAAGGCCCTCCTGCTTTTTACCTCCCAAGTGCTGGGACTGAAAGTATGTAGCATGTATGGCTCCATGCCAAGCAGATTTCTATTGTCTTCAAATGTAATTCTACGCATACAGCGTACCACTCAGGGCCCTAGAGGTGGTTGGTTAATATTTTATATAAATACAGTCTGATTCTGAAGTCTGTTCTGCTGTATTAATTTCACTTTGACTACTGCTAAACATGGGAGCACATTCTTGACACTCTGGAAGCAGAGGCAGGTGGATCTCTGTGAGTTCAAGGCCAGCCCAGTGTACATAACAAGTCCTAAGCTAGTCAAGGCCACATAGAGAGGGCCCATCTCAAATAACAACAAATTCACTTTAACTCCTGTAGGTTCCTTAAGATATTTTTTTTATCAGATAGACCAAGTTCCCCTTTATTCTTTTCATAAATCTTGACTGTTGTCATTCATTACTTGTCTAATTGAACTCTTTTAAGAAACAACACACACACACACCCAAAAAAAATGAAGAAGCAAATACCAATAATATCTTAGTAAAATTATGCTAACCTCATAGATTAATTTCAGAAAGGAGAACTCTTGATGATCTTACCCTCTAATGAAGATGATTTCCAGAGATTTGTGCAGTTTGCTAAATAAAAACTAAAACCAATGAAAACCTCTAAAATCTTCTCTCTCTCTCTCTCTCTCCTCTCTCTCTCTCCATCTCTCTCCTCATCTTCTGGTGGGGGCATAGTACCTTAGGGCACATCAGAATCACCAAAATCTATAGTATTTTTTTTTTTTTTTTTTTTTTTTTTTTTTTTTTTTCATTTTCTGTGTGTTTGGTTTTAGCTACTTTAGAGTGTCAACTCACAAATCGCTGCTCTGCTGATCTATTAGTCACACCCGATATCAAGAATCTTAACTGAATACGCTAATGCAAATTCAGTGACAAAAATTACATCCAGCTCCCACCATCTAGGAGCACTTCTAAGGTTGAGAGCACACACCGAGGGAGGACCACCATCATGAGAAATACAGTTGCAGTGAGACTCAGGCTTCTGTGTATTTGCTGTAGATCTCTAAAGTGTAGAAGCGCCTAGCATGGTGGGTAAGGAGTGTGCATCAAAGTCCTGAGTCTCCTGAAGGGTAAATCCATACACACAAAAAAGTGAGGCAAAGTACGCTCAAGTCAGATGCTCCTGTCTTTTCTTGTATGACCTGATTTTCATCAAAAATAGCTCTGCTCAGAGCTTTAGTTTCACAAAACAGTTGCATCATCATTTCATATCCCCATCAAAATGCTGAGATACTCTGGTCATATCCCTACATTTTTACCTAAAAGTAGGGGGGAATTTACAAATGAATGCATAATTCTTAGAAATTATCACTAAGAATGTTGACTGAATACAGCTGCCAGGCTAGCCTGGACCATTCACATGCACTTTTGAAACCCAGGCAGTTATCTGCCTGAGAGGGAGTGATGACTGTAATAAACTGGACACTCTATTTAAACAAACATATTTTTTGTTGACAGAAGGAGTGTAAACATGACCGCACTGGATACATTTTCTAATAGTTGTTTTTCTTCAGCTTAAACAGGGTTTTCCCATAGGAAGAATAGAGCATAACTGTGTGTATGCTATATCTATAAATACTTCCCTTGCTGAATATTTGGCCTTTCTGAGACTCTGCCTTTGGATTTTAAAGCCTGCATATATTAGTGGTTGACTGATGTCTAGGAACATCTCAAAGGTTTGAAGAGATAGGCTAAATAGAGTAGTCACAACTCTGGATTCATGGATTCTGCACCCACGAGTTTACCCAACCTCAGGTTGAAAATCTTTTTTAAACAATTGAGTCTGTACTAAACATGCATGCCTTTTTTTCATTATTTCCTAAACAATTAAGTATAACAACCATTTCCACAGTGTTTCCATTGTGTTGGGTATTAAAGTCATCTAATAAGGCTTACATTATCTAGGAGAACATGTGCCCTTTTATACAAGGAATCTGTCCATCCATGTGTTTGCATATCTACAGAGGCAGGGTGACCTAGAATCAATGTCCATAATTACTGAAGGATGACAGTACTTCCAGATTCCACACACTGTATGTGAGCTCACATGTGTGTACATGCCAGAGCCAGGCATGGACACCATCCAGAGATGCCAAGTCCTATTACGTCTCACTTTTAGTCCTGGCTGTACTTGAACCATAGGGCAGAGACCCCAGACAATAATACCTTCTCCTACAAATCTCCTGTGGTCTTCTCTTCCATTTCTTCAACATACTAGTTCCCAAACTGCCTCTCCACACCCACATTTCTGGCTGACACAGCGAGGGCCAAAGGTCAGAATGAATAAGAATCTCTAAGCTGCTGATTGACTCATTTATGTTCCAGGAATGTGTGACCTACATATGTGTAGAACGCTTCAGAGCAACCAAGCCGCATACACAAAAAGGTAGATGCACTCAGTCGGCCTGAAAGAGACTTGGTGGGACAACTGGGTGGCAATAGCTGAGTTCCCTGGGGGGTAGGGGGATCACATAATCACTCACATTGAATAATTCCAATAGGACTTCATTTCTCACAACTGGCTTTTTTAAGGGGGCTGGGGGAAAGAGTCTCTGCTTCTGACTCTCAGAGTGATCTGTGGCCGATAGATGTCAAATATCCCTTTGTTTTAATGTCATCATCTATAAAGTCAAACAAATACCAGTTCTTCCCATGTGTGACTGTGAGAATTAAATGAATTAAAATATGGGAAGTGCGCAGTGGGCACCAGATTGCTCTCAGTGCCCTCTGTGTCATTTTTGACTCACTTACTTGTAATTGAACCACAAAGGGAGTAGGCTTGACTTTCTTATCAAGAGAGCAGACTTAAATTTGGCTTGGTGGTACAGGCCTGTAATCCCAGCTAGTCAGGAGACTGAGACAGGGGGATGGCTTGGTGGTACAGGCCTGCAATCCCAGCTAGTCAGGAGACTGAGATGGGGGATTGCAGGTTCAAGGCCTGACTAGTCCAGGAAGTAGTCAGACAGCGGTTAACTGCCTCAGGTAGAGCACTTGCCTAGTGCACACGAGATTCTGGACTCAAACCTCAGTGTCAAAAATAAGGGGAAAAAGGCAAACCTACTTATGGACCTTTGTGTATTCAGATGCAATACAAAAACCAACAGCCCCGAGTCAGCCAGTTTCTCCTTGTCTAGTGAAAGGCTTCAAAGGCCCTGGCAGCCATGTGCTGGTACTGACCACAACCAAAGAGCAAAGACATCAATGTAAGCTGGCCAGAGATTCTCCTAGCCACCAGAAGTCCAGAAACAGTTGATTTTATAAATCTAAAAGGAAAAAAAGTAACAGAGTTTGAGATGTAGCTCAATGGCAAAACACCTGCTTAGCATACAAGAAGCCCTGGATATTCACCCCAGCATCTCACACACACACACACACACATACACACACACACACACACCACATACATACACACACATACATATACACACACACATACTTACATACATAGTCACACTCACACATACACACACAAATGCACTTATACACATACACACAATCACACACACCATACACACATACTTACAAACACACACCATATGCACAGTCACACATACCCCCCCACACACACACACACAATTCATTGAACAGCCTGAGCATCCCAAGACATAGCCCTTGTCAGGGAAATGGGGAAGGAAAGATGAATTTCAGGACACAACAGACAAAATGAAAGTCCATGTCTATAAAGTGCGGGAAAACAAGTACACAGTTGTTCAAATGACTTTGTGATGAGTGAGCTGAGGGTAAACAAGAACTGGGCATGAAGTTCAGTGGCTGTGAGTGTTGAATGAGGGGATATAAGGTGGGAAGAAAACACAAGGGGGTGCTGGATGGCCCTTTAACTCTATGAGATGCTTGGCTTCCAGTCCAGCACAGTAAGGGAAACAGCCTGGGCTCCCAGCACAGCTTTGTGTGGCTGAAGAAAAGAGAAGCTTTTTTTGAGAAGCCAACTCAAAAGCCAATAAAATGTCTTAGCTGTTAGCTCCCTCATTAAAAGGGGGTGTTGGCATTTAATGAGGTAAGTGTAGATGAATTTGAAACATGGAAGAAATTTATTTAAAAATCCACATGAAATTGCCATGATGTCGACTCTAGAATAACCATCTCTGTGGTTATAAAGCAAGCAAGCAAACAAACAAACAAACACTGAAGAAGATTCAGAAAGGTTCAGAACAAAAGAGAAGTCAAGGCGATGTGCAAAAATGAAGGGAGACTGGGAGGTAAGCAGAGACCAGAGAAACCCTGGGAGGCTGGTTGCATCACCCTCCTGATTCGTTATGCATACAAGCTCAGTCTTGTCACATTCAACCTGCAATTTTATCAGATCTGTAGATAGTCACAAAAGATTAGGCTATGCTGGAAGCTGAGATCAATCAAGATGGCCAAGAGGATGGATTCCTGGACCTTTCTGTACTGCTAAAACACAGATTGCCTCACCCCACCAGCACTGTGAGTCTTCAGTAGTCCTCAGCTCCCTCTGCCAGGACACATGGGCAATGGCCTGGCCTTTCTTCTCCCTCCCAGCCATCCTAGAGTCTATGTACAGCCACACCTGCTCTCATCCACTCCTCACAGAGTGACAGAGCTGACAGAGCGCTGCCCAGAACAGCTGTTGTTTGTTGCAAAGACAGAATTAATCACTCCTACCTTCATGTACCCACACCTTTTGTTTATGTCCTTGTTCACCCTTACTTAATTCAAACTTTAAGTTACAAGATAATTTATTAACCATCTGCTTCTCATCAACTTCCAAATTTCTCTATCAGAAGACAAAATCAGAAAGATATCTTCATAGAATTTGGAACCCCATTGAACCAATTTTTACCAGAGCCAAGAGATTAAGGTCAGGGAAAGTAGTTCTGACCCACTGGGCTCTGTAGCTTTGGTCAAATCATGTTTCACAGCTTCTATTTTCTCCTTTGAAAATGTCAGTAGCACTTTTCTCCAAGCATGTCATAGGGCAACACTAGATAAGTATGAGAATCAATGAAGAATTATTCCAAAAAAGGTTCTCTATCTCTCTCTCTCTCTCTCTCTCTCTCTCTCTCTCTCTCTCTCTCTCTCTCTCTCTCTCTCTCTCTCTCTCTCTCTTTCTCAAACACCCATTTATCAGGCCCAACTGAAGCCTCCTATTTTACAGATGCCCATATTCACTAGGGAATAACTACTCTACTTTCTTGTCCTTCAGCCCCCCTCCCATGCCTCCTGTCCAGTGGTTTCTAGTTACTAGTTAGGGTCTGGGATTTGTGGGGGACAGCACCTGTACAGTTAGTAGAAGGAAGCCCTTGATTCAGCCAGCATCAGAGTATGCAGCAGGCAGACCCAAGCAAACAAAAGGTGTGTGTGTCGGGGAGGGGGGAGGGAGATTCTCCTGCAAGAGCAGATCTAATTGAGGCTTGAAGGGTGCAGTTGGCAGAGATGCCAACACAAATAGCAAAACAGCTAAGAAGGAATAACGTCGAAATGTAAGACATGCTCACACAAAAGCATCCGAATCTGCCAACCAGCATTCAAAACTACAAAGGAGGAAGCACACAGGCATGGGGTAGAGGAAACAGAGGAAAATGTACCTGTGCCTTACTCCAACACCCCCCGAAGAAGTTCTTGTGTTGAAACTGGTTCCACGGGGTGAAGGCGAGCGAGAAGTGCTTTGGAACATGAAGGCAAGTCACTAAGGCAGCACACCCTCAAACAACCCTTGTCTGGTAAGGGTCCAAAAAGACAGTTGGGGATCAGAAGAGTGCCCATGGTTGTGATGAAAGACACTGTGATATTTTGATGTCATACACCCAGTCCTATGATCTCTGTGGGTAGGTTTCCTCTTAAGTGTCTTATTAAAAGTTAGGCAGCTTGTGGTCGGGAGACAAAACAGTTGCAAAAACTTCTCCAGTGTGAGGTGAGGGAGGAAGGGAAGCCCTGTGTGATGGTGGGGTCTTTTAAATTTTTTATTTTTATTTATATGTAGGCACATATATGCGGGTGACAAGAGCAGCCAGAAGAGGATGTAGGATCCCCTGAAGCTAAAGCTACAGAGAAGTTGTGAGCTGTCCAATGTATGTGCTGGAAACTGAACTTGGGTCCTCTGTGAGAGCCACAAGAATTCTTAACCACTGAGCCATCTCTCCAGATCCCACTGACAGGATCTCAGTGAAAAGAATGAAAGTGTTCCTCTCCCTTTCTCTCTTACTCAAGCAAGGGTACCCCAATTGTGAAAACTGTGTGTCACATATAAATACTTACTTGTGTTTGAGGCCTACTCTTGAAGGTGCATATCATGCTGAGATAACAGCAATATGATGTTACAACATCATGAAAAGCAATTGTGCAGACCATGGTATCCAGACAGGACCAAAGACAGTTTCTCCCTTCAGCAAAATGGCTTTGGGCTTACCTACACCGAAGCAAACCTTAGAGATTAAGATTCACCTGCAGTAAGTCCATTCAGCTTGTTCAGCCTTCCAACCACAGTTAGGTCTCTCTGAAATTCCCTCATCTGTAAATAGGGAGGTGGATGATTTTATGGCCTTTTCGGTACCAAAATGCAGTGGTTTTATCGGTATGTCATACTGAGAAACAAAAGTCTTTCTATATTTCTCAATCTGATTTGAAGTCTTTGCTTTATAATTCTACTTGCTCTTATTATATTTCTCATAGGATATCAACTAAACAAACACTAGCTGACTTATACAAGCATTCAAAGAGCATGAATATTAATACATGCAGATAAACGTCTCCAGTTCTACTTGGTTCACAGGAAGTGGGGTGATAGCTATTTACTTATCTGATATCCCCATAGGTGATGCCTGATTAACTAGGAGGCAAATGACACTCTCTGCATAATTCTCAACTTGCACAATTGAGACTTTGAGGCTCTGTGATTTATACCTAATGACACACTGAAAACAAAACATGAGATTATTGTTTTCTAAGCCGGCCTTTGATGGATGAGGCAGCAAGCATTGAACACAGCCACACAGATAGTCCATGTCTGACTCAGGGACCAGAGCTCAGACCTCTGGAGGAGAGGACTGTTCACCTCACTAGATTGCCTTTGCAGACAAGGGCCACCAAATGCTGAGTACTGCCGCCCCTTATTCTGCTTCATGTAGTCTATGTATCAGAAGCTTGTGTGCTAGAGTATCAGAGCTAATAGTCTCATATATTGCCGGCCAGTGTATAATGTTCTGCTTAGAAAGTTTCCCTTAAGATCAATACATATGTAGGAAGAGGCTCGGGAAGAAAGGGTAAGCTTCTGATTGGCTGATAACACAGCAGTAGTGATGTTGGCATTGCCTTGTTCACTAAAAAATAACAGTGATAATCCCAGTCTCTTGAAGACTCAATCTCGCTAAAAGAAAGGAAGCTCATTAAGCCATTCAACCAACTTGACATTTCTTAAGTAAGACCCCTAATCTAAAGGCAATGGGCATAGAACAAAGAGAAGGAAGAACAGTTCACTGGGTCCCACCATGTGTATTTCATCCCCTCCTCCTCCTCCTCACAACACCACGCAGTGACTAGGGCATGTGTCTGGGATTTGAACACAGCCTTTTCAATTAGTAGACACTCTTTTCTAATTATATAATACCACCTTGCAAAATTCCAGAACACAGCTCACCAGGCGCTCACCCACCTTTCTCACACTTACGTTCCCTAAACACGCAGCGTGCCTCCAGACACTATGAAGATCTCCTGCTTCTCCCAAAGTGTGCTCAGTGGCTATCCTGGATGTTAGCTTACATTGCTAAGAATGACCAGACCTTGTCTCAAAGCCTTCACGATTTTTCTGACATGGTACCCGATTCCCAAAAGAGAGAGACAGTGAAAGGATGCATTTTGTTTCTTCTAGATGACAACTGTTCCACAATAGGCAATAATAGATTTCAGTGTAGAGAAACACAGAAATATGTGTCCCCCAAAATAGACGTGTGTATTCCCACATACAGAAAAGCTACCAAAAGTCCATGGGTTTCTAAAAGATAAAGGGGGCCCAATGTGGAGAGGTTTTTCTCTGAGGAGAATGATGGCACCCAGGTTCCGGTTCAGGTAAGAAGAGGACAAACAGTTGTGTTTCCCAGGGAACAGCTTGGGTTGAAATAATATAACATTCTAAAAATCCATCTAACACAGAAATAATGACCCCATTACCAAATCCAGAGAACTGAGCCAATATACACATGGGTGATGAACTCAGATTTGCAGCCAGATGCTCAGGTATTTCCTCATTTTCCATGACCTGTTTGCCCACTGACCATGTGAGAATGTATATTGCTTGAGGGTTCCTTTAATAAGTCAAGTTTACTTCTTAAACTGGTAAGGATATAATAAGTACTTCAGGAACACAAGCACAAAAACTAACGTTAAAAGGAGTGTAACCCCTCCAAAGATTGACCCTGGATTATAGGCTCAAAAATTGTTTCCCCAAAAGAAAAGCGTTAAGATTAATACACAGCAGTGGCTGGAGGATGGTTCAGCAGTGTAGAGCACTGGCTGCTCTTCCAGAGGACCTGGGTTGGATTCCCAACACCCACATGGTGGTCACAACCATCTGGAACTCCAGTTCCAGGGGATCGAACACCCTCTTCTAGCCTCTTTGGGCATCAGGAACACATGTAGTACACAAACACATATACAGGCAAAACACCCATACACATACAATAAAAATAAATAAATCTTTAAAAGGAAATAAATAAATAAATGACAGTGCAATTTTTTACCATGACAAGTTCAAAGCATGTCTTTTAGGCAGGCATGCATATATACCTATAATATACCTATAATCCTGGCCCTCGGGCATGTGAGGCAGAAATATCACAAATTTAAGTTTAAACTGTCTATACAAGAGCCTGCCTTTTTTTTTTCCTTTGGAGCTGAGGACCGAACCCAGGGCCTTGTGCTTGCTAGGCAAGTGCTCTACCACCCAGCTAAATCCTCAATCTCAAGAGGCTGTCTTAATTTTGGATCTGTGTCTTCCTAGTAAGATGGATGTTAGAATAATTCTGAAATTCTGTTATGAGAGAAAATTATTAAAATGATAACTTGGTGAACGTACTTCGGAGGCATTATTGTGCTTGTGGTACAGTTAAGGGGTAAGTTTGATTAAGAAAAACCTGAAAAGGAAAGAGCAGCACAAATGTAAATCATTACTATCATCTGTCAGGGACCTGTTTGTGAGCTCAGTCCTCCCCAGAACATCCTGTTCCTGAGCTCAGTCCTCCCCGGAACATCCTGTTCCTGAGCTCAGTCCTCCCCGGAACATCCTGTTCCTGAGCTCAGTCCTGGAACATCCTGTTCCTGAGCTCAGTCCTCCCGGAACATCCTGTTCCTGAGCTCAGTCCTCCCCGGAACATCCTGTTCCTGAGCTCAGTCCTCCCCGGAACATCCTGTTCCTGAGCTCAGTCCTCCCCGGAACATCCTGTTCCTGAGCTCAGGCCTCCCCAGAACATCACTCTTCTTGCTGTTGGCGTCAGAGAACAAATTCCCATCAAAAATGAAGATCTATATTCTGAAATATATCCACAGGCCTCCAAAAATTACAGCATCTATTCATTGCTGCAATTTCATCCAGCATAGAAAAGAGGATTTTTGGAGGAAAAAGGTCTCTTCACTGAGCCCCAAAAGGAGAATTTAAGCACACGGCTGGCACTGCAGGGGTACGTGCCCTGAACTGAGCCACCGTTCTGATTTAGGGACTAAATTCATAGGTGTTCCGTCTAGTGCTCACTGCCTAGAGGGCAGAGCCCACCTTCTCTCTCACTGCACATCTGAGAGCAGGGATGGAGAGTTAGTCCAAGGGGTGTCTTTCTCTGTCCTGGGGGGCAGATCTGAGAGGGAGTTGGGCCAGAGCGGGGTTTTCTTTTCACTGGACTTTGCCCATGTTTATATCCCGTGACTCAGCGAAGGACCAGAAGAGGCAGGAGTGCTGTACCATCCCTTAAAATGAAACAGACACTGGATAGATGCACTCCTAGAATATCCCACAAGTCTCCAACAAACAGCCTCAAATAGCAGCTGAGTTATATCACGCCGAAATCCAGACAGATACTGCCCATCCCTGAGGAGAGGAAGAACCAGTTGGTCTCTTACATTTTTATGCCTATAATGAAGTTAGTGAAGCCAGGTTCCAGTTGCCAAGCGTGTTAATTAAGCAGAAACTGCCACTGTCAACTTGTCAGCCCACCCACTCACCAGTTAGGGCTTCTATCTGGTCAGAGTTCAAAGCAGCCTCCACATATCAGCCCCAAGTGTTTTTGATAGACCACACAATTTCTTAATCGTATGAACTGATGAAGCACCATGCAATTCTTGGTTTGAAAATCCTTGGGGCATTGCAGATGAAGAGAAGCGTCCAGAGATGCTAAGCTATGTCACTTCAGAGAACTCTTGAGAAAGTTTCTGTAGGAAGAGCCATCTTGTTAACATCTCCATACCCAGGCCTGGTCCTCCTCCTTCTCAGCATGGGAGTATCAGCTAGGCTTTCTTAACCATCCCACCTCCATCCCTAACCACACCCTCCTCTCTTGATAACCAGCCCCCACCCCCAAATGTCATCTGTGGGTAATAAAAAACCCAGGTACAGAAATGTCAAAACCCTATAAGATGCAATGATGGGTCTCGATGGTCAGATTAGAGAGACTGAAAAAATCCATTCAGATGTATTCTGAGTCCCAGCCCCATCTAGGAAACTAACTGCCGGTTAGACGTGAAGGTGCGGTATTTCCAGAGCTCATGTGAGAACAGCCCCACCCACCCAATCAATCTTTCCTGTAAGAGACAAAGACAAACAGGCAACCTGAGATTTATAAAGAAATCCTCACCTCTGAAACTAGATGAGTCTTTCTAGGGATAAACATGTGGAGACTAAGAAAGAACGTAAAAGCCCAGCCCGTGTCAGACCCAATACAAAGACATGGAAACATTGCCATTTCTGAGACCTAAGCCACAACTAACTGAAGAAATATCTAGGCTCATCCATGACTACAGAATAAGACTTAACAAAGAATTTTAACATTTTTTTCTTCAGGAGGAGAGGCACAAGGAAAAATTAGATGGAAGGGAAGAGATTGTTATGAAAAGAATCTTTTAAAATTAATTTAACAGACACATAAAATCATATGTATGTTTCCCTACATATGTGTGTGTGTGTATTGCATATACATTGTATAATACTCAAATTAGAGTAAACCTGTCTATCTCCTCAAATAGTTATTATTTCCTTATGGTAAAAATATTCTAAATCCTTTCTTTCAGCCCCTTGAAATATATAAACCCCATCACTGCCTTTTGTCACCCTTTTGTACAAGGGCACAGCAGTTTTGACTCCTGTCTTAGCACTATTACTAATCAACTTCTCCTCATTGCCCCCGCCCCCCACTCTCCCAGACTTGGCTAAACACCATTCTATTCTCAGTATTGTATAATCCACATATAAACAAAAGAACCGAAGTCCATTTGTCATTGAGGTCTGCATGGCAAAAGCAGGCAGATATCTGTATGTTTAAAGTCAGCCTCATCTACACAGACTTCTGGGACATCTAGGGCTACATAGAGAGACCGTGTCTCAAAATACCAAAAATAAAGGAGTGTGTGTGGGGGGGGGGACATTTGTACTCTTGTATTCACTGTAATTCTCTTCATGATATCTGGTAAATGGAAAGTGTCCATCAACTAACTGGTGATTGGATAAAGAAAATGTAGAGCATGTATATAATAGACTATTACTCAGCCATAAAAAGAGGGAAGAGCTGGGTAGTAGTGGCATAAGCCTTTAATCCCAGCATTTGGGAGGCAGAGGCAGGCAGATCTCTAAGTTCAAGGCCAGGCTCGTCTACAGATCGAGTTCCAGGACAGCCAGGGATACACAGAGAAACCCTGTCTCAGGGAGGTCGGGAGATAGGTGGGGAGATGAACTAAGGTTATAGCTCAGTGGTAAAGTGTTTCCCTAACATGCATAAGGCTCAGGGTTTGATCCCCAGCAGCACAAGGAAAAACAAGGAATACAAATATTGTTTTCAATAGCACAGATATAAAACAATTTGGTAAGTGTCTTGTCTAAATACATCCTATACACTAAAGGATGTGTTCATCTTCTGCTCACTAACAATTCAGGCCTGAAAAAGAACCACAAGTTTCCAGAACTCAGTGCTTTGGTAGTGTGAACAGAGTACCTAGCTTTGCCTGGGGATAAAGGAAAGAGGTTGAAAATAGACAGAACAGACACTCTTGCTTCTCTTAGGTGTCAGGCCAGCTACAGAGGAAGCAAGCTTACTGCCTGAGACAGTTCAGAAGGCTTCTTCCCATGATTCCCTGCAGGCTTTGCTGTGGAGAGGGGAGTTCAGAGGGGGAGGAGGGGGAACTCGCCAAGAAGAGAACAGCTGGCCAGGCAGAGCCCATGTAACAAAGTCAGAGAAGACATCAAAGAGGCTGGCCTATTAGGCAATAGGCCTACACTTAAAACTCATCATTATCATCAATAGCACCATCAAACCGTCTATTAAGAACCTAATTATGGGGCCTACCACAGGGAGTGAGCTGAGGAAGTTCCACAGCAGGGAAGCACAGTTACTCATAAAGCTTATAATGGGGAGGGGGACTTAGGGGTCATCTTCTGTTTAAAAAACTGACAACTAAGTAGAAACAAACGAAAGTTAAACAGATCGAAATTAAAAGAGCTGTAAGAAGTAAAGGTATAAGTGAGCACCAGTTATCATGTGAGATGCTTGCTGCCTGGAGCCAAAAAGGACAATGAGCTCACTCATTCAATAATTGCTATCTCATTATTTGGGAGTGTTGTTGACAGTGCTATTGTTCACTTTAATTATTTTTGGCCTAAACTCTTTAGCCCTTATGAAAATCATTAGTAAGAATGCATTTGAATTTCTCACACCTAGTTCAGGTAGCAGCTCCACATACCTTTGATAGGAGTAATCAAGGCCCAGGGTCTTTCTCAAGCTAACACAAGACTGCAATCACAAGAGAGGTATAAACACACCCTGATTCACTGCCTGGTTCTCCCCACTGAAGTCATTTGCATGCCATGCTAACACATTTAAAGGCACTGGTGAGATACAGAAATAGAGCACCATGGGAGCCCAGGAAAGGATGTGCGGATGTTTCTTTCCCTAGACTCAGAGAAGATGGTGTTTGGCAGACAATGGTTTGGAGTTCTTCAAGAAAAAGGTGTATTTAACTTGTTAGCTATAATTAAAAAAAAAAGAAAAGAAAACAAGGAAATAAGAAAACAATTTACTGGCCAGTTGAGAAATATTGTCAGAGTCCGGCATCAGAATCTGATTGTATTTAATTAACATAATCCCTTTATCTCAGAACTTCTTAGATAAGGCATATAAAATAGCTTAGTCACAGAGGCCAAAATTCAATTATACACAACACTGAGCTGAATCAAAGGTCATGTAGTCCTGATAAGCCTAGAACTAAGACAGAATTTACACCAGCTAAGAAAAGCACCTTTTTCTTAAAAGTCTGTGAATAATATATAGTCTCAACTCTAAGACCTTCCTGCTTACTATAGTGTAGGAAGACTCACAGGAGTGTCAACCTTTCCTGCTCTTTCCTGCCCTTCCATTCCCACCTGCTCAGGTCTCTCTGCCTACATGCTTTGACTACAGAGATCTCCTTTTAACTGACCTTTTTAACTGTCTCCAGGATTTCCTGTTTTGTCTTTCAAAACAATGCTTTCCATCTCTCCCTACTCCCCCACCCCCCCAAAAAAAACCTTCAAGTATTCCACAGTATCCAAAACATAAAACTGAGTGCTGGGAACGGCAGTGGAAGCTCTTGACAAACTGTCAGCGTGGGAAATGGCTCAGTGGATAGAGAGCTCGCCACACAAGCGTGAGGATCTGAGTTCAGATCCCCAGCATCCACGGAAAAAGCCAGGTGTGGCGCATATCTGTAACTCCTGCATGGGGGAGCTTAGCCAACTCCAGGTTCAGTGAGAGATCTGTCTCAAAAGCTAAGATGGAGGTATTTATGGATGCTAACAGGTCATCAAGTCATGGTTCAGAAAGCACATGGTCCACACTGGCCTCTCCTCTGCCTACTCTGGTTCTTCAGATGATGCTGACAAGCCCAGAATGAGAGCCACACAGCCCCACTTCAGAGGAAAACTCCAACTGGTAAGCCTTGGCTGCTCCACCTGCCAAACAGAGATAATAACAATAACGCATGCCTCCTGGAAAGTAAGAGGTGCCCTGTGTAAATGTTTAGAGCAATGCTCACCGGGAAACTGAAATGCTCATTGGTCCCTGCTTAAGTTACTAAGCTATTCTCTGGAGTTCTTTATGACAAAACTCAAATTAGATGTGCAACTAGGAATTTTTCCAAACATAGCCAAACTATCTTCAAATTCTTTTTGCACTCAAATTCACAAACATAATTTAGCATCAAATATCTCCATTTCTTCAAGCTTGTTATTCTTACTGTCCTCAATCTAAAATAGAAATTTCTTTAGAATACAGACTGTTGTATCTGCTTCGGAACATATTTCAGACCAGGCCCCAAAACTAGCCCTCCGTTAGGAGGCGTTATCCAACCATCCCAACTATAAAGACAGCCAGCTCCCTCTTCTAAGCTCAACCACATGAGTATATTTTTTTTCACTTTTAAAAGAATTTCTTTCCGTTTATTTCTTCTTGTGTATGAAGGAGTGTGTGCCACAGTGTGTGCACGGAAGTCGGAGGGTGACTTGCTGGAGTCAGCTCTCCCCTTCCACCAGGTGGGTCCCAGGGATCAAACTCGGGTCCTCAGGCTGGGTGAGCAAGAACGTCTGCTAGCTGAGCCATCTTGTTAACTCCTATATTACATTTCAGAAGCTGCCTATTTGTGATTTATAGACATCTCATACTATAACTTAGAACCTGAGTGTTAAGTTACGAGCTCCGACAGATCACTTCATATCTGATTCTTTTCCATAAGACTCTGCCTCTCCCACAGGTTTCATTATAGTTCTAAATCAAAATGACCCAAAGAACTTTTAACAAACAGTAATCCCCAGGCCTCACACCCAGGAATTCTGATTAACTGGCATGTGGTGGGCCCTGGTGATTGTACTGCACAGCTAGAGCTGAGAAGTGATTTCCCATTGAGCTCAAATCATACAATTCTTGTGGAGAGACTGATGCTAAGTTTGTGGACTGCAGTGAAGCCTCTTTGTCCCTGTCTTCATGATAGTGAGCTTACTCTCTCCAAATATACCCTTGTTGGACTTCATCTCAGCTTTTTCTGTTCTCCCCGGTTCCATCTAACACACGGGCCCACACCTCAGTTACAGACTTGCTATCTAAGCAAGCTCCCCGCAAACTTCAGTGCTATATGCTGCCCATGACTCCTCATCCATTTTATCCTCAGCTGCATCCCTGTGCAAATTTCTGATACCCCCCCTCCATTCAGCATGCTATTGCTGCACTGAGAGCCTAGATCTGTCTAGCACAGATCGACTTCAAGCCTGTCCAAGAACTTACTTGGAAAGAATCTTGTAATAATTCAGACATGTTAGAATGAAGCCACACAGCTTATGTAGTGAAGATATCATTGTTTCAACATTCCAGGATCCATAAGGACTCTAGACTCCACAAAGCAAGGTGGAGCATAGAGCAGGAAGGTTCACTGGGTGTCTGTGTGCAGAGCCTTAATATGAAAACCCTGCTGGGGTTCTGCTCTCCTGACCCATTAGACACATCTCAGGCTAACTTCCAACAGAAATCTATGGGAGCCTTCTCGGGGGTCGGGGTGGGGGGACAGCCTTGGCAAAAGATCTACTAGCACTGATAATTCTGTGTGTCCCCCAGTTGGACTGCCTTCCCTGTGCCCGGACACCCCATGGGAAGCACACCTGTTGAGGGGGTGTGCACACAGCCATTCTTGTACACACAGCCTTCCCACTCAGTGGCTTACAGTTCCATTCTGATATAAAAAAGACACAGCCCAAGTCATTAAACATTGAATCAAGCCTTGAACATGAAAGTCAAAAATAAAATAAGGAGAAAAAGGGAAATTGGTGCAATTAAAGACAATTCGGGGAAGTATAAGAAAAACTTAAAACTCATTAACATCCTCAGAGAAATGAGAAAAATTTTCATATTCATGAAATAGAAAGCTATTTTATTTATAGAAGGAACTATTAGAGGATAAGGACAAACTTTTAGAACACAAAAATATGATAGCTGGGGCCAATGAGATAGCTCATCAGGAAAAAGACACTTGCGGCCAAGCCTAACACCCTAAGTTCACTCTCCAAACCCATACAGTAGAAGGAAAGAACCAATTCCCACAAATAAACCTCTGACCTTTTCTCGTGTGCCATGGCTTATGCACATCTCCACATACACAACAGATAGAAGATAGAAGATAGATGATTGATTGATAGATAGATAGATAGATAGAGAGATAGAGAGATCAATAGAGATAGATAGATAGAGATAGAGAGATAGATAGAGAGATCAATAGAGTTAGATAGATAGATAGAGATAGATAGATAGATGACAGTTAATGTTTTAATTTATGTCTAACAAACAACAACAAAACCCCAGTGTTTCTGAAGGTAGAGTTGAAAAAATAAAAATAACATGGGCAGTAAACTGGGCATGCTAGGCCATGCCTCTAACCCAAGCACTCAGGAGAAGGAAGCAGGAAAATCACAAGTTCAGGACCAGCCTAGACTAGCCAGCAGGACTCCATCTTAAGAATAAATGAATGGACAAATAACAAGAAGTAAATTAAAAGCATATAGCTATCAAATACACTAAGAAGAGTAAAGCAAAAAAGCAAACACTGGAAAATCTCAGCAGCAGTGTTGGGCACCATCTAAACATATCATAGTCATCTGTAAACATGCTGCAGGTCCATGTGTTGGGGCCTGGTCACCAGCTTGTGGCACTACTGAGACACAATGGAATCGAGGAAATGGGGTACTAGTGGAAGCTTTTGCATTCCAAGTTCTAACCAATGTACCAGACCCAGAAATGCTTCTCTGGCCCTCTTCCATTGTAAGTGAGAAACAAGGGTTTTCCTCTGTAGTCAGGGAAAAACCCATGTTGCATGCATTTTCATCATGGCATTCAACATAATATTTTGGTTATTTCTGTTTGTCTTCCCTATTGGACTCAACTAGAATCTAAAAACATACTTTAGTCCATGGGTTATATCTTAGAATAACAGTACATAGGAAAAGGCTTAATAGTTCATAGATACCCATGGCTTGTCACATAAATGTATCTAATAAATAAATGCAACATGGAAAATGCCTTGGCGGCTGCCTTGTGAAGTAGGGCTGGATGAAAGGTAAGATTTGGGGTGATTACAGTCCAAGAAAGCCATAAAAATAGATGAGGCTTAACCTCATCAAATGGGTCCAGTGAAGGTGCCTGGGGACTACATAGGCAGATAAGCAGGAGTCCTCCACACCAGCTGTGCACGAGCAGAGGCTGCCATCCAGCATGGTGACCTGAGAATAAAGGACTGACGGTATATAGAATACTAAACCAAGTAACGTCTTGGCCTATATGCTAACAGGCTCTAGGACCCAGAGTCTACAACAGAGAACATGTGAAAAACACGTGTGTGCAGAGAAAATCCAAGAACATGCTTCCTATAGATACTGTCAGATTTTTCATTAGATGCTCCCTCAGTGCTTTCCTGGGTTTTCTCCACAGCGTGTTATAGTAAACACAACATGGAAAACGCCATAGCAGCTGCCTGTGGAGTATAGACGAGTGGAGGGTAGAGTTTGGCTATAGTTCAAGACAGCCAAAACAAGCTGAGTCTTCATTAACAGCAGGGAAAACTCATGGCTACATTTTGAACCCAATTTTAATTAGAATATAATCTATTTATTCTTCAGCAATTTCATACTTAACCTATTTTTTTTTAATGTCTATGAGTGTTTTGCCTGCAGGTACATATGTATACCACATGTGTGCCTAGTGCCCACAGAGCCCAGAAATGGGTGCCAGGTCCCCCTGGAACTGAAGCTACAGATAATTGTGAGCTTCCATGTGGGTGCTGAGAACCAAATTCAGGTCCTCTACAAGAGCAGCAAGTGCTCTTAACCACTGAGCCATCTCTCCAGCCCCTTAACCTAATTTTTTTTAGTTACAAAATCTATAGACCTATTTCTTTAGCCTTTCATATGCTCTCTCAGCCTATCATCATTTTCATCTCCATCCTTACCACCACACCCTCTGTTTTATACAGATGCCAAAACTGAAGGTCAGTGTCACAGTTGACTGTGAAAACAGGTTTCCCTCTGCTAAGACCTTGAAAAGGGATAGTTCCAGGGGTATCAATGGTGAGGATTGTCAGCACACTGTGAGTCCATCCTACACAGTGCCCTCTCCTCTCACTGGTGAAATGTCTTGCAATGTCCTCACTCCTCGGCTTCCCTGGCCTCTCCCACAGTGGCTGTCACTGCATTGGAACTTGCAGACCCGTCTCCCCCACTAGCCTGGCTAGGCTTTATCTTCTGTTCCTGAGGAAAGCACAGTTCACCAGTTCAAACATGGTTTTGGAGTCAGACAGACCTGAATTTGAGCTCAGACTCGGGCACCAACAAGTTGGATAGCTCGGAAGGAATTGAGTTCTTTGAGGCCTGATTCTCTAAAATAAAATGAGGAAAAAAGTCAAAGGAAAAAAAAAAAAACCTATTCCATGAGATTATCATGAGGATTAAATGATATTTATATGAGTCTTATTAATGAAGATCTCTTTGCATCTTCATTTAAGATTTATGGACACAGGTGATATTAGATGAATATGTGGTTGTCATAGGTTAATACCATCCATTTACTTTTTTGGTTATTTTTCTGAGACAATGAGTTACTCTGTAGCCCAGGACTGACTTTATCTAACTATGTAGCACAGGCTAGCCTTCAGTTCATGACAATTCCCTGCTTCAGGCTCTCGCATTCTGGGATTAAGTCAAGCAAGTAGAATCAGTTATGTTAAGTATTCTAGGCATTCATTAGAAAGAGTGAAACCGCCCGGCAGTGGTGGCGCACGCCTTTCATCCCAGCACTTGGGAGGCAGAGGCAGGAGGATCTCTGCGAGTTCAAGGCCAGCCTGATCTACAGAGCAAGATCCAGGACAGGCATCAAAACTACACAGAGGGGCTGAAGAGATGGCTCAGAGGTTAAAAGCACTGGTTGTTCTTCCAGAGGTCCTGAGTTCAATTCCCAGCAACCACATAGTGGCTCACAACCATCTACAATGATATTTGATGCCCTCTTCTGTCATGCAGGTATACATGCAGGCAGAATACTGTACACATAATAAATAAATATTTTAAAAAAAAAATTTAAAAATTAAAAAAAAAAACTACACGGAGAAACCTTGTCTCAAAAAACAAACAAAAAAGAAAGAGTGATACCATCTGCCTGGAGTGTCCTAATAGAAGATGGCAAATAAGCTGGACTCTGAAAAGATTTCTGACCAGCAGACAAGGCATGAAAGCATTCCAGAAGGGAACCTCAGGGTTGAGGCTAAAATACAAAAATGTCCATAATAGGTTAGAGGAAAAGTCATGGAAGGTAAGTGGATACTTGTGTCGAGATACAAAATCTAATTTCTAAGCTTTCAAAGTCACAGCTTCTTCTATGATCCCCTGAGGTCCCACAGGGAATGCCTGAACTTGTCATCCTATCATATGCATTATCCCAATTTTTTTTCTTTTTTTTCTTTTCTTTTTTTTTTTTTTTTGTTTTGTTTTGTTTTGTTTTGTTTTTCGAGACAGGGTTTCTCCATGTAGTTTTGGTGCCTAACCTGGATCTCGCTCTGTAGACCAGGCTGGCCTTGAACTCACAAGAGATTCGCCTGGCTCTGCCTCCCTAGTGCTAGGATTAAAGGCATGCACCACTGCCACCGCCTAGCACATTATCCCAAAATTTAATTCTTTCTGTCATCATTCAGTGTGAGGGTTGATCACCCATTAGGATGTCAGATCTGGTAATAATGGCCTGGGCTGAATGTATTAGTGAAGAAGCAGATCACAAAACAGAAAGAAAGTCGGCATGGCCTCTGGAGGCTGGTGAGAGAGAAGGGAGAGGCTTCTCTACTCTGTGTAAGGAAGCAAATGGCAATCCCATTAAGTCAAAAGAAAGAGACCCTTGAGAGAGAAGGAGGAAGGAGGGGAAGGGAGGGAGGGAGGGAGGAGGAGGGAGGAGGGAGGGAGGGAGGGAGCAGGGAAAGGAAAGGAAAGTTTGGGCTCAGTCTTGCAAACTCCAACATCCAAGTTTATACTCACCACACCCAGAAAAGCACCTCATGCTTCTGCCCGAGTGTTGGAAGCCTTTTGGCATATTAAAGAAGATCTCACTAAGAGACTCCTCAACTTAGGGTATTCTGTCCCAATAAAACCATTATGAGTTGTAATAATGCAGGTCAAAAATGCAGTTAATACATATAACCTGCCTCTACTGTGCTCAGAGTGCATACAACTAGCTTACAGTTGTGTAAAACCATCTAAAGCCTATTTGTGATAAAAGGTCAATTAAAGAAATCCTAAGTAGAACCACTGGCAATCCTAGGCCTTGTGTAGCTGTGACATCTCAGAAATGATCCACGGCCAAGAGAAATGCCCCAATGTTCTGAGACCTTAAGCCCCTCAGATCATAAAAGGGCCTGGATTTCCCTGCATTAGAAAGAAATCTCCCCCAGATCAAGCTATGATCCCAGGGATGCAAAAGACAGACGGTGATGGAGAGCATCCATGCACAAATGTGTATACAACCCACATACTCTCTGCATACTTCCAAACTGCACTGTTTATGCAGCTGTCTGCAAACCCAGCTTGTCTGTTTATTTTCGTCCTTAGAGGAAGCAGAGAAGAGAGTTCTGCCTATTCAGCACGGGCACATCAAAGAGTCCCTAGCCAGCTTGGGAGAGTGCTCCACTCCAGCCTTGCACATAAGCAAAGATCAAAATGAGGCTGCTTCGGCCCTGGCCTGGCTCCCCAGCAGCAGGCTTGTGGCGGCACCTGTTGGGACCCTCCTTTCACTGCTCACACCAGATGGACATACTTCCGCTCCCCTGGGACTGAACCATGGAATAACATTGAAACTCTCAAAAGAAAAAGCATTTCACACCAGCTTTATTGAGGCCATATTCCTATCTCAGAGCACATAGCACCACATACTGCTTTATGAACCAAAAGGGGTGGGGTTAAAAAGAAAAGGCCTGCAAAGGTCAATTGGCAAACTAAAGGTTATCCAGCCAGCCGTTTGTAGGCAGACTCAGGAAGGTGGCAAACACTCTCGCTTTCTCTCTTGGGCCTAAAGGAAAAAGCTGGCACCTTCTGGGGCGTTGCTCCCCCCTTTCTACAGTGTCATCCTCTTAATTGGTTCTAATCACCTCAAGCAAAACTGTAGGGTGACATTTATATCCATCACCATTTTGGTTGGCTCCGGAGACAAGCATGCCCTTGTGAGTTATGAATGGTGCATTGTTCATCTCATCAGCCTGTGCCATACCTACTGCCTTCTCCAAGTTGTCTAGGGTTTGCTTGAAGTTATGGAAATAGCCATAACAATCAACACCATAACCAAAAAAAAAAAGGCTTTGTGGCAGGTGTGGCTTTGGGTCTCAATAGTTCTTTTCCTTTGGAAATTTTCAAGATGAGAGTACATAAGAATTGTATCTTCCATCCAATCACTATGTAGAACAGGTTAGGGCCCTGATCCTTGTTTCAACTTTGTCCTTACATCTGCTGACCTTTCCATGTGGGAAAAAGACAAGTTGACTTTTGACACAGACTTCATAGCCATGGAAGTGACCAAGGACTATATCAGCAAGAAGCAGGGTGACTGCTAGGCCACTGCTTTCTCAACCAGGTTCTGGTAATTCCACCTGCAATCCACAGCAGGAAACTCCAGTTGGCAGCATGGTAACCATGAAACGGCTGTGCAGTATGGGAGCAGGGCACAGCACACTTAGTACAATGCAGACTAGCAGGGACATTCTCCCGGAGGGCTAAGCGGGGACTGTGGCCAAAGGTGGCAGGACAAATGTCCTATGCATATGAAATGGTCCAAGAGCACAGGTCGAGAAACCAGCGCTTCCTGTAGAGTAAGCCTGAAGTGACATCCAAGGCAGATCCACATCTCACATGAAACTTTCAAGGTGGTCCAGCACAGGAACCCCCAATTTCCACCAGGAAAGCAAGCTTGCCATGCTGCTCTCCTGTACCCACCCGTGTTCCACCCACCACTTCTTCTGTGGGGAAGAAGTAGAAGCCACTTCTAAGTAAATGATGGATGACAGTTCCAACTAGGAAACCTAGAGGCCGAGCAAAGCAGGTCTGTGTTTCAGCAGAGCAGAGGGAAGGTGGCCTTCAGCTCCAGAACTACCTGGGGCACCTCCTTCCAAGGGTTTGCAAAGGCTGGTTTCTCTTCCAAAGACACATTTGCACATCTCTGTGTTCACAGCAGTGCTCCTCTTCCTCTGAGGAATTCTCCTTCCCAGCATCTCGTCCCTTTGGTAGTCCTGCCCTCCGCTGTTCATTCTGGTTCTTTCTGATGAATTATGGTGACTTATATGTGCTAGGGATTTAATTAGCAATCTGTTGACTGACGGGCCTATTTCTCATGTAGAGAACCTACTAGGAACTTGATGGGGGCAGGAAGAGTTAAACATCCAGCTGATCATCTCACCACCAACATCTACTCAGTACGTACAAACTCAGTGAGTTATTCCTTCAGCTTCCAAAACATTTCATTTCATAAAAGTGCTTTTCATAAATAGCTCATATTTTTTTCATCATGAAATCTTATAAACAGAAGAATGCTTCCTGAACTCTTTTTTTAGGGGAAGGGGGAGCTGGGGAAGTTGTGACATTCCAATTTAAGCGGCTGCCTAGTCATCCGGTGATTCTTGCATTCACTCACACATCATTCAAACAGCTGTTGGGCATCGTGTCTGCGGGTACTCATGTGGCACACCTGACAGTCTGCATACACACTTGCCCATTTGGTCACCATGGCAACCCTGTAGAGTGGGTATTAGCATGCATGCCTGTTTTAGAAATGAAGAAACAAACGCTCAAAGTGGCTAAGTCATCTGACCACTTTATCACACTAAGAGCCACATGAGGGCTGTCCCTCTCGAACTACAAGCTGTTCTTAACGTACACCGACATCTCTCAATGCAACGCAAGACAGAGCCAGGCCTCAAAGCCAGGCCTCACCCCTGGGTAGCAGCAGTTACTTCATGTCAGCCCACACTGCAGTGATTCATACTTGCTCACACACTTCTGTATAAAGTCACCGGTCTTCTGCATGTCTGGTAATGCTTCAGTCAATAAACAAGACCTCTGCCAACCTGTGTGCTAGAAGTTGGCCATTATTTCATTAAATGCTGATGATGCTCATTACAAACCTTTACATACAAAGAGTCCTGGGTAATCTGGGTCAAATACATCAAGCTTGCATTATTTACTATATATAAACTTCTGGCTAGAGTTAGTTGCTGTTTCTTATTCTGTCTCCACCTCCTGTATGCCAATCTATAATCAATACAACCACTTTTTCTTAACTACAGAAAGCCCATGGTCAAACTACTGAAGGCTGAAATATTTTTAATATAAAGGTATTTTTATTATCATCTTGAACTCGATTCCTTGGACATCCATCTTGCAAGTCCTTCATAAGGCTCAAACTCTCTATTTTCCTATCGACTAAAGGAGGTTGCTCTGCTGTCATAATAAAAATGTTTTACTTAACTTACATCCATCTCTAACGACTGCCCCTTTTTCCTGCTGTCATGGAGTTTCTTAAGACTCTATTGTCTCTACGTTCTCATTCCTAGTAAGTTTTCTCATCCCTAGCAAATTTTCAGTAATGCTTCTTTGTCCCAACCATTCCAATTAAATGGTATGTCAAGGTCATCAACAACTAGTTCTAGATTCCAGTAACACCTCCAAGCACGGAGGGTGAGTTTGCAGTCCTGACAAGCTGCTGGCGCTGCTCAGTCCTGACCTGCAGTTTGCTAGCCCCATCCGTCTTTATCCAGTGGGGCCCTGATATTTGACTGATTTTCTTTTTATCCTCCAGTTGAGTTTGCTCAGGCTCCTGGCCTCCCCTTCCTGGTAAGTGGTAGAACTCAACCTGGCTCCTCAAGTCTCTTGCCTGCGTGTTGGTAGGAGCCTCCAAAAGCCTCCAAATGGCTTCTCCCATCATCATTCTTATAACCTTGTCAAGGTCATCTTTCAAAAACATTTTCCTTAAATCCAACTCCAGTCATATTTTTCCCTTTCTTAAGTCGGTTTCATGATTCTCCAGAGCCTTACAACATGGTTTGGGCCCCTCCTCTCCAATCTCACCCCTTGATATTTTCTCTTTATAAAACTTCAAATTCCATGGACTTACCTGGACTCCCAAATGTATGTGCTGCTCCAAGCCACTTCGCCTTTGATGACATTTTCTCTTTTCTCAGAAGGTTTGTTTCCTGCTTCACCTCATCATCTCGTTCGCTTAGCTAATTCTTATCCATCCTTCAGTCGTGTCTGGTTTGCTCATCCAGAAAGCGTTCTAAAGCCTTTTCCTGCTCCCTTCTGCGCACTCTGGGCCAGTCCACTTCCTCTGCACTTCCAGCATGCCTCCCTGCTTATTGCCTCCCAGGCAGAGCTTTCCTGGGTATCCAGCTGACTTCTTACTTGCTTGTACCCCTCCTTTTATTAGTCAGAAAGCTCTGTAGGGGGTAATTCATCCTTCTCACTGCTTCTCCAACACTGTGAAGAGGAAGCTCTTGATGAATGTTTCTGGAACTGACCTCACTTCTATTTCTCCTCCACCAAATCAAAATGTTTATGAAAGGAATCCTAGGTATCTTTCTGGTGTGAGATCTGTGGTTCAAACCAAAGAACCAGCTCTCTGTCTTTTTTTTCTTTTCTTTTTTTTTTTTTTTTGGTTTTTCAAGACAGGGTTTCTCTGTGTAGCTTTGAACCTTTCCTGGAACTCACTTGGTAGCCCAGGCTGGCCTCGAACTCATAGAGATCCGCCTGCCTCTGCCTCTCAAGTGCTGGAATTAAAGGTGTGCGCCACCACTGCCCAGCCAGCTCTCTGTCTTCAAAGAAAAAGTAGCCAGCTGAGTCAAATTTGCCCTGTCGGCTCTCCCGGCTATTAACCAGCGTGAGCAATGATCACCCTGAACATCTTCCTATGAGGAAAGTTCTCCAAATGCTAGCAAGTCATGAAGCACACCTCTGGAAAGCCTACAGAGCTGGAGAAAGATGCAGATGCAACACTGGTTGGCTACTCTGGACAGACAGGAGCTGATGGACAAGGTTGTCGAGATGTCCTTTAAAACTACAGCGTAATGGTCATGCTTCTCTCTTTGACGATAACTCTGGGGCTGAATTACAATCCCACAATGGTAGCTTAGGAAGATAAAGTAGCACACAATGTTTTCTCTGAGCCACTGTGTTATGGAAGAACAAGTTCACAGCTCATCAGACCCCTGCTCTCACCTCATCACAGCCAGGTAGTTCCCTGTGCAAACAGTATAGTGTGATTATACAAAGACAGCTACAGTGTCACTAGGAAACACAATCTTATGGCATCACAACTGTATATGGAGTCAGTCATTAGCAGAAATGTCATTATGTAGCCCATTATTGTAGGGAATGGAACTTACACTCAGCTTTTACCAATGGCTCTAAACTATACTCTATACAAGGTGAACTAATACATATTCAAATGATGTGTGACTCAAAATAAAAATTATTCAAACATGAAACTCTCAAATTCCAATGGGAACAGCAATAATACAGAATTTTTTATTCATCAGCTGCAACAAGGATTCTGTTTTGTTTTCTTACATTTTTTGAAACAGGGTTTCTCTGTGTGGTCCTAGCTATCCTGAAACTCACTTTGTAGACGTGGGTGGCCTCAAACTCAGAGATCTGCCTGCCTCTGCCTCCCCAGTGCTGGCCTTTAAGGCTTGTGCCACTACATCTAGCGTGCAACTACGATTCTAATGCTTTGTTTTAAGTTGTGGGTTTTTAAACTCTGAAATTTAAATCGCAGAACATATATTGAGAATGATTAGAACACCTAAAAACTCTTATTTTGGATTTTCTGTTTCTTAGTTTATGTGTACGAATGTCAAGGACTTATGCAATGAGACTGATATCTCTATACAAGAGGGGGAAAGAATTCAAAGGAGAAACAACCTATCCATGTCACTCTGGGGGCTCATTACAACGTTATGAGTAAATGTCACAGGTCAAGTGAGCCCCTCTGTTCCTGGTAAAGCACAAAGCCATAGTTTCATCGAAACATATAGATAATATTGTGACCCTTTGAGGCATCTATGTCAAAAAGAAAAAAAAATTGAAATTCATGAAGTAGTAGTAAGTAAGGATTCAAACATATGACTTACTGTGTCATCTTGTGCCCACAAACATTAATACAAGTTTACAAACATACCATGGAAATACACATTTGCAGCTATATTATCACTCAGACTCCACTTATATTTTTTATATGGGACATTTATGACACCGTGTAAAGACTAGTGATAAAAAATAAAAAGTTAACACCCTAAAAGCTTTGAGAACCTCAACCACCACACGTGTTTGTTTATATTCGTTATCCCACTCAGGAAAAAGGGCACACATTTAGAAAGCTTCTGCCTCTCGTGGGGCACTCCTTCTAACCAGTCGATTGCCCTGTAGGCTCAGCTTCAAGCTGCATTCCCTCGCTGTTCCAAGTCCCAGTGGGATTTCAAGGCCCCCTCAGCACATCCACCTCCAAACATGGGATCTGTCAGAAGGCGTTGGCATGGTCCCTTCAGACCCACTCACCTACATGTGAGAGAACAGCAGGATTTAGATGCTAATGTTCCATTTCCACTTCTTGCACAGTGGGAGTCAGGAGCAAGGACATTTTTTTAAGTTTAGTTGAATTAATAAAGGCCATTAGCTTTTCATTGTTTTAGTCAAGAAGTAAGATCACTCTATCATTTTGGAGTTGGATTCAATTCAATGAGGTTTTTCTTTCATGTAGATATGGGTTGAGTGTCCCTTATCCAGAATGCTTGGGACCAGAGGTATTTCAGATTTAATATTTTCATAGAATTTAGCAATTGAGCATCCCTAACCCAAAAATCGAAAAATCTAAAACACTTACAATCTATTACTATTATTATTATTATTATTATTATTATTATTTATGTGTATATTTGTGGTCTATGTGCCCGCATTACATGATATGGGTGCTGTGGAGGCCAGAAGGGGGCAATGGAGCTGGCACAGTGGATGATACCCTGAGCTGAAGGCACCTGATGTAGGTGCTGGGAACTAAAGCCAGGTCCTCCAGAAGAGCAGTGTCTTAACCTCAGATCTATTCTCCAGACCCATCACTGCTCTACAGTCTCAAAGCTCTTGGGTGTTTTGTTACTTCTTAAAACTTTGAGGTTTTGTGCCTTTTGGACTCAAGGTTTTCTGAGTAGAGAAGCCACTCTGCACTGTAACTTCTTTATTAATGTCTTTGAAACTTGATTTTGAATAAATGTTTTTTAAAACCCTGCAATGCTTAGACAATTTCCTGTGAGTTAAAAGAGGCAAATGAGCTCACTAATAATTTCATTTCCAAGTGGGTTAGCACTCTTAAACGCTATAAATTTCCCAGAGAATTTTCCACTATCTGCCAGCAAAGGCCAGACTCTCTCGTTAAAAAAAAAAAAAACGTGTTTAATTGCAGTTACGCACATTAGGTGCTGAGGGTTTAATGTTCCCTGTTTCTTGGTATATCATCTTATCTCTGAAGGCTTTAAAGGGTTCTGTGATTCTTCTTTACAGAACACTAAGTGAGGTGACACCAACTATGCTGTCCTTCTCCTAGAAGTTTAATTGGAGAAGCAAAGAGTAGACTAGGTGCAGAGGCAGTAGATACAGTTCCAGGAGTAAGTGCCCCTGCTGAGGATCCCGCCAGCCTTTCTCCTGGGACATCCTGGGGCAAAGGTTCAAGAGTTCCGGTCTGAGACAGTCCTTGTCTACCCGCTCTCAGTGTCCCCATCAAATTCCAGCATATTCTATGACTCCGATTTCTTTTTCATGTTTAAGCTGTTGTGAAGAGTTGCTATGCACACTTAACAGCTGCCGCTTCACAGCTATCCCCCCACATCCACCCAAAGAGGCTACACTTTAGTCTTGTAGATTAACTTGAAATGAACTCCTATCCCTCAGGATGAAATACAATCAAAATGAACTTAGAGAATTTAGATACTCACACACACAGCCAGCAGACACTTTAATGTCTATAAATAAGGCCTTAAATATTAAGGATTTTAAAGTTGAAGCAGAACATTCCAGACAACAACTCCAGCTGCATATTTTAAGTACTTAGTCCAAAGGGGGAGAAAAAGTTGGGAGCTGCAACATATGAAAACTGCACGTGTATAGTCAGAGGACCCTAAGCCTGGCAAAGATTCACGTAGACAGAAGAATCAGGGAAAGGTCAAGGGAAGAGAAATTATGAATTGTTCATAGTAAGAAAGGAAAGACCAAGAACCATCAGACAAAGATAATTCTTAGCAGTTTGCCAAGGCTCAAATCCACAGTTAGGACTGGGGACAGAGCCCTGAGAGAGGGTGCCTGTCTAGCCAAGGCCAGCTCTTTCCTTGATCTCCAGTATGGTAAAACAAACAACAGCAAGAAAAGCAGAGTTTTTAGTGTCTAGGATGCCAAAATACACCCTACGTGCTAGGGACAAAAGATTAGGAAGGTATGCCTTTGCCCAAAGAAAGCTTAGCTTTCCTAGCAGGGAGGAGCCAATGAAAGCCATTAACATAGTGGACTGAGAAGCTGGTGACCCCAGAGCTCAAGCTGCAGAAGTCTGCATCTAGAGTCAGTAGGGCCTCTTGTTCTCTGGCTTTCTCATGCAATATCTAAAGAAGTACATGTTGATTTTTTAAAAAGTTATCTCAGAAGTTTTGTCCACAGCTGAGTCCGAGGTAGCCAGCTCCAAGCCTGGTTGCATTCCTCTAACGTTCTCAGTTAAATCGATTTTAAGCATGCGGAGACTTCTCCTCAAGGAGCAGAAAGGCAAAGTCCACCCGACGGCAAATGTAGAGTGCACCAGCTCCTGAGGGATTAAGGGACTACATTTCTTCCATGCTGAACCATGGCTATTTCAGGATGAGGACACAGGCAGAGGGTGGGGGGGGTGGCCCCAGGGGTGTGACAGGGATGTCAAGAACATGAAAAGCTTCACACCCAGCCCTAAATGGAGGCCCTCACTTCCCACTAACCCAGGCTAATCCAAAAGCCCTCCTGAAGGGCTCCCTTGCAAAGCTGCTGTTTCCTTAAGAAGAAAAGCCTCACCCACCCCCACCCCACCCCACCCCCACCCCACACCCACACAGCATAATACAGAGGGTAGACAAACTGTCGGGAGAGGCCTGTGCCTCTGTTGACGCAACAGTGCTCAGCGCTCTTCTGCAATACCATTGGTAGAGAGCAAGTTGTAAGACAATGGAAATATGGTCACCACCAGGAAGCAGAGACCCCTGCAGCTTCAGCGGGGAGAAAACTTGGTGTGATATTCACACCTCTAAGACTCGGAGACTGTATTAGAGACTTGGTGTCTTCAAATAATATTCAATATTCGGATGAAGTTGCATGGAGGCAAATACTTATATATGAAGAAGCCTGTGGCTTTCAAACTGAGAAGAAATGACAAATTCCCAGAACTATTTTTGGGCACCACATTTAAAGGACACACAGCAGGACTCCCAGGGATCTTGATTAAATGACCCTCATTACTCTGGACATTGCTTTTCTTCTCCAGTTAAAGCAGACTCAGAGATAGGTCCTCTGCTCCAACTCGGCGCTTCTCATAACTCTAGATTATTCCAGAATGGTTTTAGGGTTTACTTTTTTAACTGAAAAAAAAATGTGAAAAAATTAAATTTCTTTTCCAGTCTATTAATAAATGTGTGGTACAGAGATCATCTTACAGATATTATATAGTAATATTGTTTGTTGTTCGGCACAGAAAAGCTTACTTAATGTTTAGTTTTCAAAAGAAAGTATTTCACATTCTATCACAATTTAATATTTTAAGTTTATTCATTTTGTGAAATATAAACATCTTAACTATTAAATACACACCTTTTGGTGTTTTTTATATCATAAATGCTTTGATTTACTTTATAAAATTAAACAAGTCATTGTTCAATTCTAGAAAAAAATTAACCCATAAACCAACTAAAAATAAAATTATGTAACTGGTAAATCTGTGCCCCAAGTTAAAACTGTATCTTTGAGTATTCAAAACAGATATAATTGTCATTGGCAATTATAAACTGTAGGAAAAAAATATTTTATTTAAATGACTCTTCAAGTTAATGAGCTGGGGGAGAATTTAACAAGAAGTTTCAAGTAACAATATGTACAATAACAAGAACAGGAAACAGCCAGGTGGCAGCAGTGCACTTCTTTAATCCCGTGCTCGGGAGGCAGAGCCAGACAGATCTCTTTGAGTTCGAGGCCAGCCTGGGCTACAGAGCAAGATCCAGGACAGGCACCAAAACTGCACAGAAAAACTGTCTCAAAAAAAAAAAAAAAAAAAAAAAAAAAAAAAAGGAACAGAAAATGTTCCTAAAGTCCATCAATAAGATGAGGAAACAGAGTGTGGTATATCTGTGCTCTATACAGTGTAATGAAAATTCATGAGAGCAAGGTGGAACCTTGGAAATACAACACTAGGTGAAAAGGTGAGTCACATAAAATACGCTCAATTACACTGATGTGACACCCAAAAGTGAACGAAGCAAAGCAGTACATGACAGAGACACAAATGTATGTCAAAACTACAGAGCAAAGCAGTCTTAGCAGAGCTGAGACTTGGGTGGCCTCTAATGGGACTGGCATCAGGCAAAGATGCTCTTTTCCAAAGAGGCTGATGGTGTATTATTGTTCCTTTTTGCAATTCTTGATGTTCTAACTGTATTTTATCAATAATTTTATATGTGTGTGTGCGCGCATTCAGACTTGGGATTGAACCCAAGGCCTCATGCATGGTAAGCACACACTCTACCACTGAACCACACGCTCAAACAAACTTTAAAGCAGAGCACAGTGATTGAAATGTGGTATCTGCATCCTTGAACAGCACCTAACCGGCAAAGTCTAATGGGCAAGAGTGGAGCGGCTTCCCTGTCACTCACTGGCTTTGCAAATTCGGCATAAAGTACCTTCCTAGAACTTCGGCCACATGAGATTTGAATGACTCTAAAACAAAGAGAGAAATAAAAAGATATCCTTTTTAGGGATAATTTGGTATATTCTTAATTTACAAATTGAACCAGTAACAATTAAATTAAGAGCAGGAGGGCCTCCAAAATAGCTCAGGAGAATGTGCCTGACAACCTGAGCTCAATTCCCAGCATCCACATGATAGGAGAAAACAAGTTATCCTCTGACCTTCACACCTTAACACAAGCGTGCATGTGCGTGCACACACAATAAATAAATAAATAAATAAATAAATAAATTTTCCTCTCAAAACCAGAAAAAATTTAAATATATGTACTGCTGAGGATCCACTATTCTCTACACGGCATATACTTTTAGAAATAATTTTTTCAGATAACCAAGATCTAAATTGGGCAGCAGTCCCCTCAGCGTGTTAAGGTTTGGATTTGTCTTCTGACCCTTTACCCATTCTGTTTGGGGGTGTGACTTGGCAGAAACCCGAGATTGACCTCAATGCAAGCAACCTCGCCCCACCCAGAGAGTTATTTCATCTTCTCCATCCTGTTCCTTCCAGGTGAGGAGGTCTTGGGTGATCCCTTCTCTGTCAAATGAGGAAAGTTACCCTGTGCCCACCACGATTATGGTATGAATTACATAAATGAGCTCATGTAAAACATTCAGGGTGCCAAAGGTAGCATATGCAAGTGTTTGCTATGATGTGTGTTTGACAACATTATTGTTTTATGAACTTCACCTAAGATTGAATAAGAAAATTTGTACTTAGTGGAATTCTACCCACCAAAATCAATAATTTATTCCTCTGAGATTAATTGACCTTATGGCGCTCCAGCTCCCGCTTAGCAGTAAGGGCTAAATCTAGAAGCTCCTCAGCCTAGAGTCTGGGTTAACCCTATAACACAGAGGCAGCTGTAGGGTCTGGGTTAACCCTATAATGCAGAGGCAGCTGTAGGGTCTGGGTTAACCCTATAATGCAGAGGCAGCTGTAGGGTCTGGGTTAACCCTATAATGCAGAGGCAGCTGTACAAAACCAGCTTACTGTCAAACACCCTGTTCCCTAAAGGGTTTTGCTCAAAGGCTGCCTCATCATGAGTAAACTTTCTAAAAGGAAGCACAGGAGCCATGAGGAGCTAGAGGATCACACTTTGTCATTCCTGGAAGGATTTGTGAGCTCCTGACCCAGGCATCTGAGAACTCCTAGGCATAGAGAGACATCCACTCCACAGCAGGACAGACAACCACAGTGAACTGCCTCATCCTGTGCTGCATTCTCCTTCCAGCCAGGGCTGTGGTAAATGACTACATAACTTTTTTTTGTACTTAATATTATATCTAGGGATGGGTGACAAGTTAAACCCAACTAAGAAGCCTATGAACGGTCACCAAATCTCAGGCAGAAACTACCAGTCAAGTTGATACTCCAGACTGCCCTCACTTCTCACCCTCGATTCCCTCCAGGAAAAACAGTGTAGGTTGAAACAGCAAAAAGGGAATCCTAAAATTATTTTGTTGAATTCCCACCACTCTCTTGTGGCTGAAACTCACTTTATTGGGAGTATTTTTGACCACTCTCTCCATACAGAATTATTTTGAGAAAAATTTGGGAAGTTATCCTCAGAGCCTGAGCCTGATCTCAATTTTGGGAGTCCTTGCAAAGATCTCCACTCACACTCACCTTCAGCTCTTCACATGTCAAAGCATGACACCAGCACCCGGGGCCTTGGTGGATGAAGAGAGTTATTTGTGCGGCTTGGGATGACATCAGGTGCTGCGGATCAGTAACCGCCTTATTTCACGGCTAGGAACTCACCTTCTAACAGCCTCTGTCAAGGGTTGGCAACATTTTCTGGAAAATAAACACTTAAGGCTTTTGTGAGCCACACTGTCTCTGTCACATCTCCCTTCCTCTATGGATCATCGTAAGAGAGTCACAATACAGAAACCGGAGTACACGGTTAAGTTCCAGTGAAATTTTTATGTATGGGCACCAGTTGAATTTCATAAAATTTTCACAGATCGTGAAATATTCTACTGATGTCTCTGTGAGCATTTATAGATATGAAAACTATTCTTAGCTCACAGTATCAAAAAATAGATAGTGGGCCAGATTTAGCCAGCCCCTACACCCTACCTATCTACAGAACACAGTAATGTATATAATTACAAAGACCATTTAGCTTCCTATACGCTTATCGTGCTTTTATCCTTTCAGAACTAAGTTAATATTCCTTAATCAGTCATTCCTCCCTAACACAATGGGGAGGTAGGGGCTTGTTTTATCAATAATAGAATGTAAAGCATTCAAACATAATAGTCAGGGAAGGTTCACAGTAATCAGACATGGGGAGCGGGCTGGTTTATTCTGGTTTGGTTTGTGGGCAGTGCCACAGGGGGAACCCAGGGCTTCACAAATGCTAGCCAAGCACTCTGCCTCTGTGCTACATCCCCATCCCAGGAAGAAAGGTGGTTTGGGCAGGATTTCCACCTTGATCCCTGCTTGGCCACTGTCTGTGTTCATCAAGTACACACTTTTCTTGTGTGGCACTGCATGAATAACCGTGGCTGTGTTAAAATACAGTCTTAAGGATCTTTCGTGATCCAGGGTGATGACACTCTTTAATGCATCATTAATGTGTGCGATAATTAGTCTACATGTGTGGCTGGGCAGGCTATTGCCCCATCAGAAATCAGTGGCTGCTGCAAGTTAGCAGGAACGCCTCTGAGAGGAGCACGTATGCACAGGGCTGTCTCCAGATACAGTATTCCGGTCTTGTTTTTAACATTTGTTTTCCTCCTGAGGACAGCAGGTGCTGAGCAAGCATCTCGGGACCCTGCTGCAGTCCACTGGCTCATGTCCTCATGTCTGACTTTTCGTCCCCCATTTAGTAGCATTCCTTTTTCACCCCACCCCATTCCTGTCTCCTGTCCTCCCATGAGAACACACACACACACACACACACACACACACACACACACACACACACACACACACTTTGTCTGGATACACAAGGCTCACAGAATATTTTCAACAAGCTGCCGAAGGTCCGTAGGTTCAAGTGAATCCTGTCCTAGCTAGTCAAAACTCAAGACTGTGGCTGGAGGTCCTCCAGAGACTTGACTACCCTCCTCACAAACACTACCCTACCTTGCCATGGTGGCACACCCACGTTCTCTTACCCTCTCGCTTCCTCCTGCCTGGCCCCCACCACCATGAATGTGGAAGAGGACACTGGATCTTGTTTACAGGACTCAACATTTGAGCAGTCAGACAGATGCACTGCTCTGGCAAAGCCTTTCCTTTGTGCCCCTGGATTCAGTCAGAACTGCTTGTCAGGGGACTTTTCTCACACTATAGGGAATCACCAAATAAAGTATCACCAGCAGATACTAAACTTTTTAAGATACTAGTGATCCTCTGAGACACAATTCCACAAAGATCCATGTAGAACTCTTCTTTAGGCAATCCCTCCACATAATGGCCATCCCCCATTACCACTTAGAAGATCACCAAAGCATTCACCACCAATTCAAAATTATAAAATAGCGGCTTTGTGCAGAATGCACCCCAAATCACAGACCCAGAAATAAACCAGGAAAGCAAGTCACCCTAAACTGCTATTTTCTTCCATCCTATCCAATTAGCAAAAAATATCTCTGTCAAGTTCTTTCCTCCTCATTCAGTATTCTGAAATAAAAGAACATGAACTCCTATTCTTCTCTAAAAGCTGATCCCTAAACTCTGCTCTTATGGAAGAAAAGAAATCAAACTCCTTGAGGAGTTCTTCTCTTTTCCTAATACTGTTCTGGAGTCTCTAACACCCAGTGATGAAACATTTCCTATGGGTAATTAATCCTAAGCAACTCCCATTGAAAAGAAAGCAACAAAGCTCATTTTGTGAGGCTACAG
Organism: Peromyscus leucopus; assembly: GCF_004664715.2. Classification (NCBI taxonomy): domain Eukaryota; kingdom Metazoa; phylum Chordata; class Mammalia; order Rodentia; family Cricetidae; genus Peromyscus; species Peromyscus leucopus. Next base: position 40,668,993 of record NC_051069.1, on the reverse strand, counting down.
TGTTGACCTGTTTGTGCCACTCATTTAAATTTATAAAACTCTGAGCTCCCATTGTAAAACAGAATAGTGGGAGGAAGACCTGAACTCAGACGCCTCACACAGACCACCCACGTTGCCCTAAAAGGCAGTCCGTGCAATGACGTAATCCAGAAGGGTGCCTAGAGTGAAGTGGGTTTATTTTTGAGAGAGAGTTAATTTTGCTTGAGTTTAATTCATAAATAATGGTAATCTCTCCCTAAAGGCTGCGCCTCAATCAACTGAGAAGACACTCTCTTTATAAGATAATTATTTTTAATACAAGCTATCAATTACTGAGTGCTTTGTCTCCAGGAATGATGCTTAATAGCTTTATAAACACTTACCTTATTTAACTTAAACAACTAACCCTATTGTGTAGTCATTATTATCTCCATTTTATAGATGAGGAAATCAAGTGTCAGAGAGGTTAAGTGGCTGGCCTAAGGTCACACAGACAATAAAATGCAAACCCAGGACTGTCTAACTAAAAGCCTGTATACAATGTTTCTCCACTAAATAATTTCATGTGTCTGTAAACAAGGGACACAAATTACATCAATTTTATCCTTACATAGTTAGCTACGATCCAGTGATTCCTAATGTGTGGTTCCAAGAAACATTTTAAAAACAAAGATTGTGCCAGGCAGTGGTGCACACGCCTTTAATCCCAGCACCTGGAAGGCAGAGGCAGGAAGATCTCTGTGAGTTTGAGGTCAGACTGGTCTACAGAGTGAGTTCCAGGACAGCCAGGGCTACACAGGGAAACCCTGTCTTGAAAAACAAAGATTGTGACCATTTTTTTTTAAAATGAAATCTTGTCATTTACAGCAAAATTAATGAAACCAGACAGCAGTATATTGAGTGAAGTAAGCCAGGCAAAGAAAGACAAATTATGCCTGCTGATTAGAAACTAAAAATGTTGATCTCTAAAGAGCTAAAATGGGGTAGAAGATAGAGAGAAAACGGACAATGGGGATCAAAAAAAATGGTTAGATGGAAGAGGAAGCATCTTTTTCTATAGCACAATGGAAGGCTGCAGTTTATAACCATCTATGACATATGCTGTGGGTAACTAGACGGACCTCAAAACACAGAGAAGTAAGAAATGTTCAAAGACATGGAAATGACATTTACAGGTTTTCATCACTATATACCGCATGATGTATTGAATTATCACACTATACCCCACATGCATGTGTCAATTAAAATGGAACCAAGTGGCGGCTGGATCTGAGTTGCTAAGCATTCTCTATCCAGTTCATGACAATGAAGGACTGTAGATTCAACCCTTGATTCTTCTGTGAAAAGAAGTGAATCATAGCTCAATGCTGCCCAAGAGAGACTCAGGAACAGGTGAGTCACAGAAGCAGATGACGATCTGAAATGCCAGATAACTTCATTTCCCACCCAAAATCCCATTGCCTCATGGAACTTTTCTGGAATCACTGAAAACCTCAGCCACAGGGAAAATTTTGGACTTTATTGTGTATATTATAAACACACACATACACAAATATATATGTGTGTGTGTGTATATACATATATATATATATTATGAAGCCTGCATAAAAGGGGACAGATTTGAATTCTAATTTGCATGCCTAATAATCACATGAAGTATGTAACTTTACATTGAAAGAGACGTGTGGCCTAGTCTTAACTCGGCCATTTGCCCATAATTTTCCATAAACAGTGGTAATGGGGACTACTTCATACAGGGTCTCTATTAAGTTCAACTGCCCTCATGTCTACAAGCTCTTAGCACAGGGCCTGGCACACAGCTGCCACCCTCCCCCATCCTAAACAGCAAAACACCTTCTGTTTAGGCTGATTGTTTCAAGCATCAAAGGCAGAATATTCCAGTAGAAAAACACATAGCTAGCCCTAGGACAAGGTGATCTGTTGCACTATGATCTGAAGAGGCAATTCGGAAAATTAGCTTTCAGTAGACTCAGCTGTCTAACACACAGAGAGCAAAAGTGAGTTATCATGATATCCAGGAAAAACAAGATTAATGACACCCTCAAATAAAATCTCCTCAGGGATGACATACTAATTTTTTTTAATTTAAAAAAAATTGAATCATGAAAAAGAAGTAACTTAGATAAAATGGCTTTTCTCCCCCCAGTTTGCTAATGCATGCCCCATTCCCTGAATATCCTGAATATCCTGCATCTTAACTCTCCTTGTCTCAAGTAGTTTACTTGTTTGTTTGTTTGTCTGATAATTTGTTCTTTGAGACAGAGTAGCCTTGAGCAGGCTGGATCTTGCTGTGTAGACCAAGAGCGACAAGTACTCTTAACCACTGAGCCACCTCTCCAGCCCCTGTCCCAGGTAATTTCAACATGAAGATTTAAAAGCAGATCTCAGATGTGATGCCAGTGAGCAGACTTTCATAACTTGCAGAATGATGTCCCTTGCATTTTTCTCATAGACATACGCATGGCTGCCTGGAAGCTCTTTGGAATTCAGTCACCCTTACCCTTATCCAAAGATGATTCGTTTCTGCACCCTCCATGGATATATGAAAGTGTAACTAGTACCAATCCCTGTGTATTCTGCTGGCTTCCTTCCATACATATATATCTATCATAAAGCTTAATTTATTAACTACAGTAGGTGAGTAATAATAATAAAATAGAACAACTCTATTCATTAAAATTCATTAATTTTATGCATACCATATTTATGTAAGAGCAATGCCTCTACCAACATCTTATTGAACTGTTCTTCCCCTTCTTGCCATCTTGTGAGATATTAGCTGTATCTCTGCTCATACATTTATCTGGACGTAAAGGCATAGTCTGGTGAATGGGGGATGCTCTGGCAAATTCAACTCTACCAACAACTTCACATAAAGGACGGCAAAGCTCACAAAGGGCTCTATTTTTGCCAAAATATCTAAAAGCAGTATTTCTAAATTAGACCTGCCATGCAATGATAATTAAAATGTCTGGACTGCTAAGAGAGCTAAATAAAGCATCTGCCACTAGAGTTGGCATTACAGAATAATGTAGTTGAGATTAGCACCTCCAAACAACAAGATGACCATTTATTACTGGTAACAGACATCTCTCTGGAGATCACCATGGTAACATTCATCCCTTCCAACAATCCCTGACACCACACACTGAACAGTTTTAAATTAAATCATGGTTACAAAACATAATGAAAACTTAAGATGACATACCAATAGTCTTATCTCCATTGCCAAAGAAACTACAATGTAAGGTTACATTTTTTCAATATTTAATCACAACTATTGTAGACAATTTTTGTAAATTAAAATACCAATACCAATGAGCTACTGGCCAAAAGCCAAGGGTAGCATATTACCATATCAGCAAATATTTATAAAAGTAGGATGTAAAGCAGAGGCAGTTTGTTATGACTTTAAACGTTGTTAACAATAAGAAATCCCAATAACTCAGACTTACAAAATTATCAATACATATTAGTGGGCAACAACATTTAAGAGTAAGAGTTCTAATAATTTCTTCAGAATTTTAGAGTTTCTGTACTTGCATGCCAAAGCATTGATGGGATACGACAGTTACCCTGGAGAGAAATAACATTTTCAACCAGGCTGGGAAGGTGGGCAAGACCCCAACTCCAGCTTCAGAAGCCACAGTGGCTGTTCAGTATGAGCTGTTCATGTATCTAATTATAAAGCAACCTTTGCGTCCCCACTGTGAAACTGTCGACAAGCTCTGTATTTAAAAGCTTTTGTCTCAGGATGGAAAGCTACTGAGAAAGCCATCAAAGGTTCCACAAGATTAAGAGTTTCATGGATATGTGTGGTCCCATAACCTATCACTTTTCAATGTTTACATAATGAAAAGTTTCAACTATACACTGAAGTGCAAATATCATGGACATCTGTGTACCCACAACCAAGTGACAGATTTGTAATGCTTAGACTGAGTCACAGAAGGCCCTTTTAAATGGTAAACAATTACCTAGGAAAATAAAAATCTGCGGATAGCTCTCCCCACCACCACCCTCCCGCCGGCTAATATCCTGTACTGCACTGAATGTTTTCAGTCACCCTATAAACAGTACTGGACTATACACACCAATCTACAGCTTGTTCATCCCCAGCATTTTTATTTCTAAAAATGATCCATGTTGACACAAGCACATTTAGTTCATTTATTTTAATTACTACATAAAGTTTATTGCATGATTACAGCACATGTTATTTTATTCCCTGAAAGGCCAGTTAGGTTGTTTGTTTGTTTTTAATTTTCCTTAATCTAAAAAACACAGAAATGAATATTCGTATCCATGTCCCAGTGCACATCTACCATGACTCCTCAAGGCACAACCTCTAAAGGCACTGTACTGCAGGGTACATATATCCGTGGCATTACCAGGAGCTGCCAACTGTTGTTGTTGTTGCTGCTGCTGTTGTTGTTTTGCAGTAATCTAACCAAGACTGGCATCCTGACTCAGCCCACACAAAGCCCCAGGTTTGATCCCACCACCACCACCACCAAAAAAAAAAAAAAAAAATCTGATAATCCCCCCCAAAAGTAATCAGACTAAATAACACCCTAATCATCAGCGTCTGGGGTTTGAGAAGGTCCACTTCTTTAATCTCCATCCTCAACTGAGACTGCCAGAGCCTCTGCTTTGCCTACATGGTGGCTATAAGACAGCATCTCATTACATTTTCCTGACCACGTTGAGGCTGAGCATCCCTGCATTTTACTGGCCATTTAGACCATCAATGTGACTTAACTTTTCCAGGTCCTCACTAGCAAATGGAGATAATAGTGCCCCCTCTCAGGGATGTTTTAGAACTGATTACAAAGCATTTGTTCCAGTGCTATAACATGTCAGTAGATTTTTTTAAAAAAATCAGCTAGATGGCCTAGTAAGCAAAGGAGCTTGCCGCCAACTTTGACAACATTGAGTTCGATCGCTTGGATCCACATGGTGCAAGGAGAAAACTGACATACTCATGCTATTATGGCTATGTATGTGAATAAGGAGGTTTGAAACAGAAAATGCTTCTTCCATTTCTCCCAAGTTTGTAGTCTCCTCAGGATGATTACTGCAAGCCTCAGAAAGCAGACTCCTTGCAACCCCTCTTGCTCAATCAAGACAGCTCCCCAAGATAAGAAGCCCATACTGTCTGTTTCTAGTGTCCATTCAGGAAAAATGCAGCCAGCCACACAAGGTGTAAACTAGACCTCAGTCAATACACATGTGACTGGCCCCTTGTTTGTGACAGGATCATTATCTTGAATCTCAGCATTGTTTTGTCACAGAGTAAAGGGAACTCTGAAAAACAGGGTGGTAGAGGTTGACAGGGACTTGCCATACCCAAGTATTTCCTGGAGTAGAAATATAGCCAGGCCTTCATAAACTCCACTAGTCCCAAGGCCGTTCCATGTCCCCCACAGGGCCACAGTGATCTTGCATATGCAAAGAGAAAGGCAATCATGCATTTATTGAAAAACTAAGTCATGTGTTATAAAAGCAATTATCAAAAGTGTATTGACTCTGTTCTTGGTAGCGCACACCTCTAATCCCAGTGCTCTGAGAGCAGAGGCAGGCAGATCTCTTGTGAGTTTAAGGTCAGCCAGGTCTACAAATGGAGTTCCAGGCTAGCCAGGGCTACACAGTGAGACCCTGTCTCAAACAAACAGAGTATATTGAGCAGGCAGAGTGGCACCTGTCTGTCTTCCCTCACTCAGGGGGCTGAGACAGTAGCATTTCAGATTTGATGTGGGCTTGGACAGTGAATTCCAATCTAATATAGAATACATAGTGAAATCTAATCTTTAAAAAAAAAATAAAAATAAAAAGTGTGCTCTGCCCGGACTCGTGACATATTTAATGCCCTATGATCAATTGCCTTCACTTGCTTCTGACCTTTCCCTTGTGGACGGCTGTGCTCGTCTTTGCGACCTTAGCTGGCAGAGTCAGGAAACATACACAGCTGCATGCCAGCCCTATCGCGTAGTCCTGACATCAGCACCCGCTGGTGACTGGCAGGGCCTGCTCGGATGTGCTTTCATATCATCTAAAGTTCATGATTACTATCCCCTGCAATCAATTTCAACTGGCACGCAGACACCAGAAACTCCTCAGTAACTACGCTCAGAGGTTCTCTCTCCTCTCCAGAACTGACTCCAGACTCAGCTGTAGCCCAAATATAATTAGACCGCCCTCTGAAACTATCTAGGTGCAAGGCTTTCTTCCTCACAGGAGTGCCAAGTTTCCACTTTCCAGAACTTAAACTGCCATATAAAATGCTCTAGCAAGGATGAGTAATTAGACACTGGAATGGAAAATTAACTGTGTTTTTATTTAGAGCACTTATTTTAACAAGACTTTTTTTTCAAACTATTATTAAATTGCAATAAAAATAAATTAAATTCTGAGAATTTACAAAGACATTCTGTTTTGAAAAAAAAAAAAAAAAAAACACTCTCCTGGAGAGTATTTATTTTATTTAATGCCATGAAGTCTGTGTAAGGTTCAGATCAGAATCTCATTATTAATGAGTCCTAATGCTGATTCTATATCAGCCACACTTGCTGTGGAGAGACACGTTTGCAGCTCTCTGGCAGCTAAAACAGCGGGCACTGATGTGTAGGCCCCCTGGTCCTCTCTTTTCCCTGTCCTGCTGTTTGTGGTAGACATGCATCCTTGCAGCAGAATGCTTTGTGAGCAGTCTATGGGCACCTATGGCTTTTGCAAGTTCCTGGGTAGGAAGGAGGATGCTGGCTCATCCAGATGTGACCCCATCTCAAGGGACACACTGGAAACAGTTCTTCTACCCAACAGAAATACCAAGCAAATACTTCCTAAAAGAAGATGCGCAAATCTCCTATCACCCAAATCCTTGCAGCCCTTCAATTGTATCCCAGTTAAGTGCTGGTAAACTAGCTCAACCATGAGCCACAAAATTTACTCCAGGACAGGACAAATGGCAGAAATGGGAGAGCTGACTCCCCCACTCCCACACAAGGTGACAAGCTTGGGCCATCAGAGTTGCTCACTTGTCATTTGCTCCTCCTGCAGCCCTCCCAAGCTCAGAAGCTCCAAAGCCATCCTCCGAAAGAGAAATAAACCCTCAAAATGCTTTAGATATGACATTTCATCCGCCGCCGCGCCGCCGCCGCCGCCGCCGCCGCCGCAGCTTATCCACCCCCCATGAATGGTAAATGATGGGCAGTTCCAGGCTGCAGGGAACTCCACTTAAGGTGCCTAGCATGAATCTAAGAAGAATCAGTGTTACCTGTTTATTGTCTGTGGACAGTGATTTCAGAAGCCACCTTTATTTGGTCTGTACAACAAAATGCTCTAAAATATCCTGTGGTAGAAAATGGAACCTGAGCAGCCTCAAGATTTCACAGAAATCGACTCTTTCTCTTTGTCTCTATTACCTTGGTTTTTTTTTTCCTTCCTAGTCTCGATTTACAATTTAAACAACCATTTCAATCCTTACTGCTTCTCATATAGACTGCTGCAAAACCTACAGTGTGCTAAAATTAACGTTACACTGTCTATATTTGCATTATAAATTCAGTCTTCCATCTCAAAGAATAAACAGCCTGCATGCCTATATGTAACTGGCCTTATAAATGAGTATGTCTATGTCTGTGTGTATATTTCATGCAAATATAAATATTCATTTAATTAAATTATTGAATTCAGTGATACCAAGGATTGTAGCAATGGAAGAGGCATTTTAACTCTGCACAAAATTTCCAATCTTTTTCCCACCTGCCATTAGAAAGATCAGCGGCAGCCCAGACTCTGCTGGTAAACAGTTCATAAGCTCTTAAAGCCAGTTCCTAAGGAACCCCTCAGTGTCTCAATTGAATCTCTTTAAAGAGAAATTATAAAATTTGAGAGGGGGTAAGTCAACAGCTCCTCTCCGAATCTATCCTGACCCTGAGGAAGTCCCCAACGACGCTGTATGTCCCTCAGTGTGTTCACCCTTCAAATAGCAATAGGAGAAACCACTGTGAGTCATTGTTACTAAAGCCTGCTTGCCTCTGGCAGCATTGATAACGATCATTTTCCCAGACCCTGCTTTACGTTTCTCCATTAACATTCCAGGGCCCAATTCTCAAGTTCCCAATATGCTACGGGATTTGGTCTCCAACTAAAGAAGCTGAGGTTTGGAGAATCAGTGGAAGGGACTTCATGAAGCAGTTGCTGGTTCTCTAACACGGCCACAGAGTCCTGCATGTCTGGGCCTCAGTTAACTTTTCACCAGTGTGACAACCCAGTCTTTGTGATAAATGTGCCCAAGGACACCACCCCCAAAGAACTTGTTTCTCATGGACCCACCAGAGGATAAAATGTTCTCAATGCCACCTCCTAAGATAATCACCCTGTCCCAAACGCCCCTTTTAATTGGTTGACTGTCCCCTGGGTGCGACCGCACGAGTTTATCCAGGGTGTGTAACCAAGATACAGAAATCTTCCTGATTTCTGAGAATCCTGACAAGGGCAACGGTGTAAAAAGTGGATTGGATATGTTGAAACACCAGTGTGATGCTGGCACTCTGAAAAAAAAAAATAGATAAATCTATCTTCTGCTTGGGGAGATTGACCTCTTGACCCATGCCAGCTCCAAAGCCATGGCCAGGCCTAAAGGATTGACTCTGAAGGTCACGAATAGATTCAGCAGGACCATCCTACCCAAGAAGGGGAAAGGAAGTAGACTAAAGATTGTACTAGGATAATTGAAAGTCACAGGTCTAGTGTCCAAATATCTGTATTCTCCTCCCCAAGATGAGCAAGTGGAAATGTAAGCTCCTTCTAAATAGCAACAATAAATTATAAGTAATTAATACTGTAGGTGTGTTTATCAATAACCTCACAGGAAAACCCTTAGGGTGAACTGTTGCATGTTTGTGTTTGTGGAACAAGTTACCTGTTTTCCCTGAACATTCCTCAAATTTAGAAACTCTGACCATCTCTAAAGATTTAAACACAGAGGCAATGTTTTCAAAAATTCCAGTGCCAATGGCTTTACAATCTAGTCCACTGTGAGGGGCCAGTTTTATTCAAATGACTTTCCATCAAGAGTTAATGACAATCTAAAACAGACAAATCATAAAGTGTACCTTGTTTGGGTAAACTTTGGATCACTGCCTCCACCCTAATGTTTGAGAGATGATTACTGACTTCCCATTGGCAATATATTTGACTCTGTATGAGGATTACTGTTATCAGTTTTAAAGATAAGACGTACAGGTCACATACACAATTAAGTCAAAAGTATTCTGACGGTGTGAACAGCAAACTTTGTTTAAATGGAGTCTTTCCTTAGATTTTTTTCTTTTGTAATTTAATGATAAACTTTCTTTAGTTTGGCTTAAAGAGAAGAGTTCTCCTCAGCATCTATTAAGGTAATTTAGGGGGAACTACTGGGAAACAAGATTTAGAGACCACTCTCAAAGAGTAAAATTATTGTGTTTTCAGTAAGGGGCCTGTTAAACAATACTTTTTGATGATTAGTATTCCATCAAGGGGAAAATGTTTAGTAATAAATTACTTCCAGGTGATTATCTGCCTAGTGAAAAAGATTTCCATTCCTCTGTTTACATAAATACATACTCATCTGCCTGAGGAGATTTGATATCATGCATTGCCACTTGGATTACTAAATCTAGCAACATGGACTGCTTAATTAGATAGAAGTCTTTTAAATGTGGCTTTTGTTCCACTCCTGTACTGTGTGATTATTGTACATGCTGGTAAGTCAATTTCTAGTCTTAGTGTCCAGTCTTTTGCCTGACAAAGTTCTCTTCTGCTCCAGTTATGTAAGCTGGTGGACATGGGCAAACTAAAAGATGAGAAAATTCGGTAACTTTAATTCCAGTATAAATTTCCACTTCCTCTGAATTTCTTGTATACTGCTCCTGCCACACAAGCTAAAAATCTGTCTCTACACAGAAAAATAAGTTGCTGTTTTGTTATAGATAACAGCAACTTATGGTTTCTATTTTTAATTGATTTTTAAAAGATCATACTTATCCTAGCTAAGATTTCTGAGCCTGCCTTTGACAGTTAAAAAGTGCAAAGGGCTCTGAAAACATGAAGCCCCAGAGAAGTCACTAATGGACTTCCCATGATCTTACATGTAAGGCTTCCAGTGAAATCGTAAACCCATGGAAGGCTTAAGATCCGAAAGTATGAACTGCTGTAGCCAGTTTTTATGAGTTTAATTCCACTAGAAAATCCTACTTTCTATATTTTAAGTCTCAACTACAGCAAAATCAAGACGCATTTTGAAAGGAACAATCCAGAGGAAGAATGGGAAAATAAGGCAAGAAAAGCACAGCCAAGAACCCCTTCTGCTGCAGACCATCAAGGAACTTCTAGGAGCACAGGACTAGCCTGCAACGAGGACTTCTGTCAACTCACTTTTAGCACTCACAAAACTGCCTTTGAATCATTACATTTTCTCTGTTTTATTTCCCACACAAGGTTCAATAAATCATGGAACTTACTCAGCCTAGACTGACTGTATGATGATTTTCTGGGCCTTTTTTTCCCTCTCTTTTTCCAGCAGGTTTTTTTTTTTCTTTCATGACCCAATTCTGTGACTCCTACAAGCCATGAAAAGCTGCCTTAGAATTATGGCAGAGCCCCTGAAAGTCAGCAGGTACTAAACCACCCCTAGGTCCTCAGGAACTGTATTTTCCTCCCAGGAGTCTCTCTCCTGGGCAGTGACTGAACAGGGTGCACAGGCGTCTGCCACATACACAAATCCTCAATGGGATTTGCATTATTGTAGCAAATAGATGTTCTTAAAAGAAGATTCAGCCTACTTCTCCCAGCCCAGTCTATTCACAGACCACTCATCATGTGAGGCACCACATATAGCTGACACACAAAAGTAAAAATGTCAACATGATGGATAGCTCTTGTGTTGTTTCTAAAATCTCTTTTGTGTATCTTATTTATTTCCTTGTTTGTAAAATTCAGTATTACAAGGTTTGCTGTAGGACAACAGATCCAATTCTATCTTGCTGACAAAATGTGTAATATTAATTTTATAGCCAAACAAATGTAGGGATATCTTGCTTTTGGAAGGTCCTTGCTGTATTTATTGTAGACTTGGTGGCAGGTTTAGCGGGGACTGTCAGTCGAAGCAAGGGAGAAATGAGATTCCAAGCGTTATATTTAGCAGCTTTTTATCCCAACAGTTCCCATAAGAAGTCTTTGAGAACCACTGTAGCACACACTTCAATTTTTCAAAATAGGATTTAATGAACTTGCTTCACGGCAGTCATACAACAAGCATAATGCCACAGACCCCTCTCCTCTGGAAGCAATAAATGTTTGCTTTTAATGGAAAGCATGGTGAAGAATTTCTTTGAAAAAAAATTGCCTCAACTTTTTATTTTTTTTTTCCTAGCTACTCCCACGGTTTTGGGAGCCTGAATTCCCACTCCGCCAAGAACGTTGAAAGCCGGGCCTTCTCTCACTGCACTCAAAGTGTTTTAAAGTCTTTGGATTGGTTTCCTACATATCTACGTTTTCAGTATTATTACTAAATTCTGTCTCTTTCCTATTGGTCTAGCTTTTGTGAAGAGGGGACACCAGGTCTGAGAGATATTTTTACTGTTACTAGTGTTGGTTTTAGTCACTTAAAAGAAACAAGGGGTTGATCCTCTGCTTGTGTCGAAACGCAGCATAGTCCAAAACTACTTCCCCAGAGAGAGATCAATTTAAGTCACGTTCGGTGAATTCAGTAGTTTGTTTTGAAGCCCAGGAAACCGATTTACTTGTAAAATTACAAAGAAGACATAAGAAGTTGGGCAATAAGGGGAAGACCACCAAACTCAAATTGAAACCGACAAACGCACTACGTGAAACCACCTAGGCACTGAATCTGGTCAAGTGTTTTGAAGTTTCTCATTGGAATTCCATAGCGCCAGAAAAGAGGGCGTTTTCTCCAAGAAGCAGGACCCGGCGCTACGGAGGTGTCCCACTCCAAGGACCGTTTGGTCTTAACCTATCTCACATTAAGGAAGCAGTACCTGCCCGGGCCGGGGTTGCAAACGCTTCGTTTTTGAAGGTCCGCCGCTCGCGAGTCTGTTCTACTTACAAGGACGCAGGAAAAGAATCCCTTGGTCCCTCTAGCTCTCGGTTTGAAAAGCAGCGGCCGGCGACCGCACAAGGGCGAAAGTACCACAGCCCACTATCTCCCAACGATTGTCTTACCGGTACAAGAGTGCAGGGGCTTGGGTCGCACCACCAACGACGGGCACACAGAGTAAAGGGAAAGTTTCTCAAAGTAGTCGCAGGTCTCCTTGGAGAGGATCTCATCGATCATGAAAGTCTTGTAGCGCCGCCTGGCTGCTTTGAGCTGGCCGGGTGAGCTCAGCCTCAGTTCCGCGTGGCAGTGCATGGTGAGCCCGGACTAGAGCCTGACGACCTGAGTGCTGCGAGCGCCGGGTCGTGCGGGACCGCGGGGGCTGGTGCGCGCGGGCTGGGGCCTGAGCCCCGCTCTTCCGCAGCCAGAGGGGCGGCGGGGCCCGGGGAGGCGCGCGGACCAGAGAGGGCACGGGCGCGCCTGCCTGCAGTGTCTACACCCACCCGCCGAGCAGCATCTTTGACTACAGCCTTTTTGGGACACCGCAGCTGTCAATCAGCGCGCACTTCCTGCAGGGCCAGGTGCGGAGCGCGAGCCGAGGGGCGTCGGCTGCTACCCCGCCCCTGCGTGTCCGTGCTGTCCGGGCGCTGACCTGCGCACCCAGGGTCGGGCTGCTCGTGCTCGCCGCCTCCCGCCGGTCCGAGTCGAGCGCTCCGCACGCCGGCTCTCTATTTTAAGACACTCGCTTCGGCTCTCCTCTCCCCCCTCCCCCAGGCTCCAGGTGTGTGTACCGGGGTGCGCGCGCGCTTGTGTGTGTGTGTGCACGCGCAGTACGGCCGGCGCGCGCCGCCTCCTCCTACGGCCCAGGCGTCCCGCCGCCGCTTTTCCGAGCTGCATCTTTCTCTGTCCCCGCTTAGAGCTAGTCCTGCCAGAGGGGGCACGGCTCCCAATCCCCTGCGGGTAGCTATGAACGCGTCTCTTGCCACGTAGTAGTCCAGGCTCCCGAGGCTCCCGGCCCCAGAGCACTCGCTTCCCGATGACCACTGTGCCTCACTTGTCCCCGCCCGGGCGGTTTCCCAGGACCGCGGCGTCCCCTTCTCAGCCCGCAGCTCCCAAGCCCGCGCTGCACCGGTGCGCTCCCGGCGTGAGGCGTTTGCACCGAGGTTGTAAACTTGATTGCCTCCGGATCCCAAACTACAAATGACCTTAGCGCAGTCCGTTACCCCAATAATAAACCGAAGGAATAATGTGTATTTGTGTGTGTTTAAATTCTGTTCATAAAACGGTTTTCTTTGCTGGGAAGGGCTAAAACAGCGGGATCGCGGCGTGTCCGTGGCCCTTCTACAGTCAGCCCAAATTCTGGCTTTTCCTTGTGCCCAATCCCAGTTTTCATTCCCAGGCATGACGGACTTCAGGTGTTTAGGGATGGTTTGCCTCTTTCTTTTTTTTCTTAGCGTCCTAATCTCAGAGTCTGTCCTAATCAATGTCTGGATGAACTTTTGTTTTCAACCACAGTCCTTGGGTGAAAGACACCGGGCCGGCACCTACGCGCCCGGGACAGCTCCTGCTGTCAGCGACGCGCCCTGCAGTGGAAAGCGACCTCCCGGTGCACTCCCGGCCCCAAGCTGTGTCCCTGAAGCGGTGTATGCGAGTCGGGAAGGAAACCGACAGTGGGACACAGAATTTTGGACACGGACAACGGGTAATGCTTCCTCGATGCTCGCACCCTGAGGGTGACCACGAGTCTTCTGGGTGTTCTCAGGGGCTGCGCGCTCCGAGCATGGCTAACTGCGGAAGCAAGTCGGGACGCGCACCCCGGCCGGTGGTTAAACTCTCGAAGGGACAAACTCGTTCAACTAATAATGAAGCACTTAGGGAAAATAGTCATTAATAGACCAAATCACAACCGAGCGTTTGCTATGGCCCGCAGCCGGGACTGACGATCTTTATTTCCCACGAGTCTGCGTCTGCCCTATTCCCTCCTCGCCATTTGGAATTGCTTCCATTTCTTCTCCAGACAGAGGCAGCCCGCCAGGACTGCAGCTAGGTACCACAGTGGTGGGCGCGTTCCTTGCTTTCATCCCTGGACCTGTGGCCTATCTGCTGTGAGGGATCGAGGACCTAGGACCTGTCCCTGATCAGTCTGAGCGCTGCTACCCTTCGCCGCGACCCGCTGCGCGAGGAGATAAGGCCAGAGACCCGGGCGCAACGCTGGCTACCGGGGCAATCCTGGGAAGCTCTCTTCGTCCCCAGGACAGTGCCACACTGTAGGCGGCCGCAAAGAAGCTGAATGCTTGGCGGGATCCGCGTCTAACCGAGGCAACAGAGAGGCGGGCTTACGGGGTTCGGAGCCCCGGCACCGGAGTGGCCGCAGGGCCGGAGCATGAGAGTGCGGCGGTGCTTAAGCCGGCAGGTTCCCCGTGGGCGCACGGAAGGCGGGCGCTCCGGCTCACTCTGCGGGAACCCAGTCTACGTACTGCGCTCCTTTCCGTCAGCCTTTTGCTCGGCACTTTTCACTCCTTCTCCTGCTAACTCTTCTTTCCCCTCTCATTTCTCCTTTCCCCTCATTTGTGGTCGCATTTGAGGCCTCTCTCTTTAGTTCCCCTCTCCTCTTTCCTTGCTTCGGTTCTGTTCTCCCTCATAGCGCGACCTTGTTTCTGTTTTATTTTTTTTCTTCCTTTCTCTTTTTCTTCTCTACCTTCTCTCTTCCCCAACTCGGGTCGGGGGTAGCATTTGTGTACCCCGTACCGGCGGAAGCTCATCAGAAGACACAGAGCTTCGAACCCTTATCCCAGATGGCAGGAATCAACCCTTGGAATGGCCTCCGCCCCCCTGACAAGTCTCCCCTAGGCAGCCATCTTTCAGCCCTCTTACTCTCTACTTCCACAGAGCTGCGGGCACAAAAATCACTTAGACCCGGCTGTAGATTTGGTTTGAAATCTAGTGAATTTTGGTAGCCAAAGAAGTAGAGCATCCCCCATCAATGCCTTCGATTTTTCTCTTTTTTCCCCACTTTTTACTAGGATGGCCAGAAATCTCGGAGGGGTCTGTAGGAGCAAATCCCCGCTGGAGGGAGAAGTGAGTGGTTCTGGATCTTGGAATCTGGAGTCTTTGGAGCTCTGGTATTCATTTTCCAATCTGACCTTGGCTTTTCTTTTGCAAACGCTAATCCTAGTTTCTACTAGGTTGGCCTTTTAGGAGCCTTGCCTTTGATTGGAATGCCCTGCCACCTCTCCCCTCCGCCCTTCTCTAGCAGAAAACAATAGAGACCCATCTCAAACACAACCTCCTTCCAAGAAGCCCTTTCTCATCCCCAGGCCTGTCCCTTGCTGTTCCTGCCTCTACCCCTCCATTTCCTTCACTGTGTGTCCTTTGCATGCTTATTCCACCCTCTGAACAATGAATTCCTGCTGGCCAATGCTTTGTTCAACATTATTCATCTCTTACCATCAATGTCCACATACTTTACTCCCTGACACTTGGTCCCTTCTCAGTAAATGTGTCCTGAATAAAACGACTGAATGAAAGCTCTGGAAACAAAATTACATAATGTGTTTGATGGGACATCAAACCTTAATTAGTTGTACTAAATTTGTCTTTCTCGTTAAATGAATCTCTCCCCTTTCCTTGTTAATTTTGAGCTTTGAGCAAATGGCATGCAGTCCGATTTCTTTCTTTTTTTCGTCTTTCAAGCTCCTTCTTTCCAGTCCCTTTCTGCCACTCTTAGACTGTAAAGCATTTCCATGGGAGGAAGCACACCCCAGCTGTCAATCACAAAGTGGAACTTTGTTCAGAATAGTCGGGGGTTTTGTTTCCAAAGTTAATGAAGTGGCTGGAACAACAAACATCTGCCAGAGGGTCTCAAACCTTTTCCAGCTGCTGGAGACTGGCAGACACTCTTCGGAGTCCCCATCACCATACCCAGGCAGTGTCTGCCTTTGCAGCCACAGAGGAACACACACAGAGAGGGACAGACTGTTTACACTGAGTGGTGAGCATACAAGGTGAGAAAAATTCACACCCTGCTTTCAGAGGATCACACACACCCCTCCCCACTTTGGCCCCTGATTCCTGAGACAGCCTAGCCAGCAGAAGAGAAGGGTACAAGGGTGAAAGTTGGACCAGATGATCTAAAAACCAAAGATTCCATTCTCCTTTAGATCTTAGACCCAATATCTCTACTTATCAAGAACTCTCGAAGTTTAATGAAATAATTCTTCTAATTCCAAATGTGACACTTAAATTACATGTAGGACCTAGCTTGGGTGTTATCACCTTAACTCTTAGTTAACTACCCCTTTATAATCTTGATTATAATGCAATCGGGTATAATTATGACAAATACACCAGTTCACTCCCCAGCCATCATTTCTTCAAAGGAAACCAAGGGAGCAGAAAGCATTTCTTATAGTCTGGTCACGTGTATTTAATAACTTGTATTACAGCCACTAAGTTCTGAAATAGTCTCAGACATGTAAAAGCAAAATAGGGAAAGTCTTGTAAGTTAATATTCCCTTGGGCCCCAGGTCCATGCCAAAACCTCTGGCTGTCTGTGCAGCCTGACCCGGCAGCCTCAAATAACAAGTTAAAGGAGGTGTACGAGGAGGCCAGCTTATTTTTAATGATGATATTAATTTACAAAACTGCTCTGGTACACTGTAAGGCACCTTTTTAAGAGAGGCCACAAATGCAATCCACTTGACCAATGAGCTTAGAAAGGATGAACTAGAGACATTGAGCCTTGCCCAAAAGCCAAATTCAAACGGGGGGGGGGGGGCGTGGGAGTAAGACAATAGCTATGTCTATAAAGCCTTGAGCATTAATACAAAGATGAAAAGGTTCAGGAAATAATATAGGTAGTTCCAAATTTGAGAAGCTTAGCATGCAGATGAAGATTCATAGATTCTCACACATATAGACACACACACACACACACACACACACACACACACAAGCACGCATGCTTGAATGTTTTGTTTGTTTTTTTTTTTTTTTTTTGAGATACTATTTTATGTATCCAGGTTTCCCTTGTACTTACTATGTAGCCAAGGCTGGCCTTGAACTCCAGATCCTCCCATGTCCATCTCCCAAGTGCTGAGATTATAGGACTACCTGGCTGTGTTTCTCCTTATTAGCAGTACTATGCCAATATCATTTAGACATGTTTCAGAAAATGGCCTATGTGCCTCAGTTATTCCAGCTGGTAGAGCCAGGAAACTAAAATTTGTCATTGTGAAGTTTACCATAATACTGTGTGAAACACATGGGAAGCCTGGAGCATCACTGACAATGCTGACCGCCCCCCCCCCACACACACACACCTCCTCGTTATCCCTTCGCTAAGGAGAAAGCTGCAACAAGAAAGCAGCAGCAGTTCAAGGCACACAGCGGAACTGCGTCTGGGGTAAGAAAAATAAACCTTTGAGTCAGGCCAATCTGGGTTCCGTTCCTAGCTCAACACTGGGCTATTCTCTGACCTCTGGTCTCCAGCCACCTGTGTATATGGAGAGCAGATGCAAGTTTCAAGGAAGATCGGTGGGGCTCCACGTACCCAACACTAACTCAAGAATTGCTAGTGTCCATGCCGCCTTCACTGTTTCAATAAAATAAATGATTTTCACCACACAAAACTGTTCCTTAATAGGCGTGAGGGCCTGCCTTTCCTGCTTCATATGCCTAGTGCTAGATTTTCTCAACGTTCTCAGCCCAGAATCAACCAAGATATTAAGAGTGGGAGGGCAGAAACGGAATGTAGCACCACAGCTTGTAAAATGCTTGTCTGGGTTCGATTCTCAGTACCACATTAAACCAGATATGACAGCATGTGCCTGTGATGCCTGCACTGAGGAGACAGAGACAGGAGAATCAGTGGTTCAAGCTCATCCTTGGTTACAAAGCAAGTTTAAGGTTAGCCTGCAATACATGAAACCCTCGCTCAAAAAAGAAATATATACATATATCTACATATATGTATGTGTGTATATATATACATACATATATATATATTTAAATGAATTGGAGGGCAGGACTAAAGTAAAGAAACAGCCTTGGCTACCTGGGACCCCTAAAAGCATCTGGCCCTGCCACATCAGACTAGGCACATCTGCAGGTTTACCCAGAACTTGACAGTTTCCTAACCAGATTACCCAGCACTTTACAGGAGCCTGGATCACTTAGGATTCTTACGTTTGATCATGCATCCACTAGGAGACATCTCATCCAAATCATTTCTTAAAATATGTTTTTCTCTTCTTGCTCTCAAGTAGTTTTGAACTGGATTGTGCGTGTATTCTCTGTAGGCTTCCCCAACCCAGGGCAAGTAGCCAACCAAGAGAGATGGGTTTCTGCGAGAGCCAGCAGTCCCTGGGTCATTAGCATCGGCTGTTATGCTAATGAGTACAGAAGTCTCCCTGTCAGGCCGCCCTGGAAAAAGGCTTGTGGAGCCAGTCTGCCTTCAGAGCGCACACGATGAAAAACAACACTCGCGGAGAGCATTGGGTGATTAGGGGAATCTGCTGGCAGGGTTGTTACTCTGCTAATACAGAACAATATTTACCAAGAACACTGGGTGCAATATGCCAATCAAAGAGTGTAATGGTCTCTGCACTCCAGGCCCTTAAGAAAGAGGAAGTTTGTACAGAGTCCTGGACACAGGTGCTAATCACCTACTTAGGTCTAAGTGCAGAGGGTGTGTGTGAGCAAGTGTGTGAGGCTGTGTGTGTGTGTGAGGCTCTGTATGCCCATATGGTCTTGTTCCATAAACTTTTTGTCTGTCTATCCTTTCTCTCTCTCTCTCTCTCTCTCTCTCTCTCTCTCTCTCTCTCTCTCTCTCTCTCATCATTGTGGCTTTGTTTTTGTTTTTGTTTTTCGTCAATGAAGAGAGGAGAAAGGGGGGAAGACATTTTTAAATTGTATTTATTAACCACATTCAAGAGAACTAGCCCCATACTACAGGAGGAAACACAAAAAAACTAAGCATGCTCAACAGCCCAAAGTTTCACATTGAAAGCATAGTTCTGCCCTCTTCTCAACCAGTCTTTGCTGCATGCAAAGAGATATAAACTGTTTCCATTTCTAAGATCTATTTATAAGGAATATTCTTTATCATCTGTGGAGATGATAATATAGCAAATGTACTCAAGGAAAGCAGAGAAACAAAAAGTATGAAAAATTCTGGCATAAAACAATATCACATGAAATAATCTAAAACTAAAAATGCTAAAATATCCTTCCTAGAAAATCAGTCAAAGGAATCTCTGTTGTTGTCTTTTCTTTTTTAGTCAGGGTTTTTTCCCTGTGGAGAAACATTTTACTTAACTTCCAACAGACAACCTCAGGACACTTTTTCCATTTCTCTGATGTTATGGATTTTCTTTCATTTCTTTCAACAGTTACAGATATGTACAGACCTAAAACAGCCTGTAAATTACCAAAGTAAATGAACGAGATGGTGCCAATCTCTATTCATTTCAATTATGTGAGCAGACCACTTTTTTTTTTTAACATTCAAAGTCATCACAGAACAGAGAATCAATCCCTGATCCCACTGCCAGCCCACATTCTGATACGTTTACTTAAATCAATTATTGAGTTACTTAGGTTATGTCTCCAGGAGCTGCCAAAACATCTGGTGGTTTCAATCAGGTCAATGAGAGATTGTGCCAAGTCAGGGGGAAAATATTAGTCTGATTACTCATTTGTATAGGCAGAACAAGGGCTTGTTTTCCTCGCGTACACAGTAAGTGGCTATAGCTCCACAGGCTTAGGTTTTCTCTTCGGAAACCAGAATACAGTCCATAATTCCTGAAAGGGGTTGTGATTTTTATCAGTTAATGCTTGCAAAGTATTCTGACAGATCTTCAGTTCACGACGTAATGGGTGTGAAGCTGACTTACTCATTCTGTGAGACAAGTCTGTGTTCATTTGAATTCTGTGTTCTGGAAGTTGGAACCAAGCCAACGGACTGAAGCTGTTTGGTATTCCCTGAATGCTGAAAAATAAAAGTAGCCGTGCTAGCAATCACAGAATGGTGTCCTCACTGTAACAGACCCCCCACGTGATTTTCACTGCCTAAAGGATGTCTAGCCACAGCTTTTCACGGGAACTTTGTGCACAGAGTGCTTCTCTATAAGATCTAGTATAACCTGAGATCAACAGAGAACTTTGATTTCTCCAGCCTCTCATCTGACATCCTCAACTGATACCAGGAATTTCAAATCATTATCTTTATGAATCATAGGGCCACAGCCCCAAGAGAACAAGAGGGAAAACCCCGAGAGCCTGGCATTCTGAGGACGTTGTCCTGATTTCCCTTCCCCATATGTTACTTGGGGAGGAAATATCCTACGATTTGTAACATTCTGTTGAATGATTTGGTTCAGAAATCTGCGCGAGACTACAGATTCTCCCTTGAGGAAAAAAACACACTAGAAAAAGAAAACATTTCCCTATTGATTTGTGACATTGGGGACAGATTACCTAGCTATGTCTACTTTATAGCTTTCTTATCTGCATATAATTTTAAACTGAAAAGGAAAGCCAGAGCCGATTAGAAACAATTATTGTCATACCATACAACATAAACTTTGTGTGGAGGTCGGGGGTGACTCACTTTCCTACTGAATATTCCAGAACACGTAATCATTTATGCTGATGTGTGTGCAGAACTTGTTAGATGGCTATAGCTTAATGGTTCAGAGTTGATTGTTAATGAACTAGTTTTTTGTTTTGTTTTGTTTAAAGTCTTTCTTCTAAAGGGGAGAATGTAGTTCTTTGCTTCAAGGACAATGAAATTTAAAAGAACTCATTTTCTCAGTAGGAGAAAGATTTTTTTTTTATGGGAACAATATTTAAAAATCTCAGTATGAATAGAATCTTGCTTTATTTTAAAAAAACAAATAAGGTTTGAAGAGATGACTCAGTGATTAGTAGCTCTGGGTGTTCTTCCAGAGGACCTGGGTTCGATTCCCAGCACCCACCTGTAACTCTCATTCAAGGGGATCCATCACTCTCTTCTTGCCTCTAAGGGCACTAGGCAAGCATGTGGTGCACATCCATGCAAGTATAGCACCCATAGACATAAAACAAATTTAAATAAATAAGTAAAAACAAATTTTACTCATTACTCAGACTATCCATGAAAGTCCTGAGTTTACACTACTTGAGCAGAGTGGGTGTTGGATGGAGCCCAGCCAACCCCGTGTGTGTATTCTACACTGAGTTATACAACCAGCTCCTATGCTGTTTGTACCTTATGGGAAAAGTGTGCCTTGAAGAGAGTGGCTTGGAGAACAAAGGGCGAGCAGGGCACGAAAGAACACTGAAGAGCTGAGAGTACGTCCTGGGACAGACTATGACAACCAACTCCTAAAAGCTCCAAGTTACTGACAAGCAAGAAGAAAATGCCAGACCTGCAGTTCCAACTCTAGAAGGGCATACCTGCCTTCAGACACATGGAGGCTAGCAGGCTAGCAGCCTACAAGTGAGCTACTATCCAAATGACAAGCTGAGAAGTCATTTACAAGGTCATAGTCTGGAGCACAGTTAGACACACATAAAAGAGGCTAAGTGACTCACGCGCTGTTTGTGGGCATGCGGCCTGGTATGACACTTCTGGAGGGCTGCTAGGAATCATGTCTAATTCAAAAGCGATCTAGCAATCCCAATCTAGCAACTGAAACCAAAGCTGTGGTTCTCTGGTACGTTAGAAACCACAGCTGTGGTTCTCCAGTGCGATATGCACATAATGTCTGAGTCCTGGAGTCCTCAACTTCTCCTAGAGTCTAGGAGAACCTGCCTGAGAACTGTCAACAAAGAAAGGTGTGAGAATTGACCTTTCTTTGTTTTTTGAGTTTTTTGGTTTGTTGTTGTTTGGGCTGTTTTTGCTTTGATTTGGGCTTTGTTGTTGTTGTTGTTTCTTGAGACAGGGTCTGTCTATGTAGCTTTGGCTGTCCCAGAACTCACTCTATAGACCAGACTGGCCTCAAACGCACAGAGATCTGCCTGCCTATGCCTCCAGAGTGCTGGGATTAAAGGAAGGTGCCACCATGCCAGGCAAGAATCGACATTTTTAAATAAGCAGTCTGCTCTTGGTTTTACAATAAAAGTGGGAAGGTCGTGAGCAGGAAGATATATGTTAATTGTAAGATTCATTTAAATTGCAAAAATTAGAGACAATTCTGAACCTCCGTATTCTTGTGTTTGATATATATGCATATGTATATATACACATATATATACATATATACATACACACATAGATCTCTTGAAGCTCTTATGGGATTTAGAAAAGATACACATTTAAACAATGCCTGACATAAAGATGAACAACTGTTAATTATTAATACTGAATGAAAAAGTTCATTTTTTAAAAAAAGAAAAAGTCCATTTAAATAATATAATATAAAGTACAATTTAATTTTTGAAATATTGTTCATGGACATGTATGTACATGCAGACATGTCCCAAAACATGTTCAAATATAATTTCTTGCTGGTGGATATTTACAGGATTTATCTGAAATTTTAAACAAATATTTCTACTAATTTATATTATCTATATAAAGTAAATATATATAATATATAATATATATATATTAAAATGTACAATTGTCCCCAAAACTATAATAGTTAGGTTCAAAACTGTATACTTAATAGCTGGACATAGTAACACACACCTTTAATCCCGACACTCTGGAGGAAGAGGTAGGCAGATCAATGTGAATTTGGGGCCAGCCTGGTCCACATAGTGAGCTCTAGGCCAGTCAGAACTATAGAGTGAGACTTTATCTAAAACAGAAAGAAAGAAAGAAAGAAAGAAAGAAAGAAAGAAAGAAAGAAAGAAAGAAAGAAAGAAAGAAAGAAAGAAAGAGAGAGAGAAAGAAAAAAAGAAAGAAAGAAAGAGAGAGAGAGAAGCAAAAGTTGTATACCGAAGTCTAACAATGTAAAGTGCACGTTAATAATATATTTGAAAAACACATTTACAGAAGTATTTTGTGTGCATTGCTTCCTCCTGGAAGCCTCGAGCAATCCTGTGTATGGAAACCAATGTGTGTACTTCTCCTGTTTCACACTGAGGAAAGGGAAGTCACCTGCTTCCCTTAGGCTTTCCAATGACAGCTCAATTTTTAGAGCCGAATGCCAAATCCAGGTTGTTTAGGTTTTGCTTGTTTGTTTTTGTCCAAGTTCAGAATACTGTCTATTGGACAATGATTTCTTATTGATCCCAGTCATGTTTTTTTTTTAAATCGAATTTCCACTGTTCATTTGTCTGCCCCATGATTTTGTTGTCTTTTTATGTCAAGCCATTGGTAACACCGAAATTATTTGAATATTAAGAAGACTGACAGCAAAACATATTTATAGAAACCTAATCATCTCATGGGCCACAAAGCTTCAGTTATGAAGTAATCTAAATATAAATAGTTCCAATTGCCTTTTGGAATTAACAGAAATTTCATGAGCAAGGAAAATTAGTTGACTAAGTATGTGGCGTAAACGCTGCCAACTGGATGGCTGTGAGCTCTCCTAAGCATTCTCGGGCCAACAGTCCAGTGAGGAGCCTGGCGGAGATTCATCAGCAAGCAAATTTAGCTGTTGACTCTGCCTGGAACTCTCAGGAGCCTGAGGCATAGACAACACCTCAGAGCTGCTGTTTGGTGGTTACTGCCCTCTGTCAGAAGACAGGGATGGCCTCTGTGCGGTGGAATCATGGCTCCCTCTATTGGCAGGACATGGGAATGTCCCTGAAAACAGGGCCCCTGGGACACCAAGTCAGCTCTAAATTGTGTTCTCTAGGGACCCTTAGGGAGCTAACTTCAACACTCTGTAGGAAGCATCACTAACCACTATTCTTCCCAGATCCGGAACCAGCTTTAGATGTGACAAAGAAGGCTCTTGGCTGATCTTATATTCATTCAGGTCCTGGTAATCCCCACCATCAAAGACTTGAATGTGCATCTAAAATAATTTACTTTGTAACAAAGGTATTGAAAGAAAGGTGTGAGAGCAGATCAGAACACAGGAAGAATGTCTACAGTACCCTACCCAAGGACCTGGGCTATGTCCTGATGCTTCTGTGGGAGCCCAAGTCCAAGCTCCCTTTGTGGACCTCAAGCAATACTAAAAGCCCACTGACCTGAGGGAGTTAGCCTCAGAGACCTCATTAATGCACTCAGCAAATCTCCAATGCGATCTACACTATGTACTTACAGTGTGTTTTAGTGTATGTGTGCCAACTCCAGGCCATATTTTAACACATCCAGCTTCTGAGGATTGCATTTAACATCACCCCGAACTTACAGATACACCTGGTCTCCTTTAACTAAGGCTGTAAACCTTCTGGGAAAAGGAGTAGAGAACACGGCTGAAATACAAAATATAAGGCACAAAATGTTGATAACGGGATGCACATAAAAGAAAATAAACTGTAAACATCTCATCTTTCCTACCACGGAGAAAAAGCCCTGGCCTTAGAAATGACTGGGTCACTGTTGACTTGGCAGCAGTGACATTGGTGTTTTCACATGAAATGCCTATTTCCTTATTCTCCCCTTCTCTGCAATAGGACATACCAAGCTAACCAGTCTGGCTAGGCATGAATAGCAAGTTTGTATGTCTCTACAACCCTCAGCCCTGTGGAACCTTTCAGAGCAGAGCTCCAATTCATGTGGCTGGCTGAAACCAGCACAAACTACAAAGCACTGTGGATAATCATTAAGAAGCTGGCTTGGGTACTGCATTCCTGGTGACCTTTTAGCCAATCAGATATCTGAGCTTGGGAACAGGACATTGTTGCTTCTGGATATTTAATACCACATTGTTCAATAGCAGCATTTTTCCTTTGCTCTGCATTGCCTTCTCACAATCACGGCTATGTATTATAATTCTGTGTGGTACAGAAAGTACACATAAATTAAATATAGAGATAATTTATCTAATTATTTGTGGAATGTCAGTTCTGTCCCAGAAGCCCTGGGGTGGGGGGCGTTGTCAGAGGAACATGGGTAAAAAGCAGACAGTCCTTCCTCAGAATAGCAGACAAATGAGTCAACAGGCAGCTACCTATGCCCAAAGGGTGTGTTTGGAACTAGCCCAGTCATAGCCCAGTCTTAGAAGAGATCACGGAGGAATTTCAGAAATAGAAAAGAAAACTTCCACCTAAGTTAAGGTCTGAAAGAAGATGATAAGTTTGCAAGAAGTGAAGGGGATGTGAAAATCATTCAAGGTCGACAAGAGAAGCATCCAAAGTCCAGAGGCAAGTGAAAGCGTCTGGTGGCCTGGAGGAGGCAAGTGTGGCTGGAATGTAGTTACAGAGGGGGCAAGGTCAGCAGAGGGCAGGGTGAGAGGATGGGCAAGACCATAAAGCATCTTCTAAATTGTCACCGATTTAACTTTATCCTGAAGACCTACAGGTGCCCTGTCACCTCCACGGCAGGAGAGTGATATAAACAGATGTGTGGACGTGAGAAAAGCAAAGAGAGACGGGAAACCACTTAAGAAGTTACAGTATGAAGGTCGGTGAGTAGTAGCTATTTCCTGAAGTGATGGAGAAGAAGTAAAAGGAGAGGTGGAAGCAGTTTGAGGAATTTTAAACCTGTGAGACTCGAGGTTTACTCTGATGTGAGAAAAACCAAGTCTGGAATGGCTGCATTTGGTCATGCATAGTGACCCTTCCTGTGATCCTTCCTATAATCCCAGCCTTGGGAGGCTGTGGAACGATACTAAGGAGTTCGAGCCTAACTTAGACTCCATAGCAACTTCAGGCAAGCCTAGGCCATTATATAGAAAGACATTTCCTCACAATGAGAATGAGAGCAGGGCAGGATGGTGCATGACTTTAATCCTAGCACTCCGGAGGCAGAGACAGGCAGATCTCTCTGAGTTAGAAGTCAGCATACTCTGCACAGGGACTTCCAGGCCAGCCAGGGCTACACAGGGAGACTCAGTCTCAGAAAGGAAAGGAGAGGAGAGGAGAGGAGAGGAGAGGAGAGGAGAGGAGAGGGGAGGGGAGGGGAGGGAAGAGGGGAGGGAAGGGGAGAGGGGAGGGGAGAGGGGAGGGGAGGGGAGGGGAAAGGAAGGAAAGAAGGAAGGAAGGAAGGAAGAAAGAAGAGAGAGAGACAGAGAGAGAAGAGAGAAAATGATACAATTTAATATCCAGGACATTTAAATTTCCTAACAACTCCATTCAAAAGGGAGCCAGTGTACTGATTCATAGCTATAATGCCAACACTTGGGAGGTTGAAGCCCAAGTGTGGCCAAGAATTTGAGCCCAGCCTGGGCTAGACAGTGAATTCAGTCCCACTTGAACCTGTCTCAAAAAGTGGATAGAATAATTTTTCCTCCAAGGAAATTATAGAAATGTCAAATACAGACAAGAAAAGATGCTCAATATTATTCATCACTAGGATTAATTAAATTAAATGAATAAATCAAAACTATAATGATATGATTCTTCACACATATTACCACCAAAAAGAAACAAACAAAAGTCTCAGTGAGGATGTAGAGAAATTGGAGCCCTTGCGTTTGATATGGCTAGTGGGAAGTTAAGTGGTGCAAGTGCTATAGAAGGTAGCTTCTCAATGCCTCGGAAATGTAAACATAAAGTCACCACACCGTCTTAGTTACATTTCTATTGCTGTGCTAAGACACCATGACCAAGGCAACTTATAGAAAGAAGGGAGAGTTTATTGGCTGTCGTAGTTAGGGTTTCTATTGCTGTGAAGAGACTCTATGGTCACGACAACTCTTAGGAAAACATTTAATTAGGGTGGCTCGCTTACAGTTTCAGAGATTCAGTCCATTATCATCACAACAGGGAGCATGGCGTCATGCAGGCAGACACAGTGCTGGAGTGGTAGCTGGGAGTCCTACATCTTGCAGGCAACTGGAAGTTGACTGACACACTGGGCAGTATCCTGAGCATAGGAAACCTTAAAGCCCACCTCCACAGTGACGCACTTCCTTCAACAAGGCCACACCTGCTCCAACAAAGCCATGCCTCCTAATAGTACCACTATGAGCTTATAGGGGCAGATTACATTCAAACTACCACATTCTACTCCCTGGCCCCCATAAACTTGTAACATCATCATAATGCAAAATGCATTCAGTCCAACTTCAAAAGTCCCCATAGTCTATCACAGTCTTAACAATGGTTTAAAGTCCTAAGTTCAAAGTCTCTTCTGAGAGTCATCTCTTAACTGTAATCACCTGCAAAAAGCAAAAGCAAAAAGCAGATCACATACTTTCAACATATGCACAGGATATACATTACCATTTCAAAACATAGGGAAGGGAACATAGTGAGGGAATATTGGACCATAGCAAGACCAAAAACCTGCTGGGCAAATTCAAACTCTGCATTTCATGCCTGATATCAAAATGCTCTTCAGATCTCCAACTCTGTTCAGCTTTTTTGACTGCTACACACTTTTTTCTCTTGAGCTGGTTCCACTCCTTGTTAGCAGCTCTCCTCAGCAGGTATCCCAGGACTCTGGAATCTGGTATCCCAGGACTCTGACATCTCTAACATTTTAGGTTCTTCAAGCCAATCCAAGCTTCAACTTCACAGCTTCACGCAATAGCCTCTCTAGGCCTCCACACAGGAACACCCCTGACTCACGTCTAGTCTCAGCAGCTTTACTTAGGTGTGGAGCAAATTCCATAACCCATTTCCTCTATCCTTAAGTCTAAAGCTAGAACTACATGGACAAAGTTGCCGAGTTCTTCTTGCTGGGGCTGGAACATGTCCCCCTCATTCAATTACATCTTCACCAGTTTTCTGTTTTTGATTGTTACTTTTACTGCCTAAGCTTGGCTGTTCTGGAACTTGCTCTGAATGTAGACCAGGCTGGCCTCAAACTCGGAGATCTGCCAGCCTCTGCCTCTGAAGCGCTGGGATTAAAGGTGTGCACCACAACACTTGGCTCTAAGCTTTTCTTTAGTTCCTTTTCACGGGTTGGAATCTTAGCTGGGTGGAATCTTTCCCTGAGTTCACCACTCCCTTTATTCAATTTCTTAAATCATTCACCTCCTTGAACACAGGACTTAGCTCCATTCTACTTCCTGGTGCTCTTTTTTCTCCTCAAAATTCACATTTTGTAATTTACCCTGCACAGCTTGCTCCCTTCCATTATAAATCGTTATAAGGGTTACCACTAACCCTTAGAGTCTACACTAGGCTGTTTTGAGATTTCCTCTTCCAATAGAATTAATCCAAAGCTCTTCATGTTAGCCTCAGGCAGACTCTTTGGACAAGGGTAAAAGCAGCCACTTTCTTTACCAAAATATCACAAGATCATTCTCTTCTGAAACCTCTTGATCCCCACAGTTTAAATAACATCCAGCACCACTGTCTTCCATGCTCCTACCAGTATGGCCCATTAATCAATGTTTAAAGACAGCATTCCACTGTTTTCCTGTGGGAGGCCAGCTGGGTGACCAGCTCCCACATTTTACCCCAGGGCACTCTTGAAGAGTGAGAAATTTAGATAGAAGGACAGAGGGGAGAGAAACAGAAACACGGGATAGCCTCGGGAGGGCCTGGATCCCAATCCACCAGCCCCTTCTGTCTCTTCTAAAGGGCTATTTATAGGAATGCCAAGGGGTGGAGCAAAAGACCTCCCCCTAGTACAGCCAAGTGCAGACCCTTTCCAATCACCTGGTAACCACACATGTGGGCAAGCTATCCTCTAATGCAGCTCTGCTGGGTAAAGCAAGCTCAGATCTCACTAGGAAACCTTTGTGGGCCTCCACATTTACCTAACCCAAATTCCCAAAGTCCATATTACTCCAAACAAAAACATGGTCAGGTATCGAGGACTATGGGGGTCCAGCCCCTCGATAGTCCCCTCCCAGGGTCCGGGAAGAATCTACAACCAGCTGATAATTAATCTTTGATGAGAAGAAATGAATCTATGTACACAAAACTCCTTAGTTCATATACTTTATTATTCTGTGTCAGTTACAAGCTTATATTCTACTTTCATATTTAGCTCATTTCTCTCTACACTTGTCTGCAGTCCCCTCTAGGTTCAATCTTAATTCCTTCATCTAGTTCTGCCCTTCTAGGTTCTCATCCATCTTGTTCCTTCCCATATCATCTCCTCTCCCATCTCCTTCTCTCTCCTCATCTCGTTCTTTCTCATCTTGTTCTTGCCCATCTGGCTCTTCCTCATCTTCCATCTCGTTCCTCTAGTACTCTCTTCTAGCCCTTCAATCTAGTTCTTTCCCATCTCAGTTTGTTCCTCTCAAGTTCTTATCCATCTAGTTCTTCCATTCTCTTTTCTCTTCTCTGTCCCCCACGTGCCCTGGAAGTACTTGTATATATATGCTTACAAGCAGTATTCCCTTAGCAGTGCAAAGCCAGGCTTCCAGAGTCAAACGGAGGGGTGATAAGAATCACATAGGGAGACAATAACCGTTAATTATCATTTGCAACCCCAAAGGGAAGTGACCAATGGGGAAATGAGTTAACTAAAGGCTAAATTCAGGTAATATCTAAGAAGAGGGCTCTTATGTGCTCAACTATAATCTTAAACGTGATTGGTAGAAAATGTTAAGAATCTATAAGTTGCTAGGTCAATGGGAGAAAATAAAGCTGTTTTCTTTTTTCCTGTGACTCATATCTGTCCAAGCTATCTGCCATTTTTCTGCAGGGTGGGGGAAGTGTGCTCAGTCGCTAGGCAACCTGTGTACAGCTAGATGCCTCTAGTGATAGTTAAAGGGAGATCTGGAACTAGAGGTAAGGTTTGGGAAAGGAGGAAGTAAAGCTTAATTGGCACATCTGCCAGGCCTTCTCAAACAGGTAGCCCAGATGCTTAAGTCTGTTCTTAGAGAGTACAGAGGTATCTCTGATAAAGTACTTTCCTCCATCTGGGGATGGACCTGGCCGGATGCTGCCAATGATGATAATTACAGGGAGGCTTGAACTGGGGTTCTGGCTGAGCATAGCTGTCAGTGCAGAAGGTTATCTAAATATTCCTAGAAGTGGTTAGATAAGGAGTTAGAGGTCTATAAAGTTAGTAAGGCTGTAAGAAAGGAGGGTCCGAGCTAAATTGTGTAAAGCTATTACTGAACATCCACCTGACCTAGGCAATGTCTCCTTGTGGAATTTGTCTTAAATCAGGAGATTTGCATGTGGACTGTTATTACTGCTAGTCCTTAAAAGTAGCCAAGGGAGATATCTGATTCCAGAGAAAACCTTTCCTGAGGCAGTTCTCCAAATACCTGGAATGTGTATTTCCAGAGAGTGATCAATCTACACTGTTAGTCCTTCTTAGGGAAAAATCAATTGGGAAAACTATGAAGGCACACATGATTTTCAGAACAGGAGACAGCTGATATATAACAAGCCAAGTAACACCAAAAACTCCTTGGGATTTGGCTTCCTCTGGAGGAATTCCCTGATTACTCCAGGTAGTGACTTTGCCATAACCAGCTGAGTTCTTATGATATATTCCTGCACCCTGCAGCAGTCAGGCCTATCACAGCAATAACCCAGACGCTGGTACCAACTACTGTCTTGTTAGGGTTTCTATTGCTGTGAAGAGATACCATGACCATGGTAACTCTTATAAATGAAAATGAAAATATTTATTTGGGAATGGTTGGCTTACAGTTTCAGAGGTTAGTCCATTATCATTATGACAGGGAGCATGGTGGTATTCAGATAGTTGTGGTGCTGGAGTATTTACTGAGAGTCCTACATCTTGCAGGCAACAGGAAGTCAACTGACACACTGGGCAGTATCGTGAGCATAGGAAACTTCAAAGCTCGCCTCCACAGTGACACACTTTCTCCAACATAGTCACACCCACTCCAACCAATTTACACTTTCCTAATAGTGCCACTCCCTATGAACTTACAGGGACCAATTACATTCAAACTACTACATTGGCCTTATAGTTTCAGAAGATGGGTCCATGACCATCATGGCAGGCAGGCATGGTGCTGGAGCAGTAGCTAGGAGCTCACATCCTGATTCACAAACACAAGGCAGAAAACTCTAACTGGGAATGCTGTGGGCTTTTGAAACCTCCAAGTCCACCCACTGGAACACACCTTGCCCAACAAGGCCACACCTCCTAATCCTTCCCAAACAGTTCCACTAACTGGAGACCAAATATTCAAACATAAAGGCCTGTGGGGGCCTTTCTCATTTAAACCACCACACATACTATCTAAATATACAGCCCTGGAAATGTACTCAAAATAATCTTAAAAAGGAATTTCAAAAGTATATTCAGATGTTCACTACACTATTATCTATTATGACTAAAAAAAAATAAACATAACATGAGTCTACCAACAAAAAATTAGATAAACACTAAATGTTATATACACACAAGGGAATGTTATTTGGCTAAACAAAGGAATAAAGTTCTGATACATTCTACATGGATGAGTTAAGTGTTGTACTGACTGAAATAAGCCAGATACGAGTATATAAGTATTGTGTAATTAAATGTATAGGCCTGTCATTCATAGAGGCACATGTCTATAAATCTAGCATTTTGGAGGCTGAGGTAGGAAGACATGGCTTGAGGTCAGCCTGGGCTAATATTGTGACCCAGTTTCAAAGAAAGAAAAGAAGAAGGGGGAAGGGGAATGTTGGAGCCCATCGAGGTTTCCTAGTGGCTTTACCCAGCAGGACTGCATGAGAGGATGATTGGGCCATGGGCCTGGGTGCCAGGTATTTGGAAGGGTCTACATTTGGCTGTATCTAGCAAGAGGGAGGTCTTTTGCCCCTCCCCTTGGCGTTGTAATAGAAAACCCTTTTGAATAAAGTTCAGACCGGTGGATAATGATCTAGGTCCATCTGAGGCTATCCTGTGTTTCTGTTCCCCCCACCCCCCTACTTCTATCTAAGTCTCTTATCCCTCACTCCTCAACACTACCCTGGGGTAAGTAAATGTGGAAGTTAGTTTCCCACAGGGAAAGAGAGAAAGAAAGGAAGGAAAGAAAAAAAGAATTTTATACCAAATACCAGAATAGATAAATTTATAGAGACATTAGGTAGAGTACCAGTTAATAAGACTTTTGGGGGAAATGTAAACAACCATGTGTTAACTCCAGGTAAGGTACAAACAATAGATGAACAAAATGATTCCCCCACACACAACCCACCCATTAACACCTGAGGCAGGTGAGGGAGATGGCCCTGCCCACCACCAGCTGCAACACTTGGGAGGGCAGGCCCTGCACCTCACCTGGGCAGCACAATAGAGCCAATCCTGTTGGTGGAGATGTGGGTGAGCCAGCCCCAAAGTTGTGAGCATGGGAAAGCTGTCTCTATTACTCATCTGTCATATGGTGGCATGGGTGGGGGAGAGAGGAGAGATGCCCCCTATCCCCCACCCCACCCCTTTCACCCATCAATGCCTGAGGCAGGTGGGAGAGCTGCCCATCATCTACTGCAGCACTCAGGAGAGTGGCCTCTACGCCATGCCTGGGCAACAGAGTAGAGCTGGTCCTGGAGGTGTAGGTGTGGGAGATCCGACCCTGAGGACAAGAACGTTGGAGAACTGGCCCCACCCCTCTTGGCTCACTGCTGCTGCAAACAGTGAACTCCTCTGACAAGGCAATGCAGGAGATCTCTCTTTGGTGGTGAGAACAAGGGAGAGCTGGCAGGCTGACCAATCCTGCAACCACCCAGTCCCAGAACCAGGGTTACGGGTTGGCCCACCCCAGCCAAAGTAACAGAACCCATCTGTGTTCTGCTAGAGCACGTGAACAAGGGATCGGTCCTGCAAACCCAAAGCTTCAAGATTTCCATAACACAGGGCAACAGCAGGGTAACCAAGAGGAGTTCTAATGAGAACCAGAGCCCTCAAACCAGATCAATAACTCTTTGCAATGAACACTTGCAAGCAAAGATACATGGATAAAAGGGTATACTGTGTGACTCACTGTGTCATACTACAGCTTCCATGACAAGATTCTTTTCCCTTTTTTCTCTTAAATTTTATCAGGGTGGGGGACCTGCAAGGGCATAGGGTGGATACACAGGGAGGGAAACTGAATGCAATTGAGATGTATGATGTGAAAGACATAAAGAATAAATAAAAAGAAAATTAAGAAAGAAAAAATTTATTTCATGCAAGTCTAGGTAAGCCAATGAGTTTATTATAGTTACTTATGGGGACATGAGAAACATGGTGACCCAAAGGCACTCCCGTCACTAAAAAGCCCAATCAGCATGGGTGAGGACTCAGAAGGCTGCATCCCTGATAAACTTACAGGCAGCTTCTCAGCAGAAGAGTCTCCTCTGAGTCTTGCAAGTTTTGTGAGCTTCTAGACATTGTACGTGTGTTGGGGGTGTGTGTGTGTGTGAATTTAATGTTCATGTGTGTGCACCTGATGTTAATATTGTCAATTTGACAGGATCTGGAATCACCTGGGAGACAAGCCTCCAGGAATGCCTGTGAGGGCATATTTAGATTGCATTAGCCTCTGCGCATGCCTGTGAGGGATTGTCTTGATTAGGTTAATTCAGGTAGGAAGACCCGCCTTAAAGGTGGGAGCACCATGCCATGGCTTGGACTATATAAAGAGAAATCTAGTTGAACACACACCTTCATTCTTCTCTGCATCCCAACTACAGATGCCATGTGACCACCTCCCCCAAGCTCCTGCTACCAGGACTTCCCCACCAAAATAGATTGTAGCCTTTGAACTATGAGCCAAAATAAATCCTCTCTTAAGAGGTTTTTGTTGGGCGTTTTACCACAGCAACAGAAAAAGTAACTACCAACTCTCTGCTCAATCACCTTCACGTGGGCCTTGTTCTAGCTGGATTTATATATTTCAGCTGTGTTCTTTTTCAGTATTTACTCTTTTGTTTTTTATTGAAAATAATGTTTTTAGACAATATACACTGATTCAACTAAGTATTGACAACTCTCGGAGGAAATTGAGGTGTTTTTCTCCCCAGGGCCAGGGAACTGTGTTCTACTGTTAAACCCTCAGCCCATGTGCTCAGGGTGCTAGGTGAGAACCCCAACTGAATATCAACTAAAAATTCAGCCACAATCATCTCTAACTTCAATAACGACTCTGGAATAGAGTGACAAGGATAGCATCGCATGTACTGAGGACATTAGTGTCTAAGGTTAGTGATGGAATGGATCAGACTAAGGATAGGTGTGAATCCGTCAGTCTCCTTCTCTCCCTCCCAATATCTCAGTCCAGGTTGTCTTCAAGCCCATTAATTATCTCATCCTGAGTTCATGATTCCCCTTTTCTCTACCTCCCAAGTGCTAGAATTACAGGCATACACTGACTGCCACACCCAGGTCAGAAATTACTATTAGCCCAACTGAGAAAAAAATCCAGGAGGGAAAGTAGGTGGGAAGAGGAGGTTGGGATGGTGTTAAGACCCACAGAGTTTAAAGATAATCAAAGCCAGCCGCAGTGGTAGTGCTGCATGACTTTAGTCCCAGTGCTTGGGGAGGGAGAAGCAGGCAGATCTCTGGGGTTTGAGGCCAGACTGGTCTACAGAGAGACCAGACAAGCTTACAGAGAATCCTTGCCGAGAGAGAGAGAGAGAGAGAGAGAGAGAGAGAGAGAGAGAGAGAGAATTAAAGCCATAGGAAGTTAAGAAGTAAAGGGGAAGGGATGGGAAAGACAGAGAAAATAAGGTAGAAATGAGAGGGGTGTAGTACACAGATGGTGTGTAGGAGGGGTAGTAGATATGGAATGGGTGTAGAAACATACAGAATAAGCATAAACAATAATGAACAATATAAACTAATGCAAAGCCATGAAGAGGAATCAAATTTTTAAATAAACATAAAATAGATTTTGAAAATTATTAATAGTGGGCAGATAAGATGGCCAAGCAGCAAAAGAGCTTGCTGAGTAAGCAAGCCTGGAACCTACATAAAGGTGGGAAGAAAGAACAGGCTCCCAAAGTTGTACACACACACACACACACACACACACACACACACACACACACACGACACAGTAACAAATAAATACATTTTAAAGTTTCTGTCTTTTAAATTATAGCATTGCTCCCTTTGGAGAATTGGTTTTGAATTATGCAGAAGCAGCAGGTGCAGTTTACAGCTCCAGTTCAAACCTGTAAAGCATTTGCTGGTGTACCAAATGCTGAGTCCCAGTGGAGCGGGGGAAAAAAAAAGTTGAGCTTCTGCCCAGTCACCAGTAGGTGTCAGCTCATCCCTGGTCTTTTTCCCAAGCCCTCAGCGTGAACTATTGTGGGAAATCTCCACCAGTTATTGGTGCACAGGCATTGGGTTTCTAAGTTCGATTCTGATGTGGCCCCTCTGTTGGTCATATTTAGAGCTGGAAATGTTTGTCCTTACCAGTGCTCCACTGTGTCTCTTGGTGTCTACTCTGGAGTTCTCCCAAGTTTCAGATCGAGCACATTCATGTGCAATGAATTCATGGCTCTGTCGCACATTTCCTCAGCACATTTCTCAGTCCCCATGTTCTCGGCTTACCCAGGCAGTGGACAATCTACGACAGGTTCATGTGTCACACATCAGCTACCATCTCCCGTCACTTTGCTGGGTGTATCCAACCAGTTTCTTTCTCTTTCCTTTTTAAAAAAACACTGTCTGTGTGTGTGTGTGTGTGTGTGTGTGTGTGTGTGTGTGTGTGTGTGTTTTGCCTGCAAGTGTGCACACATTCATGTAGTGCCCCCAGAGGTCAGAAGAGCATTTGGATCCTCTGGGCCTGGAGTCACAGATGGTTGTGAACTGTCATATTGGTGCTGGGATGGAAATCCAGTTCTCTGGAAGAGCAGCCAGTGCTCTCAACCAGCGATCCGTCATTCCAGGCCCAACCGCAGTTTCTTACCAGCCATGTCTTTACAAATATTGTCTCCTATTCTGTGGGTTGATTTTTTTTTTCACTTTTTAAATTTTCTTCAAAGCACAAATACTTGCATTTTGTTGGGGTCTTTTTTATTTTTTATTTTTCTTTTATAGATTACACTTACAGTGTGGTATTTAACAAGGCTTTGCCAAACATAAAATCAAGAGGACTAACTCCTAAAATGTACTAGCAAGAGTCTTATCATTTTAGCTCTTAAATTTTTCCAAATGGCATGAGGAAAGAGTCCCTTTATCCTCTTTCCTATGGACCCCCAGCTGTCCTAGAAGCATTGGATAAAAAGTTGATTTTCTCAACCATGCTATCTTGGCACTGTTAGGATTTAAAATAAACAAACAAACAAAAATTAACCCTTCACTCCAAAGGGATAAAAGATAGTTTATTGTGAGCCAAATTTGGGTGCATATGACCTGAGAACATTGATTCAGTTGAATCAAATGACATGCTACACTTGGAAATGGTTACATGAACTTTTATAGTTACAGAACAAAAAGTCATAAATCAATACTTGTATACAAGTCAATACATGTATACAACACCCTGGGAGGCCCGGATGGCAGAGCAGACTTCCGCGGTGGGCAGCCAGCAGATGGCCATTCAGGGACTTCAGATGTCCCAAGATAATTTGGGCTCTGGATTCCAGCACATTCTCTTCACAACTAACTCTACACAGTCATGAAATTCTACTCAGTCTTCAGACTCTTCAATGTAGGTGAGATTTTTTATTTTCAGGGAACCTCCGTTCATAACAGCATTTTTAAAACAAATCAACTGGCTTTCTATGCAGATGTCAGTTCCACAAACGCAGTGAACGTTCGTTCCTAAGACCCACCGGACATTCTGCAAGAAAATCCGCAAGCACCAGCCGCACAAAGTGACACAGTACAAGATGGGCAAGAATTATTTGTATGCCCAGGGGAAGCGGCCTTAGGACAGGAAACAGTGGCTAGGGTGGGCAAACTAAGCCTATTCCCCACAAAAAGGCTAAAATTACAAAGAAATTGGGCTGAACTTGAGTGTGTTGCGCCCAACTGCAGAGCTAAGAGAACGCTATTAGGAGATGTAAGTATTTTGAACTGGGAAGCGATAAGAAGAGAAAAGGCGGCTGGTCGCCCTGAGCCAGGGCCGACAGAAGACAGCCACAGGCCCCAGCAGGCACCACTCCGACGAACAGGTATGCGGTGGAGAAATGGGAGAGAAGGAGAAGCAGCGTGGTTCCTGCACTGTGGACAGAAGTGGAACTGAAGACACAAAGGAGGTGAAGAACAGGCTGGTCTGGATGGCCTGTGCTGCCACCAGGGGCCATGATGACATCTGGGCCCTGCTGCAGCCGAGGGCCATGTCTGGGACTGTGGTCCTGTTGCAGCAAGGTCTGTGCTGATGTCCGTGGGTCGTGTTACCACTAGGGGGCCATGGGACCATGGGAGAATTGGTCCTGTCCCTCATGACCCTTGCCTGATGAGTGAGGTTGGGGGTTGGGGTTAGGGGAGGGAAGGAGGGCTGAGGAGTGTTCCTGGTGTTGGCTCAGACTCAGCTACCACCCAGGTCCTCATCCAGGGCCACTCCAACATCTACCCCATCTATGACCTGCTGGAGCGCGTGAAGGGACCAGTCCTACGGGCAACCGCAGGATATCTGAGAGGAGTTTCGATTAGGATCCAGTATTGAGGGTGTACCGGAAGCCAGAGGCCTTAAACCAGACCAGCAACTCATTGCAATGAACATTTGTAAGTAAAGCTGTTTGGGCAAAAGGATCTCCTGCATGACATGCCACAGCCCCCAGTGCCACTAAGACAAATGACGATGTGATGGAGAGGCAGGAAAGACAGGAGAGCTAAGCGGGTTTTTGTTTTTGTTTTTATTTTGCAGGGGTGGGGGTGGTGGGTGCAGGGAGGCTACAGTGGTGGAGGGAGGGCATGGAAGGACTGGGAAATGAATGAGATTGGGGTGAATGATGTGAAATTCCCAAAGAATCAGTTAAAAAAAAATATTTAAAAAAGAAGAGAAAATGCCAAGTGAGCCAGTTCTAAGCTGATTTTGTCATGAAGACAACAAAATGAATGAGCTATTTTACTCAAAAAAAAAGTCACCTGACCAAAAAACTGAAGGTTTCATTCAGAACACCCAGATTATTATAATTGAGCTATATGTCCCTCCTTATGCCTGTATCCAACTTTTTTTTTTTTAAATTCCTGTAGCTTTGTAGTAAGCTTTAAGTCAGGTGGAGCCTCTCCCCCAATGGAGTGAGACACAGTAACCGTTCTGCATTAGGATTAAAAACTAAGAGAATGTCCTGCCCCTGGATGCCAGCTTGTCCAGTTTGGGCTGCCATGTACACCTCTGTAAAACTAAAACTTGCCTCGCCTGGTTACTTTCACTTTGGTCCCTGGTATCTTCAACAATATAAGATGTATAAATAATAGATAAAATAATAGCTTTTTGTGTTATGAGATATTAAGAAGAGTAAATATTGTGAAGATTTTGATCTTCTAGAGAAATATTTAGTGCGTTTTTGGTTGTGTGCAGGAGAAATGTATCACATTACGTGGCAATATGTATTTTTAAATGTTTGTTGTATTTTATTGGTTTAAAGATGTGCAGGGGTACCAAGTTGACTCCAGGCAACCTGTGATGGTTAGTGTTATGAATCAACTTGGCTAGACAATTGTATTCATTACTTTTGTTGCTATGATAAAATAGCGCAATCAAAACAGCAACTTGTGGAGGAACGGGTGTGTTTTGGTTTTAGGTGGTCCTACAGCAGTCAGGGCCTGTGTTTATATCCATGGCTCCTGTTACCACCGAAGGCTGTGTGGATGCCTGGGGTCTGGGCCGCCACCTGGGACCATATTGGCATCTGAGGGCCACGCTGCCTCTGAGGCCATGCTGATCTGAGTGGCCTGTGCTGCCACCTAGGTCCACAGTGATGCCCAGGCCCCAGTTGCTGCCAAGGGCCATGTCTGGATCCATGGTCCTGCTGCAGTTAGGGGTCTGTGTTGATCTCTGTGGCTCATGTTACCACAGGGGGCCATAGGAACCATGCATGTTGAAATTTGAGGGCCATGCTGAGCTGGCACTGCCCTTTGCTGGCCCTGGGAAAGCTGGCTCTGCCCTTCTCTGGCCACCGCAGCTGAAGAGCTGACCCCACATGGGAGAGATTGCCCCATCCCTCACCACGGGCATGGAAGAGCTGGCCCTGATGGTATGGACATAGAAAAGCTGGCTTCGCTCCTCACCTGAGAGGGAGTGGTCCCAGCAGCCCAGACTGACCAAATTAGCTACCACCCAGAGCCATATCCAGGGCTTTGAGTTGGCACATCCTAACGCCACGTTTATGATCTTCAGAACTGCATGAAGGGACTGGCCCTGCAGAACCATAGCTTCAGGATCTCTGTGACTTGGGGCAACAGCAGGATGTCGGAGAGGAGTCTCGGTAAAAGTCCAGAAGCCAGAGACCTTGAACTTGACCAACAGTACATTACACAGTGAACATTTGCAAGTAAAGCTGAGCAGACCAAAGGGTGTACTGCATGACACATGGCAGCTCCCAGTGCCACTAAGATGAATGCAAAGGCAATGGAGAGTTGGGAAAGATGGAGGAGTGAAGTGGGTTTTTTGTTTTGTTTTGTTTTGTTTTGTTTTTTTGCTTTGTTTTGTTTTTAATTGATATTTTTTATTTTCTTTGGGGGGGAGCTATTAGGGAGGAGGGATGGATAATGAGGGACTGAGAAATGAGCAGGATTGGTGTGCATGATGTGAAATTTCCAAAGAATCAATAAAACATTATGGTAAAAAAAAATCTGTATTTTGCTGAACTAGAAAACCTAAAAGAAATGGATGATGAGTTCTTGTTATATATATATATATATATATATATATATATATATTAAGATCAGATAAACTATTTAAACAGCCTTATAACCCCTAGTAAAATAGGAGGAGTAATTAAATGTCTTTCAACCAAAAAAAGCTCAGGGCCAGATAGTTTTATCTCAGAATTTTATTGAATATTCAAAGAAGAATTAACCCCAATATTACACAAATTATTCCACAAAATAGAAACAGAAAAGACATTGTCCAGTTCTTTTCACAAGGCCACAGTTACTCTGTTGATACCTAAAGCACATAAAGATCCAACAAAAAAAGGGGGGAATTATAGACCAATTTCCCTTATAAACATAAATGCAAAAATTCTCAATAAAGTACTTGAAAACCCAATCCAAGAACACACCAAAAAGATCATCCACCATGATCAAGCAGGCTTCATCTCAGAAATGCAGGAATGGTTCAACATCTATAAATCAATAAATGTAATCCATTATATCAACAAACTGAAAGACAAAACTGTGTGATCATCTCATTATATGCAGAAAAGACCTTTGACAAAATCCAACACCCTTCATAATAAAGGTCCTGAAGAGATTAGGGATACAAGAGACATACCTCAATATAATAAAGGCAATTTATAGCAAGCTCATAGCCAATATAAACTTAAAGAAACTCAAAGCATTTCTACTAAGATCAGGAATAAGAGAAGATTGTTCATTCTCCCCATACCTATTGAATATAGTACTTGAAATAGTAACTAGAGCAGTAAGACAAAGAAAGAAGATCAAGGGGATACAAACAGGAAGGAAGAAGTCAAAGTATCTTTACTTGCAGATATGATAGTATACATAAATGACCCTAAAAATTCCATCAAGAAACTCCTACAAGTGATAAATACTTTCAGCAAAGTAGCAAAATACAAAATTATCACACAAAATGTATATATAAGTGACAAATAGACTGAGGAAAAAATCAGGAAAGTAATACCTTTCATAATAGCCTCAAAAACATAAAATATCTTGGGGTAGTTCTAAGTGAAAGTGAAACACTTATCTGATAAAAAAAAAAAACTTTCAGACACTGAAGAAAGAAATTGAAGAAGATAACAGAAGATGGAAAAGAGAAGAAGGATGGATCTTCCTAGGAAGGGGAAACAGAATAGATAGTTATGGATGGGCAGGGGTGAGGACTGGAGTGGGGGAATCAAACAGGTAGGGAAGAAGAGGATGAAGAGGGTAATATGAGAGAGACATCTAAAACTAAGGCCATTAGAGGAGTCATATGGAAACCTAATACAGTAGAAGCTTCGTATAATATATACATAGATGAAGGCAATCTAAATGAAATCACCAGAGAGCAGCAAAGACAGAGCCTCAGCTGGACATCTCATCACCAAATGAAGCTTCCAGTACTGGTAATGGGTTACATTTAATCTAGTTGTTGGCCAAAGGTGTCCCATGGAACTCCCCCAAAAACCCAGGCTTCTCCACAAACAGATGCCAAGGCCCCACTGCTAAATGCCGTTGCAACAGTGGCACAAAGCTCGTGGGAGTAACCAACCAATTTCTGATTTGAGTTCAGGCCCACTCCTTGAGGTGGAACCCACACCCAACGTTGCTTGGGTGGCCCAGAACCTGAGACTGGATAGCCCAAGGATCTAGGGGAAAACCAAATATTACTGTTCTGCTACGGGAATGTAGCAATAAAATGACTCCAAATGCCATCCTGCTATGTTCATAGATTCATGCACTGCTTAACCATTGTAAGAGACAATTCCTCCTGCAGCAGACAGGAACAATACAGAGAGCCACAGCTAGATGATAGGCAAAGAATGAGAGACTTTGGAACACGCAGCCCTGAATGGGATGTCTCCATCAACTCTCTCCCCTCAAGCTCACGGAACTCTGTGGAAGAGGAGGCAGAAAGAGTCTGAGGGGATGGAGACACCAAGGAAGCAGTGTCTTCCAGACACAACAGAACTGGCACACATATAAACTCAGAGATTGAGGCAGTGTGTACAGGACCTGCACAGGTCTTCGCCAAACGGGGTCTTAGAGCTAAAGGAAGCAGACATACACCCCATCCCTAACCCAGAACCTATCTCCCATTGATAACTACTTGCAAATGAAAAAATGCATTTTCACCAAGGGAATTTCACTATCCCAGCAGTAAATAGCCAAAAACAAAACAAAAGAAACTCAACAGCATCTTTTGAGGTTCTTTGTCTCATAATGTTAAGTCATAAGTCTCATAATGTTTGTTTTATTTTTCCCACCTTACAGGCCCTTTGTGTCTATATTAACTGTTGCTGCATGACTGCATATGTGCTGTCCAGTAGCCAAGCAAGAGGCTTAGTCATCCCTTATGTCCTATGTAATTTGCGTGCAGCGTGATCACGTAATCTATGCTCATGTGTGGCATACCTATGTGAGCCCATACTCACATGTGTGGGGAAATCCATAAAAAACAGGTTGCAGACTCCTCCCTCCTCTTCCTCCCCTTCCTCTTCTCCCTCCTCTCTCTCTCCCAGCACCATCTTCCATAGGCCTAAGCACATTCTCCTATGTTCCTTTCCTTCTCCTAATAAACTCTTTTTTTTTTTTTTTGCTTTTTTTGAGACAGGGTATCTTCATGTAGTTTTGGTGACTGTCTTGGATCATACTTTGTAGACCAGGCTGGCCTCAAATGCACAGAGATGGGCCTGGCTCTGCCTCCCAAGTGCTGGGATTAAAGGTGCATGCCACCGCCCAGCTTCTTAATAAACTCTTATAGTGGGTTTTGTTGTGCCTTGTGGCTTTTTTCTCGCATAGTAAACAGTGCCATTTAATGAATAACATTGCACTGCATAAAACTAACATTAAGGCTTCCAGTTCAGGGTTTTAATGGGATTCCTGAGTGTGTGTGTGTGTGTGTGTGTGTGTGTGTGTGTGTGTGTGTGTGTGTGTGTGTATCTGCATCTGTTGGTTTTATGTGGTGCTTTTACCCTGCGAGGAAAAGTCACGAGACCTGACAAAACCCACTATAAGAGTTTTATTATGAGAAGGGAGGGATAGAAGAGAATGTGATCAGGCCTCTGGAAGACATGTGCAGGGGGTGAGAAGGAGAGGAAGAAGGGGGAGGAGTCTGTGATCAGCTTTTTATGGACTACCCCACACATGTGCATATGGGCCCACCACACATGTTCATAGATTATATGATCACGCTGCAAGCAAATTACATGACCAAGTAGTACACAGGTTACATAGGACGTACAGCCTGGAAATGACTAAGTGTCTCATCAGGGCATGCATGATCATGGAGGCATGACTAGAATTTCTATCATCCCGTACTCTTTATTCTTAGAAAAGATGGCAGATGAGTGGGTATGGGGGCATTGTGTCTCCTGAAAACTGCTTCCAGCTAACTTGGTGGGTGTTGGTTGAGTCTTGGGAGGTAGGGAAGGAGGCTTCTGAGGTGGCCAGACATCCTGGGATGGTGGATTGTCATCTGCTGCTCTGGAGGCATCCATCATCTTTCTTGGGTTGGGATTCTGGCTGCTTGTGCCTAAGAGGGTGCTGGCGAGACAGAGAAAAGCTTAGAAAAAAAAAAAGAATTTTATATATATATATTCCTTTAGGGGGTTCCAGGGTGAGGAAGAGGGGTCCAGGGACTAGGAAAGTTTGGGTTATACTTATGTGAAGCAGGTTCAACCTGTCCAGATGGATTCAAGCTGGTTTTTGGAGCTCAGAAGAATTTTTAAACATACTAAGAAGCAGCCATGGGAAATTTAAAATCTTGGGCTGGTGACCATGATATTGTAGTGTTTAGTACTCTGCTATATTGGTTAGTGTGTGTGTGTGTGTGTGTGTGTGTGTGAGAGAGAGAGAGAGAGAGAGAGAGAGAGAGAGAGAGAGAGAGAGAGAGAGAGAGAGAGAGAGAGAATTTGGAACGTGCTTCTCAGGGCAGCTCAAGAATGGATGAGAGGAAGAGTGACGTGGGAGCCAGAGTTGAGTTGGGCAGGAGCTGCCGCCCTGTGCTGGAGTGGAGGTCAGATAAGCAGAGATTCTTTGGAGTCAGAGATTTCTCTGGTTCAGGAATGCACGTGGGCAGGAGAGAAAGAGTCAGAAAGGGAGGACTCAGAGCTTAAGTAAAAAGCTTGGGGATAAGGTAACTGTTCACTTGCCCTTTTGCTGGCAGAAGTCAGATAATTCCCGTGAAATATCGGGCTCCAAGCAGCCATTATGTGGCTATATTTATTGGTATCCCAGGGACGTTCCAGGTATTTTTCAGAGGAGGAGTGGGGCTGAGAGGAGGAAGCTTATGTCCCATGACTGCAGCTGAGAGAAGGAAAAAAAAAAAAAACCGGGATCCAAGACCCCAATCTTAGGCATCCCTGAGATTAGGGAAGGATCTGTGAGTTGGCACAAGTTACCCCACCCTTCATCAAGAGAGCGGTAAGGGCCGGGGGCATCCGCAGCCCGAGGATCCCTTTCCCTGGGGGTCCCACAGTGAGAAATATATATCAGGCTACAGTCGTGGGAAATGGTGAGGGATTGGAAAGGAAAACTCACCAATCTGAGCAACTGGTGTTGTGCGGAGCGGTCTGGCGGCTGGGCAAATGAAAAAAGCAGGTAGTCGTAGTGGGAGCAAAACCTCAGCACAGGTTCCTGGGCACAGAGTGCTGGGAGAGCCTGCTTCATCTCGGCACCAGTGATGGTTTTACGTGGTGCTGCTACCCTGCAAGAAAAGTCACGAGGCCCAACAAAACCCACTATAAGAGTTTTATTACGAGAAGGGAGGGACAGAAGAGAATGTGATCAGGCCTCTGGAAGACATGTGCAGGGAGGCAGGGGGAGGAAAGGAAGAAAGGGGAGGAGTCTGTGATCAGCTTTTTATGGACTACCCCACACATGTGCATATGGGCCCACCACACATGTGCATAGATTACATG
The DNA here is from genome assembly GCF_004664715.2 of Peromyscus leucopus. NCBI lineage: Eukaryota > Metazoa > Chordata > Mammalia > Rodentia > Cricetidae > Peromyscus > Peromyscus leucopus. The sequence goes on along the minus strand of NC_051069.1, from coordinate 40,624,274 downwards.
ATCACTGTACGAGCAAATTACGTGACCAAGTAGTACACAGGTTACATAGGGCATACAGTCTGGAAATGACTAGGCAAAAATGACTAAGTGTCTCGCCAGGGCATCTGCTATTATGGGGGCGTGGCTAAAATTCTATCAGCATCTATATGTGTTTCTTGTGCTTTTTTCTTTGGCTCATTTGTTTGGTTGTTTTCTCATATTCCAATTATTTGTATTATTGATCTATCTTATTATTTTATAATTGTTCCTTAGATTACATTTATTTATTTATTTATTTATTTATTTATTTATTTATTTATTTATTTATGGTTTTTGAGACAGGGTTTCTCTGTGTAGCCCTGGCTGTCTGGAACTCACTCTGCAGACCAGGCTGGCCTTGAACTCACAGAGATCCGCCTGCCTCTGCCTCCCGAGTGCTGAGATTAAAGGCATGCACCACCACTGCCTAGCAGCTTTCGTTTTCTAAGGAGAGACAGAAAGGGGGTGGATACAGATGGGGAGGGAGGTGAGAGACTATAACAGGACCGAGAACAATACACGGTGCACGTTAACAGGAGACCCAGACGGGAACAAGGCACCGTGAAAGTTCAGGGTTCTGCTTGCAGTTAAGACAGTGAAGAATAAGTTTCCGTCTGTCCTGTTTGGTTGACCCATCTGCACCGGATGTGCTTGATCACATGTAGGCAGGAGGAACTCGGGCAGAAAGCACATCAGGATTGGATGTAGTGGGCGAGGTACATAGGCAGGAAATAAGTCAGGATATATGCTTACCCCTGATTGGACCTGATGGAAAATGGCGTCAATTATGGGTTTTGTCTTTTTAAGCCCTGGCAAAATGTGGAAATCCAGGCAAGGACCTAGCCAGAGTCCATCCATTTGGCCAGTATTTAATTAAAGCTTGCTTCAAATTTGGCTTAAGATTGTGGTAGTGGTCTTATTCTTACCAATGAGATGAACAGTGGGAGGGAGGAACTGGGAGGAGTGGGGAGAGGGAAATCGTAATTCGAATATATTGTGTGAAAAAACTACTTTCGATATAAGAAAAAAAAAAAAAAAACATGATTGGGCAGGCAGCCATACACGAAGGAGGCCAACAGTGAAGAGCACTTTGAAAGAAGTGTGAAGCAAAGAAAGTATTAGCTCTGAGTTTTGGCCCCATGGATGTATTTCATCACAGGTCATGACGAGCAGCCCTGCCCAGCTCTCCTGTGAAACTCATGCAAACTATTATTAGAGAAAGAACTCTTTTAAGTTTCCTAGAAATAGTCCTAAGGGCAAATGGCAAATGAAGAAACAGCAAATCAACAGAATCTCTGCCAAAGCAAGAGTCTGTGGTTTAAACACAGCCGGTTCCTCGTAATCACCCTAAGAGGAGCGGGGATCATTCTAAAGCCCCTCCCTTTGGTTATCAGAATCTCGAAACAATGGATTGGAAGAAACTGGAATTTCCCCAGGAGTCGCTTACTGGGAGAAGCAAAAGGCAGATGCAGCCAGAAGAGGAATTTGTCTCCCTGAAAGGGAGTTCACAATTCTGTCAGCGCGTCAGACTGCCTGTAGGAGAGACTGGACCCAAGACCATGATGAATCAGTGGTGGGCAGAGCTAGGCCTTGGCCAAGCCTGCTCAGCTATGCATAACATATCTAGTGCCCTCTGCTTAAACCTGAGCCTTATGTTAGGACTCCAAAGATGGATGGGGGGTCGGTGGACCCCTTTTTCTCTTCTCAGTGCGGCCACAGTGAATAAGTCTCCTCTCTCTGCTTCGCACCATTATTTGTCTCTTTAATTGGCCTATTGAGAATGGGAAGACAAGCCTGGCTTGTTAGTTGCCAGGGCCCGTGCTCTGACGCTAACAGCCCTGGCAACAAGCCCTCTCTTATCACACCATACCAACTCCACCACAGCTACACAGCCAGCGTACGAGAGTCCCTCCTTCTCCATTCCCAGTAGGAAGACTTTCTTCTCCGGAGGATCAGGATATCAGAGTCTTCCATCCTGTCTCTGTGACTTCTTTTTTTTTTCCTTGCCACCACGTGCACTTTATTGACTCCACTGTGGACAGATGTATGTAGGTAACACGTGCATATACGTAGAGTAAAAGCTCAAAGCTTCAGTCTAGGGGGAGGGCCAGCTGTGGACTGTGGAGCACAGGGCAGGACTAGAACCCAGGATGTGGCATTCTCTGTTAAAAAGGCTTGAAAGACTGCCACAGAGGTGGTGGGGCCAATAACGATGCAGACATGACCACTGCATTCAGAAGACCAGGGAGCTGATATTCAGGCGTTTGACAGTGGAGGCGTAGGCCTGGGCTCCAATCCCATCACCCACCGTCTTCCTGTCCCTGGACTTCACAGAGTGGGCATAAACAATGAAGCTCCAGCAGCAGCGGGTGTTCAAGAAGAGTGCACTGCACCAGACTACACGGTCAGGCACAGAGACCTCTCTAGGCATGTTGATCACTGTGGTTCTCACAACAGCTGAGTTGTGGGGTTCCCCCAGCTCAATCACTGCATACTCCTCTTTGATTGTCTCCTAGTTTGGGGAAGTCTGGCATTGGTGGCCAAGAAGGCTTAGGAATCATGGTTCATGGTATTGACTCAGAAACAATCGTCCCGTCTCCATGACTTCTTGTTAGGGCCAAGTCCTGTGGGAACACACCAAAGAGATGGCTCCCTTCTGCGGCTCAGTCTACTTACGAAAGGGAGGTCCAACCTTGGGCTTGGCATGTGGCAAAGACTGGAGCCCTGTCGCTTTTGAAGTGGCCAATGCAGTAATGGATCTGTGCCAGAAGAGGCACAATGGGCAGCTCTTGGAAGCTGCCCTTCCCCCTCCACTGAGCACTCTAGGGCAGCAGTATCCTTTACAGTAAAGCTTGCTGTCCTTATCCTCACCCAGAAGCACCAGACTGACTGAGAGGATTGGCCTGGAGGGAAAAAAAAAAAAAACAAAAACCGGGCCATGAAAGAGGGAATTCCTAATCTCCTCCCAAAAAGAATTCACTCATTTGCAACAGAGCTTGGGGAAGTAGTCGCTAAATAGGAGCGGTGGATGACAGGCGCAGGAGATCAAGGTCCAAGCTAACCCGCACACTGGCTGCTGTGTGGGACAGGAGCTCAGACTACAACAGCATTTTCTCTTGGGAGAATACCAAATGCTGACCTCAGAAACCATTTCTATAGAGGAGGCATGATTTTATTACATTTGTCGGTAGAGTGATTTATGTACCCGGAAATTCTTGAAAACAGATAAGCAATCACCTGGTATTTGTGGTCAGAAGGAAGAAAGCCCTGCAGAACCACTTACTGCCCAGGATGACTGTTAGGTAACAGAAGCTGGGACTCCCGGGGAGCAACATCAGATTCTTACTACTGTGAGCTGAAGAGGGGGAGATGGTATCATTGATCCAGAGGTCCCAAACAGAAAAGTTGCTGAGGCAGGGGAATGGAAGGGGGAGGGGAAGGTAGGTAAAAGCTTTGAGACATTAGATATTTTTAGTATTTATTTTTATTTTTAATTGTGTATATTGGGATGGTATGGACAAGAGTACAGTTGCCCCTGGAGCTGGAGTTACAGGTGGTCATAAACCACCCGATGTGGATGCTTAGACTTGAACTTGGGTCCTTGGCAAGAGCAGTGTGGGAAAGAAAATTCTTAGTGTCCTATAAAGAAGCACAGGAACAGAGTCAAAGTAGTTCTACATGATGAGCTACATAGTGAGACCTTGTCTCAAAATAATGATGATGATGATGATGATGATGATGATGAAGAAAACAGCTTAATGTATCATTTTCTCTGGTGCTTAATTGTCATGTCCCTTAAGTGTCCAAAATCCACTATTAACAGTAAAGGGCCACATTGAGCAACTGACTTGGAAACAAAATTTAGAACGGGTAAGGACTCTGGAAGTAGAAGGTGACTGGCTGTTGTCCATCAGTCAGGCATGTCCATTCCACCACAGCTCTGGTCTTGAAGATCAGGAAGGAATCGTAGCAGCCATTAAGAGATTGGCTTTATTAAAGACATCAAGACTAACAAAACCTTGAGAATATCCTGTGTCCAAAACAGAGAATCTTATAATGACAAGTGTAAATTCATGTCGATAATAGCCTTAAAGATGAGTAAATTAAACAATCCAATGAAGAGACAGAGATTCTAATTATTGAGATTCTAATACTATTCAAATTGACCTATAGTTCACTGTAATTCCCATTCGAGAACCCACTGATTTCTCTGTGAAACCTAATAAGCTTCTTTTAAAACTCTTATGGAATTGTAAGGCACCCAAAATTAAGAAAGTCGTTCTTGAAAAGGAAGAACAAAATGATAGGACTCAAGTTTCCCAACTTTAAATCTTATAGCAAGAGACCAGGGAGATGACCTAGTCAACGAAATGCCTGCAAGCAGGAAGACTTGAGCTCCAACCCCTTGTACCCACTTTTAAAAGACAAGCTTAGTCTCCTGTGTCTGACACACAAGCAATGTAGATTTGCCTGTGTAGAGACAGGCAAATCCCTGGCACTAGAAGGCCAGCCAGTCTAGAAAATCAGTGAATTCAGGGAGGAAAATGTTGTCTCAATAAACATAACGTAGAAAATGATAAAAGAGGAGATACCTGATGCTGTGGGATGTTCTGTATGTCAAATGTGTTGCTCTGATTGGTTAATAAATAAAACACTGATTGGCCAGTAGCCAGGTAGGAAGTATAGGCGGGACAAGGAGAGAAGAGAATTCTGGGAAGTGGAAGGCTGAGTCAGAGAGATACTGCCAGCAGCCACCATGACAAGCGAGATGTAAGGTACCAGTAAGCCATGGGCCATGTGGCAACTTATAGACTAGTAGAAATGGGTTAATTTAAGATAGAAGAAGTAGATAACAAAAAGCCTGAGCCATTAGGCCAAACAGTCTAAATAATATAAGCGTCTGTGTGTTTACTTTATAAGTGGGCTGTCGGACTGCCAGGCTTGGTGGGACCTGGAGAGAAAACTCTAGCTACAACCTGACATTGACCTCTGATCTACACACAGGTGCATGCATACACATGTACACACACACACACACACACACACACACACACACACACACACACACATGAAATGTTGTGAGGTATCAATAAACGTTTTTATCAGCCAGCTGATGACTGCACTGGTTCCTGACTAAAGGGCAGTTCCCAGCCTTTCTCAGGGTGGACTTTAAACCACATCTTGGGTTGACACCCCTCAGTTAGCAAGAACAACCAGAAGCAGAACTACAGAAGCTGAAAAGCAAGGTCACTACATTTGACCTGATGGATAGTCTTTTATTCTCTTGGCAGGTGTTGCTGCCTATGTGCTGGGTTCCAAGGTGTGATTGGTATTTCCATCATGGCATCAATTGCTAGTCTGGCCTGTTACAAAATAAAAATAAATACAATACTAAGAACTATAATATCATTCAAGTTATTTATTTATTTATTTATTTATTTATTTATTTATTTATGGCTTCTTGAGATAGAGTCCCCATTGGCTTACCTGGAATTTTCTTTGTAGCCCATGCTGGCCTTGAACTCATGATCTTTCTGCCTCAGTCTGTGGAGTGCTAGAATTGTAGGCATATACCACTAGGCTCAGCTGAAAAATATTTTTTAAAGTATTAAAATGGGATGAAATATTGGCCTTAGGATAAAGACTTATTTCTTCCACTTAAAATTTGGGGGTGGTGTGTTTACTTTAATATAAGTGAAATAATTCCAAGAGCCACTGAAAACACGGTGAGATCCAAGTGCTGGACCTTTTGAGTCCAACTTATTAAGTTGGCCCTGGTCTTTCTGCCTTTGTTTCCCTAGTCCCTAGTCTGTCCACAACGAATACTCAGATGCCTTTTTTTTAAATTATTATTATTGGTTTTTCCAGACAAGGTTTCTCTGTGTAGCTTTGTGCCTTTACCTGGAACTCACTTGGTAGCCCAGGCTGGCCTCAAACTCACAGAGATCTGCCTGGCTCTGCCTCTCAAATGCTGGGATTAAAGGCGTGCGCCACCACTGCAGATGCTTCTTTTTAATGAAATTAAAGTTCTAGACCCACCTATTAAAAAAAAAAAAACAAAGTAGTTTAAGAATGAGATGAGAAGCCAGGCAGTGGTGTCTCATACCATTAATCCCAGTACTTGGGAGGCAGAGGCAGGCAGATCTCTGAGTTGAAGGCCAGCCTGGTCTACAGAGTGAGTTCTAAGACAACCATGGCTACACAGCACAGAGAAACCCTGTCTCAAAAAAAAAAATCAAATATCAAATGAAAAAGGAGTTTCAGAAGCAATTTATAAACTGAGAGTTCTAACTGGGTATGGTGGTATAGAGGCGGTGGATTTTTGTAAGTTCAAGGCCAGCCAGGTCCACATAACAAGTTCCAGGACAGCCAGTGTGACAGAGAAAGAACTTGTCTCAAAAAGAACAACAACAACAACAACAAAAATACCTGAGCGTCTAGACAAATAAAAGGAATCTGGGGGTGAGGAAAGAATGTTCACTGGGGGGCCTTGAACTAGCATTTCTTCCACAGAAGGAAGAGCAACCCGCCGAGGATATCATTAAATGGGGAAGGAGAGAAAGACTTTGTCTTCCTCAGCATTTTACGGATGCTCAAGCCTGTGGAGCGCTCGCCCTTTAGATCTGGACAGCGGTCAGGAAACTCCGTAGGGAGGACGGACAAACATAGGTGAGGACACGGGCAGCATCGGACTGCAAAAGCTGATGCACAGGCCCAGCTCCACCAGATGGCAGTGTGTCGACGGGGAGCCTGACCGGAGGACTGGGAGCCGGATTCCATGACCCTCCGCTGGTGCTGGAGCAGAGGACTGTCTCTTAGATTGCTGCTGATAGTGTTTCTTCTCATTGTCTAATGAGGATTTTTTTTTTTTTCTTAACAGCAAGGAATACAAAAGTGAGTCCATTGCTATATTCTCTACCCACAGTAAAAACTATGATTGGGACTGGGAGTTATGACATAGGAACAAATCTGTAACAGGGACAGGCACTGTGTACCCATTAAGTCATCGGCATTGTTATTGTCAACTGCAAACATCACTGGATTGACCTTCCAAATTGTCTGAGTGATGCTGTAAATTGTACAGACAGCCTAGGCTAATAGTCATTCCAAGAAAATTCTCTCCGAGGAAAAGAGCCTTGTTATGCCAAAGGTCATACTCGCCAGGCAGGCAGTTTCCATCCTTCACCCCGCAGCCAAGGACATGCAGAGAACTTCTGCACAGCCCCGTCATGCTTGCTGATGTAAGCTGCCAAGCAGCTCCTGGAGCATGAGTCTTGCTGTTAGGACACTGGTCTCACTCTGTTAGGGCTGCCATAGCAACCTGCAGCTGACTGAGAGCCTTACACAACTCAAACTGATTCCTCACAGTTCGGAAGGCTGCAAGTCCAAGTTGGTAGGACTGGCTTCTGAGATCTCTCTTTGGCATATGGAGGCCATGTTCTCCCTTGGTTTTCAGACAGCCTGCCTTCTGTGCTTATCAGTTCTGCTATTTCCTCTTCGTGTGTGGCCATCAGGCTGGGTTAGAAGCTACCCTAATACTTCATGCCTCCAAATCTGGTCAGATCCCATGGTGCCAGGGTTTAGGGCTTCAGCACATAACCCTTGGAGGGTCACAGCTGAGCCTGTGACAGTAACACTCAAATTCCTACTCTAACGCTGCCACTGACCAAGTGGGCAATGTGCTGATGTTCATTAACTAAACAAGTCGCTCTCAAGGCCGAAGAATGCCTGGCTATAAAACTGAGGTGACTACCTGTAACCCCTGTGGTCTCGGTCTGTGATTACTTTTGTCTGAATTATAAGTCTGAAGTTTGCAAAATGAAGAGCAGCTACAAAGGAAAATTGTCTACTTGCATGGACATCAGTGTGTGTCTGCTTACCCCGTGCCTTCATGGACTCACATCTGTGAAAATGCCTTCATTAGTTCAGCAAGGCCACACTCCGAGCAAAACATAGTAAGAACGTACGTTGGGTAATTTTTCAATATTTGAAGGAAACAAATACACTTAAGGGTCCCAGAAGTAATCAGTCTTCTGTAAGTTTTCCAGTTGCCCCATCCTCTTTATTTTCTTAGACTTAATTTCTGTGTGTTTTGTTTACATGTATGTATGCACACTACATGCATACCTGGTGCCTGAAGAGGTCAGAAGGCATTCAGTCATCTGGAACTGGAGTTGCAGAAGGTTGTGAGCTACCACATGGGTGCTGGAGATCAAACCAAGGTCCTCTAAAAGAGCAACAAGTACTCTTAACCACTGAGCCATCTCTCCAGCCCCCATCTTATTTTCTGTCATGAGTCCTTGCTCCTGTATCCACGCCTTCTGTAGTTCTGCAGGGTGATCACAGCCACCAGTGCTCAATTGTAATGTTACTTCCTCCATAAAATCATCTTCACATTCCCAGAGAATATGTCTGCCTTCCATTCTATCCACAAAACCCAATACACATTTCTGTAATAACAAATACAGATTGAATATCCCTCATCTGAAATGCTTGTGACAAGAATTGTTTCAGAGTTTTTCTATATTTTAGAAAAGATGCATAGATGTAATGGGAAATCTCAGGCATGAGACTCACATCTAAACCCAAAATCCATCCATTCATGTTCTTACACACTGTTATGGTTTGAACAAGGAATGTTCCAGGGTCATACATTAAAGGTTTGCTCTCTAATGCATCCATGTTCAGAGGTGAGGCTTTTGGAGAAGTGATAACTCATGAGGGTTCTGATTTTTTTAATTGTGTTTATTTCTTCACAACTTCATACATATATAGTATATTTTTATTATAATTCCCCAAATTTCTCTTCTATTTTCCCTTCCTCCTTGCAATAGACTTCATTTCTGCTTTCACAACTTTTTGTATATATATGTAGCCCACTACATTTAAGTAAGATTGCCTGCATGGGCATGAGTGAAGGGTTGCTTGAGCAAGGACAACTTACTAGTAGACTGAGGAATACTGTGGAATAATGCTTTTGTGCACTGTGAAGAGTTGTCAATGTGATTGATTTAATAAAGAAGCTGACTGGCCAATAACTGAATAGGATAAGTTAGATAGGAGAGCCAAACTAAGAGAATGCTGGGAGGAGAAGGGTGGAGTCTGGAGTCACAAGTAGGTGTGTGTGTGTGTGTGTGTGTGTGTGTGTGTGTGTGTGTGAGAGAGAGAGAGAGAGAGAGAGAGAGAGAGAGAGAGAGAGAGAGGTAAGATGAGCATGTCATACTAAGAAAAGGCACCAAGCTGTGTGGCACAACATAGATAAGAAATATGGGTTAATTTAAATGTCAGAGTTAGCTAGTAACAAGCCTGAGCTATTGGTCAATCATTTATAATTAATATAAGCCCCAGTGTGTTTATTTGAGAGCAGCTGTGCGACAGGAAAACTCCATCTAAAGAGGTATAGGGCTCCCTTTTTTTCATCAAGTGTCTTAGTTATTTTTCTATTGTTGTGAAGAGACACCATTATCAAGGCAACTTATAAAAGAAAGAATTTAATCCAGAGAGTTAGTCTATGATTCTCATAGTGGGAAGGCTGGTAGCAGGCATGGCATTGGAGCAGTAGCTAAGAGCTTACATCTGACCCACAAGTGAGGGAGAGAGGGATGGATGGACAGAAAGACAGACAGACAGAGACAGAAGGGAGAGGGCTAATGTGAAGTGGCATGGGCTTTTGAAACCTCAAAGTCCACTCCCAGTAAGACACCTCCTCCAACAAGGCCACAACTCCCAATCCTTGCCACACAGTTCCACTAACTGGGAACCAAGTGTTCAAACATATGAGCCTATGTGGACCACTCTCATTGAAACGACCATAGCAACCTGTATGTGCCTATAGCTTCTCAGCAAAGGGAGGGACCTCTGAGCTCCTCTCCCATCTGTGATGGAATGTCAGTGAGCCCAATCTTGTGTAGGTAGCCAATGCCTCTCTGGGTTCATAGGTGAAACAGCCATGTCATGTCCAGAAGGCAGCGTTTCACAGGACTTCTTTCCAACCTACCTCTAGCTCTTATATTCTTTCCACTCCACTTTCCACAACATTCCTTGAGGCTCTGAAGGAGTAATATAGATATCCTGTGTCTTAGTTAGGTTTTCTATTCCTGGGACAAAACACCACGACCAAAAAACAAGTTGGGGAGGAAAGGATTTATTTGGCTTACACATCTATGTCATAGTTCATTATTGAAGGAAGCCAGTACAGGAACTCAAACAGGGCAGGAACCTGGAGGCAGGAGCTGATGCAGAGGGATGCTGCTTACTAGCTTGCTCATCATGGCTTGCTTAGTCTACTTCCCCACAGAACCTAGTGCATAAACTAAGAGTTTTGGCACCATATACATATAGTGAGGACATGATTACTTCAAGGTATCGTTGAGGGGAAGGTTTTTATTGCAGATATGAGAGAGAATAGAGCCAGAGGCATCTGGAAGAGTCCAGAGCGAGGTAGAAAGTAGTAAAATGAACATGGTCAGCAGACTGGATTTGGCTATGAGAGGTGTGGCAGGGAGCAAGGAGAAGAAGACAAAGGGAGTATGGGTAAAAGAGACCAAGAGAGAGAGGCAAGAGAGGGGACCAAGAGAAGAAGACACAAGAGCGTACATGGCAAAATGGTAGGGTTATATAGAAATGAGAAGCTGGGGGGAGAGAAACCCATAAGCTGGAGAAATTTAGGATAGGAGGTGGGGTGAGAAGAGCTGAGAAGCGCCTCAGGAACTGATTGAGTCTGGAGGCTAGCATGGTATGCTAATAGGCACCACAGACAGCCATTTGTCTGGAATTTCTTTTGAACCCAAACCTAGGACCACCAGCCCAGGGATGGCACCACCCACAATGGGCTGGGCTCTCCTCCATCAATCACTAATTAAGAAAATGCTCTACAGTTGTATCTTACGGAGGTGTTTTCTCAGTTGAGATTTCCTCCTTTCAGATGACTCTACCTTGTGTCAAGCTGACATAAAACTAGCCAGCACAGCCTGTTTAGGGCTGAGTACTCAGCAGTTTCTTATTCTTAGCAGAGGATTCTGAATTTGTCCATGAATTAACCTATGAAGGGAGGGGTTCCTAATTTGATGGGCTATTAGGAGGTGATGGAGACTGAGGAAGCAAGGCCAAGTCATCCCTTGGGCTACATCTTGCCCTTGCTCCACCACAGGGGACCTCCATGTCCCATCGTGTTCTGCCTCACCACAGGCTCAAAAGCAAAGAGTGCTAGAACTCCTAAAACTATGAACCAGAAGAAACCTCCTTCGGGTTTTTTGTCACAGTCCTAAAAAGCTCACTAACACACATCTATACCTTTTCCACACCGGTGGGAAGTAATTTTGTGCAGTCTTTTTAGTTTACCTGTGTTTTAACTATAACCTATCAAATGAAGTCGGGTGGAATTTCCCCACTGTGTATCAACTTAATAGTATAAAACTTTCAGGTATTGGACCTTTTTTTTTTTTTTTTTTGAGGTTTTAGACCAAAATATTCAACATTCAGTCCCAGTCAGTGACATTAACTACCTTGATCTCTACAGTTGTTCTTCTGAAATGTCCCATGTTTGTTCCTTAGCAGGACTCTGGTAGCCTCTACCCTCAAAGTTGAGGCCAGTTCAATGTATCCTATCCAGACCTGGCTTCAGTAATGATGGACTATCAGTTTTCATGGAGGACTGAATGCTTTCTTTCTGTTCGGGTGCTAGCCTGCTGTTATTTAGAATATGCAAAGAACACCAGGCACAGTGGCACAGGCCGTTAGTCCCAGAACTAAGGAGGCATAGGCAGGTGGCTCTAGTGAGCTCGAGACCAGCCTGGTCTATATAGGGAGCTCCAGGACATCCAAGGCTACATAGAGAGACCCTGTCATTAAAAAAACAAAAAACAAATAAACAAAATCCATACAAAGGAAATTACTATAAAGGTAGGGCAATACTCACAAAGACTCCCATCAGGAGGTAGATGACATTGGCCCTATATTTATCAACAGCCATGCAGTATCTCAAACGAAAACCACTCCTGTACTCCCCTGTCCCGGGCATACATCAGATAGACTGACCTGGTTAGCTAGAGATATGAGGCATGCCTACATCCAAAGCAGGCTACCAAACTGTCACATTATCTTTCCCTAGAGCACCTTCCAAGCCAGCACTCCCACCTGATGGATGACACGTCAGAAAGAGAGAAAGAGAGGCAGTGTGGACACCCATTCACGATAACTACATCTGCACTACTTAAGAAAGCCAGCCTGGGAGTTCCAAAAGAGACACAGAGGATAGGCTGGTGTTGAGGACAGGTTGCCCAAACTTCAGTGACCAAAGTCCAGGAACTGGCAGTAGAGCATTCTGTTAGGAATTAATAGCTGGCCAGCAGCTAGCTAGCTGTATGACTACAAGAAAATCAGTAACTAGTTCTCTCCAGAAATAAACAAATGTCAAACTCTACCACCTCCAAGATGCCCCTTAGCTACAGAAACCCAGTTCTACCAATCCACTCCAGGCAAGTGTGGAGTTTCCTGGCAAATTATTTCTGGAAAAGAGGGTGGAAAGAGACACAGAGACACAGAGAGACAGAGACAGAGACTTTTCAAGGGAAAAGCATTAGGTAAAGAATTGAAATATTTTCAAACTGGCTGAAAAGAAAGCAGATTCACAGTGCATCATCCATCCCACCAACTGACCGGAAGAAGAGACACAGATGTGAAAACATGTATTTATTTCTACATCAGCTTTTTTTGCTGGTGAAACTTTTCATCTATTTCAATTAAATAAAGCAATAAATCTGCTCCATAGGCTGCCAGAATAATGATATGACTGGAACTATCATTTTGTTCCACTTTAATCAGACATTTTGCAGAAGAGCAAGGATAGAACATTTTAATGCAAAACTCATAGAATGGGAGCACATTGATATGAAATTTAAATGGGATAAATTTTCTTTGATGGCTAAACTTAGTAACTTGAGTCTTATGGCTGGGGGAGTCACATATGTAAATTAACTTGAGCCTGAGACTAGTTTAGACACTGTCAAATTTCAGACTGTTTAACCATTGGGCTTTGGGTTAGTTGAGGGCATGTTGTGAGCTGGGAATGTCTTCTGCACTCTTTCTGCTTCTCAACTTTGCCCATGCCCTTCTTCCCAACCCCGTCTTTAGTGACAGCTCTCCTGATTGTATCACTTGACTTCCCAAGTTCCCAGTTTCCCACCTGTCATAATTCTCAAATTAGTTTCCTTTTCCCCAAAACATGTAATTTTCTAGCTAACATTTCTCTACATTGTTTTCATGAAAGCTGGGCTGCCATGGCCTCCAGTTACTCGGATCCTGAGAAGCAGCCTTCCATGACAGTGTCCTCCTAAATAATCTAAGTGTCGTTAGATTGACACTTGTAGCAAAGGGGCCACCAGTCCTGGGCTGACTGCACTGAAACTTGTAGGGCAGTCCCTAGAGCTTACCTATAAGTGATTGATAATAAATAGAAGTGGCTTCTGGGGAAAACACTCTCTCTCTTTTTTCCCCCTGGAGCTGAGGACCAAACGAACCCAGGGCCTTACGCTTGCTAGGCAAGCGCTCTACCACTAAGCTAAATCCCCAACCCCAGAAAACACTCTCATAATTATAAATAAGTGTTGGGAAGGTTGTTGCTATATGCAGTGAGATAAGCCTGTAGTCCAGGCATATTTGAATTTGAGTCCAGGTCTGGGCAATATGGTGAGATCCAATAACCAAAATGATAACAACAATGATACTGAGGAAGAGGAAGATAAGGAAGAGGAGAAGATGACTAAAGAGAGGTCAGTTGGGTAGTCAGCACTATGAAAATTTGGGGAGGCATTAGAGGATTTAGTTTAGGAATAGAGCACTTGTCTAGCATGTGCAAGGCCCTGGGTTCAAGTCATAAAACCATTAAAGATGGCTTATAAATGAAATTTTTGTTAAAAGAAAGAGAAAACAGAAAAGTTAGAGAAAATGGAGTATAGAAGATGGATAGAATGTAAACAAAGCCAATCACGTTCTGAGAGATGGGAGAATAGCTTTTGCAAGCTCTATTGTGCAGCAAGGTGGCCACCGTGCATCCAGACGCATCGTGTGTCTCAAATCCCTCCAGGAGTAGATTTCAAAAGAATGTCAAGTACAGAAACCCAATTTTCTTGATATAAGCATTCCACAATGCATACGTCTATTGGACCATCTCATTTGTGCCTCATCAACATATACTGTTATTACTTGTTAGTTTTAATGTTTTGATTAAAAAAGAAAAACTCATTATTTCAGAAAAAGTTCAAGCCATGTGTGATGTTTAGCACAAAGAGAGCGGAAATCACATGGAATACATGGCTGTCTTGTTGCTTTACCCAAGGAGGTGAAGGAAGAGGAATCATAACAGGTTACAGAAAGGCAGATTTCAACTCCACGCATTGTAGTTTGGTGAAGTGTCCCCTGCAAAAGCTCATGTACTGAAAGTTTCATCTCCAGCTCTGGTACTATGGAGAAGTGGTTAGATCTTGAGACTCTGACCTAATCCATGAGTCAATCTACTGAGCCTTCATAATTCAATGGCATTATTGGAGGCATAAAAACTTAAGGGGGTAGAGCCTACCCGGAGGAAGCAGATGGCTGAGGGCCTTTAAAAGTGTGTCCCCAGCTCCTTCCTCTGTGTCTTTCTGCTTCCTGATTGCATTGAAGTGAGCAGCTCTGTGATACAATATTTTAAGGGGTGATATTTCTGTTTATGTTGCATTTGTTTAACTCTGTGAAGCTGTGTTACTGTGCCTGTCTAAAACGCCTGATGGTCTAATAAAGAACTGGCTAGTAGAAAGGATAGGCGGGGCAGGCAGAGAGGATATATAGAAGAGGAAAACTGGGAGGAGAGATCTAAACTTAGGGAGCCAGAGAAGGAGGAGGACTCCAGGGTCTGGCCACCCAGCTACACAGCAAGCCACGGAGTAAGAGTAAGATTTACAGAGGTTAGAGAACAGGAAAAACCCAGAGGAAAAAGGTAGTCGGGATAATTTAAATTAAGGAAAGCTGGCTAGAAACTAAGCCAAGCTAAGGCTGGGCATTGGTAATTAAAAATAAGCTTCTGTGTATGATTTATTTGGAAGCCGGGTGGCAGGCCCCACAAAAAGAGTAAAAAAATCAATAACAACATAGCTCTGCCTCACTATGCCCTCACCACCACGATGCCTGACCTCACCACAAATATGAAACAATAGAACAGTCAACCACATGTAACCTTTGAAACCATGAGACAAACTAAATCATTTTCTCCTTTAAAAATTGTTTGTAGCCTCCTGCCTCACAAGGTGCGTGATGGAAGCAAGCCAGGCTGTGCCACTATGATGAAAAAATATGTGCTGGAGAGGTAGGAAACACAGAAAAACTGAGACATAGGACCACTGTGGTTCGTGATGCCATGTTGGTATCTGTGGTCCATGCTGCTGCCCCATGCTGTGATGAAGCCTGAGATCCATATGGATATACTCAGTTTGTGCTTGAAGCCTTGGTGATGTCCTTGGGCTTTGCTGCCTTGGTGGGAGCATGTTGATGTGAGTAGCCTGTGTAGTCACCTGAGGCCATGTTGAGGCCTATGGTCCATGCTGCCACTGAGGGCCATGAGTGGGTCTGTGGTCCTGATACAGCCAGGGACCATGTTGATGTCTTTAGCCCATGTTACCACCCAAGGCCATGCAGATATTTGTGGTTGGTGCTGCCACCTGAAGCCGTGTTGATAAAGTGAGTGGCCCATGCAGCCACCTGGGGCCATACTGATGTCCCTAGTCTGTGCTGCTGCTGAGAGCCATGTGTGGGTCAATGGTCCTGGATGCCCCTAGTGGTTAGGTTGATGTCCATGGTCCACGTTACCACCTAAGGCCATGCAGATGTCTGTGGTCTATGCTGTGGCCTGAATCCATGTTGATGTCCATGAGTCATGCTGCTGTAGAGGGACAGGCTGAGTGAGTGGCCAGTGCAGCCATCTGGGGCCATGTTGATATCTGAAGTCTGTGATGCTATTGAGGGTCATGTCTGAGTTGGCAATGCAGCTGGGTTGATATAGCCAGGTTGATGTCTGTGACCTACATTACCATGGAGGGCCATGAGAATTTCCATGGTCTGTGTTGCAGCCTGAATCCATGTTGATGTTCATAGGCCCCACTGCCTCTGGGGGGGGGGGAAGTGGTCACACAGATGTGACTGACCTGCACTGCCACCGGAGGCTATGATGATTTCCATGATGGGGATGTCTCTGAGGACCTTGTCTGGGTCTTTGGTCCTACTGTAGCCAGGGACCATGTTCATGGTCTGTGCTGTGGAAGCCCTTGATCCATGCTCCTGTGACTGTGAAGAGCAAGGAAGCTACTTTGGCAGTGGTATCAATGACTGCAAACGCACAGCTGAGAAAGAGGGACGTGGAAGGCTTCTGTGACAACCCCTACCCCACTCCAACCACCTCTCCCCCCAAAAAAAAATTTAAAAAAGCAACAGCCTAAACAGGAAACCATCAAGGAGAACTCTTTAAAGTGCGATAAGGATGCTGAAGTGTGGCTCTCCAAATTGATGGCTTCTGGCAGGGGTACAGGAGGGGGAGGAATTAGTTCTATTTAAGGGGCAGGGCCACTGAGTGTTTGACCATGCTCCAGTGAGTATATAGATAACACAAAGTGAACTGCTTGCTTTTTTTTTTTTCCTATTTTTAAGTTTTATTTATTTATTTTTTTTGGGGGGGAATCACAAGATGGGAGGCAGGAAGGGCTGGAAAGTGAGTGTGATCAGGGTGCATGATGTGAAATTCCCAAAGAATCAATCAAAATATTAAGCTGGAAAAAAAAAATGGTTTGTGTCAGCTGGTTGTCTCAGCAGTGAAAAGCTGCCTAGCAGAGCATCTAAGAAAAAGATTCTGAAATACCAGAAGTTTCTATTCATGGGATGGACTAGTCCATGAGTCAAGAGCCTGCATTTGACTAAACATGATCAAATAGAAACTCACTGGTCATCTGAAGAAAGCACTTTTCAAGGGGGAGATTTGTCAACAATCATTCATTGAACACTGCTCTTCTTCCTCCTCTTCCTCCTCCTCTGTTGTGGAATATTATTTGAAGATGTGTTACATTTGTTTATGCTGTGGAGCATTTGTTTAATGATGCAAAGATGTGTTGCATTCTTTTGTCTTGCATTTGTTTAGCTCTGTGAAGGTGTATTACTTTACCTATCTAAAACACCTGATTGGGTCTAACAAAGAGCTGAATGGCCAATAATAAGGCAGGAGAAAGGCTAGGCAGGGCTGACAGACAGAGAGGATAAATAGGAGGAGAGATCTGGGAAGAAGAGATGGAGGAGTGAAAGAAGGAGAAGAGGAGGAGGACCTGAGGGGCCAGCCACCCAGCTACACAGCCAGCCATGCAGTAAGAAGTAAAGGAAGGTATACGGAAATAGAGAAATATAAAAGCCGTGAGGCAAGAGGTAGATGGGATAATTTAAGAAAAGCTAGCAAGAAACAAGCCAAGAATAAGAAAGAACAAGCCTCCCTGTAATTTTGAGAGCTGGGGGGCAGGCCCCCACAGAGCAAAGAGCCAAAGAGTAAAAGTTTAAAAAAACAACCAACTACACTCCTTCTTCTTTGTTTCTTGGGGAAAAAAGATTTATTTATTTCTATTTTATGTATGTGAGTGGTTTGCCTGCATGTGTGTGTGTGTGTGTGTGTGTGTGTGTGTGTGTGTGTGTGTTTAACATAATTTCTTTATTGATTCATTGGGAATTTCACATCATGCACCCCAATTCTGCTCACCTCCCAGTCCCCCCATATCTTCCCCTCACCTCTGTAGCACCTCCCAAAAGAAAATTAAAAAAAAAAATCAAACCAAACTAAAACAAACTAGCAAACAAACAAACAAACAAAACAAACAAAAACAAAAAACCTCTTCACTGCTCGCTCCATCTTTCCTGCCTCTCCAATACCTCGTCATTCATCTTGGTGGCACTGGGAGCTTCGGTGTGTCACACAGTATACCCTTTTGTCCCATCAGCTTTACTAGCAAATGTTCATTGCAATGAGTCACTGGTCTGGTTCAAGGCCTCTGGCTTCTGGTACACAGTCATCACTGAATCCTCACTGAAACTTCTCTCAGATACCCCGCAGCTACCCCGAGTCTTGCAGATCCTGCGGGTATCATTCCACGGGACCAGTCCTTTCACAAGCTCCAGCAGGTCCTAGATGGGGTAGATGTTAGGGTGGGCCAACCCAAGGCCTTGCTGTGGACCTGGGTAGTAGCTGAGCTGGTCAGTCAGGACCACTGGAACTGCCCCCCCCACAAAGGTGAGGGGGAAGAACCAACTCCCTTACGTCTAGGCCATCGTGGTCAGTCCTCTCCCGCTGTGGTGAGGGATGGAGCCATCCCTCCAGAGTTCAGGGCCAGCTCTCTTGCTGAAGTGTCCAGCGAGGGACAGGGACATGGTAGGGCAGTGCTGGCTCAGCATGGCCCTCTGATTTCATCACGAATGGTTCCTCTGGGCCCCTGAAGTGACACAGACCACAGACATCAACACAGACCCCCAGCTGCAGCAGGACCACGGACTCAGACATGGCCCTCGGCAGTAGCTCAGGCCCGGATGACATCCTAGCTCTGTGGGGAAGCACCAGTCACTCAGATCAGAATAGCTCTGGCAGTGGTACAGTCCCTGCCCATCAACAAGGTCACCAGCTGTGGCCTAACCTCAGGCTCCATGTGACCCTTGGTGGCACCATGGGCCTCAGACTTCAACACAGACCCCAGCTGCAGTAGGACTACGGACCCAGACGTGGTCCTCAGCAGCAGCTGCATCTGGATGTCACCATTACCCCAGGTGGTGGTGCAAGCCACACAGATCGGCACAGCCCCAGTGGCAATATGGCCCTTGGACACTAACACAGCCCCAGACCTCGGGCATCCGTATGGCCTTTGATAGTAACAGGAACCTCAGACACTGGCTGTCATAGGACCACAGACCCAGACATGGCCTTCGGCTGCAGCTCTGGCCCCGAGGTCACTAAGGCACCGAGTAGTAGCGCAGGCCACTCGGATCTGTATGGCCCTGGCTACAGCATGGCCCTCGGACACCAACATGGACTCAGGTGACTAACCTAACTCCAGGCATTTACACAGTCTTCGGTGGAAACAGAAGCCTCGGACATCCACCCAGACTCTAGCCGCTATAGGGCCAGGAACCCAGACATGGCCCTCAGCAATAGCCCAGACCCGGGTGACACCATGGCCCGGGGTGGCGGCACAGGCCACTCAGATCTGTATGTCCCCAGCTGCCTGCATGTCAATTATCATGTATGTGAACTGAACATTTTCTTTAAAAAAAAAAAAAAAAAAAAAAGTATGTGTGTTTGGGTGAATGTGTATAGTATATGTGTATGGGCGTGTGAATGCATCGAGGCCATAACAGGATGTCAGGTATTGGGCTTTATCATTTTCCACCTTATTCCCTTGAGGTAGGGCCTCTCCTGAACCTGGAGCTAGGCTAGCAACCAAGTCCCAGGGATCCTCCTGTCTCTGCCCACCACAGCACTGGGGTTACAGGCACAAGTGCAGGCACAGCTGGCTAAGGTTGGAGGATTTGCATTCAGCCCTTCGTACTGACTCAGCCAAGTGCTCTTAACTCAAGCCATGTGCCCAGCCCCACCAAGGAACAGTCTCTGCAGTCGATCTCCAGACTGGGCTCCAGAGGCGTAAAGATGATATGGGATGCTCTTAGTCAAATAGGAAATAACAGGTAATGATAGCACAAGGAGATTCTTTCACTAGCTCACCACTCAACAAAATTGACCAAACTTGGTTTTTATTTGTGTGTGTGGGGGGGGGAGCATGAGTGTGCCCCATAGTGCATGTGTCAGAGGGCTTTCAAGAGTGACTTCTCTCTTTCCACCTTGGGATTCCAGGGATCAAACACTGGCCACCAGACTTATGCGACAATCATTTTTATCAGCTTGAGCCACTTCACTGGCCTTAAACTTGCTTTTTAGGTACTTAAAATTTTCAGCACCAACCTCATCAGTCTAAATTCCCAAATTTAGGTCTCTGTCTCCCGGGGAAGAGCCTTCTTATCTAACCAAGAACTGGAGGTTGTTTTTGTTTGTCTTGAGGCCGTCTTTAAATTTAGCCCAGCTGACCTCAGATTCATGAGGTCAGTGCTCAGTGTCTCCGTGCTGGGAATACAGGCGTGCACCATCACACCTGGCTTGAAAGGAGGGGCTTAAGTTAGAAGATAACGGCAGGGGGCTGGAGAGATGGCTCAGAGGTTAAGAGCACCGACTGCTCTTCCAGAGGTCCTGAGTTCAATTCCCGGCCACCACATGGTGGTTCACAACCATCTGTAATGAGATCTGGTGCCCTCTTCTAGCCTGCAGTCATACGTGCTGTATACATAATAAATAAATAAATCTTAAAAAAGAAGAAGAAGAAGAAGAAGAAGAAGAAGAAGAAGAAGAAGAAGAAGAAGAAGACGATAATGGCAGCCTCTTCGTAGAGTCAGATTTGAGTGACCTGATAGACTGTTTTTAAAAACCTTGGTGCTGCCATGGGAGTCCTCTAGATGGAGAAACAGACCTATGTGCACTAAGCTAGTATTAGACCGTATCCAAAGCAAGGAGGGTCACTTCTCTCTGGTGTGTGACTCCCAAGCGCCTCTCCTTTCCGAACCTGTGTTACGTAGCTGAGCGAAGAGGCACTAATGGCCCCATTCTGCTAAGGCAGGCCATAGAAGAAGATAGTGAACAGGCCATGTTTGAAGGTCCAAGACTAAGGCATCTGACCGTAGCCGAGCCAAAGCCAAGCCCAGACATGCTGCTGCTGTGTGCTCAGTCACATGGGGCTCCTCAGTGACGTGAGGTCAGAGAAGTATTGGGTTTCAGAGGGCCCCTTAGTGATTTTGCTTATACAGCCAAGCGTCTTGATAAGACTCAAAGAATTGGGACAACTTGTGCTATGTACTATGGGTTCATGCCACTCAATGGTTAACACTGGCCCATTGCTTCTGGCTCTGTGTGCACTGCTCTTATTGGCATTTACTCACAGTGACAACTCAAACACGAGCCTAGAAGGTCAACACTGCTTCTGCTTCCCTTCTCATCCCAGCCCTGTCTCTTGGGGCCAGGATGCTGATCCAGTACAGATGGGATTCCTTTGGCAGAAATGACCCCGAGGCTCTGAGAGTGTCCTAAGGGGGAAATTTCATTTTGCTGTTTGCAGCGCAAACAGGATGCCACATCCTTCAAGCACAACAGAATAATGAACCTCCCGGAAATGCCAAGAAGTCCTTGAGGAGCTGAAACGGCCTTGATTCCGGAGAAAGGGAAAAACTATAATAATGATATTACCCCAAAGAAACTACTTAGAGGACTCAGTTGTTTTTTATTTTTTTTGTGTTTTTTTTTTTTTTTTGCTTGTATTTTTTTTTTTAACCTGAAAAGCACTGTGAAAGAGACACAACCAAAAAGGACCTTGAAAGAGTGGATGTTGCAACATTGTATCCAGATGGCTCTTTCTAGCATAGGCTAACCTACTAGGGGAGGAAATGGGTAGGAGGTAACATTCACACCAGGCAAACAAAGGGAAATGTGCATTTAATTTTAAACAGTGTTCTTGGGCTCCCTATGGCTGGAAGCACCAGACAAGAGAAGGAAGAAAAATAACGAAATTGTTTGGTGTGTGCCGCTGTGAGAGAATTCTCTCGGCAGTCACCGCAGACAGTTCCCGTGGGTTTACCTGAGGTTAGTAGATTCCAAAGCGGGTCCAAGCCAGCACGGACTCTCAGAGCAGTCATCGGTATGACAGATGCAGGGCAGAGATGTCATTTGATCAAACGATTACAGAAATACCTGGCTTAGCATAATTTTCAATACTGGTATACTGCAGGGTATCTAGGTACACTGTAACATTCCAAAAAGGGGGCAGTATGGGGTAGCTCCCAAATTTAGATGAAAAGGTATTTTTCATAGAATGCTCCATGGGCCTAGCATTCTAGCCGCGCTGTCTGGGAGCTTTCTTTTAACTCCGTGTCTAATTTATCATCTAGTCAGGCAATCTTACTTGAGTTGATGTTCCCCCATTCAGCTGACCTGCACTAGTCTCAGCCTCAAACATTTCAACCATATTCCTTATACTACTCAGTTAACTTTTCCAAGTTTATCTTTTCTCCTGACTCTAAGATACCACAACACCTGGGCCAATCTTCCTCCACTCTTTCTTGGAATAAAGACAAGTAGTTGTGGAGTGCCAGCCAAAGGCAAGACTGTCCTGAGCACTTACTCAGGAGTCCCTCAGGATCCATGGAGAATTGGTTCCAGAGCCCTAGGGGCACCAAAATCCCCAGATGTTTAAGTCCTGTGCATAATGTGCCTTAGGATTTGCATATAACCCACAAATAACCTCCTGTGTAGTTTAAATTCTCTCTAGATTATATATAATGTGGTTGCTATAAATCAAGTTGTTTTATGGTACTATTTAGGGAATAATGACAAGGAAAAACAGTACAGATGCAGTATTTTATTTACTTATTCAATTATTCATTCATTTATTTAAGACAGAATCTATAACCCGGAAGAGCCTTGAACTCTCTATGTAGCCAAGGATGACATTGAACTTCAGATCCTCCTGCCTCTCTGCCTGTCAGCTGCTAAGATGATAGTCGTGTTCTACCACAACTGCTCTATGTGACAACACACGGGATTAAATCAGGGCCTCATACATGTTCAGCAAACATTCTACCAGCTCAGCTACATATAGCCCAGGCTGGCCTACATTTGTAGTGCAGCTGGGATAACCTTAAACTCCTGATCCTTCTGTTTCCTTTATCCAAGTTCTCAGACAAGCAGAGTATGTCACCAGAACTAAAAAAAAAAAAAAAAAAAAAAAAAAAAAAAAAAAAAAAAAAAAAAAAAAATATTTTAACCACGGTTGCTTGAATCTATGGCTGTGGAAGCTGTGGATTTGAAGGGCCAGTTTATTTGCTCATTCAACTTCCCCCCAAACCTCACCAAATAGATGCATTCTTTTAATTTTTTAAAATGTATATGGATACTTTTCCCCCATGTATGTGTGTGCACCACCTGTATATCTGCTGCCCATGGAGGCTAAAAGAGGGTATGTTAGATCCCCCAGAACAGACTCTTGTGAGCTGCAATGTGGGTTCTGAGAATCGAACCCATGTCCTCCGGAAGAGCAGCCAGTGCACTTAACCACTGAGCCGTCTGTCCAGACTCTCTTTTAAGAGTTTACAAATAGAAAAACAGACAGGGTTTGGTGACTTGCCCAAGGACCCATGGCTTATTAGCAGCAGCATCACAGAATGGACACAGACATTGAGCTATGGAGCTGTAACCCGCTCCAGACACTACAGACTGGCCCATGAGTTCCCCATTTTTGTTTCCACTCCCCAGGCTTTGCTCATGACACATCTGCAACCTCCTCTCAGGCATCTCCATTCTTCTGAAAGTAGGCAGTGAGCCTTGATCCAAGGAGAACCTCAGTGAGTCCCGATAGAGAGCTTGGTCCTGAAGGCAGAGGGAGCCACGGGTGCAGTTAGGAAGATGTGTGACAGGTGTGTGCTGTGCAGTTGAAATCTCTCGCCTAGAAAGAATACAGAACAGGTTGGTCAAAGTCTGACAGTCAAGAGCAGGGGATAGTTATGAAGACTAAGAATTCATTTAATTCCTACAAAAGCCCAGAAGGTTGGTGTACTGCTGTCTCCACTCCCGTCCTACCAATGAAAAAACTAAGGCTCTGACCCAAAGTTACCCAGCTAGAAAGTAGGTCAGGCCAGGTTTGGGGTTGAAATGTGTTTATTGTTGAAATGATGCCATATTATTTCCAAAGTTCTCGTGAGTGTTTTTATACTCTTTGTAAACTTTCTTGAGAAGTAGTCCATACCTGTTTTCAACAGAAAGGAGACAGGCTGGATGTTGTGAACCATGAGAAGGATGCTGCCCTTCTCACACACCTTTGAACCCTTCTGGTGAGTCCTCATGGGGTCTTGAACTTGGGCAGAAATAAAGAGATGCTGGCAGCAAGTCAGCTTGAGAACGACTCAGGCTGGAGGCTCCTCAGGCTGGTGCGGAATGAGATGTGAGAGGCAAAGGGGAAAGAGGAGCAGGAGTAAATCCTAGGGTTCAGTCTGGAAACTGGGGTATCTCCCCCAGCTTCCGCTGCCTCCCATGACCTCTTCTCTGGGTTGATGGCTCCCAGTTCTGCAGCTTAATCTCTAGGTCCTAAAGTGTCCTCAGAGACACCATCCCTTGGGCTGGTAATCTACTTGGGAAACAGTCTTCAGGCCTCTTTTAACCGCCCCTCCCTGCCCTGCTGGGAATGGAACCTAGGACTTCCAGCACGCTAGGCAAACTCTCTACACTGAACAATATCCCTGGCACCATTAAACAAAACAAAACAAAACAAAAAAACCCTTATAGGTCTTATACACACACTCAGGGCTCTGCGTTGCCTTTGCCAGAACAGATGGGTTCCAAGTCACTGTATCGAACATCTTTAGCCATATCAAATCCCACTTATATGATCCCTCACTTCGTGGATAAAGGCCTGAGTCTCAGAGTGAATGACCATCCTGCCCCAAAGTCATACAGAGAATAATTAGAACGGTCATTCAAGGTTATTACTTAGTGGAATCCTGGTGGTTTAGAGCATCAGCAATCATAAATACAGTGACATTCTCATAATCCA
Source organism: Peromyscus leucopus (assembly GCF_004664715.2). Classification (NCBI taxonomy): domain Eukaryota; kingdom Metazoa; phylum Chordata; class Mammalia; order Rodentia; family Cricetidae; genus Peromyscus; species Peromyscus leucopus. Next base: position 40,599,567 of record NC_051069.1, on the reverse strand, counting down.
AAACTAGGGCATTTAGTCTGACAACCCCTAGTGCATTCCCAGAGACAGAGAGAGGGTGATCTGAATTGGTACTGCCCCAGAAAAAAAGGACTTGTGGTCCTGATGGCAAGAAATCAGCAGTCCAATCTGCTCGTTCATAGTTGAGGCCTCTGAAGCCAGGAGAGACTCAGGGACTTGACAGAGGAGGAGGTGGTGGGCAGAAATGTTTTCTGTTTTCTCAAGTCTCAAGGTTGAGTCAACAGGCGTGGGTGGGCAGAGGACAAAAAGGGACCATTGTTCCCAGAGCACTCTCTCGGATGGACTGGGCTGACCCACAGTGCCTGCTGTAATCCAGAATGGGTGCGGCTCTCCCCTACACACCAGCGAGCACATTGGAAGCCCAATGAAGCTGAGGGTCTCAGTTCTTACAGATCCCGGCAGAGGCAGTTAGGCAAAGAAGGCCTTTGGACAACCACATGGAGTTTGGGGGTTTTTTGTTTTTGTTTTGGTTTGGTTTTTCAGAGCGTCTTATCCATGCGAAGTAGCTGATATTTCCTAAGGTTTCCTTCTTTTCCCTCCAGAAACAGGATATTAAACTGACAAGATGCAAAGCTAATAACCTCTCTGGCATATCAAATCCTGGTGTAAGTCGGGGCAAGCAGTCAAACTGACAGGAATTTAACAAAGATCTACATAAGCCCTGCGACGAGGTATGCAGCATAAATATTTATTAGTGAATCCTCAATTTGCTTCTAACCCCTACTGCATGTACCGTTTGACCTCATTCTATATTTAGTAAGAAAAGACACTAGGAAGAGTCAGCTCAAGGGCTCCTGGTAGGTGGGGTCCACTCTCAGCTAGCTGCCTTTGCCTGGAGACGATTAATCTCTAAACCAACACTATTCCACATTAAAAAGTGCATCTCATAGCATCCTTTTAACAGGGCTGCTATCTGAATTGGGGCTCTGGGTAGCAGATGGAATCCTTCCAATGGTCAGCCTAACCTCTCCTCTATGCAAATGCGCAACCTAGATGCTGATAGAGAAATTGCTTCCTGGGAAACCAATTTCCTCCCTATTGTCCTATGTGCTGCTAGGCGACATGGCTGTGTGGGGTGGGCTCCTGGCTTGCCTGCTTCACTAAGGGACGGATGTTGCTGAGCCCGAGGTTGGGAAGATAGGTCTGAATGGGAGTTGTGTTCCACTTCCCTGGTTTAGACATTTTTTCCCCCTGCTGCTTATTTTCCATTTGTGGAGCTGTTATGCAGCCTGCAAGGGCCTGGAGCTAGTGTTCTCAAAGCCTTGCACTGCCCACATTACACCCACTATTAACCAGGGCTCAACAATTATTTCATTCATTACTTCGTTCATTCATTTCCTTTAAGTTTGTTTCCAAAGCAGCGTAACACGCCAGTCGAGCTCATTCTCTATTCCACTGGCGGAGAGTCTGGGTAGAAGGTGAATGGCCCGACTGCAATGTGCTCCCAACACACTGTTCAAGTGAGAGCACTTTTCTCTGTTCACTGTCTGCCTCAACCTTCAATCCAGCCTTGAAGGAGAGCGACTGACAGTGAACTCGAGAAGAGCTAATAAAAACCTGATCTCCCTGATAGCATCTTCTTTAATTATTTAGAGAGAGGGACAGGCTGTTTAAAAACACTTCCTGTTCTAGTTCTTGGGTTAAAACTCTCAGAGCCAGTGACGGGCCGTAGAGCAGGGAGTAGCAAGGGGTTGGACATTGTGGAGAGGGTGCAACCGAAAAGATGCTTTAGAGCTGTGGTTCTCAATCTTCCTCATGCGGCGACCCTTTAATACAATAATTCCTCGTGTTGTGGTGACCCCCCCCCAAGCACGAAATGATTTCTTTGCTACTTCGTAACTGCAATTTTGCTACTGTTATTAAGAGTAACATAAATAATATCTGTGTTTTCTAACTGGTCTTAGGTGACCCCTGTGAAAGGGTCTTTCAATCCCAGAGGTGAGAACCCCTGCTTTAGACGCAGAAAGGAAGGTGGGGCTGAAGATCTATCATTTGGAAAAATGCTATACTTACATTCTTTCGGCCACCAAAAACATTAGCAAATATTCTACATGCTACAGAGCAGAAAAGAGAGGACTGAGGAACAGTCATGTCTAACTCCTGTGGGACGTGGTGGGGACTGGGAATACAGAGAGAGTGTGAGAGTGTGTTGGGTCAAAGTGCTGTCACTAGTTGTGTGACCTAAGACATGTCTTCAATTTATCCAATCCTGGGCATCTTCATCCACATAATACAATATCAACTACCTGATAGAGGCGATTTGAAGATGAAATGGGGGAATACAGGGAAGTCTGAAAGAGCTTGCCAAAGTCTTGATCCATGGTGAAACATACCAGGAGAGAATAAGACCACTGCCATAATTTTGAACCAAATTTGAAGCAAGCTTTAATTAAAATCTGGTCAAGATGATGGGACTCTGACCAGGCCCATTCCCAGAAAAAGGCCCCAAGTTACATTTTACAAAGGCTTAAAAAGGCAACCTATAAGGCCACTGTATCAGGGGCAAACTTATATCCTGACAAATTTCCTTCCTATATACCTCCCCCCTACATGTGATCAAGCACGTCCAGCACAGATGGGCAAACAAATTTGTTTAGGGGAGTGAGAACACAAACAACAGGCTCCAGCATTTCGGGAAATATCTGTCCGTGGGCGAGGGGCTTATAGGTTAGAGGCATTTTGTTTCATGGCTCTCTTAGGCACAGTCATTAAAACATAAAACAAACTTTGGCGTGGTTGGTTTTGTTTTGGCTCTTTTTTTTTTTTAACTCTTTGTGGACCTGTCACCCAGCTCCCAAATAAATACATGGAGACTTATTCTTACTTATGAATGCCCGGCCTTAGCTTGGCTTGTTTCTAGTCAGCTTTTCTTAAATTAAATTAACCAGTTTCTCTTCTTCTATGTTTGCCTCTGGGCTTTTACCTTTCTCTGTTCTGTACACCTTTCTTTCCTTTTTACTCTGTGGCTGCTTGTATGGCTGCATGTGTGGCTGCGTGGCTGGCCCCTGATGTCTTCCTCTCCTCTTTTTTTTCACTCCTCCCCTTCTCTCGTCTCTTATTTAGTCTCTCTGCCTGCCAGCCCCACCTATTCTCTCTTCTGCCTAGCTATTATTGACTCTTCAACTCATTATTAGACTAATCAAGTATTTTAAACAGGCAAAGTAACACAACTTTACAGAGTTAAACAAATGCAACACATCTTTGCATCATTAAACAAATATTCCACAGCATAAACAAATGTGACACATCTTCAACTAATATTCCCCAACACTTAGGCTCCCACAATGTGTGTGTGTGTGTGTGTGTGTGTGTGTGTGTGTATAAACTTACAAATGAATAGTGCAATCAATTAACAGAAGAAAGGCAACCAAACACCTGACATTGTTTCTGGTAGATTTCTTGCTGTTTTAGGCTTTATACCCCAGAATATACTCTTGCATCCCTCATAAAAGTTTAATAACCATGTACTTAATTAAGATTAGACACAACATTCAGGGAAATTCCAGGCATTTTAATGAAAAGTCACAGAAAGAAACCCCGGAAGTAGGGCAGCAGGTAGGAAACATGGAAGGTACAAGCTTCACTATGGTGTCTGCTCACAGGTTTACCTGGTCCGTGTGGGACTGGCCAATCAGCTCCTTTCCTGGAAGAGAAAACACTCAGCAGAGAGAAGAGCAGGCTGATGGAGATGAGCCTGCCTCAGTTTGCCGATGATGCTAACAAACTATCAACAGCTGGGCGGTTTATGGACAGCAGAAATACATTCTCTCAGGTGGAGGCTGGGAACTTTGCGATGATGAATGAGCCAGCAGGGTCAGGTGTTCGGTTAGGGGAAGTGCCTGCTTTTAAGATGGAGCCGTGTTTCTCCACCCTCCAGAGGGGACAAAAGCTGCCTTCCTATGACAAGAGGGATGGAAGGACACAAGGAGCTTAAGTTAGTTCCCTCTAGCCCTTTCATTAAGTATTAATCCTGTCTAGAAGGTCACAGCACCTGCGATCTAATTACCTCAAAAGGGCCCCACCTCTTAATACTGCTCCATTGGGGAACAAGTTTCAACATGACTTTGGGAAGGGACACAGGCACTGAAACTATAGCAAAGTACAACCTGCCACATTAACAAGGGAGGGAAACAATAGAAACAATAGCCATCTTGGGAGAAACCACCCTTAACTCTTTCATAGTCCTGGTGAATGAATTAAAACTTACTTCGACAACTGAATGAAAAAAAGAAATAAAAAGGAAAGGAAAGGACATGACTGTTCCTAGGTATGGTGGAGGGGAAATTTATTACAGATAAAAGGGAGAGTGTAGGCAGGGGCAGGGACGTCTGGGAGAATTCAGAGCAGACATGACCAGACTGAGCTGGGCCATCTGGGGAGAAGGGAAGAGGGAGAGAGAGGGGAGAGAGGGAAACCAGGAGCTACAGCCAAGAGACTAAAAGTATAAAAGGGGCGGTTAGCCAAAATGTCTGGATTATATAGGGAAGAGCCTGTGGGGGAAGGGCAGCCCAGCCCCTGGGCTGGAGAGTTCAGGGTAGAAGGCAGGTATGCCAGCCATACCCTGTAACAGGAAGGGACTGAGGAATGTTGGGAGAACCTAGAGGCCAAGTCCTCTTTGATGTGTTAAATAGGCACCTCAGCTGTTTGTCCCGGGTTTGAAACTTAACAACAATATTTATGAAGAACCTACCTGGGCAAAGCCCTGGAAAATAGTGGGATGAATACTTTTACTTAATATTCATACAGAGTTTACTGTGTTCTAGGCACCTTCCTAAGGCCCTTATAAATAGTAACTTGGTTAGACTTCAGAACAACTCAAGGAAATGAATATTTTATTAGCCCCATTTTTTTTTTTAACCAGGAGGAAACTGAGGCATGATGGTAAGAACCACACTTTATGAAGAGTCTATGATGTGGGCAGGGTTTGGGTAGTTCTTAATGTAGTCCTTAGTACCCTGTAAAATAAGATTCTTGTGATTATTATTTGTACTTTATAGAGAAAGAAGCTGAGTCCAGAGAACCCAGAGAACTCAAGTAGCCTACTTCCAGTTACATAGGCACTACATGACTGAATTCCACTACACCAAACCATCTCTAGGGTTTCCAGGGCCTTCCCTCAGGGAGTTTTGATGAACATGTGATAATTTAACTGGTCCATCAGGAATGGATACATTCTAAAGAGATACTCAGTGTGCCCCTCTTGAAATATCAGTCTGTTGCATTATAATTTCCCCAGTAATCTAACCTGGAGGCATCAAGACATGGAACTTATCTCAAGGAAAAAGATGTATACTTTTCTAGATGGCCTTGCAGGACAGGTCAAGCTGAGCTGAGACAATGGTGGGCAGGGACATCTTGCCCCACTGTGTAGTTATACCTGTCTCGCTTTCTAGTTAAACACTACCTGTGCCCTTGAAGGCAAACTTGTAGGAGTTGCTGGGTCTCATTGTCCCACTTCCCCATATGGCCATATTGAATAAATCTCTTTTTTTCTGCCTTTCACTATTAGTTTAACTCCTTTGATTGGCTTAGTGAGGAGGACTGATACCTGGCTTCTTGGAAGGATAGGCTGTGACCCAGAAGTTCAAGGATTTTCTCCATCCTGTTCCTCCCGTTTCCCTGCTCTGTCACCTTATAAGATTAAGTGCCCATCTTGGTAGGGTTGGAGTAGAAAACAAAACAAAACAAACTCCTGGTCAAGAGAATAGACTTTCTGGCCTGTTGGAAACCTAACATTCCAACTGGGCTGGTTCATCTCTTTGGCTAAGATACCACCCCTAGGAGAGTGGGCTCACCTTAAGTCATGCTAAAGAGATAGAAATAGTTATTTCAAAACAAAACAAAAAATGCATTTTATTTATCAGATTTATTCATTTTTACTTTTTGTGTGAGTGTTTAGCCTGCATGCTGGTGCATGCAATGCATGTTTGAATGTGCACCATATATATGCTTGGTGACCATAGAGGTCAGAAGAGGGCATTGGATCTCCAGAACTAGAGTTATGGATGGTTGGGAACCACCATGCGGGTGCTAGGAACTGAGCCCAGGTCCTCTATAAAAGCAACCAGTGTTCTGAACCTCTAAGCCATCTCTCCAGCCTCAGAATAATTAGTTCTTTAATGAGATAGCATGCTTTTCCTTCCCAGCATCCCCACCCTTGTACAACAGCTTATGGGCAACAGCCATGGAAGGGTCGTAAATCTTCTGCATGCCCTTTCTTTTCCTTCCCTCTCTTTTCTAAGCACGCTTTCCCAGATACTTATGTGCCCCCCACCCAACATTCATGTGTGTGACCTCCATGCCAACTTCAATGGTCTGACCTTCCCTCCCTCCCCTCCTCCAGGAAGTGATGAAGTTCACATGTTGCCTGCCTTGGTTTTTGTTTGCTTGGTTTGGTTTTTCGAGACAGGATTTCTCTATATAGCTCTGGCTGTCCTGGAACTCACTCTGTAGACGAGACTGGCCTAGAACTCATAGAGATCTGTCTGCCTCTGGGTGCTGACATTAAAGGTATGCACCACCATGCCTGACTAAAACTGTTTCATTTTTAATTATGTGCCTGTGTGTGGATCTGTGCGTGTGAATGGAGGTGTCAGTGGAGAACAGTGGTGTCAGACCCCCTGGAGTCTGGTTGTGAGCCCCCTAACTCAGGTCACCTGAAAGAATGCTCTTAACCACTGAGCCATCTCTTCAGTCCCTTCTTTTAAACTCTTAATAAAATTGTCCTTGAACTTCTGTTTGAGTCTATTCTTAAGTTATTTTATTTATTTATTTTTTAAATTTTTTATTAACATTTATATTACAAACTAACCACAGTTTCCCTTCCCTCCTCTCCTCCCATTTCCCCCCACACTCCCATCTACCACCTTTCCCATCCACCCACTCCTCCTCAGTCTCCATTTAGAAAGGGGCAGGCCTCCCATGGGCTTGAACATAGCATGGCACATCAAGTTGAGTTTGGACTGAGCCCCTCCCCCTGTATTAAGGCTGGTAATCCAACATGAGGCACAGGTCCCAGCATGAGGCAAGGTAATCCAGTATGAGGAACAGGTTCCCAAAAGCCAGCTAAGTGCCAGGGACAGGTCCTGATCTCACTGCTAAAAGCCTTATGAACAGACCAAGTTGCACAACTGTCACACACATGCAGAAGGCCTAGGCAGGTCTCATGCAGGCTCCCTGACTGTTGGTCCAGACTCCATGTGCTCCCACGAGCTCTGGTCAGCTGTCTGTGGGTTTCTCCATCATGACCTTGAGCCCTCCTAGCTCATACAATCCTCCTCCCTTTCTTCACGAGGACTCCCAGAGCTCAGCCCAGTGCTTGGCTGTGGATCTCTGCATGTGCTTCCATCAGTTACTGGATGAAGGCTCTCTGATGACAATTAGGGTAGTCACCAATCTGATTACAGGAGATGGCCAGTTCAGGCATCCTCTCCACTGTTGCTAGGGGTCATAGCTGGGGTCTTTCTTGTGGATTCCTGGGAGTTTCCCTCGCACCAGGTTTCTCCCTAACCCCCAAATGAGCCCCCCCCATCAAGATATCTCTTTCATTACTCTCCCTCTCCATCCTGCCCCCACCCACTCAACTGGATCCCTCAAGTTCCCTTCCCCCATCTTCTTCATCCCATCCCCAGTTTACCCTAGAGATCTCTTCTATTTCCCCTTCCCAGGGAAATCCATGCAAGTCATTTTATTAACGAGGCTAAGAACCCCAAAGGGGGATGTCAATTTCCCCTGTATCAGTTAAGAGTGCAACAGAAGAATCAGATTTATAGGGAAACTGCAGCCACTCTTGCTCCCTGCCTCAGCAAGGCTGTGGACCCTAGAGGTTTAAGGATAGATATTTCATTCCACTCTTCTAAACTCTGCTCCCATCCCTACTCCCTAGCCCACCGCCTACCATATCTAGTCTGCCCTATTGGATGAAAAGTTTAAATGCCCCTATAGTGAGTAACTCCGCCGCCGCCGATGACGTAATAAGTCAGATCATGCCGAATTAGTAAGCCCAGGTTTAATCTGAGAAGAGCATTCCTGGGTGGTCCCAGGGTTAGAGGAGAAGCCATAAGGGGAAACCACCCAAGGGGAAGTCTTGGACCAGACCTTAAATACCCTCTGGGGGTGGAGCTGCGGTGTGGCAGGCTTTCTCAGGGGCAGAGTTTGGAGAGGGCAGCTCCAGGAGATATCCCCAACACTGTTTATCTCTCCCAGTCTCTGGGAGAGGATGAAGGCATCTCAGTGGGCCAAGAGAGATAAGAAGGAGGTGGCCTGCAGAGTGGGGAGCCAGAGGACCCCAAGAAGATGCCTAGAGGTCATTCCCTGGGAAGAATTACCAAGAAAGAGAAAAACCAGGGCTTGCACAAAAGCCTGACTATCAGTGGGGATTTTAGAGTTTGAGTCAGGGAAATCTCCAAAGTTCTGAGACAGAAGAAATGGACTTAAAGAAGACCTTTAGTGGCTACTTCTGCCTCCCCCACCCCCTTCCACCTCTGTGCTGGTAACCAGAAGTCCTGGGTTTGGGACTTTGGAGTCTTTGAAGTCATCTTGCTCTTTGTCCTCTATTTCCTGAATGGTTCAGCCTTCCTAGGGCAGGACCTGCATTCCTCACACCACCCTTTCAAAAGGGAACAGATAAACCTGGTCTAGCCAGTTGGTGCTGGCAAGGAACCCGCCGGCCAGCACTGACACAGGGTGTTAGTTAGCTGTAAAAGCTAGGAGCCAATGGGAGACCGCCTACAGATCACATCAGACCTGTTTGCTTCCTTGCGTTGGGCACGGAGCTGAGGAGCACCCCTCTCAGCCAGTGTGTGGTAAGGATTAACTCAGTCACTGGGAGAACAGACAGCATGGAGAGGCAGGTGCATAGGAAGCAGGGAGTAACCAGTCTGGGACAATTGCCTGGAATAAATACAATTGTCTGTCACAGGCTTTTCTGTGCCAGCCAAGCCTGCTGAGCTGACCGTGTTTAAAGGGCCAATTGTGGACTTAGAGGCAAGCTGATATCATTACTGCAGTAACTGATCACAGCAAGGAACCTAAGGCTCCTCATGAACTACAAAGACAGAAGGCCGGAGGAGGTGGGACAAGAAAGACCCGGCTTGCAGACTGGACTGAAACCAATGCTAGGTGATGGTTTGTTGCTATCAGTGACTAACTGCCCAACGACCAGTGTCATCTGCAGTGGTTCATTTTAAAAACAAACCGACAAAACTGACCAGAGACATTACAGCATCTTCCCAGATATCTGGGGCCAAGCACGACGTGCACCTGCTGCCTTTTCCACTCATCTGTGATACTTGTGACCTGAAGGGAGCAGACACCTCTGCCTGGCTTGTCCCTCTGACCCCACCAATGTTTACCATCTCTCAAAGGCTGGCTTTCTGTATCACAGGAAACTCACATCCGCCTATTATCTTCACTACTCTGAAATCCAAACTATGAAGACAGAAAGATTTAGTTGTATCAGCTGCCACATCACCCTCATTTCACCCAGTGACGTAATCTTCCTCCTCGTTCTTGGGGGACGATTTACAGTCTCTTTCTCTCCTCTCCTTTTAGATACTGTTAGGAAACTCTCATTGATTTAGAGGTCCATGGAAGAGGGTACTAGTATGCTGCCCTAGAGAGAGCCCATCCAGAGCAGAACAGGACAAACAGATGAGTCTCCTAGGAAACTCCCCCTACCTTACTTGTGTGAGACTTTTGTTTGCTTGAGACAGATCTTATAAATCCCAGGCAGCCTTGAGCTTTCTCTCTATGTAGCCAAGGGTGACTTCCAACCTCTGGCCCTTCAGCCTCTACTCCACAAGTGCAGTGATTGCAAAAATATACGAAGTTATGGCAGTACTGGGGACTGAACCTCTGTCTCCTGCGTATCAGGGAAATACTCTACCAGCTGTGCTACATCTAAATCCTCCCTCCTTCTCTAACAGTTCCTCGGGGCCAATCAAGGCGATCTTCCCCCACACCTTGGTGCTGGAGGTCACACCCAGGAAACTTGGTAGGTAGGAGTTCTATCGGATGATCTGTGCCCCTGGGTAAGGATCAATTTTTACTTCTTACAAACAAGAAGGGAAGTGTTAGATCTGAAACAATGGAGGTGATTCGGAAATAAAAGAAAGCAGACAGACATCCCCAGAAGCAGAAAGGCTACATTCTCTCTGAGGAAGTAAAACTGCCTGTACATAATGGGGGGAGGGGGTCTTAGAGTTTTGTAGGAGGGAAAGAAGGGGAAACTTTGGGGATTGGCAGGTCAGTTCTCCTGCAGTCTCTGAGGTTAGATACCAGAGGGTTTGGTACGTGGAGCTGCCAATAAGAAGCCTCCACACTGTCACCAGACAAGTCAATTTCCTTGTCCAGAGTTTCTCAGTCCACTTGTAAGTCATTAACCCTTCCGAAGGGGGGGAGGCAGAAAGGGAGGTGGAGATGGAAGGAGAAATGGAAGGAAAGGGGACATAAGTCTTGGCTTCAACCTCCACCAAAGCCCCTGCCTCTTGTGGGTCAGCCTTGTCGATACCAGCTGAGTTGCTACTTCATATTTCTGCGGCTCGCAGCAAGGATTGGCAAGTCATTCATTGGTTGCGCCACCTCACTACCCTGTGAATGGGAAAAAAAGGAATAAAAAGGAAAGGAAAGGACATGACTGCTCCTAGGTATGGTGGAGGAGAAAGTTTATTACAGATAAAAGGGAGAGCATAGGCAGAGGCAGGGACATCTCAAGAGTCCAGAGTGGACATGACCAGACTGAGCTGAGCCATGTGGGGAGAGGGGTAGGGGGAGGGGGAGAGGAGAGAGAGAGGAAGAGGGACCAGGTTCAATGGACCAGAGACCACAAGTACAAAAGGGGCAGGTAACCAAAATGTCTGGATTATGTAGGGAAGAGCCTGTGAGGTAAGGGCAGCCCAGCCCCTGGGCTGGAGAGTTCAGGGTAGAGGTTGGGGTAGCTGCCAGCCATACCCTGAAACAGGGAGGGACTGAAGGATGCTGGGAGAACCTGGAGGCCAGGTCCACTTTGATATATTAAATAGGCACCTCTTGGGTTTGAAAGTTAACAGCCTGCTAATTTTAGCCTTTCTTCCTTTTGTTTTTCTTTTTGGGGACAATGCCTGACCTGTCTCAGGCTGGCCTTGAACTCTCTATGTAGCCCACCTTGAGCTTCAGCTCTTCCTGCCGCCACCTGCTGAGTTTACAGGTAAACACCACACCTTACAAATAAGAATGGATTTTTTTTTCTTTCTGCTTTTAGATTTTGTTTTACTTTTTTAAAAAATGTGTCTGTGCGTGGTGCCCAAGGAGGTCAGAAGAGGGCATGAGATGTCCTGAAGCTGGAATTACAGGCCATGGTGAACTGCCCAGCATGGCTGCAGGAAACTGAACTCTGGGGAGCCTCTGGAAGACCAGCAGCCCTTCTTGGCTGCTGAGCCCTCTCTCCAGGCCCGGACTTTTCTTTTTTAAACTGAGAATTGAACCTAGGCTGTGCAAGTACTATAACCCTGCCTCTGGCTGTATCTCTCAAGGAAGCCTAGTTACATATTAGCCAGAAACAGGAGGTAAGCAAGCCAAAGAAAAGAAAGGGGAGGATCCTGCTGCCGCCCCAGTAGAGACAGACTCCTTTTGGCTTGTGTATCTATGGGAAGCGTGTAGAACTGGCCATGTTCTCTGTACACAGTGTCCGCAGCACTGAGTCAAGACAACCTCTTTCTGATTTCTTTGTGCACAGGGTCCACCTGCCCGGCTTAACACACAAGAAATTAATAAACATCTCAAACTTGAAGGCTTCCTAATACTCCCTGGGTTCCTGTAATTCGGTTTTACCCTTCTCTGCTGTGACATTCCTTGGCTGTGCTTCAAAGTCAGGTTCACTCTGTCTAACCTGAAAGCCGGTGGCACCAGGAGGAAGTAAGCATCTTCATTTTCTTGTTTTCCTGCTTTACCAAATCAGGCACTGCCAGACCATATGCGCTGAGATGCTCCAGAAAAGCGGACTCTGACCTTTTGAGGGATTCTGACAGAAACAGCCTCCAGGGGAAGGTACATGCTCGTTATTATTGTGGTGAGCGTATTGGGGAAAAAAAAAGCCAAAACCAAATACGATGTCTGATACCTAAAAAGGTTCTTGGAAAAATGTGGGCTGCCAGCAGAATACTCAGCCAACCAGAGTTTTTCTGATGACATCATACTCCACAAACGGGTTTTATTGGTAGGAAAGCCCTTAGGTATTGTGGAGTTTCCACTGTAGCACAAGGAAAATTGTCTGTGGCTTCGTTTAAGGTTCTACTCTACTGAGTTCTATTGTGCCAGTATTTCCAACCAAGCTGAGCTGTTTGGGGGCACTTGTTAAAAGCTGACGAATTATGGAACTTTCTTTTCTCCGGCTCTCCAAAGCGGCCGATTCCAAGTCTACAGTTTTGTTGTCCTGGAGCTGAGCGTTTCTTGCGCAGAGGCCCTAGGACCCTTGCATCAGTTCACCACAGAGGTAGGAAGTGAGGCCACCGCGGGTCAGGCAGTAGAAAGGAATCTTTGGTGGGGAAGGAAGCGAAGCCGGCTGCACGCCTGCCTTTCCATCCGATGAATTCAGTTTGCAGGCACGTTCTAAGTCCGCTATGCCCTGAGATGCTGCGCTAAAAATAGCTCTGAGCTTACTTCCCTCCTTTCCAGTCTGTAGTCCCCCAGACAGAGGCCCTGCTGTCTGCCAGTCTGAGCTGGAATTAGCACACGGTGTCAGGGCTCTGCTGCATCCCTGCTGGTGGAGGCTGAAGCCTTTGCCGATCGATCGGCTGTCTCCACTCCTGTGCCCTTTGGTTACCTGTGTCCAGGAGGCCGACCACACCCATCCTTAACTACCGATGTAAAGGATGTCATGGGCTGATTCACTCTCTCAGTGTTATTTCAGACAGCAGGCTGTTCCTGCCCCCAGCACCTCTCCACAGCGCAGCTTTTCCTTCTCTGGAATCCGCCCCACCCTCCCGTGGATCCCGGAAACCTCAGCTCCAAAACTCTCATCCCTACAGTCAATTCCGTTCTCTCAGCGGCTATCTTTGCCACCCTCTACCCAGCTACGGACTCTCTCAAGCTGTGTTCATGATTCTTGGACAGGTTTACGTATTTCCGAGTTTCTGAATGTATGTGTTCCCCGCCCCCTCATCTAGACATACTAGAAATATCACTCCTTGAACCTGAAGTCAACCACCCTGGGAATCAAAGTGGGTTAATATATTTATGGTGTAGAAATTTTGTGGGATTAGTCACAGAAAGGAATTTGGGAAGGATTGGTTAAACCTAAATCCTAGAGTGTAAATGTTTAAATGTTTTATATATACACGTATATAAGTATATACAGTCTCCTGCCCCCATTTTTCTTAGTACCTAATTCCTAGGAAGATGGGAACATATACTGTTTTCTGATTAGAAGTCTGCAGGTGAGGTAGGTTTGTTTGTTTTTCAGACAAGCTCTCCTGGTGTTGCCCAGACTGGCCCTAAATCCCAGGCTCAGGTAATACTCCTAGTTTAATCTCCAGAGTAGCTGAGACTACCAAATGTACCTGACTCCAAATAGGCAGTTTGGGCATAAATTACAGTGTGTCTTAGGGTTACTATTGCTGTGATGAAACACCATGACCAAAGCAACTTGGGGAGGAAAGGGTTTATTTGGCTTACACTTCCCTATCACTGTCCACCATCGAAGGAAATCAGGACCGGAATTCCAGTACGGCAGGAACTTGGAGGCAGGAGCTGATGCAGAGAGGCCACGGAGGGATGCTGCTTACTGGCTTGTTTATGTCTTCCTCAATCTGCTTTCTTATTGAACCCAGGACCACCAGCCCAGGGGTGGCACCACCCTCCCCCATCAATCACTAATTAAGAAAATGCCCTACAGCAGGATCCTAAGGAAGCATTTTCTTAGTTGAGGTTCCCTCCTTTCAGATAACTTTAGCTTGTGGCAAGTTGACATAAAACCAACCGAGACACAGTGTAATAAGACAAAACCATTTAACTATCCAGTACTGGTTTCCTAAGGGCCTCAGAGCAGGAAGGGAGCTGGAGTGTGAACTATTCTCAATGGCACACTCGGGTTCGAGGCACAAGAATTTTCAAGGGACATACTGAGATGCTCTCACTTGCTACAACAAAGGGCCTTTCTTGACTTACTTCAGGGCCTGGTCTTCCTTTCAGGGGACATTGCCCCACTTCCTTCCAATAGAGGTGTTAACAATTAATGTACATCATAAGGAGGGAACTAATAAGAACACAAGGGCTCAGCTTGACTTGTTTTTCTGAAAACAGCCTTCCAAAGGTAGGAGGTCCCAAAAAGCTTTAGATGGAGGAACAGAAAAGAATGGGAGGACTGTGGTGTAAATTCAGTGGTAAAGCATGTGGTTAGCATGCACAAGACCCAACACTACAAATTAGTGGAAGAAAAAAGAGAGCAGAGGGAGGGAGGGAGGAGAGAGAGAGAGAGGGAGGGAGGAGAGAGAGAGGAGGGAGGGGGGAGGGAGGGAGGGAGGGAGGGAGGGAGGAAGGAGGAAGGAAGGAAGGAAGAAGGAAGGAAGGAAGAAGGAAGGAAGGAAGGAAGGAGAGCAAAGGGGTAGGCAAGACCTGCCTCAGGGCCCCATCCCTTCGGGCCCTTGCTAGCACCATCTTTTAATGCACCACCAGAGGCTAAAACACTGTCTGAAGGACTCAGGTTTTTAAAGTATGGGTTGTATCCCCATATAAAGCCATGCAACCAGATACGGGGGTTGTGAAAAAATTGCCAATGGCAAAATGTTTCTGAACATGCAACAATAAAGACTGATTTAAAGTCAAGCAAAATAAAATAAAGTCAGGCATGTAACGAATCTGAGTTGTTTCTGGCAGGGTTCACCCATGCGGCAGAGAGCAGGCTCACTGAAGCCTTGCTGTGCACGTACAACACGCGTGCTTCTGTGCTGTGTACACTGTCACATCATGAACCAGTGGACACTGCTGAAACACCTTGGCTCAGATTACAGGCAACTGCAACAGTTTGGAAGTGTTTTTACTGCACATACTTGGTTTTCTACTCTTATAGAAATGTCATTCCTTCTCCTGGCCAGCTTTTGTTATGTCTCAGTCTTCAGACTGGTATCTTGTGCAGAGAGGTCCCCTCACTTAAAGAGCTAAAAAGGGGACTGAGACCCCTTCAATGCTGCCTCATCTTTGTTCAGTCTCCTCACCCTTTCTCACAGCCAAGTCCATTGTTGGCTGACGATTGGTATTTGTTTGGTTTTGCCGGTGAGAGTTCTGTTCAAGGCCGTAAGGATGAGCTCTATCTCCCTCCCACTGTTGACTATTCTAAAGTCTGTAGCAAGCACCCAATCATATATTGTTACATATGTACACGCTATAAAAATTAATCCGAAAGCCTAGTCTGGTGGCACGTACCTTTAATCCCAGTACTAAGGAGGCAGAGACAGGCAGGTCTCTGAGTTTGAGGTCATCATGGTCTATAAAGTGAGTTCCAGGACATCCAGGGCTGCACAGAGACACCCTGTCTCCAAAACCAAAAACAATCAAACAAATAAAGAACCCTAAGTTTAATTGGGTGCCTGTTATGCTGAACTTTGTGATTTGGGGTTGAGAAAACATAATCACCACAAGTATGTGTGGTACAGACAGTCCTCACTAAATTTCCCATGTGCTCCCTGCTAAATCAGGCAAGGAATACAAGCTGGTTCTGCCCAGTAAACTATGAAGAGAATAATCTCCATCTTTCTTCCATGGCAGAACTGATTTTTTGTTTGTTCTGAGACAGGGTCTATTTCAGAGGTTCTCCACCTGTGGGTCACAACCCCCTTGGGGGTCAAACGACCCTTTCACAGGAGTCCCATATCAGATATCCTACAAATCAGACATTTGCATTATGGTTCATAACAATAACAAAATTACAGTTATGAAGTAGCAACAAAAATAATTTTATGGTTGGGGGTCATCACAACACAAGGGACTGTATTAAATAAAGGGTTGAAGCATTAAGAATGTTGAGAACCACTGCTTTATATTGTAGCCCTGGCTGTCCTAGAACTTACTATGTAGACCAGGCTGGCTTCAAACTCACAGAGATCTGCCTTCCTCTACCTCCTGATTGCTGGGGTTAAAGATGTGCACCATGTCACCGGGCTGGTAGTCTTGACAACTCTCAAGATGGAATCATGAGCTACTATATGAAATGACATTCTGGTTTAGTGGAATGTTAATAGGACAGCTGGAGTTAAGGTAGGCCCTTTAAGTGAATAAGAAAATACTTTTCATATTTGTCTTAGGGTTTTTCTTCTTCTTTTCCTTCTCCTCCTCCTCCTCCTCCTCCTCCTCCTCCTTCTTGACAGGGTTTCTCTGTGTAGTTTTCATGCCTGTCCTGGATCTTGCTCTGTAGACCAGGCTGGCCTCGAATTCACAGAGGTCTGTCTGGCTCTGCCTCCCGAGTGCTGGGATTAAAGGAGTGCACTACCACTGCCTGGTTAGTTAGGGTTTCTATTGCTGTGATAAATCACCATGACCAAAAGCAACCTGGGGAGGAAGAGTTTATTTTAGCTTAGACTTCCACAACATGGTCCATTCCTGAGGGAAGACATGGCAGGAACTCAAACAGGACAGGAAACTGGAGGCAAGAGCTGATGTGGAGGCCAAGGAGGAGTGCTACCTCCTTGCTTGCTCCCCCTGGCTTGCTCAGCTTGCTTTCTTATAGCATTCAGGACCACAGTCTCAGTGGTGCCCCCACCTACAGTGAGCTGGGTCCTCCCATACAATCATCAACCAAGAAAACTCACTACAGTCTCATCTGGTGGGGGCATTTCCTCAGCTGAGGCTCTCTTCCCAAATGATTCTGGCTTGTGTCAAGTTGTCATAAATTTAGCCAGTACAATATTTTCCCCTGTGGTATTAAGGCTTGTTATATCTGCATAATTCGACACTGTTCTCTCTGACCAATACCACATAGAAACATTAATCAAGTATGGAGTTTATTCCTATTTCTACCACTGCCCAAGAATTGCTTTCTAAAAAACACAGACTTGGGATAGGGGAATAACTCAGTCAGTAAAGCGTGCTGTGCAAGCATGAAGACCTGAGTTCAATACCTCACAATCCATGTGAAAAGCAATGCATGGTGTCATGGATTTGTATTTCTGGGTAGGTAGAGACATGGATCCCTGGGTTTACTGGCCAGCTAGCCAAGCCTACTTGGTTAGCTCCCGGCCTCTTAGAGACGGTGAGTTCAAGGCCAACCTGGTCTACAGAGCGAGTTCCATGACAGCCAAGGTTACACAGAGACTCTGTCTTGAAACCTCTCCCCTGCCAAAGGGAAAAAAAAAAACCAACCAAACAAACAAACAAAAAAAAAAAAAAACAAGGTGAATGTCCCCTGGGAAAAAATACCTAAGGTTGTTCTCTGGTCTTTGCACACACAAGCACTTGCATACACATGTGTATACATATACATTCATCACATGCACACACACATAATCCTCAAAATTTATACAAATTATATACATTTGTTATAGAAAATCATGAATACCTGTTGCGTGCAACTCTGCCTTATTTGCATGTGAACTCAGGGGGTGCCTAGCGTCTATAGTGTGTGTGGATAGGGGTGGCTAGGGGAGGAAACCTCCACCTATGTGGTCACAGGAAATCTCCCATCCCTTCTGGATATGGCCTCTTGGTGGCGGGGGGGGGGGGGGGGGAGTAGAAGCACCCACACCCCTGCAAAGAACACCTCATCTATGCTCTGTAAAGAAGCTCAATCAACTCATTGGTTCCCCCAGGGTACACTTTGGCAGTATTGTGCCTTGGTTTGCCCTTGGGACCTTAGGAGAAGGGGTAGATGTTGCTTACATCTCCCCCTGGAAAGTAATTTGAACAATAAATCCACATATAAATACATTTATATTTACGTATTGTTTTGGAAGCTACTTGACAAGATATCCTGTTTATTTTCCCAAAAGCAGTAGAAATTATTTTTGAACACAATTCTCCATCGTTGCATAACATTGCATTATAATTGTCCCATAATTTATCTGCTGCCGGACAATCTCCTATCTCTTTCCACCTAAATTCCTTCCATAACATTTCGGCTCCTTTTGTACATATTTTATCACTTACTTCCTCTCCCACTCATAGAATGACTCTTAGCCATGTACATTCACAGAATGCAAATGAGACAGTCCAAAAATAATAGAAGCAGATATGAAATTCACAATGTGGGATATTTTGGGGTGAGGAAGGAAGAAGCAAAGTTTATGCAACGTATCCACTGTTATAATTATTATTGTCATCATTACCTTTATTTGTCACCACGTTTTGGTTTTTATTCTCAGAGTTGTAGACCCGATGGGAGGAACGAAGTGAGACGGCAGGATGGAAAGAATCAAAAAGCTATTCTGGTTCGGATAGGTGTGTTGCCAAGAAACAAAGCAACATCGAGCTCAAATGAATAATGGTTTAAGTAAGAAAGAAACTCATTTTACTTTTGCATCCAAGTCTGATGTAGGCACCTATGCTATCCATGGCATTATAGTTTGAATCTGAAATGTCCCCTGAATCCTTGTGTTTGAATGCTTGCTCTCTACCTGGGACCTAGCTGGTGGAAGTAGGTTACTAGGGGTGGGCCTTTGAAGGATAGAGCCTAACCCCTGGTCTGGCCTTGCCTCTTCCTCTTGGCCTGCCATGGTGTAAGGAGCTGCCATGAGCTCCACCAAGCCTTCCTAACCATAATAGTCTGAAATCCTCTGGAACTCTGGGTCCTTGTTTCTCATGGAGGCAATGACGCAAGGGTAACTAAGACATATCAGAGATCCACTCTTCTACTTAACTCCCCGAGAAATTTTCCATTCTTGGGGTCATCTGCTGTGGGATGTCTTTCTGCATGCTGTGAATATGTATTGCTCTGATTGGTTGATAAATAAAGCTGCATTGGCCTATGGCAGGGCAGGATGGAGCCAGGCTGGAAAATCCGAGAGATAGTGGGAGAAGAAAGGAGAGTGGGGCAGACGTGTTAGCATGCTAGCTGCCACCAGGAGAAGCAAGATGTAAAAGTACCAGTAAGCCACAAGCCACATGGCAAAATATAGATTTATAGAAATGGGTAAATGTAAGGTGCAAGAGCTAGTTAGTGAGAAGCCTGACCCATTAGGCCATAAGTTTTATAAGTAATATAAGCCTCTGTGTGTTTACTTGGGACTAAGCAGCTTCGGAATGCAAGTGGGAGAGATTTGTCCTGACCACAGGCCAGGCAGGCAGGACACAGGAAAACTTCCAGCTACAGTTGTCTTGCAAGATCTGGAAGGCTACTTCAATATCAACATCCATCAAGAGGTGAGGCTGTAAGTAAAACGTTACCCCTTCCCAATTCATTTTTGCGGTTAGTTGAACACCCCACGTCTACTTATCACCTGGCCTTGTATTGAAGCAAGCAAGAAAAATGTTTATTCTGAGTGCCCCTGTGCCTCTATCCCCCTGTGCCCAGACAAAAACCTGGGATGCAGTTGCCATAGAAGAAAGCAAGGCTGGATATCAATGGGCACTAACTATCTGCCCTAAGAACCACCAGGTTTTTAACTGAAATGCTTTATCATTTTCAGAAGTAAATACTCCAGTCGCGTTCCTGATGGCAGAGACTCAGCAGTAGAAACAGCAGCGGTGAGGCATCATCAAACTCTGGCAAGGGATAGACAGGCTAAGCAAATATATGTTCAGTGTCTTAATTCCTGTTGCGTTTCTGAAATCAGCCAACTCCTGTGGAATGGACATGTGCTAGAGGAAAGGAGAGCTGATAACTCCCAGAGCATCTTAATGAGCACTTGGCTTCATCAGAAGGCTGCTACCTGATACGTGGGAAGCTGAGCTTGGCAGATTCCCAGTGTATCGAGGTACAATCCCTAAGTGAGAAGAATGGCTGTATGTGTAGGTGAAGCCAGTCTCCTTCATGCTCCCGAGGCTTTGCTCTGGTTGCTCCACCCATTTAGAACCCATGGTCCCTACTCTTTGTGAAGAAATGCTGCCTCTCTCTCGTCCCTTAAGGTGCTGCTTAAATCATTGCTTCTCAGGATATCTGTTTCTGTTCCTTTAGTTCCGTGATCTGTTTGTTTACTCATCAAATACTGGTAGAGTCTACTGTGTACCAGACACCACAGTGGGCATTGCAGAGGAAGAAATTGGGTAGATGAGGATAAACTAGACATGTCTGTACACTTAAACAGAACTGGGTGGTGGAGCATTCTCCTAGTGTGCTGGGCTGTCTGACTAAACAAAGGGCAGAGAGCGTCCAGAGGGCAAATGGCTGATGTTTCAATTAGCAAGTGTGTATAGAGTTCGTACTGTGTGCCAGGCACTGTTTTGTTCTGTATACACTGAGTCGAAATGGCTCTTCTAAGTTTTATGACAATCCTCTGAACACATACTTACCATCACCCTGTGTTACAGAAGATGAGACTGAGGCTGTAGGAAGTCACGTGACCAAGGTCACAGAGCTAGTAAGTAGTGACGATAAAGTGGAATCCGGGAAGACTGGCTCTAACTAGTGTGCACACTGTATAACTGTCTATGCCACTGTGTACTCCCAGTGTTTAATAGGGTTCCTGGAATGTAGTTGGTATTCTATAGATGTATGTTCAGAGGCAGTGAGCTAGCTGCTATGCAGGGTCAGCTCTTCTCTCTAAGCCACACTCTAAAAAGATGAAAAGAGGTTGGCCTGACAGATTTCTAAAAGTCTTTAAAACTCTGAACTATAGAGTCTAAACTTTCCATCTATTCACACAGCAATATTCTAGCTTAGGTCTGGGGGAGATCTGGAAGGACCATCTGGTAGGAGTCTGGACTTCAGACAGACTCTATCTGCAGTAGATGAATGAGAATTGTTTTGGTTTATCAAGTCCTCAGCGCTGTCTCACCTTTGTGAACCCTGGGAGTAGCTGGTTCAGATGCTGCCAATCCTACACTGTAGCAGGATTGATAGGCCATCAGAAGGTGGGACGGTAAAGGGCTTCCCTCTTGGATAGAAATGGTTTTGTAGCAAAGAATGTTTGGATCACTCTTCCCTTTCATTTGAAGAGGCCTCAGATCAGTCTTAACTGTTCCTGCCCTTACAATAGAAAGACAGTACGATATCTTCCAGACCTCCATTCTTTGTAAATTGGGCTGCAAACAATACCCCATTCCTGATAGCTTGCTCTAAATGACTCTTTCAGATTATACTAGGACATGACGCTGTTGCTCAAGACCTGACAGTACAAAGCACCAGACCTTTGGTCAGAGGCCAGCACAGTCCCCACGATCTGACTGAATGCCAGTTCAGGTTATTATTCTTTGGCTGGGCTTCCCTTCCCTACCGCGTCAGCTGGCTCCATTGGTGTTCTCCCGGTGCACGCTGCTTAGTAATCTGTGAATTGGCAGGACTGGTTTCTCTGGCAAGTGATGGTCAGAAAAGGGCCTGCATTGAGTTTGGCTAGCACTGACCACAAAGGTAATCAGCTTCCTAAACTGTAATCAGCACATGGATAATTTTCTGTGCAGAGCTGAAGTCAACGGGAGAGGAGCATGTACCCCTGCATTTGAGGATTAAATGTACCATGGAAAATTTTAACTGTGTTTTTTTTTTTAACTCTGAAAGTCCACGACAGAATGATTTTGATTTTTCTTTCATTTTGCCATGACAGCAAATGAACACAAAGACTGTGAGAGAATGAACTTCATGGGGGGAAGGAGTCATTGTATCAGCTACAGAGTATTGTTAAACATCCAACATCTGAGTATATGCTAGTTGGATATTTAGTTATGATCTATAATGATCTAAATGAGAACTGCCCCCCAGAGACACAGGCATTTGAACACCCCATCCCCAGCTGGTGGCACTGTATGGGTAGGCCTAGGTGGTGCAATCTTGCTGAAGGAAGTATATCAATGGGGAAGGATTTGAGAGCTTAGAGCCTCCCTTGCTTCTAGTTCGCGTTCACTGCTTCATGTTTATGGTCCAGGATGTGAGCTTTCAGCATCCTCCAGCCACCATGCCTGCTCCTTGCTGCCATGCCTCCATCATGATGGATTCTCCATCCTTCTGGAACCATAAGCCAAGATAAAGTCTTCTTCTATAAGTCACCTTGGCCAAAGTGTTTTATCACTGCAACTGAAGAGCATTCCAAATCTTGTTTAACTTTCTTGGAATCCCAGTGAGATTTTTATTATGGTAACTGTAGTTGTACTTTCTCATTAGGACCCCTGGCCCACAAATAACAACACAGAGACTTACTATTAACTATAAAAATAAAGCTTGGTTTCAGCTTAGGCTTGTTCTCAACTAGCTCTTATAACTTATTAAATTAATCCATTTATATTAATCTATGTTTGGCCATGTGGCATTACTTCATCTCCATACTGCCTATCCTGCTTCCTCTGTGTGTGGCTGGCAAATTCCTGTGCACCTAGGTTTTTTTCTCCTCTGCCTTTCTTTTCTCAGAAATCCCACCTCCCTCTCCTGCCTAGCTATTGGACATTCAGCTTTTTATTATACCAATTATATCAACGTATCTTCACACAATGTATAAATATTCTACAACATCTCCCCCTTGTTGTCTAAATAAAAAGGGAAGGTTTTAACTCTAACACAGTAAAACTATATACAATAAGAACAATTACTGGGTAAGAACTACATTCACGGGCTGGAGAGATGGCTCAGAGGCTAAAAACACTGGCTGTTCTTCCAGAGGTCCTGAGTTTAATTCCCAGCACCCACATGGTGGCTCACAACCATCTGTAATGAGATCTGGCTCCCTCTTCTGGCCTGCAGAGATACATTCAAACAGAACATTGTATACATAATAAATAAATCTTTAAAAAAAAAACAAAACAAACAAACAAAAAAAGAACTACATTCACAATTTGTATTTGGCAAATACAAATTTGTATTTGCATTTGACAAATTCAGAGAAAATACTCTATTATCTATCCTATTTTGGTGAGTCCAAAGTTTTGTACCTAATTCACTTTTTATCCTAACTAAAGAAAACTGTAACTATAACTATGGCTTTAACCTCATCAGAGAACCGAGAAGGACATATTACGTGCGTAAACAGGAAATGCAGAGTAAGAAACTTCCAAAACTATAGAAATAACAGAAACAGGTGGCTGCTTGGACAGTTACCCAAGGTTCTGCTGCAATGTTGGATCCTCCATCATCCACCTACATGTCTGTAGGCTACATACATAGCCTAGAATATCTGACAGATTTTTCTGTGAAGCAGGAATTTTGAAGGACTGTCCTACCTTGTCTTGGCAAACTTTCACAGTCGTCTTGTTTTATGTCCTGCTTGTCCAGTTGGACAGCATACTGTCAGCAGTTGAGGCAAAGACAATTTCTTGCTAAATAGCTAGCTTTGCCACATTGAAAGCAAACTCCATACTTTGATTCTCATCATCCCTCTTTGAAGTAAATTGGTACTGCCAGGAGCAGATGTGTCTTACTGTCATGAAAAGCCTAATGTTATTAAAACATCTTATATGCCATATTCTATAGGTCTCTGAAGTGTTTGAAGGCCATCTGACTATCTAAAATAGATCTGTTTGACCTTGAAAACATACCTACATGAGTACAAATTTGATTGCTATAGATGACTACTAGCCTACATTTCTTAATTATCCTAAACAGTTTGTTAATAATACTCTTTAAGAACTAGAACTTTACATTTAAAACGAGCTGCATAGGTATGAATAGAAACATATATGCAGTATGTTAAAACAAAAATAGCCTTAAGTTTATATCAATATACAAAAATCCATACCAATGTAAAGCATTTATGTAAGTAAATTGCAAAAACTCTGGGTTTGGTGTCCCAGGTTTCAGCACCAAAATGTTAGTAAATTGATGACTGAAACTGCAAGGAGACAGTTCAGCCCTAGAGGGTGAGGTATCCTGGACACCTGGAGCTACTCAGAACAAGAGCTCTGCCCTGAAGGTGTCCCAGACACCTGGAGCTGTTTAGAACAGCTGTGATGGCTGAACTGGAGACAGTTCAGCCCTAGAGGGCAAGGTATCCTGGACACCTCCAGCTACTTAGAACAAGAGCTCTGCCCTGAAGGTGTCCCGGACACCTGAACTGTTTAGCACAGCTCTGATGGCTGGGACTGCAAAGAAACAGCCCAACCTTGGAAAGGAAATTTTTCTGACTTCTTGGGAGAGTCAGACCTGGAACTGTTTCAGCAAGGAAGGGTATCCTGACTCTTCGGGAAAGTCAGGCTATACCTGGTGTGATGGGGGATGGTCTCCCCACAGGACACAGTAATCCTGCTCCTCTCCTGGAGAGCCACAATCTCCAGCTCAGTGTTATCAGCTCTCTCTTGCCCAGTCCACTATGGGACATCTTAGCAAGGTTCTTCTTTTCAGCTCCCCCTTGCTCAGTCCACTATGGGACATCTTAGCAAGGTTCTTCTGTGCACCAGTGGATGAAGGTCTTTACCCAAAACTCTTTTAAGAAAGAGGTTTATTTGGGAAGGAGGAGTCCAGGAGAGTACCTCCCTCTACCAGGGTGGAGAGAACAGCTCTCAACTGACTGGGCAGGGTGGTTTATATAGGATGTCTAGGGGGCAGAGTCAACTGTGATTGGTTAGTTTTTTTTCTGCCCAGGGATTGGCCAGTTTTGTGGGCAAGGGACAGAGATGGCCCTGATTTCAGGGCCAAACTGTGTTTCTCTCACTGGCCTTTCTACCCCTAAGGCCAGGGCACATTTCTTTCACTGACTCTGATTCTAGGGGCCAAGAGTGTTATTTTGGTACTAGTTTTAGAGTCAGGGCATATTTCCTGGGTTCTGGGTTTGGGGATAAAGTGTTCATTTCTCTGGCTCAGGTCCCAAACACAGGCTGTGTCTCTTTCCCTGGTCCTGGGCCCTAGGGCCAGGATTCTGCTGTCCTTCTCTGTGATTGGTTGATTTTACAAGTCAGTTGGACAGGGATAGAGATGGCTTTGATCTGAGCTAAACTGTATTTCTCTCACTGACCTTATCTGAGCCATCCTTCCCTAATTCTGGGCTCCAGGGTCAGGGTGGGTTTCTTTAGCCAGCCTCTTTTCCTTACAATTTAAGGTTAATAGTTGTTTTTAGCTTAAAAGTAGATTCAATAATCTACCCTTTTATCTTATCATTTATATATCTCCCTTTTCTTTTCAGAAAGAGATCTTTGAATCCAACCTCCTTTGTTTAGTTTTTTCCTTTTTTTTTGACCATGACCAGTAACAACTTGCAACTAACCCCCTCTAAACAATAACAAACATCCATAACCCTTCAAATGACCAGAAACCATCCACCCATCTCCTGAGAATGTAGGCATCATTCTCTCTAGATTGCTTCCTGTTGTCTGGGGGCAATAGAATCTTTTAGGGGACCCTGAGAAAATTGAGATAATGGTGAAGTCCTGGGAGAGCTAGCTGTATCATATTTCATTGAGTCTCTGTGTGATGGGAAAGTGGACTGTTTATATGAAGTCCTGGCTGGAGTAGTCTGTGAGGCTGGACCATCTCAGCTTTAAAGGATGTAGAATTTTGAGGAAACTGCAACAGAGGCATTCTGAGAGGCTACATGACCTGGACTACTTGTCTTCATTGGTGTTTGGTCCTTTTTTCCTTCTGAAAACACAAAACTTTTAAAGTAACATACATATCTGCATTAACACAAGTATAGAATATGTGGTATGCACAAGTCAGCTAAAGATGATTTTCTGTTCTATGTTTGAGCAGGTAAAAGGCCTCTGTCAACTTTATAAGTCCTTTTGGATGATATAACCAAACCTCTATCCATGCCATGTGAAAGGATGGCATGTAATAATAAATCATGAGGACTCTGTGGCCAACAAGATTTATTATGTCTTATCCAGTCTCAGAGCTGTTCCCATGTTGAGGGATCAGCATACATGTCACTTGTCTTGTAAGTTTTCTTGATTTTTTTCTTTAAGTTTGTAGCCAAGATTTTCAGGAGGCCTCCCCTAATCAAATCTGATCTTTATTAATTTTGAAGAAATCCATAGTTTTTTTGTTTCCTGTGGAAACAAAGGCATAACCTCTCCCCAACGCAACATATTTCCTGACTTCCGTTTAAAGTTAAGACATCCTTAAAATATATATGATGGTTAAATTCAGTAGTTTTCCCCACAATCCACTATCTCTCAGCTGCTGCCATTTTTTTTTTTTTTTTTTTTGGTTCATTGGCATTTAAAAAATTTGAAGCCAACAGAGTACCATACAGGATTCTGATGCCCCATGCATGTGTTTCCCATCTTTATGTGGCCTATTTTTTTACTTTATTTTTTCTTTAAAGACTTTACTATTTTAAAACTATTTAATTTTTTTTCTATGACTGTCTATACCCATTTTCTTTTTTTCCTTCAGCACCTAAGCATAACCAAACATATTATATCTGTTTAGAGGGTTTCTTGGTCTGGACCTGAACTTTTTTTTTTTTTTTTTTTCTTTTGCGTGTCTGTAGCCTTCTCTTGTAGCAGGAATCTTAGAAGTTCTTATTAATAAAATCAAACCTGAGGCCAGTTATTGGGGTGAATGCTGGAAGATCAGAGAGACAGAACAAGCCACAGCTACCTCACCTTGCCAGCTCTTCAGCTGATCCTGTTTCCTCAGACTGGAAGCCTCTGAGTCCCCATTCAGAATGGCACTCAGCTGAACTGTGCTGCTCAAAGCCTAAAAGCTTAACCAGCCAAATGCTTCTAGTTTCTGGTCCTTACACCTTATATACCTTTCTGCTTTCTACCATCACTCCCTGGGATTAAAGGCTCACTTTCTGGCATTAAAGGCGTGAATCACCATACTTGGCTGTATCCTTGAACACGTGGATTTCTGTCTCTGGAATGCTAGGATTAAAGGCGTGTGCTACCACTGCCTATCCTCTATGTTTAATAGTGTGGCTGTTCTGTCTCTGACCCCAGATAAGTTTTATTAGGGTGCACAATATTTCGGGGAACACAATACCACCATATCCTCTGATTGTGTGAGCCAAACCTTAAATGGTTTGGCTACCACTGCATGGCTCTGGAGGCTAGCTCTGCCACTCTTGGTTCCCTAAGAGCCTAGCCTCATACAGGCGGTACCAGCCCTGAGAAGTTGCGAGTCTGAGATGCGGCAGGCATTTTTTACCTAGCACACTGGCTGCTCTGCTGCACAGAAGGGCCTTTTAAAGGAGCCCTGTGTCTCTGTACTCTATAAACAGCAAACAGCAAGTCTACCTGGAGACCTCGGCCACCAGAAAGCCACGTCTGAGTCTGTGTTCAGAAATTCTTTTTTTTTTTTCCCCTCTCTTTTTTCCTTTGCAGGGCCTACCTCTATGGATTTACATGGTGGATGTTGGGCACCAAATGTAGCAGTACTTTCTTGTCAAGACGGCCAGCACACAAAAAAATGACACAGAGACTTACTATTAATTATAAAAGCTTGGCCTTAACTAGGTGTAGTTGGAATTTCTTTTCTGCCTCCAGCTCCAAATAATGACACAGAGACTTCTTATTAACAATGAAAGCTCAGCCTTAGCCTTAGTTTAGGTTTGACCCACTAACTCTTATAACTTAAATTAACCCTGTGGGAGCCCAGCTGGGAGAACAGCTCCAACATTTTACCCCAGGGTACTCTTGAGGAGTGAGGGATAAGAGATTTAGATAGAAGGATAGAGAGGAGAGAAACAGATAGAAACACAGGATAGCCTCGGGAGGGCCTGGATCATTCCTTATCCATCGGCCCCTTCTGTGTCTTCTAAAGGGCTATTTATAGGAATGCCAAGGGGTGGAGCAAAAGACCTCCTCCTAGCTCAGCCAAGTGTAGACCCTTCCCATCACCTAGAAACCATGCACATGGTCAAGCAGTCCTCTAATACAGCTCTGCTGGTTAAAGCAAGCTCAGATTTCAGTAGGAAACCTTTGTGGGCCTCAACATAACCCATATTTTTACTAATCTATGTCCTACCGCATGACTTTTACCTCTCTCCCATTTTGTGTGTCTGACTCATTCTGTGTTTCTAAGGTGTCTCCTCCTTGCCTTGATTATCTCATCTTCCTCTCTCTGCCCAGAAGTCCCGCCTATCTCTCCTGCCGACCAATTGGCTGTATAGCTTTTTATTACACCAATCACAGCAACACATCTTCACACAGTGTACGAATATTCCATCACAGATAACCATATGTTCAAGTGCTGGTCATACACTTAAAGATGTAAGAGAACTAAGGGTGCATCTTTTCCCAGTGACTCCTTTTGGAGGGAGAGGAGTAAGGCTAGGGGCAATCTAAGCACAAAGAATGAATTTACAATACATTAATCATTAGAATAGGAAGACCTCTTTCTTGCCTAATGAGTCAGTTTCTTCCTGTATCCCAAACCCAACTTCATTCATTTCTTCACAGAATTTTTTTTTTTTTTTTATGTTTTTTGAAGCATGGTTTTATGTGTTTCAGGCTGGCTCGAACTAAAAT
The DNA here is from genome assembly GCF_004664715.2 of Peromyscus leucopus. NCBI lineage: Eukaryota > Metazoa > Chordata > Mammalia > Rodentia > Cricetidae > Peromyscus > Peromyscus leucopus. Next base: position 40,571,094 of record NC_051069.1, on the reverse strand, counting down.
GTAGCTGAGATGAGCTTGAACTTCCGATCCTTTGTTTGTATTACAGGTGTGCACACCATTCCTGGTTATGCTGTGCTGAGGAGGCCTTCATCCAGGGTGGGCTCTACCAACTGAGCTACAGTCTTAGCCCTCTTCACTGAACTTAAATTTATTTTATGTCTATATGTTCTTAATTTACATAAATTGTTCTCTGTCTTTCTCTAGCTCTCTGTTTTTTTTTCTATCTGTCTCTGTCTATCTATCTGTCTGTCTGTCTGTCTCTCCCTCTAGACTTAATCTAAGGCCTTTTGAATGCTAGGCACAGAAAGCACTTTGCCACTGAACCACCCATCCCTATTCTTTTTCTCCTCCTCCTCCTGTCCTCCTCCTCCTCCTTTCCTCCTCCACCTCCTCCTCCTCTTCTCCTCCTCCACTTTTTTGGAGATAGGGTCTTGCTGCCACACCTAGGTCTTTTCTTCTTAAGCTACAAACTATGTTTTTATATCATTCAGGTTTTCGAATATATATTATTTACTACTTGACACAGCAGCATATCATTTCATAGAATACTATTTTAACATATCACTTCTCCGTTTCCCTTGTTAAGAACACCAGGGTAATTCTACATATATGCATGTGTGTGTGTCTATGTACATATATGTATGTGTGTATGTGTGTTATTATTGTGTGTACAAATGCCTTCCATATGCCCTCTCTATATATTTGGGACTGCTGAGTCAGAGTGCTGGCTGAGTTTTGACAGGTAGCTTGCCAAGTGGTTGTACTTGTTTACACTGTACCAGCAATATACTTCATATTCTTGATATTATTGATCTAACTCTTAGTTCATTTGATTTACTGCCTTTAAAATATATTTGTATAGTTGGACAGTCAATTAATTTACAAAGCAAAAGGTAGGAAGAAGTTAGATGAGAGGTACCCTCTAGAACACCTCTTCCCTTCCCTGTTCCATGTGTCGTGGTTCCTTCAGATTAGTCCATACTGGAGGACATTTTTATCTGAACCTTCTCCCGGAACCACTTCCTTCCTTTGATGTTAAGTTTGCATCACACCTCAATAGGATATTGTTCCCCTTGTCTCCTCTTAGCCTAAATGCTTCCCATTTTGTGATGTCTAAGTTAAGTTCTGTGCCCTCCATCAATCCCTGTTTGAAGACACTAGCCTGTGCCAGTCTCCTCTCATTCTTACTATCTGTCTCACATTTGGGGAACTTCTTTACACTTGATTAACTCTCGTTTACATGCATGTTTCTCTAGAAAGAGAGATCAGGCAAAAGGAAGGTGTGAGCTGGGTCAGCCGCATACTTCCGGGAGGTGGGTACTTTGGATCACAGCCTTTGTTTGACTCCTGGTCTCTTAGCTTCTGCGGGGGGATAAGATCCGTGGACTAGGCAGGCTCACCTATGAACTGAAGCCAGTCTCCCACAGGGTTACAGAAGATGTTGCTAGAAGAAATGCACACGGAGTATTATGACTGAAAAGTATCTCTCCGTCATGCACATTCTCTCTCTCAGAAGTTATGTGTCTTGGTTGACGGAAAGTTTGAGGAGCTAACCAGTAGGGCCCAGATCCCAGGAGGATCTCTGGAACTCTCTGCTGAGCTTTGCCTGTTCCCTGTAGGGCTGTCATTAATTGATCTTGCAGCAGCCACCTGCTCAGTTGCTGAACAACATCAAACCCAGTGTACCTCCCTCCATCTCTTTCCCGTTTACTCAAATTAAATTAGTTCAGAGAAATACCCGTTCCCACCCCTGTTACACAGTATTATTTTCACATCTTGAATTTTCACATAAAAATTCTACGTTGTATCAGAAATCAAAATTCTGTTTTTTTCTTCATTTTTGTGGGGGGGGGGCGGGTTTTGGTGAAGTGTTTTTTTTTTTTTAGACAAGGTTTCTCTGTCCTAGAACTCATAAAGATCTACTTGTTTCTGCCTTCTGAGTGCTGGAATTAAAGGTGTGCACCACCATGATGCCTGGCCTCAAAATTCATTTTAAAAAATTAATTATTTTATATGAATGGGTGTTCTGCCTCCGTGTATGTCTGTGTACCTCATGCCTGCCTGATGCCTTAGGAGACCAGAAGAAAGCAGTGGATTCCCTGGTCTAGAGTTCCAGATGGTTGTGAGCCTTCATGTGGGTGCTGGGAACTGAACCTAGGTCCTCCGGAAAAGCAGCCAGTACTCTTAACGGCGGAACCATCTCTCCAGCCCCAAAATTAATTTTTTAAAGCCAAGACTCATGTAACTCATGCTGGCCTTAAACTTGCTGTACAGCAAAGGATGGCTATGAATTCCCCAGTCTCTTTCCTCCGACCACCAAAGTGCTGGGATTACAGGCGTGTGCCACCACACCTGATCTTTGTGTATAATCGGAGCATTGATATACTTTGGGATGGGAGAGCCTAGCTATAAAACTGTATTTCCCAACATGTTTGGAAGTTGGTGATTGATATGACAGTTATGGCCATTAAAACCAAAGACATGGCTTCTGTGTAACACTTTCCGGAATGTTCTTTAAGGGCAGATGAATAATGCTTTTGTTCTTTCTACTTCTTCCTCCCTAGAATGTGAGCACACTATGCAAGAGTGGGAGTGAAACAGATACTATTTTGATATCCTGAAGATGCAGAGATGGATGGCTGAATGGAAACATAAAACAGAGTCGATGAGCACATGGAACGACCTTCGCCACCTGGACTATCTTCTTCTAGATACTTTGTAATGAATGAGGGGGAGGGGACTCTATAAATTAGTTCAAGCACTCTGTTTTTTTCCTTTTCTTTCTTTTTTGTTTGTTTTGAGTCAGGGTTTCTCTGTACAGTCCTGGCTATCTCAGAACTCACTCTGTTGACCAGGTTGGCCTCGAACTCAGAGATCTGCCTGCCTCTGTCTTGGGAATGCTGTGATTAAAGGCATGCGCCACCACCGCCCGACAGTTCAAGCACTCTTCTTGCACGTTGTCTATTGCACATAGGCAAACTTAAATTTTGCTTGATGATTGCTTTACTGCACTTCTCTAGGAATCTTGCCCTGGTTCGGAAGCAAGCTGATAGGAAAATCAGCTGACGACAGTTTGGGAGAGCCAAACAGTTTACAAGGTCAGAGTTCTCTGGTCAGCCACAGAGCCTGGGACCCCTGCCTGTCTTCTACCTGGTGAATTTATGGTTTAGAGGTGTGTTGTAAACAGACCTTTCCTTGCCTGTTTAGATAGTCTCTCATGATAAAGCCAGAAAGTGCCACACACACACTTTCCTCATCTCCTGTGCAGCAAGGGATTGACCATGGGACCCGAGGGGCAGTGGAAAGACAAAGAAAAAGGGACACATGGAAACAAGTGCTGAGTCATCTTGGGCCCAGGATGCGGAAGACCATGTCAGAACTGAGCCGGGCAGCTCCTAGCCTTGGCATACTTCTGAGTCTCGTCACCAGTCTGGATTCTAGTTGCCTTTGAACACGTCCTATTGTTTATGACACTTCTTTTAAAGTTAATTAATCCCTAAATATTTACATTTTTTTTACATGAAGACATTAGAAAAAAATCCTTTCTTCTGACTTGTTTATAGACTATGAATGAAATTCTGTTCTTGGCCCAAGGGTGTCAGGAGAAGGCTGGTCTCCCACTTTAGCGTTCCTAAGTCTCTCTCTCTCTCTCTCTCTCTTTCTTTTTTTTCCAAACTCTTAGTTCTTACCCAAGGAGAATTCTGGGCAGCCTGCTTGGCCAGTCATTCAAGCGTGCCCAGACGGGTCTGAGGCTGTGAGCAGGAGTGCTCAGACTTTTCACCGAGACACCCGACAGCGGCCTCAGGCCATCCTCCTTGAGTGTTGCGAATGTCAATACAATAGCCAAGTGTGGTGCGCTGCCATTTTCAGTATGTAAAATAGTTTTTATGCTCAGTGAAAAGTACTAGTGAGGAAAAAAAGTTCTTTGTTTAAAAAGAAAACAATTAACATTGGGCTGGGAGTATACCTCGTGGGACAATACTTGCCTAGCATGTGCAAGCCTCTGGAATGAATCTTCAGAATAGAAAAAAAAAAGGGGGGGGGCACAAGGGATTAGTTTTATGTTTAAAACATCCACAAAAAATGCATGAAGTAGAACATGGATCTAAACTTCCATCAGCAATTAAAGTGCTTCTCAATAGTTTAGGAGCTTATTTAGGAGCATTTAAGAGGAGATACCAAAGGAGATATTGACTTGCTGCAAATAAGCATTCTATTTAAACTTACACCTTAGTGCATTCCAGGTGAGATGCAGTCAGCTCTCTGGACCTGCAGGCCTTGCATCCACATTCAGTCAACTGCAGGCTGAAAACATGTGGGAAGAAAGACATTATACCGAACGCCTACAAGTCATTTTCCTTATTCCTTAAGCAGAACAGAATAACAGCTATCTGCATAGCAGTGTTCTTATATTAGGTATTATAAGTAATCTAGAGATGGTTTAGTACATTTAGGGGGAGATGTATAGGTTATATGAACTTGAACGTCCATGGATTTGGGGATGAGCATGTCTAAAGCCGATCTCCCACACACTCTGAAAGATGACTGTATTTAGTTCTAGTGAGTTTGAAATTCGTTTGTGTGGTAGATCAAGTGGGGACTGCAGGACAAATAAGATTAAATACCTGATATTACGACCCAAACCTTCCAGGTACATGTATGTTTTAATTATGTTCTAACCTCATTCACTCCATGGCAGAAATACTGGTCGATTCAAAGTAGCTTGGGGTCTATCTGGTTTGCACCAAGCATTTGCAGGAAGAGGGAAAATTTTCAATCCTGTTCTGGTGGTCTCAGATTAAACAACACAGCTTAAGATAGACTCAGTATTTTCTCTTTCACAGAGATTTAGAGAAGATAAAGATACGTGATTGGGGTTTATTTTTGTTGTTGTGTCCTGAAAAATTTACCAAATGCCCCAGTGGAAATCTCTGTCTTGTTATGATGAAGGAAAATAAACCCACACATTTGAGTGTTGCAACCACACCTTGTTACCAAGAATGTTAAACTTCCCTAACAAAGTGGCATTCCAAGGGAAAAGACTGCTGAACAGAATATGGGTGTTTTGTTTTGTTGTGTTTTGTTTAGTAGGGATTAGCTAATCTAGTCAGGAAATTTAGTTAGGCTAGAAACAAGCCCTGCTCTTAGGAAGTCTTTGTACAGCTGTTGCTAGAGACCTTTGACCCTGTTTGGACCTTGTTTTGTCTTTTGTCTTTGTGGTACTAGAGGCTAAAACCAAGGCACTATGCTTGCTAGGTGAGAACTCCACCGCTGACGCTACACCCTCCACCTGCCTTTTGATTCTATGCTGTTAGCAAGAACTCCAGAGGCGGGATGGGGTAGGAGAATAAGACCACTACCTCAATCTTAAGCCAAATTTGAAGCAAGCTTTAATTAAATACTGGCCAAGTAGGTGGACTCTGGCCACATCCACCTCTGATTTCCAGAAAATGGCCCCGAGTCCTGGTTCGCAGGGGCTTAAAAAGGCAAACCCCACAGTTCATCGCACGTCCTACGAGGTCCAATCAGGGGCAAGCATGCATCCTGATACATTTCCCGCCCACATGTGATCAAGCACATCAGGTACAGAGGGGTCAACGGAACCTGTTCAGGGGAGTGAGAACACGTGGCTTGCTATCTCTCATAAATAATAGCTTCCAGCATTTTAGAACTATATGTCCCTGGGTGAGGGGCTTATAGATCAGAGACATTTTTGTTTCATGGATCTCTTAGGCATAGTAATTAAAACTTAAAACATAACTTTGGCTCTCACAGCAGCTAGTACCCTTGACTTGACCTGACCAACAGTGGCACTTCCGTTACTAAACAAAATCAGGCTGGGGCTATAGCTCAGTCATAGAACATTTGCCTACTTGTGTTGGAACTCACACCCCAGCACTTGAAAATAAAATCCCAGGACTATGGGAGAAAGAGGAACTAAAACATCACTTACCTTGTGTGGTGGCACTCAGAGGGAGGGGTACTCAGAGGGAGGGGTACTCAGAGGGAGGGGTGCTCAGAGGGAAACATATCATATTTATTGAAGAACAATAAATATGTCATAGAAACAGAACAGAAAATCTGATCATCCAAACCATCTTTCTCCCCCTTTTCAAAGAGGGTCCCATCATGTGTCCCTGAACTCAAGATCCCCCTGCCTCAGTCTCCTAAGTGATGCAATTACAGGTGTGTACCAGTATACCTGGCTAGTAATATCAGTTTTTTAAAGTTTTCTTTTATGTGTATGCATGTTTTAACTGAATAACTGTATTGTGCCATGTGCATGCTTGCCCATGTGTGGCCAGAAGAGGACATCAGATCCCCTTGGGATGGTTATGGATGGTTGCAAACCACGGTGTGGATGATGGGAACCAAACCTACAACCTCTGAAAGAGTAGCAAGTGTCCTTAACTATTGAGTTGTCTCTCTAGCCTCTAGTGATTCCATCTAATTTTTTAAAAATAAATTTTAATTTTTATTGTATTTTATGTGTATGGGTGTTCTGCCTGGATGTATGTCTGTGCACCATGTGCCTGTCTGGTGCTCACAGAAGCCAGAAAAGGGTATTGGATGCTCTGTACCAGAATTACCGGTGGTTAGTTGTGGTCTGCCAAATGGGTACTGGGAACTGAGCTTGAGTCCCGGCCCCTACTATCTTGGTTTTTGCACAGGAGGAAACACATCCAAAGCAATTTTTGTTATTGTTTGGTTTTGGTAGACTCTGGATGAAACTGTATTTCTTTCTAAACTTTCAGCTTTGCTTTCATCAGTATAACATTTGGCCAAAAGACTATGATGTGTATGAGTTTACTCACCTTCTTAGTTACTGCTGTTCTAGCTGTGAAGAGACACCATGGCCAAGGCAACTTATAAAAGAAAGCATTTGGTTGCAGGCTGGCTTATGGTTTCAGAGTGTGAATCCACGACCGTTACGGTGAGTGCAAGGCAGGCAGGCTTGGTGTTGGGACAGCAGGGGTGACCTCACTTCTGATCCACAAGTTTCAGGCAGAGAGACAGACTGGGCCTGACAGAAGCTCTTGAAACCTCAAACCCCCCCCAGTGACACACCTCCTCCAACAAGGCCACACCTCCCGATCTTTCAAAAACAGTCCTACAAACTACAGACCAACCATTCAAATATATGAGATTTATGGGGGCCATTCTCATCCGAACCATCAGACTTACCCAAAATGTTATATATTTCCCAAAATAAAAGTGTCACTTAAGTGAAAAAAAAAAAAAAAGCCATTAGTAACATCTTGGTGATGGTAAGAAATGTCCTCTGTCACCACTCCTTGCTCAGGGTTCAGACCAGTAGTGCCGAATGACACGGGACTGGTCTCAGTAGTGGCTAAGGTTCTTGACGATTAGAATTATTAGAAATGGCGGGACCGAGTGCAGGGGAAGGGAAAAGAAGAGAGAGAGAGTTAGTTCTTGGGCAAGCACACATTGCCCAAGTTGAAAAAGGACAGCCAGTAAGAATGAGTATTCTGAAGTCACTGAGCATGCCTCCTGCTGTTTGTTATAGGCCTTGTTTAGATAGGTAAGGCAAATTGCCTTTCCTCTGTTCTTATTTCATTTAGTTACTCTCATGTTTGTTTTTTGGGGTTTTTTTTCTAATAAAATTTAGAATTTTGGGGGAAAATTATTTAAATCCTAGAAAGACACGAAAGTGGATAATACTTCATATCCATGTCATATGGGAACAAAGGCCGCCTTAGGATGATAAGGACATGTATTGCTGTTTACTGTTGGCTAAAGATATAGACACTGAAGCTACTTGCTGTGTTGGCTACTTTTCTTGTTGCTCTGACAACAGCAACATCTTTGTCGTGGCTGGGATGGTGTGGCGGTCAGAGCAGGAGGCAGAGGGTCCCATTGTGTCGTAGTCAGGGACAGAGAGGTGAATGCTGGGGCTCAGCCAGCTTTTTCTTTTCAATCAGTCTGCAGCCACAGCCCATGGAGAGTGCTGACTCTTCTGACTCAGTTAAACACCCCTGGAAAAACCTCACCAACTGTGGTTGGAATGTGGACTGTCCCCCATAGGTTTATGTATATGAACCCTTGGTCATCAACTGGTGGTACTGTTTCCAAAGGTTGTGGAACTGTTATGAGGTGGAGACTCACTGAAGGAAGTGGGTCATTGGGGGTGGGCCTTGAGACTTCAATAGCCGTGTCCCACTTCCTGTCTGTTCTCTGCTTCCTGAGTGTAGATGCAGCGTGACCAGCACGCACCCTGCTCCTACCACCAAACCTTCCCTACCTGATGCCATATTGTCCTTGACGTGGACTCTATCCTTCCAGAGCTGTAAGCCAAAATAAACTCTCTCTAAGTTGCTTTTGTCGGAGTATATCTCCCAGCAGTGAGAAAGTTGACAAGGCAGCAGCACACTCAGAGACTTGTGTCCTATTTGATTCTAAATTGCACCAAGCTGACAACCAAGATTAATTGTCACACTTGTCAAGCTGTAGATTTTTGTATGTTAAAGGTGCAAATATTTTTTGATCCCATAAAACAGATCATCTCAAAGATTTATAACGTGTTGGATGTTAACCAGTTTTGATAAACTCAAACCTGGTAACCTCAACATTTCTTTGAGATTATTTGTAGCAATGATTCTTTTCAAATGCCCTTTCCAAATCTGTCATGATATCACACTTATTTCCTCATTAGTTAATGACAGAAATCAAATATATGACATGTGCTTATTCAGTATCTGCTGGATATATGATATTATCTCACTGAAAATTATTCTTTCATACACCATTATCATTTTATACATCATTCCAATATTATTAGAATTTTTAGAAATTTGTGATATTTATGTAATTGTTCAGAGAATTCTTCTGGAATTACTAGCCAGATTTAGATTCTGGGCTTCTTTCCTTAGAAGTTTAGGATTCCCTTCATCTAGATGTTATATATTTTCTGTCCATCTTATTCTTTGGTAGTTTATGTTTTAGCTATTGATAATGAGAATTGTTTTAATTTTATTTTCTAGATATTTATTTTTAGAATATAAGATTAATTAAGATTTACTGATTCTACTTTTATGTGACTTTATGCATGTCAGTGCACAACATGTGTGCCTGTTGCCCACAGAGATAAGAAGAGGGGGTTGGGCTGGGCACGGTGGCGCGTGCCTTTAATCCCAGCACTCGGGAGGCAGAGCCATCTCCCTGGTCCCCTCATATTATTTGTTATGGTTAATTTTTTCCCTCAGATATGTAATAATATTACAATTAAGTGATGATAATCTTGCAGCCCCTTTGCCAATATGAATAATTCTCATCCTCATAAGGTCCTCTCAGGATTGTGTTGAATACTAGTGGGAGCACCTTTGCATTGTATAATATCCCCATACTTAATGTGAAGGAAGAGCTGGGAGTCTACACCCTTGGCCAGCCCAACACCTTCAAAAGGGTGCCTAGAAAAAGTGTATTTTAGTAAATTAGATACATAGGAAAAATATCCTTGGACAGCTCAACCTTCATTTCCAACCCGGCGTCCTTTTCCTGCTAGTATATCTGAGGCCTCCGTTCTCTTGTGTTGAAGACAGGAAGTGTGCTCCATTTGCTACTAACGTTCCCATTCAGGTACCATTATACTAATGGTTTCTATATATAGTGACTGTAATGTTCTTTGAATTCACCCAGCATTTCAAAATAAAAATAAAAATAAAACTGGCTGTTTGGATAGATAAAGGATGCTTTTAAAGCTAGAAGTGATCTTGGGAAAAGGGCTTGGGACAGGATGCCCGGTTCCTGCTCTTTGGACGGCACTGCCCTGTGCAGGTGACAGGAGGGGCCAGACTTGTAGCATTCCTGTTTCTGCCAAATGGCCCTGATCACTGTGCTAGCTTTGCCAAGGGCAGGCCCCACGATAGGCTGTGTGGACTGAACGCTGAATACAGAATCCTTCTCTGTGCTTCTTGCCTGGGCAGCAGGCTTGTCTGCCCCAGATCACACTTGAATAGATGAAAAGAATCCTTTTTTTTTTTTTTTTTTTTTTTTTTTTGCCTTGGCCTGAGGCCTGCAGTGGAGGCCACAAAGGCTCTTACAGACAAACTTAAGTGGAAAGGCAGCAAAGAGCGCAGAGAGAAGACTCGGGGAGCTGGGAGAGGGCATGAACGTGAGCGTTTCCCAGCTGATGAAGATTATCGGTGGCGCTGTGACCTGCTCATTCTCATTTGGAGAAATGACAGTTGCAAAGCAACCTGTTCTAGCCTCTTGTGACTTCCCTGAAGAGACATCTCACAATCTCTTTAAGGAGACCTGTCAGCTCTAAAGAGAGGCACCTCTGGAAAAAAAAAGACCTCATAAGCAAGATGGAGTTCTCCCCTGAAGCTGGAGCCATGAATTCAAGAGTTTATCAAAAGTAAGAGACATATGTATTATGTGTGACAGTGATGTTGGGAACTAACAGTGATTTCTCTCGTTGGGCTTTGTCCAGTGGGTAATTGTGAGGACTGGCCCTGTCTTTGGGAATATTGAAAGGGCAAGTCCTTACTGTCTTGCTCAGGCGATAGCCAATAAGATGGGAATCTCTTGTCTGAGCATTGATCATGTCTACTGCAGGTTACCTGAGTCCTAGCAACAATAAGGAAGGTCTGTCTGTAGCCCCGAGTTGGGGCTGAGCAGTGAGTGGGATCTGTGAGGCTTATGCTGATGAGGAAGCTTGATTCTGTTAGGCACTGGATGAGTTAACTTTGGGCTGGTTCTGAATGAGAGGAAACATGTTTGGGGAGGAAAATAAATAATCATGATAATCAAAAGCTATCAAGTCTATGATTTTGACGGTGAATCTTCTTCCACACATGACTTATTTCTAGTCTTCTTTCTTGTCCACTTGTTGCCAATCTTTGCTGATGACCAGAGTAGTGTTTTAAAGTGCCTGGCCTGGGTACCTGAGAACTATGTCAATACCAGCTGTGATGGATGTTAACATGCAGAGCCCTGGTCACCCCAGAGTGACTAAATCAGAAAACCTGGAGGAAGGGGGAATGTGCACATCTAATTCTGCCAAATTTGAGAAGGTCTGGCCTCTGATGGCCTAGAGGCCTGAGTTTAAAGCATAGTGCTGATGGTTGTGTGTGATGTTAGGGAAATCATCCAGCCTTTGTCTCATGTCTCTAGGCTACAAAGCAGGTATAATTGTACTTAATTGAATCTATTGTTGGAAATGCTAAGTGACATACTTATAATTAATATGAATAGCTTAGCATGGAGCAAAGTAAAGGTTTCACATATGGGAGTGCTTATCTGAACAAATACTTGAACCATTTTTTATGCCCCATGCCCAGCTCTTTGCATTAATGCTATGCTCTACTCTGTGTCTAGCTCTGTGCTTAGGACTCCTGGTAGCTGCATATCAAGTTGGTTTACATTTTACCAATCTGTCCTTCTTTAGCCCTTCAATACCCCGTCCTCCCTTACATCCTGCCATACAAGCAAAATGCTACGTGCCTTGAGCCCTTTTCCCAAGCACTTGTCCAGGACAACTCTCCCTGTGGATCTTGTCCCTGATGCCCCTTGCCTTGTTCTTCTTGTCACTCTGCCTGCTGGCTCTGTTTTCTGGCTTCCATTTCTGCTGCCTAGCTCAACTTGGTGGCTTCCAGGCTCCCTGTGCTGGCTCATGGTCCCAGCCTCTCTTTAAACTGCGTGTTATCTTTATTTTGGAGTTATTTACCATGTTCTGCAAAATACTGCCCTCCTTCCTCCCTTTTCCTGTGGACCTCCCAGGGGTACAATGAGGTCCCTCCATCCTTTGTCAGGAAGAGGTTCCAAATTCTCTGTGAACAGACCCAGATGGAGTAATGGAAAACAAGTGAATATTTGTTCAAAGTCACTCCCCTCTTGGTCCGTATTCCATTTTACAAACATCTTTATGTTTGCTTTTAAAATCATTTTCACTCACTAGCCTTTGAAGATTGGAAAGTAGGTTTTTGAGATTTTTTTTTTAAGAAAGCATGCTCAGAAAGGTTTGCAGGAGCAATTAAAGTAGCATGGTACAAATACATGTGGTACAGAGTCATACGTCCAGGCAAAACATCCATACACATTAAACAAACAAACAAACAAACAAACAAATAAATAAATAAGGGATCATGATAGACGTGACAGCTTCCAACTCAAGGAGCTGGCTATGAATTGCTAAGCTTGAATTTCTAACTATATGTGACTGGGTGGTGCCTCCCCCCATTCTCATGCTTAACTTTGAACAAATGAGTCCTCTCCCCAAGAGAGCAGTACAGAAGGGACGCATCCTTGGCACAGCTTCTCCTTAAGGGTTGAGTGAACATCTAGGCTACAGAAAAGGTAGCCTGAAGTAATAATGTAAAGGAATTCATCCTTATGTCTTTGCAATGGAAGGAGTCAGAATATATTATCGTCCTTGTTATTCAGGTATGTGGCTGGAGGAATGGAAGTAGTCTATCATTTTCCCAAAGCAGCTACCTGGATCTCTGGTGGAAACCAAACTTGTGCTTGCTACATGTCTGGTAGCCCTGGACATTGCAGACTCCTTTCCCTGGAGTTAGAAGAAGTCATTCACTCTCTCTCTCTCTCTCTTAATCGCCCCCTTCTGTCTCCCTCCCTCTCTCTCAGTTGCATTGAAACAGAAACTTCATGTCTCCTGGACTCAGCTTTTCACAGGTAGCTAGTACATTGTGATAACACAGCTTAGACACACATTTCCATGGGTTGAAGAAGGTCCTGGATTGACAGCTTGGAAGAACTCTGAGCCTCTTCATGGGTTACAATGCACAAGCCCTGAATTCTAGGACCCCTTCTTACAGTTACATTGCTTAGAAGCTAAAAAAAATTACATGCATACAAGTATGGGGTGGGGTTTGTGCATATGAGTGGCCCTTGTGGGCCAGAGGAGTTGGATCCCTCCGGAGCTGGAGTTGTGGGCCACCTGATATGGGTGCAGAGAATCAAACCCAGGTCATGTGGAAGTACAGTTAAATGCTCTTAACAATTGAGTCAGCTCTCCAGCCCAGAGAATTTTTTTAAATTGATGTCTCCATAAGATTAATTCAATGACCCTGCAGTAAATAACTATGAACTAAATAGATTTATGTTTTAGAAACCCAAACAAAAACATGAATGAAATATATGAAACTCAAGAATAAAATTAATAACTATGTAGACCAACTCTTGAGAGAATATGCTAAGGACTGAATTTGTTTCTTATAATAAACTAGATTTAGTGAGTAATTAGTTTCAGGCAGCATTAACTCTGTTTCCAGCTGCTTGAAGATTTTATTCAGTTACAAAACTATAACATTTCTACTGGAGTGCGCATGAACTTCAGGGCTTCTCTTACTGGATCAGGCAAAACCTGAGCATAAAATCCATTTTAAAACTCACCTTAGGACTTGCCATGCGAAAGTGGGAAGTGTCAGAGAGGCAGAGAGAGTTTTAAGAAACAGGCTTTCCAGCTCAAGCTTAATGGTGTAATGGTATTTGCAATTCCAACACTCAAGAGGCTGAAGTGACTGCCGGGCGTTGGTGGCGCACGCCTTTAATCCCAGCACTCGGGAGGCAGAGCCAGGCGTATCTCTGTGAGTTCGAGGCCAGCCTGGGCTACCAAGTGAGCTCCAGGAAAGGCGCAAAGCTACACAGAGAAACCCTGTCTCAAAAAACCAAAAAAAAAAAAAAAAAAAAAAAAAAAGAGGCTGAAGTGGAGGAGTTTGACTTTGGGGCCAGCCTGGGCTACATACTTAGACTGTTAAAAAAAAAAAAAAAGGAGAAAGGAAGAAAAGAAAAAAGTCTTTTCTGGGATATTTTACTTTTACTTTTTTTTTTTTCAAGACAGGGTTTCTCTGTGTAGTTTTGGTGCCTGTCTTGGAACTCACTCTGTAGCCCAGGCTGGCCTCAAACTCACAGAGATCTGCCTGGCTCTGATTTGTGTTTACACACATACTTGCCATGGCATGAATGTAGAGGACAGCTCTACTGTGTCCATTCTCTGGGTGTGGGTGTCCATTTTCCCTCTACCACGTGGGGACAGGGGATTAAACTCAGGCCATCTGTCTTGAAGGAAGTCCCCTAACCTACTGTATATTATTGGTCCTTGCAAAAATTTTTAATATGTCTATTTACCCAAAGTTGCATACTAAAATATGAACAGTGAGTATGTCTAAATTATGGTTCTGGATTTTTCCATGTTACTATCATTTCTGATTTTATATCAATAAGCTTGTATTGTTTTATTTCTTTTAAAATCTTTACCGTTTTTACAAATATAGATTACTAGATATAATGTCTCTGGACAGACATTTCTTTTCACTTAAACACAAAAGGCCTTCCTCATTTTCAGCATCTAAAGTAAGATTCAGGAGCAGCTTAGTAAGTCATCAATCATTCATGTGTCCTCTGCACCAGGTGTCGACTACAGGCATCTGGTCTGATTAAAGCTGTGTCTTTCATTAGGAAGCCCGAGGAAATTTCCACGATGCCAGGCTACCAGGCTGGGTCTCCGACGGCAGTGGGCTGGCTACTGTAGTTCACTTGATGGCCCCGGATGCATGTAGAAAATCAAGCTGTCCTTTGAGGTAGGACAGTTCTGGTGGCCGCTCTCAGGCCTCTTCATTGGTTTCCTGCTGTTGCTGGCCACTGGGGCCATCTCTAGCACTTTAAAATTAGTTACTGACACAGATTCCTAAAAGCATGGTCTGACATAGAAGAGCTACTTCTGAGAAAGAAACTCAGTGCATTCCGAAGACCAAGGTTTAGAGGTTATGCACCAGCGGATGAGGGTTTATGTAATAGTTTTCTTTGTTCCCTGAGCCACATGTGACCTTTCTGCTCCTTCCTGCCGACATCATCCCCAATAGAAAAAAAATAAAATAAAATACAAGCTCTTTTGCCTCCTGTCTCTCCTGTGCTCCGGAGCCCTAGTAGAGAATAACAGCAGCTGTGCGACTTTTACATAACGTAAACACTTTATTTACTTTCGTGTTTAATTTCTGCCGCTGCCCAATGTTTGCACAGCTGTTGGATGTCTGTGTGCCCATAGATTAGCCCTTGCTGTTTTCATCTCCCTTCAACTCCAAGCATTGCGAAGCCGCGGCCCTCCCTGTTTGCCTTTCTCTGCCCAGCCTTCAGCGTGGTCCCTACTGTACAGGTGAGAACTTAATTAGGAAGGCTGTGTCTCCGGGAGCTTTCCTCATCTCCCTGAAGCCAGCTTTCTCCCTTGGTAAAAAGAAAAGACAAAATCCCCGACCAGCTCTGGGAAAACAGGGTGATTGTTTCCCTGTTGAAGGACACCATTGAAATATCACAGTGATACCGAGGAAGCCTCTGTCTGGTCTAAGAAACCACTGGGGGCAGGGGAGGGAGGCCAGAGAGATTGTGGGAGCTAGTTTGGAGGCAGGGCTAGTGATTATGGGATGGGTTGAATAGAAAAATGACTCTCTTACCCTGGCTTACTTGCCCATCAAGAGAGAATAAGGAGTGCTGGGCATAGCAGCACATACTCGAAATCCCAGCACTTTGAAAGCTGAGGCAGGAGAATCATGAGAATCATGAGTTCCAGGCTATCCTGAACTGCACAATGAGATTCTGTTTCAAAAACCCCAACCCAAACAAACCAATAAGCAGCCTTTCTCTTCCTCTCTCCTCAACGGAAAAAAAAAAATCTCGGTAAAGACTAAATGTTTGAAATGACCATTAGTTGGAATGTTTAATCTCTGTAGAAGAGCCTCATTTGAGTCACTGTACCTGGGTGTGGAAGTATTGGCTTTGATATCTTTAGTGGGCATGGGAGGAGGAGGCATGGCCAAGCACAGCTGGTGCCTTCCTGGAAAGCAGTGATGGGAACGGAAGTGCAAGGACCCTGGTTTCATTGCCCTTTGTGACAGATGTGAGGAAACAGAGTGGAAAGTGGGTGTTCTCCTGGGTGGGGGGCTCTAGTCTTGCTCATGTAAGACTATCTGGTGTGCTGAGCAGCTTTCTGTTACCATGCTTGAGGAACCAGCTTGTGTAGAGAAAGGGTAATTTTGGCTCATAGTTTCAGAGGTTCTAGTCCCTCATCAATTGTTCCTTTTAATTTGGACCTGAGTTGGCACATGACCACTTTTAAAGCCTGGTGGAATAAACTGCTTCACTCCCGGCCAAGAAAAAAAAGGGGGGCACTGAGCTCTTACTCTCATAAGGGCTCCCTTTCAGAGGCCTCAAGACCACCCACTGGGTGCCACCTTTTTTTTAATTAACATATATTCATTGTATACAATGATGGGTTTCATCATGATAGTTATTACACACGTATATTACATACTTCATTCATATTCATATCCCATTTCCTTTCTCTGTCCCCTCTCCCACTGGCCTTCCTTTCTCAAAAAGCCCCCCTTGTATTTCCATGTTACACCTCATTACCCACCCCCACATTCTGTATGTGAGAGAAACATGATATTTGTGTTTTCTGATGCTGATGTAATTTCCTTAAAATGAACTTTAGCTCCATCCATTTTTCTGCAAATGAGATAATTTCATTCTTCTATATGAATGAATAATGCTCCATTGGATACATATACCACATTTTCTTTTAAAAATACTTTTATTATTTATGCATGTGTGTGTGTCTGCACATGCTATAAAAAATTGTTTTCATATATTTATTGACCATTTGTACTTCATCTTTATTATATATTTTTTGAGATTGTAATTACATCATCCCCCCTTTCCTCCTTCCAATCTCTCCCAGGTATTCCCCTTTGCATTCTTTCAAATTCACGACTTTTTCTTTAATTGTTATTACATATATATGTGTCTAAGTATATGTGTGTGTGTATATATATACACACACACATATATATATTCCTAAAAATATAAATGCTTATAATGTTCCTTGTATGCATGTTTTCAGAGCTCACTACTTGGACAAGCAATTGGTGTACTCTTCCCTGAGGAAGACTATCCTCCTGCTCT
Source organism: Peromyscus leucopus (assembly GCF_004664715.2). NCBI lineage: Eukaryota > Metazoa > Chordata > Mammalia > Rodentia > Cricetidae > Peromyscus > Peromyscus leucopus. The sequence goes on along the minus strand of NC_051069.1, from coordinate 40,554,156 downwards.
CAGCATCCTTTAGTTGCCTGGAGTTGTTTGTGTGGATTGAGACCTCATGAGCTTCCCTCCATCGACTTCAGCTTGTCTATTGGTCTTGTCTTATTTACATCATCTTTTGAGGACATTGACTGACTGAGCTACCTCCTCAGCCCCAATAGCACTCTTTATTATCATATAGACTTTATGAATCTCTCTTTGCTTAAACTCCTCTCAAAGTCAACAGTGTCTCATACTTGAGTAAACACTAAGTCTTCTACTGAACACCCCGGAGAGGCATTCCGAAGCAACTAAATTATAATTTTCTCACCTGCTCAACACTATCTCTCTGTTGTACCATTTTACAAACTATCCCATTGCCCCAAGCAAGGAGGTCGTTGCTTTTTATTTTTGAAATCCATCAAAGACTGCAGAGAAACAGTCTTTAAACTAGAGCGTGACCTGAGGAAGGAGTGAGCTGGTGAGTTTGCCTGTGTTTCCAGCTCTGCTGGAGACTGGGCTTTTATATCACTCAGAGGAGTAATGCTGTTTGTTTTCAGCATGAAATACATAGAGGAAAAATTGAGTGGGGAACAGGGGACTAATATTTTGATAGGGTAGTTTTATTGTTTTGTTTGATGTATTATGACCCCTAGCCCCAGTATATCCAGGGATCATCTGTACTTAAAGTTAAACACAAAATAACTTCCTAAGCTAAGTACAAATATATTTTTTTAATGCCATATAGGATTATCTAGTACAGTTCCTCTCAAGTTGCTGGGATACCGCCTATCTTCTGCATTCAGTTTCAGCAGCATAGGTGACCTCAGCCAACATGTATTTTAAATGTGTCAGGAAAACCCAGATGCTTTAGACTGTCTGAAATGAATTCAGTTCTGGAAACTGGAAGTCATAAAGGACACGATCATGGGAGGGGAATTGCTGGGAGCACCCTGGGAAAGCTGCAGCCTGGGGTTGAGTGACCTCTCTTTGATCTTTCACTTTCCCAAGTCACTTTCCCATGCATTCCCTCCACGCTGGCGGGTTTCAGTTCTCCAGATCTAATAAAAGGCTTTGGGCTTGGAAGCATCACCACGTGTCTGAGCGGAGTGCTGATTCAGGCGAGCTGAGTGTGGAGGGAGGAGTGGAGCATTCAGTGTGTTTACAGTAAAAGGTGTGTGTGTGTGTGTGTGTGTGTGTGTGTGTGTAAGTGTGCGTGTGTGTGTTTTTCATAGTGTCATCTTACCACTGGTACAGCCACCAAAGGGAGTTGTAGATTCTCCCAAGTCACCTCAATTAAGCATGCCCTCTAAAAGCAGCATGTTTGCTGAGGTACACAGCTTCAAAACTGCTCTGCACTACACTCCCCTCCTAGATATTTTGCTGCCTCTCAAGGATCTCATATCCAAAAATGTGATAGTTGCCTCTTTGTCCGTTAAACTTTGCACAAAGCTCCACTTAATTGTGCTGGGTAAGAAACAGAATCAACACTTTTTATACAAACGTCTACATTTCAGTGCAATTCCTTTAATTTTCTGACCCACCTTGATATCTAACTACAAAATGAATTGTGTGTTGTTTTTCTGATTCCACAGACTACAGGATCTGACTAGGTGGTATACCTGTGTACAGGTCGCTTCTTCTTGTTTCTTAAGCTGGTTTTCATTGCTCTAAGGGAATACTTGATGCTGGGTAATTTGTAAAGAAAACAAGCTTATATAGCCATAATTTGGGGCTAACAGGGTGTGTTAGCTTTGGCAAGCCACTGCCCCCCGCCCCACGTCGTTTTATCATGACAGATGGCACTATGGCTGGAGTATATGTGACAGGGAGAGATCACATGGTGAGACAGGATACCAGAGACCAAAGAGGAATCAAGCTTACTCTCTTATAATAACTTGCTCTTGAGAGAGGAGGGTCCTAGAAGAATGACCGTAGTCAATTCCAAAGGCCAGGGCCTCCAGTGCCTAACCAACTTCTCCTGGCTCTCACCTTTTAATTGTTCTAACAGCTAGGCATGGTGGTACATGGCTGTAATCCAAGACCTGAGGCAAGAGGATGACCTAAGCCCACAAGTTTGAGACAAGTCAGGACATTACAGAAAACGTCTCTTAACATTGCCACACTGGGGGTAAGGGGTGGAGGACGAGAGGGGGTAAGCTTTTAGTATATGGACCACATTGCTATCTCGGAAAACTTTTTCCTGATACTTTATAAAGGCCCAGGGACTTAGAAATGCTGATTTTAAAAAAGTGCTTAAACCAGCCATTCATATCTATCTATCTATCTATCTATCTATCTATCTATCTATCTATCTATAAAATAAAGAACATACACACATATATGTTCTTTATTCTTTTTTATTTATGTTTATGGGTGTTTTGCTTGCCTGCATGCCTGGTGCCTGAGGAGGCCAGAAGAAGGCATAGGATTTCCTGAAACTGGAGATAAATATGGCTGGAGGCTGCTGAGTGGGTGCTAGTAATCAAATACAGCTCTTCTGGAAGAGCAGCCCTGTGTTCTTACCTGCTGAGACCTCTCTCCAGCCCTCTTTCTTATTCTTTAAATACAAAACGAAAACCAGCAGGAACTACAAGAGTCATTGTTTCCAAATTTTCTTTCTCTCAAAGCATTTTCATAAGTAATTGAATTCTTCTACCATTATGATGGTCAACTCAAGAAGAGAACTTCCAGGCCCATTTCCCAGTTGGAGACAGAGATACTGAATTGCATAATTTTTTTTTGTGGTAGCACAGGACACAAAATGAAAAATCACCACATTTCTTTTTCAGTATAGTGAAATTATATATATTAGCAGAGGCTAATAATTTCATTTGGAATGAGAAAGCAGTGCATATAATTTGACTTGAATTTTTCTGTGCTTTTATATTTCAACAAATAAAATCTAACTGTGGCTCTGGAATTGGCTCAGGGTTTGAGAACCCTTACTGTAAAAGCAAGAAGACTTTCCTTGAAATCCCCGGAACCTATGTTAAAAAGCTAGGCACGGGCTGGGGAGACGGCTCAGCAGTAGAAAGAGCTGGTAGGTAGTACAAGGAAAAGGACTAGACTTCAGATCTCCAGAGCCCATATAAATGCCAGGAAGGCGTGATGGTCCCCTAGAAATTCTAACCTCAGAAAGTGGAGGCAGATGGATCAGAGGCTAGCCTGAGTTCGATGATGAGTTTGCATGTGAGTTACACAGAGAGACCCTGTCTTAAGAAATGTTCTATTTCAGATACATCAAGGTTGAAATATCCAAGCATAGATGTCTGGGAGTCAGCTGGATGTATAAGTCTGGAGCCCTGGGAGAGGTCAGAGTCAATGCATGGAGTTCTATTTAAAGCCTGAAGCTGGAGATTGCCCAGGATGGGAGTGCGGAAAGAGAATAGGAAGAGGCCAAGGTCGAAGCTCTGAAGTCAACATTTAGACTACTAGAGGACAGCATCGATGACAAAGGAATGATTCAAAAGCAAACACGCAGACAGGTGCAGCTGGCACCAAGGTTTAGGAAAGAAAGAAAAACCCGTGTGGGAGAAGAAGTAAGATTTCCACATTGGTGAGGAAGCCCAAACTATAAATTATTGTGGCAGAGGCTAATAAACTGGAAGTGATAGGGCAAGAAGATGAAAAGCTTATCATTTCAAATATATCCAGATTTGTCAAACCCCAGACAAGAGGACTCCACGTGTTCCTTAAAATGTTGCCCAATAGCTAGGAGAATATTACATCAGATTGTGAATTTTTTTTTTTTGCTTTTGTTTTTTTCAAGACAGAAGTTCTCAAGACAGTGTAACCTTGGCTGTCCTGGAACTTGCTCTGTAGACCAGGCTGGTTTTGAACTCAGAGATCTGCCTGCCTCTACCTCCTGAGTTCTGGGATAAAAGGCATGGGCTACCATTGCCTGGCTGAGAGCAAATCTTTTGACAAAGGTTCCTTTGTTACTCGCTCCCTTTTAGAATGGGGATGTAATATGGAGCTGGCCTCCTGGCCAGAAAAAATAAATAAGCAAGGCAATGTCAATTGTCAGTTTGGGAAAATTCTCTATTAAACTTGGCCCACTCTTAGCAACTCGCTTGTCTCAAGCCAGCTGTTGAGCATTCAATTTTGGGATTCACATAAGCTCCTTTCTCTCCCTTGCTCAATTCCCAGGCCCTTTCTAAAACTCAAGGTTAGGTAAGTGTTGCAGTCATCTGTGAGGCTGCTCTTTTGGCTGCCTTCACTCGTCTGCACTGTGACTCTGCTTCACAGCCTAGAGGGGACTGCAATGCAACAGCTCTGAGATGCAGGGAGTGAGCCCAGATGCCACCTCCTGGAAGATGACAGTGCCAAGGCTGAGAAAGGAGGCCAGCCTGAGGCATCCAACAGTTTCAGAGAGGGGGAGTATGCACTCCTTTTTCTTCCCCTCACCTTGTAAATATTGAAGCAAGTCACAAATAGATAACAAATCTTATCATTTAGCTCCATTTTATAGTTGGATGGATTTTTTTCTTTTTTTCTTTTTAGGGAATGTTGCAATTTTTGTGATTTATATATTGAGTCCCCGAGGGTGTTAGGAAGACAGAGGTAATTGATTATAAACATCTAAAACACCAAGGTCAGATGGCTAGTAACTGCCCAGTGATCAAAGCCTCGGGCTTATATGCAGGTTTAGCAATGATAAACGCTGACAAGGAGGACAGTTGGGTGATTCTATCCAGGGGGAGGGAGTGTGGCTCACAACAGATAAAGGAGGATCAGAATCCTTGAACTTGCCTAAACATCTTTGGTGTTTGGAAAACACCTGGCATCTATTATTTCTTTGAACTAGATAAAGTACAAATAAAGGCATAGTTACCAAAACATTTGGGAGGATTTAAAGCAAAATGTATCGTCCAATGTATACATAAACTCTAACTCTTTTATATATCACCCCACCCCAATGCTGAATCATAAACCATGTAACATTCGGTATTTCAGGGTCTTATGCAAAACTTTAGCATGTGAAGGCTTTCTGAATAGAATGCAGACTCCGTGGAGGGAGGGGATCTGAGCTGAGAGTAGCTGAGATACTATATGACCTTGGGCAAAACTTGCCTCCTGTGGTGACCTACTTCTTCCACTTTGACTTCCTTGGGTATCACAGAATGTTTTCATTTGATGCTCACCAAATCCCCGGACCAAAACGAGTTACCAGATTCGTGCTTGTGCCTCTGGCAGACATTGCTCTCTGTGACCAAAAGGGGCAGTTCAGTTGTGATTTGGTAAAAAGAAAGAATTTCCAATTACAGAAGGTTTCCAGAGTTCCTCATTTACCTTAGGACCCGAGTGCTTGTGCTTCTTCCAATTGCTGAGATGCAATTACCAAACATGGCTTCTTGATGGTTCCCATCTCAGTTTGTGCCTCTGCAATTCCACATCCCACTGCTTTCCTGAGTCTACGCTAGAAAACATGTAGGATCTTTATCCTGAAGAGACGGTGGTTTTACTGACACTGTCAGGGGAAAGGAATTACTGTACATGTTCACTCTCTAATTTCTCTCCAGGATGTGGTGAGATCCTGGTTCGTATGTGCCCTTGAAATTCAGCTAATTGCGGTCAAGGCCATGTTTTACATTCAATGACTCCCACTGAAATGACTAAATGCTGAGTGGACCCAATCACTGCAGTGACATTTAGATGATGCAGTATTTGGCATTAATAGGCTTGAACGTAAAAGCAAGTTACGTAGGTTAACTGCTCCCCTTGCCCCCAACATTAAGAGACTGAACAAGCCAGAAGGACTAAAAGGTATATAAAAGAAAAAAAAAAGTGGGGGGTGGGTGGGGGGGGGGGGGGGAGGATGGCGGTGGAGGAGAATCAGTGGACTATCCAGCTATCTTCCCTGCATTCTGTCATACTGATGGTCGTTGCAGGTGGAAGCACTGCACAGTCTTTGGAGGCGGAACAAAAGAACCGGGGCGGGGGGGGGGGGCGGGGATCAAGGGCAATGGCATCCAGTCAGAGGGTTCCCAGGGAGTCCCTCCATTGCCTCCAGATTTGTCGTCTTAACCACGCGCCTCCAAGTGCCCTACTCTTGCACCCTTTCTTGCCCTTCCTCTCCTCAGCTATACCACTTTCAATTTGCTGGTCCAGAACTCTGGATGAAGGAGCCACCTGAGGGAACTTTTAAGCACCCTACACCTCAATTCCAAAATAAAAGCGGCGCGAGTTCAGTCTAGCCCCCAATCAGCCGGAGAGCAAGGGTCGAGGATCTCCTGACTGGCGGCAACGCCCCCTCCCCTCCCCGGTGCACTGACAGGATTCTGGGGTCAGCAGGGGGGAGGAGAGAAGCCTCTGCCGTAGTCTCGGAGGATGCCTTTTCCTGCTGCGGCTTTGCAGTCTTTGCACCTTAGCAGGACACAGGGACCGAGAGGACAGCCCAAGTGCAAGCACCCGGGGCGGCAGCTCGGCCCCCAGCTCCCCCCACCGCGACCACAAGCGGCCCCCAGCCGCGCCCCCCCCACCCCCTGCAGTGCACATGCTTTCCCGGGACAACAGCAGGCGAGGCCTCGCGAAGCGCGAGGCAGCCGTGCGCGCGCTCCTTGCTCCCTCCTCGCGCGTGCTCGTGCCCGCGGCGGCGGCGGCGGCGCGCCTCTTCTCCCGCTGCGCGCGTCGCGGGTGCAGAGGAGGCGGAGCGCTGGAGGCGGAGGCCGAGCGGGCGCGGACCAGCGGGCGGGGGCGGCCCGAGGCGTGCGGGCGAGGGGGCTCTGCAGCGCGCAGCGGCGGCCCGGGGGTCGAGGCGGCCTCGGGAGGGGAGCGCGCCGCGCGCCGGAGGTGCCGACCCGAGGCCGCGGCCCGCAGCCGGCGCCCCCGCGCCTGACGGGGCGGCGAGGCGGGATGAGGCGCTGGCGCGGGGGGCGCCCGGCCGAGCCCCCGCGGCGGCCCTGGGCGGCCCGGCGCTAAGCGCGGCGGCGGCGGCGGCGGCGGCGGACGAGGACGGCGGGCCCAGCCCGCGGAGGGCAGACACGGAGCGGAGAGCGGCGCGTAGCGACGCCGCGGCGGCGCGGCGGGGCCGCGGGGTTCGGTAAGGCGCGGGCGGCCAGGCGGGCGGGCGGGCTGGCCGGGGGCGCCGCTGACGTGGGCCGCGCGGCGGGCAGGGCTGCGGGGCCTCCTGGCTTGGCCGGCACCGGTGCTTCTGGACGTGCACGTTGCGATCGGATGCTCTTGGGGGCATCTCGGGTCTCTCCCGCCTCCCCCAGGGCGACGGCACAGCGTGCCCGCCACCTCTCGCTCTCATCCCACGGCAAACCGGGCATTCCGACGGCCTCCGGGCCTGCTGCGGCGCTTCCCGCCCGAGGCCGAGGCCGGCAACCGCGCGCCTCCCCGGGGACCCCGGAGGCTGCCAGAGGAGCCCTGGTGCGCGTTGGGGCAGCGGAGCCAGCGGTCCTCGTCTCCCTGGGACTCCGGTGGAGTTTCCCTTCTCATCCTAATTGGTTGAAGTTGATGCTACAGTTGGACGGTAGTGGTGACTTAGTGCCTCCCTTTTCCCCTTGATTTCCCCCGCCACCCCCCGCGTACTGCGTTTCCCATTTTGTTGATTAGAGTAAATATTTATGTTAAAGGTTTCGTGCACAGCGCACAGGACGCTGTAGGGAGAAAGTCACCCGATTTCTTAGCTTTAGTCTGGACCATTTAGTATCTCACCTGCGGCTGAGGCTTAGAGAAGGTGGCTGGGAGGAAGAGGCCATCTCAGGATGCTTGGGATGGTCTCATAGCTATCCTTTAGGAAATAGAATTCGGATAATTATAATCTTGATCGTATGCAGAATTACAGTCAAGCTGTAAACTGCTCGAGGCACTGCATGATGCTACATGGATAGCTGGGCCGTGGCATTGTTGTAAGCATCCCTTTTATTTTCCATTCTTTCAGAATTTTATTTGGCACAGATTGAGACCTTCTAAGTGCGTCTGAATGGGCAGAACTTTTCTGATACGGTGATTGCTTCTGTAAACATTGCCTTTATTTGTGTGCTTCTATTGGAAAAAGAAAAGGCAAACGGTGCCTGTAGTAACTGGCTCTTAGAGTCCACAAACTGCTAGTTTGATTCAGTGACTGGATTTGTTGGAATATTTTTGAGTAATGATGTTTGTGGTTCATGAATGCATTTTTTTCATTACTGAGTGAATTGAAGTCAGAGTCCACATTTGTTCCTTGGCCTTGAGTGGGAAGGCAGTAGAAGCAGCAATTTGCCACAGCACATCCGCAGAGTTTTTCAAGAGTCCTACTGTATATTCTTTTTCATGGGGTTGTTTGTGAAGATGAGGTGTGATGACGATGTGATTTCCATTTGCAGGAATGTCTGGAGTCTGATTCATCCTAAAGTTGGACATGGCGGTGATGCTCTTCAGAGCAAGTAATCTGTAACGGTGTGAGGCTGGAACTGTGCTTAAGCCAGTTAATCTCTTCTTACCGTGGTCTGTGCAGCAGTCCCTGGAATAAAGCAGCACTTTGGACAGAGGCTTGTCCAGCTGTAGCTATGGTGGCAGCCCAGATTGCTTATGATCCTGCCTGTGGAGATGGGGGCAGGGTGACGCAGTGGGGACAAAAGATGTATGTGGGACAGAGAGGAAGTGTTAGTTGAAGAACCTTGGTCAGTTATATAACAGTTTTGTTTCCGAGGGAGAGGCTAAGAACCAGCAAGGCAGGCTCAGCTGTCATTAGAGCCTTTGATGTCGGTTTGAATTCCAGTAGTAGTTATGTTCCTTTTATTTCCTTCTCCCAACCCCACATTATTTTTCAATCACCAGAAGCTTAGCCACAGTTGGACCGAGACTTCAATGGCAATACATTCATTTCTACTTCTTTCTTTTTCATTGTCTCTTTTTCTCTTATACTGAAGATGGTTTTATTGTTGCTTTTTCCTCTCTGGATGACTTTTTTCTTCATTGCCTAAGACAAGGTCTCAGGGATTCTAGGTTGTCCTCAAACTTGATATGTAAGCTGTGGTTGACCATCAAATTCTGATTCTCCTCTTTCCACTTCCCAAGTCCTAGAGTTAAAAGGCATATCACTAGACCCATTTATATTGAGCTTCATGAATGCTAGGCCAGCACTGTACCAATTTAGCTGCATCTTCAACCTCCATTGGATGATTTTCCAAACCGACTGGGCATATTATCTGCACAGTATATATAGACTCACTGTTGCCTATAGATGAATTTAATAAATGTCAGGAACTAGCAGATGTTTTCTTCCTAAGACTGTAGCAAAAGGAAAATGAGATGAACTAAACATAGTATCTTTAAAGGCTAAGACCAACATCCTTGGGAATTGTAAGGGTTTAACCAAAAAACATGTTATTTGGTATCCATGGAAGTAGTCAAGATGCAAGTGGACTTGAAGAGAGGTCATGGCTTTGGTTTTGGTACTTAGTATCTGTTCTAGTTACTTTTCTGTTGTTGTGATAAAACACTGGTGAAAACCGACTTGGAGAGAGGAAAGGCTGTGAAGTCCATAACTGAGGGACTGGAGGAGGGCAGGAACATGAAGGAAGCAGGGCCTGAAGCAGAGGTGATAGTGGGAAGAATGCTGCTTCATGCTGCTTCCTGGCTTGCTCATCTTCTCTCTTTTTTCATTTTCTTTCCTTTTTTCATCTTCTTTCTGATAAAACCCAGGACTACGTTACGTGCCCAGTGGTGGCATTGCATGTAGTGGGATAGACCCTCTCTCCACCGTCCTTAGTTAGGAAAATGGCTTCGCAGACATGTCTGCAGGCACTTGGATGGAGGCAGTTCTTTAGTGGAAGTTCTCTCTTCCCAGTTGATTCTCGCTTGTGTCAAGTTGAGAAAATAAAACCGAGCAGCACAGTAGCTTAGTGGCATTGTACCCTACTTGGGCTTAATTGGCATTTCAGGACCTGTTTTTATTTCTATCTAAAATAGGTGTAGGAAAGCTTGTATTATCCTTTTATGTAGCTGTGAAGCGTCCCGTGATAGAAAGTATGTGGAAATGCTTTGTAAAACCTGTTATGAGTAAGGCAGCACTGTTATTACATATGGACAGTGTTACATACATCCCGGTCTTACCTGGCAAATTGGCTTGGCAAACTGTTTTATTAATTTGATATTTTTTGTTGTGCTAGGGATTGAACCCAGGGACCCATGCATGCTAGGTAAATAAGTGTTCTATCTTTGAGCTTTATCCCCAGTCCTTGGCACATATTTTAAAAGTGATTTACAGAATGTAGATAACAAACAAGGACATGTTAGATTTCTTTCAGTTCTAAGCTTTTGTGGTACTTATTTTTGAGGAGATTCCTATGCAATAAATACATTTTTGGACTTTTGAGAATTTTTAGTTATTCTCAGAAAGGTTAAGTTTATGGAGACTTTGGGCTTCTTTAGAGTATTCAAAATATGCAAGAATTTTACAGGTAAGCATTTGTAAGTCATAAAGATATTTTATAGGACTAGATATGCAATGGTAGAGTGCTTGCCTGGCATGTTGAAGGCCCAGACTTTGATCCCTAGCACTCTGAGGAAACAAATTTTGTGTTTGTCTGCATTCATGTGTGTGAATATGTTTATGATGGTGTACATGTGTGTATGGTGGACTGAGGTCAGCCTCAGGTATCATTCCACAGGAACCATTTATCTTGTTTCTGGAGCTTACCAGATAGACTAGACTGGCACGTTGGTGAATCCAGGGATCCGTCTGCCTGTCTCCACCTTCCCAGCACCGGGATTGCACGTGTAGGCCGTCATGCTAGGCTTTTTAAAAAAATGTGTGTTCTGGGGATCTGCACTTAGGTCCTCATGCTTACATGGTAAGTACTTTATTGATGGAGCCCTCTCTCCAGCTTCTTTGCATTATTTAGGCTGGGATTGGCACAGTGCAGACTACAAGCCTGAATGACTCATGAGCTAAGAGTAATTTAACAGTTTTAAATGGTTAAAAAATTAAAAAAGAAAAAATACTGGGAGCTGGGGATATCACTCAGTGTTTCAAGTATAGAGCCCTGTTCTAGCTCCAGTAAGACCCTGGGATTGATCCGTAGTACCATAAGAAAACATTATTATTTAAGTACTATTGATGGCCAGCTTGGCATTCAGCAGTAGAACTGAGTATTTCTGGAGGCAGTGCATCTGGCAAACCCTAAAATCTTTATCACCAAGTCCTTTGCAGAAAAAGTTTGTCAACCCCTTATTTAGGACTTGACATTTTTTGCTGTAATTAGCACAGGTGTTGCTTCCTGTCACAGCCTCACAAAGTCCTGACTTGTGGATAAGCACTGAATTTTACTTTTACCAGATAGACCTGTATCTATCCATTGTGATATTAAAAACCTCTGGTCCTGCCGGAGCTCCTGTCTTGGTGATGTGGGTGCCTCCATCATAACTGGGAAATTGTCCAGTTACTGTCTACCGTAGGAAGCTGTCCTGGGATTAAATGAGAGGTGCTTGTCACGTCTTGATCCGATACTGAGTAAAGAGCAAGCACTAAGTAAGTGAACGTGGTGGCTGTAAGTTCTAGTCTAAAATACTGTCATAGTTTTGAGTTCATATTATAGTTTTTTTTTTTTCTCTTTGAGTGTTATGCTACTTGGAATTTTGTGGAGTTTTCTCTTTTACTGAAACTAATTAGTTTAGTTAACAACTAATGATAAGTAATTTGAACTATGTCCTTAATATTGTAATATATATATTTATTAAATACTTATTAATATATATATACATAAGTAAGAGAAAGGGGGAAGCTACATCTCTTTTTTTCAGAGGTCCTGCTTGATAATTTCCTAGCAATACCCTCAGGTGAATTTAAATACCACTTCTATTTTGGTATTGGCTTTTTTTTTTTTTTTTAAGGAAAGATGTGTGAGAAAGACCTGTTTTAATTAGGCCAGGGAAGATAACTGTCCCTGTGTGTGTGCTGTATCCCAGCTCTTAGGATTCACAGCAGCATTTTCCTAACATTTAATTCTTTGGAATTAAAATAATAAAAGTTATTTATTTATTTTTACTGTTTAGAGACTTTGATATTAAACTGCTTTCTCAAGTATTTGGCTTAAATTATTTTACACTTCAGAAATAGGATGTGCATCTCAAATGCTGTTTTGTTTAGTGTTCATCCCAATGGAAGAGTGAGCAAAGAGAAGGAGGCCATTGTTCTGACAGTTAAACAAAACAGAATTGGGGTCACTGTGGCTCTTGCAGTCCTGGAAATTGGGTGGTTGCCTAGCCTTGTATGAGCCTTCGATGAAGTGAGATGAACCAGGGGAGGTCGAGGAGGTGGTTAAGTTCCTACTCTGCCCTTGGTTAGAGGTGGAGGGGTCTCCCATAGTTGGTCAGCACTCTGCAAAAGTAGCATTTGACAAATGGAGAGGCCTACGGTGAGGTGATGTTCTCTCTTCAGATAAAACCCCAACAAAACCTAACAGATGAAGGTTGAACAGAAATATCCCCTGAGGGACTAAAGTGTGGGATCTGATAAAGTAATTACAGTTGCACAGTATAGCTGGACAAGGGCTCTTCCTTGGTATTTAAAGGAACGCACTGTGAGATAGGCAGAATTAAGTGAGAAGTAGGGCGTTTGCTTTCCTTTCTCACGTGAAAGACATGAACTAGGATATTCAAAGTGAATGTAACATTGTGTTTTCAGAAATAACTCATTATTTGGCTTATGGCCACTCTTTAGCTAGCTTTTCTTCCTTTTTCATTTTTATTTATATGTATGCCACATATGTGGGTGCCCCAGAGGTCAGAAGAAGGCATTGCATCCCCTGTAGCTGAAGACAGACATTATGACCCGCCTGATGAGGGTGCTGGGATCTTTTAAGGGGTTCTCTGGACTGTGAACTCTTAACGGCTAGGGCATCTCTCCAGCCTGCTAGCTTTGCTTAAATGCTGTATCACGTTAATCTCGGCTCTTGTAGAGATGGTATACATTGAAAACAAAGGAGCATTGCCATGTTAAACTGGATTCAGGTTGTCTGTAAGCATATGCTGGGTGATAACTGCAGTAGACGGTCCATCATTGTCTGAAATAGTAAGATCTCTATTTTCTGTGGCCCAGCCTTCATCCTGGGCAGATCATCTGACTGTGCCCCTGCGCCTCTCTTCATTGCAAAAGTGGACGATCAGAGGACTCTGCCGATGAACATTTTCGGTGGTTTTGAAGGTGTCTGTAAGTTCAGTAATTACCCAGAGTATGAAACAGAGTCACTGGCACCCCTCCCCGCCAGTGAAGCAACTTTTCCAGGGAAAGGAGTTTGGAACCCAAAGCTGGGGAACCTAGGCATTGTTTTGACCCTGCTGTCAGCAGTTTGTGACCTTGAGTACATGGTTTGTTTCTCAGATTCGTTTTCTTCAGATACAAAAGGAGAGGTCAGATTGGAAGTCTCTGAAGTCCTTTTTTGACCCAAAATTCTTTTTCACCTCCCCTCCTCCCCCATGTGTGTGGGGTGCTTGAAGGTTGAGCTGTGTTCTCAGTTTCTGTGTCTCACCTTTGTTTCATCTTGCACTTGCCCATTTTCTGTTTACCTTTCCAAGGGGGAACCTGACTAGTTGTATCTTGCTGTATCTGTAGTCCTTCACGTTCAGTAGGTAGTAGTCTTCACCCCAGAATGAGGGAAACAAAATCTCCCTTATCAGTAGCTATCAGGTACACCTACAGATTTTGTGTGATGCTATTATAGTGGAAAATAGAGAGGAAAAGTGTCTTGGAGTCTCTGCCCTAGGGAGCTATGTTAGGAGGAGTATTCAAAAACACAAGGAAGAAGACAGTGGAATGAGGCTGTTTTGTGGCCTGCATTATTGAATATGTGCAGGCTGACCTGTACTAATCCCCTCCCCCATTCTGAAATTTGGTTACTTTCTTCTTGGCTGAGAAGTAGCAGCTCTGAATGAATTTATTAATACCTAAATGAAAACTGCTCAGTCCAGGCCATATTAGAAGGAAGTTGCTTTTTTAAATTTTTTTTATTTATTTACTCATTGTCTTAATTAGGATTTCTATTGCTGTGAAGAGACACTATGACCACGGCAACTCTTATAAAGGAAAGCATTTAATTGGGGCTGGCTTACAGTTTCAGAGGTTTTGTCCATTATTGTCATGGTGGGAAACATGGTGGCATGCAGGCAGATGTGGTGCTGGAGAAGGAGCTAAGAGTTCTACATCTGGATCCACAGGCAGCAGGAAGGGAGTGAGACGCACTAGGCCTGGCTTGAGCTTCTGAGACCTCAAAGCCCACCCCCAGTGACATACTTCCTCCAGTACCTACTCTAACAAGGCCATGCCTCTCAATAGTGCCAGTCCCATTGAGCGAATGGGGCCATTTTCATTCAAACTACCACATTTATTTACTCTTGTGTGGTATTTGTGACCACCTGTTTGTATCCAGGGGTCAGAGGAGGACTTTTATTCCTTGAGACAGGGTCTCTCACTGGCCCCGAAGCTTGTCTGTCATTTTGGCTAGCCTGGCTAGCCAGCAAACTTGAAGAATCTGCCCGTCTTTGTTCCTTAAAGTTGGGGTTTCAGGCATGAGTCCACGAATACACCACACATGCTCTTACCTAAGGAGTTCTCTCCCCAGCCCCAGAAGTTACCTGTTTTACATATTTTAATTTCCTAGAAGTACGTGGAAGGGGCAGCCTTTTTCTGAAGAGGGAGGCCTGTGAGTCGCAACTAGAGACCACAGGGACCCTGTTCCTGACACAGTTTAAAGCACAGGTCTTCTTACCTTCTCAGCTTCCATCTGCAGCTACTTCTTTCTTAGTTTTCCAGTCTTTCTTTCCCGGCCTGCCTCTTTTAGGCACACATGGGCATGCTGCTGGCAAGTCTGGTAACTAGTTGTTTTATAGATGCCATTCCTTCAGCTTCCCTCAGGTTTTATCTTGACACATGTCTACCCAGCTCGTGACTACATTTCCTAGTCTCTTTCTGATTACTAGGCATGGACATGTGACTCAGTTCTGGTTAAATGGATGGGAACAGAAGTGGTGTGTGTGTGATATCTAGGTCATGGCCTTAGAGAGGAAGCTAATTGCCTTCCACTTCCTCTTCTTCCTTTTTGTGGATGAGAATGTATCATGCTAACACAGTGCTGGGACATACTATTCAACCTTGTAGCTGAGAGCTTTGCCTTTGAGGGCAGTGGATAAATAATATAGGTCCCTGATAATTTTTGCAGTAGTGTCATGGTCTAGCTTGGGACTGCTCATTTTCTCTAGGTGGATAGTATAAGAGGAATAACATTTTCCTTTCCAGTCATTGTTATCTTAATTGAATAAGTCACCTGCTTTAAACCATCTTTGCTTTTACCTTAGCCTTTCTTCTGCTGCCCAATTGCTTTGTTCTTTTTGAGCAGAAATTTTGAAGAGTTGTTTACATTTGTTGATTCTCCTTTTTCACTTGATTTTCTTTGGCTTCATTTATTCATGATCTTGTTCCACTATCCCACTGATAATTTTTTTTTTTGATACATTTTAGTCTGGTGATGTAGATCAGTCAGTTGGTTGAGTGCCTGCCCAGTATATATATAAAAAGCTCTGGGTTAGATCCCCAGTGCTAAACAACTTGGGCATAAGTGGCACATACCTCTGATCCTGACCCCAGTGTTCATGAGGTGGAGAAAGGAGGATCTGGAGTAAGAGTTCATCCTTGGCTTCATAGCTAGTTTGAAGGCAGGCTGGTACATACAGGATCCTGGATATGTATGTATGTATATATGTATGTATGTATGTATGTATCACCCCCCCCCCAATTTTTGCTAGATATGGTGTCAAACATCTATGGTCATAACATCTAGAAGACAGAGACATTATTGTCACAAGTTCGAGCCCTGCTTGTCTAATGATTTCCAGGCCAACCATGGCCACAAAGAGAGATTCTATTTCAACAAAATAGAGAGAAAGGATTTTTACTCATTTATTTGTTTTTCGATTCCTGGGATACAAGCCAGACCACACACATAAAAGGCTGGAACTCTACCACAGGGCTACATCTCCAGGCCCTGAAACTGGGATCCTGTACTCACCTGCATCCTGACAGGTTAGCTTCTGCATCTCACTGACATTTCACTCTGGCTACCTCCAGCAGCCATGTTTTAGATTTATATGGCCTTTTCTGTCATCTTATTCCTGCTTAAGAATTTGGAATGCCTGTGGCTCTCAAGTGACTCACCTGTTTTTATGGTTTAGAGGTCACTTGAATCACATGTCCCTCCCCCCTTGTCTTAGGGTTTCTATTGCAGTGAAGAGACACCGTGACCATGCAACTCTTATAAAGGAAGGCATTTAATTTGGGGCTGGCTTACATGTTCAGAGGGTTAGTCCATTCTGATCATGGGAGTGCAGGCAGACATGGTGCTGGAGAAGGAGCTGAGAGTTCTACATCCGGATCAGCAGGCCGCAGGAAGACAGAATGACACTGGGCCTGGCTTGAGCCTTTGAAACCTCAAAGCCCATCCTAGTGACACACTTTCTCCAACAAGGCCACCCCTCCTAATGCCACTCCCTGTGAGCTTCTGGGGGCCATTTTCATTCAAACCACCACACCCCTTAAGTGCTCGATTCATCTTAGTTCATGTCTCTTTCTGGGTTTCTGGGGGATACCTCTGAGGACAGCATGGGCAGAACAAGACTGGCTTCCTTTGCTCCACTTCTTCCTCTCCCTTCATGTCTTCCCTGTCTCAGTAAATGGCATTATCATACATGCACTCTGAAGACCAAAACCCCTGGGGTCACCTTTGACCTTTTCTCTTTATCTCACATTAAGGCTCATGAAGTTCAACTGTCACAGTACAGTCTGGTCCTGACTCCATCTTAATTTCTTTCACTGTTTACAATGTAGGCCAAGCTACTTTCTCTGCTGGAAACTTGCCCACAGTTTCTCTGCCTCTGCTCTGGGCTCTGTCCTCCTCCTTACATTCCTCACAGAGGGGCCAAAGTAATAGTAAATGTTAGTCAGATCTTAACATTCTCCTATTGAGTGGTTCCAGTACACTAGGCAAATCATAAAACTTTAACATAGAAGCAAAACCTTTAGCCTGACCTGTGTTAGTGTTTATCTATCCAGGAATCCATAGGAGACATTAAGTAGTGTTTAGGGACAGATTGGGAATTGTGACTGGCATCTAGCATATTGAGGTCTGGATCTGCTAAGCATCCTACAGTATATAAAACAGTTTCAACAGTAATCTCTAGTCAAGCATGTCTGTGCACATCCTCTGATCCCCAACTTCTTCCTCAATTGTCTCTTGGTCATTATATTGAAGTCACAGTGATTTTCCTCCTTCTTTTAAAAAGACTTTATTTAATTTGTCAATCCATCAATCAGTCTTATTTAGTGAAGCTGAGCTTAGGATCTAAGGATTATATTTGCCAGGCAAGCACTCTACTCCGAGCCATGTAGACAGATTTTTAGGTTCATAGCAAAGCAGAGTAAGTGGTCACAAATGTCCCATACAAATTTTCGATTCCCCCGTCTCCCAATCCCATTATTTACAGCTCCAGTGTGGTACATTTATCACAGTTTGTGAACTTATACCAACACATCATCCAAAAGTTCAGGGATTATTGGCATACAAATAGTAATGAATGATGTATTCACCATTGTACCATACAGAATAGTATCATGACTGTAAAAGTCCTCTGTGTCTGCATGTTTATCTGCATATTTATCTCTCCCTAATAGCTGCATGTCTTTTTACTGTTCTCATAGTTTTGACTTTTTCAAAAAACGTCTTATAGTTAAAATCATGTACTGTGTAACCTCACCCCCTTTTCTTTCAGTGGGAGAATATTTGTGTGTGTGCTCACATGTTTATATCTGTTGTATGCTCATGTGTATGTGCATGGGTGTGTGTACCTGTGCATGTGTAGATGGCAGAGGAGAGTATTGGGTATCTTCTTCACCTTATTCCTTTGAGACAGGGTCTCACTGAATCTGGAGCTAAGTTGGCAGCCAAGAAACTTCAACAATACTCAATATTCCTATCTATGCCTCCCAGAGCACTGGGGTTGTTGGCCTGTATGTGGCCATGCCCAACATCCATCCACCCACCCATCCATCCATCCATCCATCCATCCACCTATTGAAAAATGTGGAGCCTGGGATACAAACTCAGATTCTTACACTTGTGTAGTAAATGCTCTTAACCATTGAGCCATCTCTCCAGCTCTAAGGTAGCCTTTTCTTTCTTTCTTTTTTAAAAAATTTATTTTATGTGCATTGGTGTTTTGTCTGCATGTAAATCTGTGTGAGGGTGTTGGATCCTGGAGTTACACTTGTGAGCTGCCATGTGAGTGCTGAAAATTGAACCTGGGTCCTTTGAAAGAGCAGCCAGTACACTTAACCACAGAGCCATTTCTCCAGCCTAATGTAGCCTTTTCATATTGGCTTCTTTTACTTAGTAATGTATTTAAGGTTCTTACGTGTATTTTTGTGGCTTGATAGCTCATTTCTTTTTAGCAATGAATAATACTCCATTGTTTGGATGCACCACAATTCATTTATGCATTCCTTTGCTAAAGGATAATTTGGTTGTTTCCAAGATTTAGCAATTGTGAATAAAGCTGCTATAAACACCCATGTGCAGGTTTTATGTAGATCTATTTTCAACTCTTTTTGAGCAGTGCCACAGAGCACAGTTGTTAGGATCGTATGGTAAGAGGTTTAGTTTATGTTTAGTTCTGCAAGACACTGTCTAACTCCCTTCACAAGTGGCCATTACTATTTTACATTTCCACTAGCAGTGAATGAGGATCCCTATTGTATATCTGTGTCAGCATTTGGTGGTGTCACCCTCATTGATTTTTGCTGTTGTGATAGGTGGGTGATACTCATTTTTCCTACCCCAGTAAAGTAAACACACATACTTTCTTTGGTATGTTTGCTTGCTGTTCCCTTTAATTAAAATGTGCTGTTTTTAAGAGCTAGGGCCATGGGGCCCTAGGTTCAATCCATAGAACAAAACAAAACAAAACAAAACAAAACAAAACAAAACAAAAAACAACAACAACAAAACCCCCACCAGATCTATGTATGTCTGCCTTCTTTTCCACCAGAGGCCATTGTAATATATATGCAATCATCTCCATTTCATATTCTTCCATCTCATCTCATTTTGTCTTTTTCATATTATTTTTATTTGGTTATGGATTTAGTTTATAATCGTATTCTCCAGAAGCTCAAAGAGCAAGGGTTTGTTTTCTGTTGAGAGAGGGTAGAATTTAAAATAGGCTTTCACTTTGTAGTCCAGGCTACCCTGGATTTCCTTACATAGCCCAGGCTAATCTTGTGATCCTCCAGTGTCCTCCTCTAAAGTGCAGGGAGACGACAGGTATGAACCATCATGCCTGGTTTAGGGTTTCCTCAGATCGATATTTGTGTGTGTGTGTGTGGTGTGTTAGTGCGCGCGCCTGCACTTGGAGGCCAGAGGTCCAGAATTGGTGTCTTTTCTACCACTCCCCACCATATTTTTTGAGACAGGGTTTTTCACTGAACTTGGAGCTCAGATAAGCACACACTGTCATGTTTAGCTTTTTCATTGTGTGTTGAGGCTCCAATCTTAGGTCCTTGAGTCTGCATAGCAGATACTTTATTCGCTAAGCAATTTTTCCAGTCCACCAGACCAGATTTTTTTTTATTTTTATTTATAAAAAAGAATTTATTTTTATGTATGTGTGTGTTGTCTGCATGCATGTATATGCACCACTTACATGCCCGATGCATGCCGAGGTCAGAAGAGGGCAGGAGATCCCCTGGAACTGTAGTTAAGAATGCTTGTGAGCCACCATGTGGGGTCTGGGAATCCAGTCTGGGTCCTCTGGAAGAGCAGCCAGTGTTCTTAACTGGTGAGCCATCTCCCCAGTCTCCCTCCCCGACAGTTTTTTAAAAAAGTTAAAAACCAGCCAACCAAACCCTCATCTTTCTACGTTAGCGCACAGCTCCCTGCATCTCCACTATTACACAGGTCTGTAGTTTTCATGGGATAGCTCTTGAGCTGCCCTGTGGAAGATGGCTGTTCTAGTCTGTCTTCTTAGTAGCCTTTCCCTTTCCAGGCTAAATGTAGTTTTTCCTTCAGTCATTCCTCATATAACAATGTCTTTAGACGTGTTTCTAAGTCCATACCTAACATTTCCGGGGAAGTCGTCTTGCTGAATGTCTGAAATCTGAAGTAATAAATCAAGCTCACGGAGAGTGGAGCCCCATTGCCTGCCTTACAGTGACTTGGATCAGGGTTAGAGATTCAGATTGCCGAGTTCTGCTTGAGAGCATGATGAAGTGCAGGGAACTCGCCTCTGAGCTGACATCCCTCTTCTCTGGCCTCCTGGGCCAGGCCATGGGCACAGTGTGAGCGCTGCAGCCCAGACTCACACAGCAGCACTTTTGTCAGCCCTTGGTCGAGGGCTGCACATACTGGTGCCCCGAGAGAACGAGCTCATGAAGAGGCCTGGGCAAACACTGGCCGTAGGAGTGGAGTTCTGGGGTCTTAATCTAGGGGAAGGCATGTAGGTTGCATATGGACACATTCTGTAGGTCCTAAGAGCTGCTGGCCCCACAGCAGTGTAGCCAGAGGAAGGGCTGGTACACTTTTGTTGTTGTTTTTTCAAGACAGGTTTTCTCTTTGTAGCCATGACTGTTCTGGAACTCACTCTGTAGACCAGGCTAGCCTTGAACTCAGAGATCTGCGTGCCTCTCCCTCCCAAGTGCTGGGATTAAGGGGTGTGCTACCACTCTCAGCATGGTGCAGGGCTTTTTAAAGCCTGAGGTCCAGGACAAGAGTCCCAGTTGATTAAGTCCAAGGGGGTACTGATCTGTCCTACTCAGACTGTGGACTTTAACTTGTTTGCAAGAGTCATTTACTAGGGACTGCCCCCGGTTGGACCTGGTGCTTTACTTAAGGGTGTTCTAACGGTGGCTCAAGCAATGTGCTGAGTGTACACAGATAGGTCAGAAATGATGATTCCCCAGTCTTCAGTGAGGACTGGCAGGGGCAGACTAGCAAGAACTAGGTTGATCATATTTGGACTCCAGTGGCATGACCTATTTACCCCAGGGTGCCTGCACCAGTACTGTCATTTCTGTTATGTTTCATAAGGTGTTAAAGGCTAGGAAACCTCCCTTCGGGCTGATATGTGACTGTACAAGTCTCATAGTACCAGGTATCTTATGTACAACCTTAAAGGCATTCTAAATGAATCTTTTTGTGTGTGTGTGTGACACTTGACAATGTTAGAGCTGTCAAAGTGTTTTTTTTCTCCCTTCTTCTCCTTATTAATGAGGAAATAAATCCAGGTTAAGCACTTGTCTAGCAACACATTCTCTCTCAAGTAGGCCAGCTGAAACTAGAACTCCATTCCTTCGACTCTTTTTTTGGTATATTCTCTCTACTAACCCAAATTGTGTTCCTTACACTATTTCCCCCCACAAATCACCTCCAGATTTAGGGCATTCTGCCAGTTCTTTTCCTCTTGCTTCTCCTCCTCCTCCTTTTTTTATTTTCTTTTCTTTTTTTTTAGAACATTGCTATCCTAATTTTCATTATATAGTCTTTTTATTTTTTGACTGAATATAAAGCATATTTAATACAAAATAAATGATTGTTTAATGAGATTTGACAGTTGATCTAACATCTTGAAACTTGATTCTATATGTTAGCTCTATATTGATTGCTTTCCTCCTTTGGTTGGTTTTATATTTGATTATTACAGTCATATTTGCCTGAAATAGTCATTTTTAAAAAAACTTTTTATTGATTCTTTGTGGATTTCACATTATGCATCCTGATCCCATTCATCTCCCCATCCCTTCATATCTGCCCTTGCAACCTGCTCCCCCCACCCAATACAGTAAAATAAAATTTTAAAGAAAAATCTTGTCATGGAAGCTGTAGTGTGACAGACACAGTGACTCACACAGAATATCCTTTAGTCCATGCATCTTTACTTGGAAGTATTCATTGCAATGAGTCATTGGTCTGGTTCAAGGCCTCTGGCTTCTGCTATACTATTAATACTAGGCCCTTACTAGGACTCTTCTTGGATATGCTGTTGTTATCCTGTGTCATGGAGATCTGCAGCTTTGGGTCTGCAGGACTGGCCCCTTCACATGCTCCAGCTCATCATAGATGGGGTGGATGTTGGCCTGGGCCAACTCATAGCCCTGGTTCTGGGTCCGAGTGGTAGCTGGGTTGGTCAGCCCTCCAGATCTCCTGCATCCTCAACATCAGAGTGAGCTCTCCAGCACTGCCCTGGTTAACTCACCCAGTGCTGTAGGCAGCAAGGGGCAGGGCCAGTTCTCCTGCTCTCAGACCCTTGGGGCCAGCTCACCCACACCCACACCATCAGGGTCAGCTCTTTTGTGCTGCCCAGGTGAGATTCAGGGCCTGCTCTCTTGAGTGCTGCAGCTGGTGAGGGATAGGGCCAGTTCTCCCACTTTCATGACCCCAGGGCCAGCTGGCCTGCTGCAGGTGGCGAGGGGTAAGAGGTGGGAGGGCATCTCTCCTTGAAATGGTCATTCTAAAGTATTTGTAAGAGATTAAAATACATTAAGGTGGGAAAACATGCAATGTATTCTCATAAAACTAGTTAGAAAGTGCTGACCCTGAAAGGTGAATTTATTTTTCCTTTTCACTGAGTGCATACTTTAATTAATACTTACAGATGTCCTTTTATTCAGACTTTACAACAATCTTGGTGGCAGTGTCATTCAAAGAAACATGGTAATTTATTTTGGCTTGTTCTGCTAGGGAGAGGGTACATTCAGAATATAGGTCTGGGGCCAGCGACTTGAAGTGTCGGTTTTCCTCAGCACTACTTTGCAAACTATGTGATTTTGTAAATACTGAATTTGGCCTGGGAAAGGAATGTTTTCCAGATCTGTTATATTTGGAGTAATTAGTTCTCTAATATGCTCACGAGTAGAAGAACCCCCCTGCTTACCTGTCAGAACTATCTGGAAAGAAATGTCAGTTGTGCCAAGGTTCAGAAACTCTGCTGAGAATTTTGAGCAGTCAGCACGTCTTTGCCTCTGCCCACCTCCCCTTTCATTGCTTGGACAAAGTGATAGGCAGTGGAATGTTAGTAGCTTCAACTTTCTTAGGGTGCTAGGGTTAAAACCAAGAGTCTTCCATGTATGTTAGGCAGGCACTCTACCACTGAACTCCATCTTTAGTAGTCAAAGACCAGAGACAATGTTAAAGCTTTGTAAGCAGTGAATGTTAGGCCTTTTGTGTGTTTTAATGCTTACTTTTTTATAATTTTAATAGGAGAAGTTGACTTAAGTGTGTAGCTGAGCTGGTCTTTGTAGATTGACTTGGTAATCTTCTATGAGAAGAGATTGAACTGGAGCACAGGCAGCTTACCCAAAAAGACTCCTTCCCCTGCCAGCATCTATTAACTGCCAGTAGCTCCTCATTAGGGATGGAGCCCATGAGCCCCTTCCACACCCATGTTAGAATGTGGATTGGCTGGATCTTGTGTCTTGTGATTGCAAAGTAACCACAGCTGCTGTGAATTCATGAGCACAGTAGCTGTGCACGTGCACAGGACAACATTACATAACACTGTTTCCCATCCTTTGCCCCTCTTCAGCAATGTTCCTAGAGCCTTGGAGAGCAGGGGAGGGGACGGTGATATAGACAGGTTTAGGACTGAGCACTCAAGTGTCTCTTAGCACTTTGACTAGTTAAGAGTCTCTGCGATAGCTGCTGCCCTATGAGAAGAAAAGCTTCTCTGACCAAAACTGAGAACAGCAGGAATCTACGGTATAAATGTAAATATTTAGGAGACAATTGACTACATGTCCATTTAGCAAAACAACCGTAATAGGTTCCCTTTAGGTCTTACAACCTCCCCAGCTTCTGACCAGGTTTACAGTAACAGGCATGATTTCTCTCCTATGGAGCCAGCCTTGAATCCAGTTAGAAATTGATTGGCTATCCCCATAACAACCATGCCACTACTTTCCTAGTGGGTGTCATGGCTGGCAGGTTGGTATCGTGGCACACAGGGTCCACAGCTGGGTACAACCATTGGTGATGTCCCCCCCCCCCAGTCCTGCATAACAGCTTCTACCACATGAGAGCTAGCTAGCAAGAACCTTACAGATCATTTCCAGCTGGATTTCTCTGTATCTTGGAACTCAAGCGTGTAGTGGTTTCACAATAGGCTTTTACCATCTGGTTTAGTGAATAACCCAGAGCTGAGGCAATAGCCTATGTTATTTTCGGGTTTTTAGGGGCTTCCCTGACTAGCAGCTCATAAGGAGGTACCCTGAAGCTGATAGTGGTTCAACATTGAATTTTTTAAAGAATTATTTTTTATGTGTATGGGCGTTTTGCCTGAATGTTTGTCTGTATACCATGAGCATGGCTGGTCCCTGCAGAGGGCATTGGATCCCTTGGAACTGGAGTTACACTTGAGGGCTACCATGTAGGTGCTGGGAATGTAATCAAGGTCCTCGAAAGAACAGCTGTTGAGCCATCTTTCTAGCCCCCTAGTTCAAATTTTGTTTTTGTTTTGTTTTGTTTTTTCGAGACAGGGTTTCTATACATATCTCCCTGACTGTCCTGGAACACTCTGTAGACCACTGCCTGCCTCTGCCTCCTGAGCTGGGATTAAAGGCATGGACCACCACTGCCCAACAATATTTTTTTTTTTTTATAGGAGTTTTCTATTTTGGACTGTTTCTGCGTTGAAGGCATGACCAGCGCGTCCCATTTGTTTTCAGTACTTTCTCCAGGCTTAATAGATCAGATAACCACATCTACCTCCTTAAACTTGAGTTTCATTTTGATTATTATTATTATTATTATTTTGAGACAGGGTTTCTCCATGTAGTTTTGGTGTCTGTCCTGGATCTCGCTCTGTAGTCCAGGCTGGCCTCAAACTCACAGACATCCACCTGACACTGCCTCCCTAGTGCTGGGTTTAAAGGTATATACCACCACCGCCTGGCATTATTGATAATTATTATTGAGAGACTAGGAACCCTTCCAGGTCCCTCTTAGGTGTTACTTGGTTTAATCCTCACAAGGACTCTGTGAAGTAGTTTCCTACCAAGTGTTTTTATGTTAGATGTCCACAGTCTGACATTTCCTGTCCAGCATGTTGAGGTGCACTGTGGTAGTGTTTAGTGTCTTCACAGTATAGCACAACTTAGCTGGGGTGTTTCCTCCCTTTTTCCTTGACTTTACTTTCAAACATGGGAACTAGAAGATGCCTGTGTAACTGTGAAAAAGACTTCTGTAGCATATTAATTGCCTGCTAAATAATCGAGAATATTTAAGATTGTATTATTAATATTCTGGAAGTCATTTAGTGAGACATTTAAATTGAAAAATCGCCTTGATTAAGAGAACCAGGTCTTACTTCAGCTGTTTGCTCTGAGGAGGAAGCAATTTTCATGTATTTATTTGCTCAACGGTATTTCCTGAAAACTATCTGATAAGTTTTTCCTAGTGCTGAGCCTGGGAGAGAGTTGGAGGGGAAAGAAAACTCTTCTTTTTTATTGGCTTTCTTCTTTCAGCATCTCCGTGTAAGCAAATGAGGACCAGGCTTCTGTGGGGAAGCCATGTCTTGTAACTGGAGCTTTGCTTTTGCAGGGCTGTCTCCTCAGAGCTGGGGAGGGAAGTCTAAAATGGAGCAGAATTTCAGAAAATCCTGCTTCGGTGACACAAAGCATTAGGATGTTCCTACCGCTCTGGGACTGTGGACGTTAGTAGAAGCAGAAAACACCCTGATAGGTGACTTTATGAAGGGACCGTGGTTGCAAATACTTCTTGGTTGCTCATTGTCCTGTCTCCCCTCCCAGGGGGTCTGCAGCCTTAGATATCCTGGAAATCTCTCTGTATACCAGGCTGGTTGGGCTGGAACTCAGATACCTGCCTGCCTCTGCCTCCTGAGTGCTGGGATTAAAGGAGTGTGACGACATGCCTGGCTCTTGGTTACTGAATTTTATGCCATAAAATCTTGGATAACTTTCCCTTTTCACTTTTACTTTTTTTTTTTTTTTTTTTTTTTAAACCTAAAAACTTTTCCAGACAGGGTTTCTCTGTGTAGCTCTGCCTCCCGAGCGCTGGGATTAAAGGTGTGCTACCCGGCTAAAAAATTCCTAAAAAAATATTTAACGTGATTCAGTTTCAGCAATATTTCTGTGGCCTTTGCTGTTGTGACCTTGTGTCCTTCTGGAGCTCTCCGCTGTCCTTCTCTTCACCTTACTCTCATTAAAATACAAACTATAGAAGAGTGGGCTCATTTTCTCAGCAGACTGCAGTGTTTCCCACATTGCCAGTGTCTCAGTAAGTTTTGAATAATATTTTCATCCGTGGAGCCTGTTTGCCTTGCTTAGGAGGTGTGGAGAGTTGTCTGTGGCTGAGTGGTCCTAACTTGGTGCTTGCAAAGCCTTTCCACCCTTCAGTGTCCTGGTTCAGTCCTGTGGTGTTCCTGCAGAAGTTTGCAGTGTGGCTGCTAAAAAAAAAAGTGCTTCAAAGATGCTCAGGTAACCTTTTCTTTGATTAATCACTGCCTAATTTTTTGGAGTAATTTTTAGATTAATTATCCAGCTATAATAAAGTAGATTTTGGAGTTCCTATTAGCATGTGAAAGTAATAGGAATTTACTTTTAAAAAAAAGCAGTGCTTAAAAATATGCAGCTTAGTCTTTTAAGCATTTCTTATTAAAGTATATAAAGAAAGCCAACATTACTTTTATCCTAAATAATATACTTATCAGTTATAAAAGTTGATTTTTTAGACTTTTATTTATTGCAAAAAAAACTTACTAACTTCAAGATTTCCCCCTCTCTCCCTCCTTCCTTCCTTTCCTCCTCTTCCTGCTCCTCCTCCTCCTTTTTTTTTTTTTTTGGAATTTTTTTCTGTCAGAGTCTCACTGTATCGCTCTGGCTATCCTGGAACTCACAATGTATACCAGGCTGGCCTCGAACTCGCAGAGATCTGCCTGCCTCTGCATCTGCCTCTGCCTCACTAGTGCTGGGATTAAAGGCATGGTCTACTTTAAGATTGAAAACTTGAACTTTAAAATTCCTTATGTAGCTACATTCATTATTACATTTTAAGAATTAACTTTTAAGATTTATATATCATAGTATAAAGGTCCATAACACATTTCTTTACTTTTTATCATGTATAATTTAAATGAAGATAAAATGTATAGGAAAAACTCACAAATGAAGCTAATAAAAGCTGTCAAAACAATGCTATATGAAGCATGGTAATTATCAGAAGAAATCATCAAGCCATTTGTGCCAATGACTGTATTTGACTAGAATTAGTATTACTTTATACCCAGGTAAAGAAAAGACTTCCTGTCACAGCAGAGTCTTGATAACGGAGAGGTGCACTGTCCACGTACACAGGTTTCAGATGTAGCCCATTTCACTGCAGGGAGGGGGACAACAGTTTGTTTGTGACGACTGCAGAACGGAGGACAAAGAAGCCAGTGACCTCCGGACTTCTGTGGCAGTGCATGTGAAGGAGGAATTGTTTGAGGCTGAGAAAAACTGCCAGTAGACGTGGGGTATTCTCTCTCCTCGTTTGCTGCAGAATTGTTGAATGATCCTACTCCAGAAAAACAGAAAAGCCAAGAAAATCTCATTGGAAGAAATTACTACTGGTCTCAGAAAAATCTTGGGTCTGGACAGCAAAATAGAATCAGAAATTCATATTGTAAAGTGATAGTCATTAAAAACAGCTTCTCTCCCTGCAAAACTGGCAACATTAATAGTGCTGTTTTACATACTCAAAAGGGTGGTGCATGCCTGTGGCTTCTTCCTCAGCAGCTCTTGGTATGCTCCTGTTTCAAGCTGTCTCCCAGCTTCAGCGGTTGAGAGGTCCCGAATCTGGGTCACACTAATTCCTTGGCTTGTTGTTACATTGTTTAGACGTTGGGCATTATTCTGAGAGTAAAACCTATGAATATTTTTCAGATGAGCGAGTTGTTCACAGTGGTTGCAGGGCTTACTTTGTTCTTTTTTTCCTTCCAAGGTGGTTAATAAAAATCTAGTAACATTTCTCTATGCAAGGATAGTGTAAATACAGTAATATGTCTTTTGTGGATATTATATCAAATATGTCTGCAAGTGACGGGGCAGCTCAGCCTCTACTGCTCTTGGTTGTATTAGTTATGTACTAGTATATACTATATGTACTAGTGATATAGTTTAGGCCACTATTACAAGCCTTTATTTAAAATCTGTTGTCCTTGGAAACAATTTAGGGAAGATTTCTGTTTTGATTCATGCCATCTTGTAGCTGCCTTTCCCATGATTAGTGAAAAGAGATGTTTGTATTTGAAATTAATGTCCTCATTTATCATTAGATACTACATCTTCTTTGATGTGGTTCCCCTCCTATTAATGATGCATCTGTGCATGTATTTTTATATCTTTTTAGGTAATTTTCTTCCTTTTTTCTTTTTAAAGATTTATTTATTTATTTTATGTCTGAGTGCTCTATCTGCACGTATGCCTTTATGCCAGAAGAGAGCATCAGACTCCAGTAGAGATGGTTGTGAGTCACGATGTAGTTGCTGGGAATTGAATTCAGGACCTCTGAAGAGCAGCTAGTGCTCTTTACCACTGAGCCATCTCTTCAGCCCCTACGTAGTTTTCTTTATAACCAGTAGTATCAGACCTTAATGTACTGGTTAGGATATGGTTCAGAAATCTGGGATCATATTGCATAACTGAAATCATGTGATTGAGTCTGTGACATCATTGGCAGCTTTGTCTTAGATGAGTTAGAGGACTAAGGAGGGAAAAATTAGTATGGTAGTTATGGTAAGAGAGTGATCAATGTTTCAGTAATGTTTTGAAATACACTGTTACATACTTTTTTTTTTTTTCTTGGTTTTTTGAGACAGGGTTTCTCTGTGTAACCTGGAACTCACTTTGTAGACCAGGCTGTCCTTGAACTCACAGAGATCTGCGTGCCTCTGCCTTCCAAGTGTTGGGATTAAAGGCATGTGCCATCATCGCCTGATCTGTTATTTATTTCTATCAATCAAAAGTTTAACATAAAATTTAAACTAGTTGATAGAGAATTTTATTTACTACATTCATGAAAAATCATTTGGCAATTTAGCCTCAAGAATTGATTTATTAGCTATTCTTATGAAATGTAGCAATTCATTAAAAAAAAATCTTAAGACTCTTTATGCCTGTTTTAAAGGCCCAAGATAAGATGATCTTCAGGAGTCAGTTATCTCAGACTCCTTCCTCTGGAGTTAGATGTGAGTGATGGGAACTATGGAGGAAAGAGTGGGAATAAGGGGGCTGATGAGGATAAACAAGTGTGTAAGGTACACAGTCCTGCTGACAGCAGCCTTTCAAACTCATTCTAAAGGTGATGGATGAAAGATTGGATTTAGGGGTAGGATCTTCAGACATCACTTTTTTTTTTTTTTTTTAATCTGGTGAAAGGGACCATTCTTAAATGGCTCTAGATTTTAAAAAAAAAAGCTAAACTCAAAAGATTTGGGTTAATTTGTGTATCTTTACTTCAGTGTCATTTTTAATTTAAATTAAAAGTAGTCCTATGATATTCTTAAGTCTGGGCTTTGATGTTGTAAAGGGATGTTTCTTGTCCCAACACCCTGGTCCCAAATAACCAACACAGAGGCTTAATATTACTTATAAGTGCTTGGTCAATGACTCAGACTTGTTACTAGCTAACTCTTACACTTAACCCATATTTCTAGTTATACTTCGCCACATGGCTCATGGCTTGTTACCTCATTTTCTACATGTCCTGCTTGCCAGGCAGCTGGCTGGCTGGCTGGTTGGGTGGCATCTTCCCCCGCTCCCCCACTCTCTTGACTCTGCCCTCCTTCTTCCCATCATTCTCAGTTTGGCTTTCCCACCTAACTTTCTGTCCAGCTACTGGCCTGTCAGTTTTTTATTAACTAAAGAGAGTAATTCATGTTTATAGAAAAGGATTGTTTCACAGCATGATGTGATAGCTGTTTAAAAGACAACAAGTAAACTGTAGTACAGAATAGAAAATATATTTGACAGAATGCCAAAAAATGAATACTATTGCATGAGTTGAATATTCTACTCTCCCTATTCACTGGGGATGAATCTGTGGTTTGGCGAATTCTGTACCATTGAGCTACATCCCAGCTTTTGAATATTCCCTGGGATCTGGGTGTGATTCAGTAATAGAATGCTTGCTCAGCATGTACAAAGCCCTGGATTTGAAAGAAAATGAACATAAAGTATATCAAATTACAATTGTAGACAAAAATACTGATTTTTGAGTTGTCCGTTTAATTAAATGGATGGATTATGCAAGGGGAAGTAAAGAAGAGTACTGAAGACTGGGAAACACTGGCTGGTTGTAGACACTAGGCTTGTTTGTGTTCTTATGTCTACGTATCAGCAGACAGTGCTACAGTATAGCAGGTCCTGTGAAGTACAGTTCAGCATCCATTGATTCAATCAACAGGGGGAGGGGGGTCAGAGTTTTCAACAAAAACCATTGCATCTGAGCTGAACAAGTATGAACTTTTTCTTGTCAGCATTCCCTGAACAGTACAGTCTAACAACTATTCACATAGTTTATTTTATTTTTTGAGTCAGGGACTCTTTATGTAGCCCTGGCTGTTCTGGAACTCTCTATGTAGATCAGGCTAGCCTTGAACTCACAGAAATCTACCTGCCTCTGCTTCCCAAGTGCTGGGATTAAAGGTGTGTGCAACTATGCCTAGCAGCTAATTGCAAATTATTATTTATATTGTTTTGGGACATCTAAAATAGAAGATTTAAGTATATATAGAGTTGAGCAAAATATTCCCATTTTACGTAAGGATTTGTGCACACATGTATTTTGGAATTCATGGGAGTCTTCAAACTAATCCCTTGTGTCTACTGAGAGGCAGCTTTATTGGATTTTACAAAATGGACAATGATAAGTTAACATGAGTAACATAAATTTTGGGTTAGAAAAGCTCAGACTGAAAACTTAGTGTTTATGTTGAAATATATTGTCACAAATTAATATTCTCTTCAGTATTAAGAATTTCTGTTTTTTTTTTTTTTCTTTTTAGATTTATTTTATATGAGTGTTTTGCCTGTATCTATGGGTGTGTATGACTGGTGCCTGAAGAAGTCAGAAGAGGTTATCAGGTCTTCTAGAACTATACTTATAGATGATTTTGAACTACCATGTGGGTGCTGGGAACCAAACTTGGCTCCTCTACAAGAGAAGCAAGTGCTCTCAATTGCTGAGCCATCTCTCCAGCCCCCACCACCAATTATTTATTTGTGTGACTATTTTGCCACAGTGTGTGTCTCTTTGTTATGTATGTGCCTGATGTCCTTGGAGATCAGAAGAGGGCATTGGAATTCCTGGAACTGGAGTTATAGATGAGTGAAACACCATATGGGTGCTGGGAATTGCACTCTGGTCCTCTGGAAGAGCTGCTAGTGTTCTTAACTGCTGAGTCCTTTTTCCAGTGCTTGGTTACATTGTTTTTTGGTCCACCTTTGTCTTACTGCATTAAGAAATACTGTAGAAAATGTATTCAACTCTTTGGTAAGTATTTGGTTAAAAGATCTGAAACCTGACATTCTGGACACTGGTCGTCTGCCTAGCCTTTCAGTTATGGGGCTGGTGCTGTTACAGTTTACTCTTGTTGGAAGTAGTACCAAAAAAAAAAAAAAAAAAAAAAAAAAAAAAAGCTTTGGGAAAAAAAAAGTTGCCAGAATTATTTCACAGAAAACTTGTAGGGCTGTGAGTCAGGACTTGTCAGTTGTTAGAGAAATATGCTCAGTTGGCAAACACGTTAGGCTCACATCTCAGCAGTGGCAGTCATCCCTGGGTGCCTTTCTTACCCCACACCTCCTCCCGTAGTCACCCTGTGTATTCGTGAGCTTTGTTTCCAGATGGGATAGCCATGTGGCAGTCGTTGGTCAGTGAGATGGAGGTGGGAATTGTGAATGAAGCCACATTTTTTTTTCTGGGAAAGGCCCACCCCAACCCCCCCTTTTTTTGAGACAGGGTTTCTTTCCCTTTAGTCCAAGCTAGCCTGTAAACATTACAGTCATCTTGCTGCTGCCTTGCTGTACTGGGATTACAGATATGTACTGCCACCCTTGGTGGGAATGACACTCCCTGGGCCCCCCCTCCCCCAAGCCCATTTCTCGTTCCTTCTGCCTAGATATCACACATGATGCCAAGCTATAGCAGTATTCTGCAAACACCAGGGAAAGGCCAAGCAATTTAGCCTTTATACAGGCTAAGAATGAATGTGTGTGTATGGTTATTTTTCATGATGTAGGAGCTGAACTTGGGGTTGAATGTATACATGACAGCTCTATGCTATTGAGGCCTGTCCCTTTTTGACATAGTATTCTTGAACTGCAAGGCCAAGTGTTGCAAGTGCCTCCCTCTGAATGTGCATTTCGTGGGAATAATAAACCTTTACGATTAGAAAAAGATTTTTAAATTAGTGTGTGAATGTGGGTATGGGTACATTTGTGCACACTCACATACACGTTGTGTGTACATGTGTGCGCTTGTGCCACTGTGCTGGTGTGGAGGCCAGAGAACAACTTGATGTCACCAGTTCTCATTTTACCTTCACATGGGTTCAGGAGATGAAATTCTCCAGGCTTGGGAGGTAAGCTCCTTTACTTTCTGTAAGAAGTAGATTGTTCTGATCCATTCTCAGTATGATGTACGCTTAGAGTTCATCCAAGTTACAGGTAAGTAGGAGACTCTAGGGTGGTCTCTCCCCTAGCTGGTGACTGTAACTGCTTGTCTCAAAACTCTGAAGGTTGGAAAGTTATAGGCAGTCTGCTATGTGACTGAGCTCACCATCAGAAAAGGGGGCATGCCAAGCCCATAGTACTCTTTAGGTAAGGCTTTGTGTTCTAAACCAATAAAATGAGGAACTTAAGAAGGGGTCTATGCTAGATTGTGAATCTCTATAAAAGTCCTATGAGAAAAAGAGAGCAGGAATTTCTTGTCGTCAGAGACTTAAAACCACTGTCTTGTACCAATCAGCACATCGGCCATTTTTGCTTTTTCTCTATCCTGGTGTCCACTTCTGCAGAATGGTGTATTAAAAATGTTTCATTTTCATTATGTTGAACTGATTATTACACAGAGAGGATCAGTTTTATTTCCCACACCTCTGAGCCATCTTGCCTGCCTGGCCCAAGGGAAGAGTACCCTTTACCTTATGAAGCCATTGTAATTTGGACTTCCTCTTACATGTTTTTACTCGTGTCTCTAACAGAGAAATTAGTTTCTGTGCCCCTGGTGACATATTTCAGGGGATTTGGAGACTTCTGATTTTAATTTGCAAGGGATTTTTATTCTGGAATTTTTGGAATTGCTTCTTTTAGACTTGATTGACTGAGCTGGATATCCAGCCAGATGGATGCTGGCTACTTGCTGGAGAGTTGAGAAATGCAAGGGACATTCAAAAATAGCCTGTGGTATTTCCCACTATCATTTCATCTTTAAGTCTCTGGCTTCATCTACTTATATAACCTATAGAAACTACAGCACTCCCTTCAAACTGGAGAGAATTTCGTTAACTGCAGCACAATTAGGGTCAGTCTGGACTGGTAGATAGGAGCTTGTGATCTAGATCCTCTTCTATGTCCATGTTCACTGTTCATTTTCCTAGTTAGTGTTATTGGATTCTAAGTCCATCCATGATAAATGCATAGCTCCATGGCTACAGCCTGAGCATGTATGTGCAGTTAGCATCTGATGAGGATCACAGTAAACACCCCTGTTGCCTTGGTGGGTTTCAGGTTTCAAGTTTAAACAGTAGGGATTTGTTCTTGCCTGTATCAGAACTGTAGACTGGAGTTGTACAGAGCATACTTTTGTGTGTGTGTGTCTGCCTCCTTTGGTTCAGCATCCATATTATTATATGTAATTATACACTATCCTCACTGCTGTATAGCATTCTATTATGTAAATATACCCTAACTGTTGGTGGGCACTTTGGTTGTTTCCTGCTTTAATTATTGTGAATACTGCTGTTAAGAATATTCTAGTACACATGTGTTGGTAATCGTATGGTTGGTTAATATATGTAAGCATTGCCTTGTGTATGCTTGAGAATAGAATAGCAAGATGAGAGGGTGTCAGCAACACACGGGTTCTCGATTCTTGTTCTGCTCTTACTAGCACTTGTTTTGAACCTAGTCATTCTGTTTTGTGAAGTGCCTCCTGTTCATGTTTTTTTTTTTTCTTTTTTTTTTTTCAAGGCAGGGTTTCTCTGTGTAGCTTTGGAGCCTTTCCTGGAACTCATGCTGTGGCCCAGGCTGGCCTTAAACTCACAAGAGATCTGCCTGCCTCTGCCTCCCGAGTGCTGGGATTAAAGGTGTGTGTGGGGGTGTGGCGCACTATCCAGCTCGGAGCGAGGCAGGATCTTGTTTGAGCAGCTGGCTCGTGACTCAGAAACAAAAAAAAAAACCTGTTCGAAAAAAAAAAAAAAAAAAAAAAAAAAAAAAAAAAAAAAAAAAAAAAAAGTGTGTGCCACTACCACCCGGCTGCCTGTTCATGTTTTTTGCTTACCCTTCTGTTGGGTTGTCTTTTCTCATTGTTGGTTTTTTTTTTTTTTTTTTTTTTTAAATATAGCAGGTTATAATTCTTGTCAGATATTTATTTTGTGAATTATCTTTTCTTACTCTGGGTTACAGGCATACATTACCACACCCGGTTTATGTAGTACCAGAGGTAGAACCCAGGGCTTCCTGCATGCTAGGCAACCTCTCCACTAACTGAGCTACATCCTCAGCCTATTTTAAGTATTCTTTGCAGAGTAGGTCCAATGTATGTGCTGTCTGATGGCCATGTTTTCCTTCCTGGTGACTGCTTCCTGCATACGTCCTTACTGTCTGGCTACTCTGCTGTCACACAAATGACCTACCCGTTCTCTCCCAGAGGACTGCCTCACCTTTGCATTTCACCTGCATCCTTCTGTAACTGCTTTCACTGTAGAATGTGAGCTGTTAAACGGCATTTTTCCCACATGGATGCTTAGCTGACTCATCACCATTTATTAGAAAGATGATTGTTTTTGTTGTAAATCAGGTAACCACATATTTGTGGGATGCTTGTCAACTCTAAAATGTGATCTACTGGCCAGATTTTTCTCCATTTGCAAAAACCACACTGTTCAATTATTATAGCTTTATGGTAGCTTTCCTCACTCTTACTATCCAGTTCTCTAGTTTTGTTCTTTTTTAAAATGGTTTCAACCAATCTTGGGAATTGCCACTTGGCTAGGTAGAGGTATATTTATTTTACATGCCTTTAAATTGCAATATCTGGCATACTGGCATTAATCTACTTAGCCTAGGAGAACCTAGTCAGCATATCTAACCTTTTAATGGATTTACAAGTTTTTTGAGTGAAGTGGAAATATTTTGTGGTTCATAGATTATACACACATTTAAAAATCAGTGCTCACTTTTGGCATCAATCACTGGAGTGTTCAGTAATCATTCTTAGTTCAAATGTGTATATTTAATTGCACTGATACTTGATTTTCTCATTTGTAAGTAATCAGCTGTTTTATATACCATTATGACCAGCTCTGTAGATGTGGTGTTTGGGAATTAGTTTGTTTCAGAAACATGAAACGGGAATAGTGACTGAGTCCATCTGGAAGTGTGAATCATCTTAACATGACATTTAAAGGCAACAATCTTTGTTAGTAACAGTCTGATTTTGTCAATCTGAAGATGTTTCTTTTTAATAACCTGCCTTCTTTTCCCTTCCATTTCATGTTAATTCATCTGGCAGAAATTGCAAGGTTTTAAAGTAAAATAACTGGCTATACTTTACTTACAAAATTAACCATTTGTAGTTTTTGTTATTTTATTTTAAAATAAAAGATAATTTTATAACGTTTATAAATAGAAAAGCTTGCGAATAACCAGACGTAAAATATATACATCTCAGTAAACTTTTCTACATTATGAAGCTGTGGAGTTTCATATTGGATTTTACATTTTCACTGTCCGATACATTTTATTCACCATCAAGAATAAAAAAATCCATGACAGAATTAGAAGTAGAAAAACCAGTTAGTGTTATGTCTTAGGGTTGCTCTTGCTGTGTTGAAATACATGACCAAAAGTAACTTGGGGAGGAAATGGTTTACTTGGCTTAGATCCTGAGTTACAGTTCACTAAGGGAAGCCAAAGCATAAACTCAAATTGGTGGGAATCTGGAGGCAGGAGCTGATGCAGAGGCCTTGGAGGAATACTGCTTACTGGTTTGCTCCCCATGACTTACTCAGCCTGCTTTCTTATAGAACCCAGGACCACCAGCCCAGAGGTGACACCACCCACAATGGACTGGGCCTCCTTTGTTAATAACTAATTAAGAAAATGCCTTATAGTCTTGCCTACAGCCTGATCTCATCAAGACATTTTTTCAATTGAGGTTCTCTTTTCCCAAATGATTATAGCCTGTGTCAAGTTGACATAAAACTAGCCAGCACATGTCATATCCTCTTTCATAACTTCATGTCTATTATGTGCATTCAGCCCTTCCCCATCCTCTAGTATTTCTTGTTTTCTTTGGCGAATGGTGAATACCTCCTATAGGTAGGAGGAAGACATGTAGATCCCTGGGTAGAGGGAGTGTGTGCTCTACAGTTCTGTGAAATGAGATAGTTTTGGGAAATTGACATGTATGGCTGCTGTAAAGTAGGTGAACAAATGAACAGAGATCTGCACACATAGGAGCTACGTGAGTGATTTTCGTCCCTCCCCATTTGGTTTCCAAGTGCAGAGTTCTAAAAGCAAAGTGCATGCTTGGTTCAGAAATTGGGATTAATCTTGAACAGATGCATTATAACATAATTGTGTTCTACTTGAGTTAGGTGAAAACTCAGAGTTGCTGGGATGCTCAGCAGTATATTTACACTACTATAGGGTAGGCAGGGTTTCTTCTGCAGTCACAGATTAGGTGTATGTTTTGCCTAAAGAGTTAAATGATATCATTTGCTATGTAGGTATTTACTGAGTACATGCTACTTTTCAAACATTGTGTAAACACTAAATAGAAAAGTGAGTAAAATGGATATGATTCAGATAGAACTTTCCAGTTAGAGTTGGGCAGAGGAGGATCATTGCATGTCTTGTATTTGGTGACTTTGCTTGCTGGTAACAATATAATTTGTTATTTGTCTTTGTGTAAGAGACACACATTCTGGGACCCACAGTGCATGCTTGAGACATTGAACTATAACTATACTGTTTTATTTTTAAACTTACATACCTATAATAAGGTTTAATTTATAAGTTATATTTGGTGAGACATTAATAACAATAATAAACAGAACAATTAATACACTATATAAAAGCTGTAAGAAAATGGATCTCTTCCCCTCTCAATGCAACTTGTTGTACTGTACTCTCCCTTTTTGTGGTGATGTGAGAGAAAACAGTATGCTATGTGCTCATTAGCCTCTTAGTCATCATATGGTTACCAGATCAACTATCACAGGTTACTGTGTAAGTAATTCTTACGTAGTAGCCTGTCATTACATCACAGCTCCTGCATCATTCACATCACTTCATCTCGTCATATCTCCTTAAATCATGGACCAAAACAAATGCTTCCTCCTTCTGTCAGATGATTTGTCATAGCATGTGAAAGGAAATAATATAATTCTGTTTGTATTCTTATATATCGTTATTGTAGGAGTAGGAATGAATATTTACTTGGCAGTCCAGTCCTCCAGAGCACACCTGGGCTTATTTTATTTATATAGTTCTATGTTTACATCTTATAAACCACTGTCAATTTGTCAACTTCTCTCCATTTCTATTGCCTCTGCTTTATTTTTAATTAAAATAAAAAATTACATGCGTTATGGTGGTGCACACGTTTAATTTCAGCACTCAGGAAGTAGAGGCAGGCAGATAATCTGAGTTCCAGGCCAGCCTGGTCTACAGAGTGAGTTGCAGGACAGTCAGGACTACACAGAAAAACCTTCAAACAAAAGTGCCTATGGGTGTTTTACCTGCATGTATGTTTGTGCACTATGGGTGTGTTTGGTGCCTATGGAGGTCGGAAAAGAACGTTGGATTCCTTGGAACTGGAGTTAGAGACTGTCATGAACCACTGTGGGTGCTGAGGTTGAACCTGGTCCTCTGAAGATCAGCAAGTTCTCTTAACCACTGTGCCTTTCTCTAGCTCCACTGCCTTAGTCCTGTTGGGTAGTCTCTCTCCTCTAGTGATTGTAGCAGCTTCTTGCTGTTTTTTTGTTCAAACCTCAACTGTAGTGTATTCTAATTCCTCTGTTTTGTTTGGAATCACCCAGGAGATCCTCCTTGCCTTAGTTTTCTCAGAAGATGGGAGTTCAGATATACTTCATGCTGCCAGCTTCCTGCTTTGAAGCCAGATAATGTTACTCAGGCGCTTGTGTAGGAATTCTGGGAGCTCCCTAAGTGATACTCCTTGGTTGTGTTTACAGCTTGGCTAGAAAGGGGCTGGAAAGTGCTGGCTGGGGAGAGGGATTAGCATTTTGGAAGGCTTTCGTGTTTTTAACCACAACTGGAGTTCTTTTAGGCTTAATGATTATTTACCTCAGTATAAGCTCAAAAATCAGTCATACTGCTTTGTGATAATATGTAGTTTTGTTTCAGTGTATTGAAACAATGATTGTATGCAAATACAGTTGAACCTGTTCTTATACAGTTGGATTTCAAATACTGGTTCTGCACTCTGTAGCTAATAGTTTTATAAGCTACTGGCTTGTTCCTCTGACACTCCTGCAATGGTTGGCTTACTTTATATGTTGATTTAGTTAACGGACAGAGTTGATGTCTTTCCTTCTCTCTCCTTTCTGCCTCTTCCCTACTCCTTCTCTTCCTTTTGCTGTATTACTCAAGCTGGCTCTGAACTACTGTGCTCAGGTGACCCTGCCAGACTCTGAGTGACTAACACTGTGACTCGTGTTGTACTGGGGAGAAATTCCTAATTTCTTTTTTTTCTTTTTTTTTGGTTTTTCGAGACAGGGTTTCTCTGTGTAGCTTTCGCTTTCTGAACTCACTTGGTGCCAGGCTGGCCTCGAACTCACAGAGATCCGCCTGCCTCTGCTTCCCAAGTGCTGGGATTAAAGGCGTGCGCAACCAACGCCCGGGAAATTCCTAATTTCTAATGGTGATCAGTAGTTTTCTCAATGTGGTTGGTGCCCCATTTCAAGGAAAGAAGTTGATAGTTAAATTATTGAGAGAAAACAGTATGTTTACACTATGGGGGTGGGGCTGTTGTGATATAGGTGTAGTTGGAAAAGACACCGTCTACCTGAC
The DNA here is from genome assembly GCF_004664715.2 of Peromyscus leucopus. Taxonomy (NCBI): domain Eukaryota; kingdom Metazoa; phylum Chordata; class Mammalia; order Rodentia; family Cricetidae; genus Peromyscus; species Peromyscus leucopus. The sequence continues at coordinate 40,514,906 of NC_051069.1, read as the reverse complement.
TCTTCTTACTGTAGTAGCCAAATACCTGACAGAAACACCTTAAGGGAGGAGATTTACTTTGGGTTCAGTCCATTGTGGTGGGAAGGTTTGGCAGAGTAGCTTGTACGGTGGAAGACAGCAAGAAGCAGACAGAATACGGGACTGGCCAGAGCAAGACAGAGTCACAGGGTTGTCTCCACTGACTACCTTCCTCTCACTGGGCCCTAATCTTCACTGTCTTCAATAATGTCTGTCACATTAGGAATCCATTGATGGTTTGACCCATTACCAGAGCCTTTAGAATCTAGTCACTTCCCCAAAGCCCATCAGCTGGCAGTCAAGTGTTCAACAGAGGAGCTCATGAAAGACATTTTGTGTTTGAACCACAATACTGTTTTAACTAGTTAAGAGGCAGCTAGCTAACTATTGTTGCCTCCTAAGACAGTTAAAAACAACAACACCCCCCCCCACACAACACCAAAAAACACCCAAAACAACAACAACAACAACAAAAGCCTTGCTGTGAAACCCTGCCTGGCTTGAGCTAGTTACCCTCCTAAACCGCCTTTTTGAGACTAGGTCTCAGTGGACTTTTTTGGTATTTTTCTGTTGCGCGCGCGCGCGCGCACACACCCACACACACACACACACACACACACACACACACACACACACACACACACACACGATTATAGATCAGAGGAAAGCTGCCACTCTGAAAATTAAGCAATTAGTGTGGCAGTAAAGATACTTCAAGGTGATAAAACATACTGTGGATATCAAGTAAACATTAGTTTAGAATTGATGTTTCCTTTGGTTTGATGGTGATAACATAGATTTGAGACCCTTCATGGAGGCTCATTTTGGTACTGACACTTTGTTGTTGTTTTTAACCTTCACTATTTTCTGTCTTATTTCTTTGCTAATGCTTTGATATACATATAATCCAACTGTTATTGATGCCCTTTTGTATGATCATTAGGCAGATTTCAGCTAAAGTTGTCATTTAAAAGTAGTTTCACTTAAATATTAATTATAAGCACATTAGATGTTATTTTCTGTGTTTTCATTAAAACATTTTTGTATTATTTGTATAGGCTGCTGTGATGGCTAACTTGATTTCAACTTGACACCTGGGAAGAGGGAACCTCAGTTGAAGAATTGACTCCATGGATTGATTGGCCTGTGGGCATATCTGTGGAGAATTTGTTTGATTGCTAATTGATGTGGTGAGCTCAGCCCATTTGCCTGTGCTGTGATCCCAGGCCACGGGCCCCAACCACATCAGAAAGGTAGCTGACTTGTGAGCCTGGGAGGAAGCCAGCCAACATCTTTTCTCTATGGTTTCTGCTTTGAGTTGCTTGCCCTGTCTCTTTCAATAAAGCGTTATGACCTGGAAGTGAAATAAACCCTTTCTCCTTCATGTTGTTTTTGGTCACGGTGTTTGTCACAGCAACAGAAAGCCAACAAGGACAGTGCTGCCTTTTTGCTGTTGTTGATCTGTGTGTCAGTGCACAGAGACTGGAGAAGTATCCTGTTCTGTCACTGTTCACCTTATTCCCTTGAGAGAGGATCTCTTACTGACCCTGGAGCTATGCTTGTGGCCAGTGAGCTCCAGTGATCTTCTTGTTTCTATCCATCACAGTTCTGGGGTTACAGATACAGGTATACATGGCCTCATGTGGCCGCAGTTGCTCCCCTCTACCCAAACAAACAAACAAATGTACATACACAGTGGGTGCCTGAGGCTTAGGTCCTCATGCTTGCTGGGTCCTTCTCATGCTTAGGTACTTCACCTGCTGAACCTTCTTCTGTAGCCCTTCCTGTGCCTTTTACATTCAGATGTACATGTCCTTCTTAGTGAAACCATCCAAAGAGTTTGTGATGACGTTGGTGGAAATGAGTCACTTAGCAGAGTTGTAGAGTTGTACTCCAAAGTCCAGGTTGTTGGAGCACATTTCACTGAGTGACAGATTGCTGAGAAAAGTAGTCTCTACACCTTGGCCAACTTTGTTATCTTATCACCATTATCTTTGGAGTTACTTAGTGCTGTTTCCTCAAGATAGGATCACATTACTTTGTTGTCTTCTGTTTTAGAATTACTTTAACCAATAAATAAGAAATCACACCTCACTAAATTATTGGATATTCTCTGATCTAAGCAAAGTTCAAAGTTGAGTTTTCGCATTCATTGTAATATTTTAACATCTAGTACTTTGTATTAAGTAACTCTACGTTACTTATATATTTACATATATTTTTTAAAAAGCAAAAATAAGCTAGATGTGGTGGTGTAAGCCTTAATCCCAGCACTTGGGAGGCAGAGCAGTGGCAGGCAGATCTCTGAGTTCTAGGCCAACCTATTTATGTAGTGAGTTCCAGGACAGCCAGAGCTATATAGTTAGACCCTGTCTCAAAAAAACAAAACAAAACAACCAACCAAAGACAAAAATAATGCAGTAGTAAAATTTATACCTGTAGTTGGTTGTTTTTTACTCTTTGGCTCTTTGCTCTTTTGGGGGTCCGCTACCCAGCTCCCAAATAAATCACACACCGAGGCTTGTTCTTTCTTATGTCTAGCCGGCTTTTCTTAACTTAAATTATCCTATCTACCTTTTGCCTCTGGGCTTTTATCTTTAACCTATATACCTTTCTTTACTTCTTACTCTGTGGCTTGCTGTGTAGCTGGGTGGCTGGCCCCTGGAGTCCTCCTCTTTCTCTCATTCCTAGATCTTTTCTTCACAGATTTCTCCATCTGTTTATTTTGTCTGCTTGCCAGCCCCACCTGTCATTTATCCTGCCTTGCTATTGGCCCTTCAGCTCTTTATTAGACCAATCAGGTGTTTTAGACAGGCACAGTAACACAGCTTCACAGAGTTAAACAAATGCAGCATAAAAGAAGGCAACACATCTTTGCATCATTAAAACAAATGTTTCACAGTATAAACAAACGTAACACATCTTAAAATAATATTCTACAACATATGCCTGCTTGTTAAAAAGAATGTTTTTTTTTTTTAGAAATATGTATCAAGAACCATGAAATGTTACTTTTGACCTAGTAGTTAGACTTTTAAGATCTTTTTCTCTTATTATCATTTGTGAGTCTGCCCAATATGTGTATGTATATGTGCCATAACACATTCGTATAGGCCAGAGGACATATGTAGAGTCAGTTCTTTCCACCTTTATATGGGTTCTGGAGATTGAACTGTATCCTCAGACTTGCAGGATAGCATCTTTGCTTGCTACACCATTTCCCCAGCACCCTATGATCCCATCTTAACAATGTTACATGAAAGACACAGAAAGATTTCACCAAAATACTCAAGGTAGTCTTGGGTTCAATGGGGAATATTTGGCAAATCAAATTTTCTCACAGAAATAATTATAGCTTATTCATATTAACAAATTTATATGGTCATTATAAAGTTAATTCATAAAGATTAATAACAAGAAAATCTGATGCTTAAAACTGAAACATGAAGAACTCCACAAAAAGGTGAATTCTCTATGTAATCAGCAGTTGATAACAAAGTCATGGAGCTGGATTTGCAGTGAAGAGAACTTACTTAGTACACACAAGGCTCTGGGGTCATTCCAGTTTTGCACTGCCATCCAAAATCAAAACAGAAGTCAGACTTGCAAGTACAGACCTGTAATGATTAAAATGAAAAAGAATAATATATACATGCACCCAAATTACATGCACATACATGTATTCACACACATATACCAACACACACGAACACAAATGAAAATAAAATTAACTCTAAGAGAAAGCAACATTAAGTGAATATAAAACATTAAGTGAATTGTATTTATAGTCAGAATTAGGGATGTACATGCATAGAAAAAAAGTGACTGTCCCACTGTTAATACCAGTGAGTTTAGAGAGGAGGGGGAAGCATACTTTTAAGTTTTAATTAAATTTTGAGCAGGTGCATTTATAAATCATTTATAATTAAAGATAAAGAATAGAACTAGTAGCACTTGGGAAGGGATGCAGGAGGGTCAGAGTTCAGCTATCCTTGACTGCACAAGCCTGGGCTACATAATCCTTTGTGTCTTAAAAAGTGGGGAGAGCTAGGAGATGGCTCAGCCAGTAAGGATGCTTTCCATGCCAGCCTGGCCTGGAACCCATGGAAGGATGGAAGGAGAGAACCAACTTCATGAAGTTGTTCTCTGATCCCTCGACATGGGTGCTGTGGCATAGCATCCCAGTCATGCATACTCACAATAAAAAGAAAAAGGGGAAATGATAGAAGTGGGGATATAGAAGAGCGGGTCAAAGAATAGGCCTGGGAGACCTGGGTACAAGGTGGGTGGGTGTTCCTGTAGTCTAAGAGGAAGGTTTGGTATGCATTCCTTGCCTAGCATGTTAAGTGTTCAGCACTGTGTTTAAAAAGGTAAAGAATAAAACTATTCCCAGCAACTTGAGATTCCATTTTCTAAAGACAAATCCTGAGATATAAGCAGTGGTTATATCTAGAAGTCAGAAGAATGGGCAGTTGTAGTTTTTTTTTTTTTTTTTTTTTTTTTTTTTTTTTTTTTTTGTACATTTCATGTGATTTTTGACAATGAAGAAACATTAATTTTGTAACCTGAAATGTTAGTAAGATATATGCTGGGACTGGATAGCAGGTTCTCAGCCATGCAAACATGTGCTTTACTGCTGACTGCTACACTCCATCCTGGGTAAGATAAGGGCATTTTCTGCAGTTAAAGATGGCTTCATTCAGACTCTGGCTGAGACTGTCACGAGCTGCATGATTCTAGAGAGATGGCTTTGCTTTTCTTCCGGGGTTTTCTTTGATGCTTAAGTAAGATGTGACATAGGTAACTAGTTAACTTTCTTCCTTCTTGCCTCTGTATTTAATGCTATAATAGTTAATATAACTGCTCTTCAAATGGATGAAAAAATACCACAGAGCTTTTTTTTTTGTTGTTGTTGTTTGTTTTTTTTTTGAGACAGGGTTTCTCTGTGTAGTTTTGGTGCCTGTCCTGGAACTCGCTCTGTAGACCAGGCTGGCCTCGAACTCACAGAGATCCGCCTGACTCTGCCTCCTGAGTGCTGAGATTAAAGGTGTGTGCCACTGCCATCCAGCACCACAGAGCTTTTAAGATTTATTTATTAATTATTTTATGTGTATGGACATTTGCCTACATGAATGTCTGAACACCACATGTGTGCCTACTGCCTGTGGAGGCTAGAATAGGGTGTGATCCCTTGGAAGTGGAGTTACTGGTGTGGATGCTGGGAACAAAACCTTATCCACTGTAAGAGTTAGTAAGAGCTCCTACCTGCTGAGCCATCTCTCCAGCCTCCAAACATCAGAAATATTTTAACAGAAACTCAAAGGTAGTAAAAACCTGGACAGCTGAGGTATAAATCAGTTTCAGAAAAATACATCTGCTATAGAATAGGATTGAAGATGTTCATCAGAGCAAAGCAAAATGACTTGTGGAAAGAGGAGGAGGAATCAGAATGTGTTGTTAGTAACAATGTGCCTATTCTAAACTGCATTCTCTCTTGGCTCAAGTGTGATGAATTTTTGTGTGCTGTGATTTTGGTAAAGTGCTGTCTTTACTCATCAAGCCTGCTAGTACTAAGACAAAAGTACTCAGGGTTTGAAGCTAGTAATCTTGTAGTAGTCACTCAGCATCTAAACTGAGATGCCTTTGTTAATTCCAAAGTTGTACTTCTGTGGCATACTTAGAGAAAATAGCAGCATAAAGTTCTCCAGCACCGAGTGATCCCATCATCTTACTGTGTCTGTTTTGCAGAGTTGTTGCCACAGGTTTGATGAAGAACACTGACACCAAACAGCCTGGTACGTGCAGAGCAGGGATCTAGCTCTGCCTGTCTTGGATTTCAGAGTGCTGGTGTTGCTGCCTCTAGGTGTTTTCATAAAAGAGTTTTAAAATAAAGGGCCCGGAGTCTTAGTGGGTATCAGATGTTTCTTCTATTCCATTTGCTTCCTTATTTAGTCATGTTTCTTGAATGAGTATATTGGCTCCCGTTTATTGCTATCTTTTTTTGTAGTCATTCTCTTGAGTTGTAGCCCACCAAGAATGCACATATTGAAAATGGTTTGGATAGGTTTTCATGAGGTAGAGAATGTGGCTACTTTGTCAGCAGCTGTGTTCCAGCTCATAGCTGCAGTTGTGATTCTGCAGCAGCAACTGTGCTTTTTAGTATCAGTTATGGGTGGAGATGGCGATTTTAACACCAGTTCAGTGCCTTTCAAAACTGTAAGCTGTCTTGAGATTGACCCTTCGGAGTTCATTTCTGTTCTGATATATGCGTTTATGGTGATTTTTCCCCCTCCGAAAGCCTTAAAAAAGTCTGTCTGTATATTGTCTTTTTGGTGACACTTACCTTTGTAGCCTGCTCTAGGTCTTCTTTGTCTCAGCATTGCCTTTTAGGATGGCACAAAAGCTACATGTGCAATAGAAACTGTGTTTTTTTACAATTAATTATTTATTTATGAGATGGGACCCAGGCTGGCTTGACCTGGCAATTCTCCTGCCTTAGTCTGTGAGTACAGGGATTACAGGAAAGCATTATAAACTTGACTTTGAATTTGGATCTTTCCCCAAGCCAGGTATCCCCATGGAACTGTGTCTCCGGTCAGTCATTCCATCTGAGTGGGCTCCCCAGAGTGCTGTGGGGATTTGGGGGTGTGTTTTTAGTATCTGCTGTTTCTGCAATGCCCATCGGGTGTGTGCTTGATATACTCAATACTTGAATATGAGTTTGCCCAACTGTAAGCTACTGTATGTGCTCTGAGAATGTTTACAGGAGACAAGCATAAAGCCATAATCTTCTGTATATTAAGTGTGTTAGGAGCATTTTTGATTGATGATATTTTCTATTTATTGTGGCTTTATCAGGATATCATCCTATCCTAAGTCAAAACTGTTGTGTTGTTGCTGGACTCATAGCTTATCTACAAAATTGGTGATGTTTTTGAAGACTTCTAGAGTGGTTCTGTTTTGAATGCATCCTTACATCTAATAAAAACTTATCCTTCCTATCTAATTAAGTGCATTACTGTCATCCTTGCACAACATCATTTGTTACAAGAACTAATTTAAGTGGCATTGTATTTGCTAAATATCCAAGTCAAAGAGGAAGTGGACTCTAAGCCCCATGAAGGCCGAGACCGTGTCTGTTTTATTCAGTAGATACTGGTTTTTTGTGCAGTATCTGGTATACAGCATGCTTACATTGAAGCCGAGTACTCAGGAATATAGCCATGCACAATTATAGTAGGAAAAACCAGGCTTCATTTAATGACAGCCTGAGTCACTGACAGTACTGATAGGAGTAGTGCTAGGTGTTTGTGGGGTTGGATACAAGGAAGGAGAGGGAAGATTCAGCTAGATCTTTGAAAGTAGCTAAGAAGCTAATAATAACTGTATTTTCAAATACCTACTCTATGCATGTTATCAGCATGTATTTAACCTGTAAACAAGTACCAACAATACCACCCAAAAAATAAGTAATTGTAATGACAATGTTCTTGTTATAAAGTCTTGCTTAGAAAGATATCTGTAGTCGGTCACATGTTAGAATGGCTTTCACTATGATTTTGGTGAAAAGTAAGTTTATAATACTCAGATATACTGTAGTCAAATTAATGAGAGCCAAGTCATGAATTAAAACACTGGGGGTTTCATCCCTCGGACGTCGTTGTTGTGAAACTGCTGTATGTTGGATATTGTGAGATGATAAATGATCGTATAATGTAGGTCTAACCTGACTGGACAGACCACAACAGGTAAGCCTTCAGATCTGACCTTTCATGGGCTCCTGAGGCTTGGTCACTGGTCCTTAGGACACCGAAGAGGAAGACAATGATGGAAGGATGGAAGTCCATTGATCCAGGTTCCTTTTAGGACCTGTAGAGTTTGGGGTGTTATTACCTTTAGTCCCCTCTGCCCAGTTTTGTTATTAGGGGGTTTTGTTTTGTTTTTCTTCAGAAAGTAGGTTGATTAGAATACAAAGGTTATAAATTTATATTATGTTAAAAATGACTTTCTAAACCATAGATAGAAAATTGCTTTTTTTTTTTCCTGTTTGTTCTCTTTTTTTTTCTCTTTCTTGAGGCAAGGTCTCCTGTATCTAGTGTGGTCTCCAAAGTGGCTATGTTGCCATGGATTACCTTGAACTTCTGATTCTCCATCTCCACCACACCTAATGTATGCTGCCATGCTAGGGATCCAACCTACGTTTTGTGCATACTAGGCCAGCACTCTGCTAGCTGAGCCACATCTCCCAGGTCTCTCCTCCAATGTTTGTAGTTTATAAACTAGTCTTTTTCTCCTACAATTCTTTTTCTGCAATCTTAATTAAATTTGTAAGGGAAATAAACGGAATTTTAGAAAGATAAACTTCTTTGAAGGCAGGTGAATAAAATCTGGTATGCTTCTGGCAAGGAAATATTGCCAGAGTAGTTGTGTGTCTTCTCCTTTGATGTATACATGTTACTTATGATGTCCCTTTAAAATTCTGAAAAAAGTCTTATAGGCTACTTTGAAGTCATAAAGCAGGAAGTATGAATATTTGAAAAGATAAACTTTCAAATGAACTTAATCAGTTTAAATTCTTATGACTGTTGGCAGCTTGCCTTGAATGATGAATTCAACTGGATCTGCACATCATTTCTATGTTTTAATGGTCAAACACTTGGTATTTAACCAAGGTACATTTATATGGTAGTGCAGTATTTTTCTGCTCAGTTCCGGGAATCATGGGATAGTTTTTTTTTTTTTTTTAAATTGGTCTCTTTAATCATTTAATGTTCACTGTTAATCATTTGCCAGATGCAAAGCCCCTTTGGCCTGTAGGAGAATGATGAATAAGACTCAGCCCTCTACCTATGGTAAACAAGATCCTACTGGGTGAAAAGGGGGTGCTCCATGTAGGAGATGCTGCCTTTGAGCTGAAAGTGGCTTCATTCAGTTCACCTTTAGCCCTCACAGAACACCAAAGTTTGGATGTACTTCTCTTACAGGACTCATTTTGGGGCTTTGTGCAAGGTAGAGATGAGATGGAGAGGAGACCAATGGGCAGGAAGATAAGTGCCTTAAAGTCAAACACAGTAGTGAGACCGATTCCTTGAAACACTGGTTTGAATGCTTGTAGAGCATTTGTAACGCCTACAGAGGGTTGGGTGAGAGATTGTTTAAGCAGGTCACACGCATCAAAAGTGTAATCTCAATATCAATTGTTTCTAGTGATCTAAGGGAGAACTGAGTCTGGTGAGCTGTGAATACCAGGTTTTGACTTAATGGGAGGCATATTGTCAGAAGTTTAATGAATATCTGAGTGTAGATTGTGTTGATTTCCTTTTATCTGTACCTATTACAAAAATAACTTCCAATAAATTCATTAGGCCTATTGTTTTTTACAACATTATAATAGTACCCAAACAGGCCATGAGGGGAGGAGTTGAGCAGTTTAGGGTCAGGAATGAAGCCTGTTCTTGGTCTGGTTGACCCCGGAGAGTGGAAAGTAATGACCTTTCCTCGTGAACTTTGTTGCTGACTTCTTTAAGACTCTTCTAGAGAACACAAAAATAAGTGTGAAGAACTATCACAGCGTCTGTACTATTGGAATGTTACAGTTTTTAGAAGAGAATGAAGTAGCCTAAGGAACTAACAGTATCTACAAAGATGCTTCTTATAGAATCATTTACAAATGGGCTATTGTTAAACCTTGAATAATTACCCCTCTGCTCTAGTTTTCTTATTTATAAAATGGAGGTTTTATAGGTTAATTATCTCTACTCTAAAATGTTCCAAAACCTGAAACTTTTTGAGTGTTATAATAATGTTCCAAGTGGGAAATTCCACACCTGACATCATGTGATGGGCTGCAATCAAAATGCAGGTTCATCAAGAGTATTGTATAAAATTACCTTTATGAAATGTGTAAAAGTATTTATGAAACATGAATAAATTTTTAAAAAATTAAGACTTGTATCCTATTCCTAAGAAACACTTTATTATGCATTTGAAATTATAAGTAAGAATAAAATGTGAAATCTGAGATGTTTTTGGTAATTTCAAATAAATATTCAATTGGCTGTACCTTCTTCATACAGTTGTTCTGAGGAACAAATGAATATTATATATATTGTGCCCAGCACAGTGCCTGGAATATGTAAGATGTTCAGATTTGGCTGCTACTGCAGGCATATTTCATTATTTTTGGTGCATATAACCCTTTTCTAGATATTTAATTCTGATCTTGTATTAGACACTGTATTAGGGGCAATAAGAGATAAGTTAAGATTTACAGATGCTGCTGTCCCCTGTAGCCAGTACTGACAGCCATTGTCAGCCCCTGCTTTTCTTTTTCTTTTAAGATTTAGTTTTAAATTTCCAATTATGTGAATGTGTATGTCTGTATGTGTCTGTGCACACATGTGTGGATGTTCATGGAGGCCTTGGATCCCCTGGAATTAGAGTTACAGGAGGTTGTGATCCACTTGACATGGGTACTGGGAACTGAAGTCCATCCTCTGCAAAAGTAATATGCACTGAGCTATCCCTCTAGCTCCTCCACCATGTTCTTTGGTGTCACAGTTAGAGCGAGCTCTGTTTTCCAAGCTGTTTGCAGACAAAATTCAAAAGATAGCAGAAAACATCTGTTCTGAGCCCCAGAGAGAAAAGACTTGGTTATAAGGTTCCTCCGGTCTCAGAGTTATTCCAGGGTTCATGTGTTGACTGCACATGCTGTAATGGCACTGGTGGCATGTTTGTCCATAGAGAAAGGCTTGATGGTTGAAAACACAACTTATTTAATATGGTATTTAATGGTTGTATTGTGGTCATGATCTGCAGCAAGTGTGTTATCACTTGACTAGGAGTCTTATATTTCTCTGTTCTAGCTGTGATGAGATTTGTGGGGACATGTGCAGTTAATAGAGCTAGTAGGTGAGAAAATGGAATTAAGTATTTATAAGAATGAAAGGACACTGTCTTAATTTGGATTTCTATTTCTATGATTTAAAAAAGAACACAATCAAAAGCAACTTGGAGAGGAAAGAGTTTATTTCACTTACACTTTCATGTCACAGTTTATCATCAAGGAAGTCATGGAAGGAACTCAAGGCAGAAACCTGGAGGCAAGGAGCTGATGCAGAGACTGCCAAGGAATGGGGCTGCTGGCTCACTCCTTGTGTCTTGCTCAGTTTGTTTTCTTATACACCCCAGGACCACTTGCCCAAGGGCAGCATCATCCCTAATGTTCTGGGCCCTTTCACATCAGCCATTAATCAAGAAAATAACAGGCTTGCCTACAGGTCAGTCTTATACAGGCATTCCCTCATTTCAGATGATTCTAGATTGTGTCAAGTTGGTAAAACTAGCCAGCACAGACAGTTAGCCAGCACATTGCTTTACAGTGAACTGCGGGCATTTTGCACATCATAATTGGGATTTGTTCAAGCTTAAATGCAAATATTGGAACTTTCTGATAGTCTGCTTTTTCAGCAGCACACTGGTGAAGGCTGTTGCAACAGAAAAACTGTTAACAGGAGGACTGTATGGAGACACCATTGTTTGTTTAGAGGAAGAGGTGATGAGAATTGACCAAAAGAGAGGTGGAGATAGAGCAGTAGCAGAACATGTGCCTAGCTTGCAGGAGATCCTGACAGGGTTCCTCAACTCTACAAGCAAACAGAAACACAAAACAACTCATAAAAACAACCAACATCCCCAGAGAACTAATAGTACTTACCTGTGTGTGTTATTTGTGTGAACATGATTTATTGTTTTGTTTATAGCTAGGGATATAAATATGGTTAATCTTGAGTGTTGTCTGTAAAGGCATTGAGACTGAGCCTTTGTAAGTAGAATCATTTTTTTATATATATCTATATGTATTTTATACCTGGAAAAACACTAGCTGATGATAGGTTGTCAAGTTGCAATGTCCACTGAGGCATTCCTTTTTTCCCCTCTTTTTAATTCTTTAACCTTTGTTTTCTTTTATATGTATGTCCATGCACCATTTGCATATAGTGACCACAGAGGGCAAAGAAGGTGATCACAGATCCCCTGGGACTGGAGTTACAGACAGTTTTGAGCAGCCATGTGGGTGCTGGGAATCAAATCTGGGTGGGTCCTCTGCAAGAGCAGCCAATTCTCTTTCACTGCTGAACCATTTCTCCAGCTCCACTGAGACCTTCCTAGTGCCAAATGTGGTTATGTGGATCTAAATTTCTTTGAAATTCCTTATTCATCATCAAAATCTCCATAAATTTTATACTATATATGCCTTATTATATTTAATATTGTGGAGTTATAGCAAGTGATTAAAATTGACTTCCAGGGAGACATTCCATTTTGTGTTCCTTTACATACTTACCGAGTTCCTCCATTTGACTAGTAATATCAGTATGGCCAGTTTTGTTGTTGTTGTTTGGTTTGTTTTTGATTTTGAAAACAGGGTTTCTCTATGTAGCCCTGGCTGTCCTAGAACTCGCTCTGTAGACCAGGCTGGCCTTGAACTCACAGAGATCACCCACTTCTGCCTCATGAGTGCTAGGATTAAAGGTGTACACCACCATGGTCTGGCAAGATGTTCAGTTTTTAATGTAATCATCTATATTGAAAAATCATACTTTGAAATGGAACCACAAACATCATTTCAGTTAAAAATCATTTGTCTCTCTGTGTGTGAATGTGTTTGGCAGTGGTGATGGTTGTTCTCTCTCTCTCTCTCTCTCTCTCTCTCTCTCTCTCTCTCTCTCTCTCTGTGTGTGTGTGTGTGTGTGTGTACATGCATATGCCATGGTACTTGTGTGGAGGTTAGGGGCCAGCTTTCAGGAGTTGGTTCTTACCTCCAGCTTGTGGAAGCATGACCTCTCATTTCTGCTGTATTGGTTACTCTATGCTAGTTGTATTGTCTACTCTACAATAGCTGGATGGCAGGCTTCTAGCTGATTCTTGCCTCCATCTCATCGTAGGAGTGCTGGCGTTTCAGTTGCACACCACCACACCCAAGTCGTTTACATGAGCTTCGGAGTTTGATTTTAGGCTGTCAGGCTTGGGTGGCAGGCACCTTTATTCACTGTCATATTCCCTACATCCCATTTTATTTTGAACACGTTATTGTAGTACGTGGTTAGATGTACACAGGAAATTATAGGTGATCTGAGAGGTAAATAGAGGTGGTTATCTAACACCGAGGGAAAACCCCTTTACAGTTTCTTATCAGTGAGCAAGGAAAAGCCAGTAACCCAGTCCTGGAAGGCATAGGCAGGTAGAATTCCATGAGTTTAAGGCCAGCCTGGTCTACATGACAAATTCCAGGACAACCAGGGCTACCCGGTGAGACATGGTCTCTCAACCAACCAAAAAAACAAAAAAGGAAGGCCAACTTTTTTCCAGTTAAAAAAATATGAGCTGTCTTACTAGTGATTTAAGAAGTGGAAATGGAATGTTACAGGTTGGCTGTACAGTTTTGGTGAGAGTGAAATAAGTAAAATGTTTATATTGGTAAGAACTGTAACACCCAAAATATGACGAATCATTACTCATTTGATAAACTCTAATTTACAGTTCTTAAAAAGCCCAGATGCAATCTGTTGGATGATTAGCATACATGTCTTCTGTGCTGACAGCGTTTTTTCCATCCAGGGTTTAAGTGGATAAAATGAAGATGATAGGAATAACTACCTCTTAATAGTTTCTTTTTGGGAAAAAAAATACCACATTGAGTCATTAACACAAGCCAGGCGGAGGTGGTGTACACCTTTAATCCCAACACTTGGGAGGCAGAAGCAGGGCTACAGAATGAGTTCTAGGACAGCCAGGGCTACACAGAGAAACCCTGTCTTGAAAAACAAACAAAAAACAAAAATAAAAACAAAACAAATCAAAAGTCATTAACACTCTTCAGAATGCATGATTTTCATTATAATCCTTTATTCTTTTAAAATTATTTGTGAATAGTAATAAGCAGATAGTCCAGAATTCATGAGAAATTGCAGTGTTTCTAGTATCCACCCCATATATCTTCTGGAGTTACTTGTCAGCATTTGCAAGTGTATCTCTAGTTATTATACATGCTTCTTTTAAATAGGAGCAGTAGAATATTTTATAGACTTTGAAAGAGAAATGGGCTTTGAATTTTTAATTTTTGTTCTGTGCCTTGAATTTTTTTTATGATCCATAATTCACTCTCAGAATGTAAAAGTGCTTCTGTCATCTTTCTCTAGGATTGCTTGAGAGTCTGTTGAATGGAGATGTCCCACCCAGCCTGTCTCTGTCCGTGCCCCCCCCACCCCCGCCATTTCTCTCTTAGCAGGGCTTGAGTAGGTTGTTGCAATATAGCCTTGGCTCTGTATGGTTCTTTAGTGTTGAAAATACATTGTTTCTTTTGCTCAGAATGATCTGTAGAGCTATTGAAAGGAATGAAGACAAGTATTGGGAGCAAAATGAAGAAGATATTCTTTGCTATTTCCTAATTGTTAGAGATAAGAGGGATGGCAAGTGGCTGGAGTGGGGATGCTTTCCTTAGGGCGCTGTTCAAGTCCTTAGGTAGAGAGGGGCACTCAAACTCACCTGGCTGGAAAGGTGGCTGGGTTGAAAAACTGGGGCATGAGTGCAGAGGTCCTTCAGGTGTGAGCAAGGGTTGCCGCATGACTGGAGAGCCTTCCAGACTGCAGGCCTGTTTTCCAGGCAAAGGTGAGAAAGCTAGGTCGATGGGGCATCATACTGCCACAGGAGATTTAAATAGGTGGATTCAGAAAGAAACTCTTCCTTCATGGCAGGAGGGAGAGTCTAAGCTGAAGCTCTTGCTGCTCAGATGGAAGGTGCCAGAAGTTGGGGCTGTAGGAATAGCTGTGGAGAGGAGACACATTCAGGAAGTATTGTAGGTAGAGCTTCAGGATGTACTGATGAGATAGTTGGGGATTTGAGGAAGAGGTGAGAGTTTCATTTTCGAAACATTGCTCTGTAAATGTAAAAAGCAGACCTTAATTTATGACCAATTCGCGCAGTAATTTCAGAAGTGTTGGCTGATGATCACTTGCCTATGTGGGTTCTGCAGTGCTATGCCAAATATGAGAGCTAGCCCTGGGTTACGTGTTGTGAACTCTTCGCTACTGAACCTTAATTTATGCCCAGAAACCCTGGTTCTCCCACTGTCTTAAAAAAAAAAAACAAAACTTAAATTTTATTTTATGTGTATGAGCATTTTGTCTGCGGATCATGGGCATGCAGTGCCTGTGGAGGCCAGAAGAGAGCGTCATTTCTCTGGAACTGGAGTTACAGCTGGCTGTGAGCTTCTCTGTGGGTTCTGGGTTCTTAGTAAGTGCCCTAAACTCTGAGCCACCTCTCCACCCCCCACTCTGTCTTCTTGTTGTCTGTCCCTGGCTCCCAGCTGGGAACATCTGCCCTTGTCCCATGAACTGTTTTTTGTTCTTTGTTTTGCCTTCTCTTTCCTTTGCTGCACTCAGGGATGCACAGGTGCTGCTGCATCAGCAGGGCCAGGGCCAGCCAGAGATCCTGAACTGGACACTAAGGTGGACCCTGGAGAGAACCAAACCCCCAAGTTATTTTTTGACTGCCACTTGAAAGCTATGGCATATTCACGTGGACACACACACACACACACACACACACACACACACACTCACACACACACACACCCATGCTGTGGTATGTGCTCACATATGCACACAATAAACAAACAAATAAATAAGTTATAAAAATTTTAATGCAATGACTGCATTTTACCAGATTAGTTTTCATAGATCACATCATGCTATACTGACTCCCCCAAGTTTGATTTCCTTTGCCCAAATTCTGTTTCAGTACCACCATCAGTTCCTGTGTTTCCTTGTTGTATCATACCCAGGGACAGAACGTGCTTTTCTCTTAGGGAAGAGCTGCTCCATTGTGCTGTCTCTCACTCATGTATTGTGAAACTATGCGTGTTATCCTGTTATTTTGCCTGCTCCTAAAGTCCATCAGATAACAGCAAGAAAATGATAACAAACTTGCTTTTGCTACCAGAGATTAAAGTTTCAGAATAGATGACTCATAGCATCTTAGGGTGGGCCCTCAGGTGGTACTTGAGTGAATGTGGGAGGAAATTCTAGGGCAGGTGATGTCCGTGACAGATGCTGTGTTAAGTACCTGCTTGAATTGCTGCAGGTAATGTTGGAGAAAGTGAGACAACAAATGTTTAGAAGGTGGGTTGTTTTCATATTGTTTGTCTTGCAGGACAGAGGTCTGAAATCAAGATATCAGGTGTACCACACTTCTTCCAAAGAATAGAGGGATTTTTGAGTCTGCCAGCATCTGCTGGATACAGATGTTTGTTGGCTTGTATATGTGACTCTAATTGTTGGCTTTATGTTCTCATGGCTTTTGTGACTTCTCCAATATTTTTTATAACGGACACTTGTCTTTGGATTTAGAGTCTGCTGAATCCAAGATAATTTCATTTTAAGATTTATAAAATATCCTTTTTTCCCCCAAATATAAAAGATTCACTGGGACTGGGAATTCAGACTTGGACATGATTTAGAGGCTGGCATTCAGCTCATTAAGCTGATCAAAACTTGTGAAGTCCTCATTCGAAAAACAAGGAAATGGTAGAATGGGAGTTCAAAGACAGGGACAGTTATGTACTACATGTGTGTGGTTTCTAAAACCCAGTTATCCTGGCAGGGACTCTGCTGTGGGATGTCTTTCTGTATGCTGTGAATATGTATTGCTCTGATTGGCTGATAAATAAAGCTGCATTGGCCTATGGCAAGGCAGCTTAGAGGCAGGTGGGAAATCCAAGCAGATACATGGAGAGAAGAAAAGAGAGGAGAGAGACGCCAGCCACTGCTGGAGGAACAGCAAGATGCCAGCAGACTGGTAATGCCAAGGCCACGTGGCAATACTTAGATGAATAGCAATGGGCTGAGTGAAGTTGTAAGAGCTAGCTAGCAGGAATACTGCCATTGTCCATACAATTGGTAACTAATATTAAGCCTCTGAATGATTATTTTATAAGTGGCTGAGGGACCACAGTTCCTGGTGGGACAGGAGGAACGTGGGACCTCAGGCCGGGTGGGACCTGAGAAAAACTTACGGCTACAGGACTCCTTTTGATAGAGTTCATACTCCAAGTAGTTTTCCTCAGCCCAAATTGGAGGTCTTAGAAAACACTCTTAATACTTTGGTTAAAAATCAATTGCCTATAGATATATAGGTCATGTTTTGTATTCTGCACACCAATACATGAAGCTATAATTCAACATATTTTTGTAGTTTTTTTTTTTTTAAACTCTTTGGAGGCCCACCACCCAGCTCCCAAATAAATACACAGAGACTTATTCTTATTGAATGCCCAGACTTAAGCTTGACCTGTTTCTAGCTAGCCTTTCTAACTTAAATTAATCCATTTCTCTTCTTCTGTGTTTTGCCTCTGGGCTTTTTACCTTTCTCTATCTATATATCTTTCTTTCTTTCTTACTCTGTAGCTGGTTGTGTGGCTGGGTGCCTGGCCCCTGGCATCCTCCTCTCCTCTTTTTCTTGCTCCTAGCTCTTCTCTTCTCTCGAGCCTTGATTTCTCCTCCTATTTATTCTCTCTTCCTGGCAGTCCTGCCTATCCTTCTCCTGCCTACCTATTGGCTGTTCAGCTCTTTATTAGACCAATCAGATGTTTTAGACAGGCAAAGTAACACAGCTTTATAGAGTTAAACAAATGCAACATAAAAAATGCAACACATCTTTGCATCATTAAACAAATATTCCACAGCATAAACAAGTGCAACACATCTTTGCATCATTAAACTAATATTCCACAACGTATTTTCATGCTTTGAATATTCTGTACTCACTTGTCATCTCATTTAAAGACATTTAGGTGGGTTTTAATTTTGCTGTAGACTGCTGTTTTGAAGCCTCTTGTGTATGTTTCCTTGTGCGTGTATGCTTGCCTTCTCTGAGATACCTAAAATTGAATTGCTGAGTTGAAGGGTGTGTACAATCACTGTTAGTAAATTTTAGACAGTTATCCTTAATAATTTAGTTGTATCAATTTGTAGTCAAACTAGTACATATTAGAAAGTTTGTCGTGTATACTTACTCCTGGTTGGTTATATCAGGAATCTTCTCATTATAGAAAATTTCAAATATATACAAAAGAAGAGACGATACAATGAAGTCTAATGGACCTGTTCCCTAGTTTCACTGCATAACCAATTTTATTTTAACCAAAGCTAGAGCACAGTGCCAGGCGTGGTGGCAAGCACCTGTAATTCCAGCTGCCATACTGTTTGTCTCGTACATTTTTTTTTTCTTTTGGTTTGGCGTGCGAGGGATTAAACCTGCAGAGTTGTGTCATGTCAGGCAAGTCTTTGTGTTGGGCCGTAGAAAGGCACTCCACCAGCTCTCCACAGTGTAACTTTTAATGAAACCTCAACTTTTATCATTTATAACAATTGCTCTCCTTGAAATGACAAATTCGATTCGTTTATTTTTAAGAAACTACTAAATATTGTTTGAGTGGTCGTAATTTGTTTTGGTTTCTCAAGTGAAAGTGGTAGTCCATGAAAATGGAGCTATTTCATCTTCTGCTTTAGTCACAGCTGTTCTTTGAGACACCCTCTGCTGTATACTCAGGTGTAAAGTGCTTTGTACATACTCTTCATTCATCACACAGAGACATGCATATATCTAACATGAGAATAGGCAGATACGTTTTCTGCTGCCTGTAGAGTAGTAGAGGAAAGTTCATTCTCGGTTGTGAGAAACTGTAGGTACGTGCTCCTGGAGAAGATCGTGGAGCCGCGCTCTGGGTTAGTACCTGTGCATTTCCACCTGTTTGCATTTGTACTCTGGGTTAGTACCTGTGCATTTCCACTTGTTTGCATTTGTACTCTTGTATGTATTTCCTGTTTGCATTTGTACTCCGGGTTAGTACCTGTGCATTTCCACCTGTTTGCATTTGTATTATGAGTACAGATGGCAACAGAGTGACCAGGCAGCAATGCATTCTGAAAGTAGAGGACTGCTGAGAGAGTCTGAGACCTCAACCCCAGTAACAGATGTGCTGCGTCTGTACTGGCATGTCTCTGTCAGTTCCTCAGCCTTTATAGCAGGTTTACAGTTGTAGCCCATTGTGATTTAGCTTTCGCTGTTTCCCTATTGACTGACTAATGAGTCAGGCACCTTTTTTTTTTTTTTTAATAATGAATGGTCTTACTAACATTTGGATAGCCTCTTTGAAAATGACATCACTAGGTGTTGGAAATGTTCAGCTCCATCCAGGGACCCTTGTCATTTGTGTGGGTTAGATGGCTGAAGAGTAGTTTTGTGGCACATTGTGTACTACTTCTGTAGCTGTTTTATGTTTTATTTACAGTTGATAGTTTTTGAGTTAGTGGAGATAGAAAACATATTGGAGAAAGGTGAGTTGTTTCACCTTGATCAGGACCTAGACTAGCCCAAGTTTAAAATGTGTAGTTATATGCACTTGGTTTACTAGTGACATCGTACACGAGAATTTGACTATGCAGAGGTGTCCAAGTGTTTTCCTACTTTTAACTACTTGCTTGTTGGTGTATTTAACAGAAATACATTTTAGTAGTGCAGTTTTATGTGTAATCAGAAAACAATTGTAAGTCACACATTTAATAGTTATAAAGAATCAGTCATGGGAAGTATTTGAAGAAGAGCCAGTAATATCCTATGTGAGCATGAAAATTACTATTTTTTTTTTTTTTTTTTTTTTTTTTGTTTTCGAGACAGGGTTTCTCTATGTAGCTTTGCGCCTTTCCTGGGACTCACTTGGTAGCCCAGGCTGGCCTCGAACTCACAGAGATCCGCCTGGTTCTGCCTCCCGAGTGCTGGGATTAAAGGCGTGCGCCACCACCGCCCGGCTAAATTACTATTATTTTTTAATACTGGATTATGTGTTATATTTTAGGCTCGTTTTCAGTAGATTTTTGTATTTTGTGACTTATCTAATCATTGAATTGATTTGAAAAATGATATTTGATAAAGATCCCAATGAAATCCTTTAGCTCAAAGTTATTTTAACCTTATTTTTTAACATATTTTACCATCAGAAAGCACACACTATGAAATGCTCCCTATTACATACTTGTTGAGAAGTAATGCTGTGGAAAGATCTATTTAAATTTATAGACAAAATGTTTACAATGAACTGTTAATTGCTGTCATGCCATATTTGAACAAAAATGCCTTGCAAGGTATTTTGTAACAAAAAGGAAGTAAGTCAAGTAAATTTACTCATACAGTTTTATACATTGTATGGTTTTGCTTGTTACTAGAAGCCACAGGGAGAGAGAGTAGGAGAGAGTTAAAGGTTCCTGTCTTTCCTTCAGACATAGCTGCAACTGCTCTTTTAGTAGTAACATTTGAATCATTTCCTCAGATTATATAGGCTGTTAATTTGGAAAATTAACTTATTTTTGTATGTTTTATAAATTAACTTGGATTGGATATGCAATATCATGTTAAATTTTCTTAGCTCGGTTGAAGTAATTTGTTTATTAAAGTACTACTTATGTCCCCATTCTTTCACAGCAGCTAGCCATATAGTTCATTTAGCATCTTAAAAACATTTTTGTTGGGGCTGGAAAGGTGGCTCAGCAGTTAAGAGCACTGACTGCTCTCCCAAAGGACCCAAGTTCAATTCCTAGCACCCACAGGCTGCTAACAACTGTCTGTAATCCAAGATCTGACACTCTCACACAGACTTAACTAACTGCAGACAGAACACTAATGCATGTAAAATAAAATAAAAACAACAATATTCAACAAAGAAACAAATACAAAACCAGACCATGAAAGTAGCATGGGGGGCCATAGGGAAGAGGGAACAGGAGGGCAATGGGGGATGAAGTGAGAAAAGTATGTACATGTATGAAATTGACAAAGAATAAGAGGTATATTTGATGTTTGGTATGTGGCTAGATTACTGAAGGGCATCTGTTAATATTCACAGTGTCTATCCTAGTAAAGCAGATACAGATCAAATGTTCAAGTAACCTAATTTTTAAAGTGTTGACAATTTTAGAGAGTTCAGATACACAGTTTATTTTCTGGTGTCCGAGTATGCCGTCTTCAGTCTCCCTGCCATGCTGCCTTTATGTATCGCTAGTTCTCTACAAACTCCAGCCTTAGCACGGTAGCAGAACTGTTTTCTGTTGTAGTGGGGTACTTTACAATACTGCAAATGTAAACATGGTATTCCTTAGTTTATTGGTATTTTGAAGTAGTTGAGTCAACTATATATTATATGGAAACTTTCCTTTCAAGGTTTAATAATTAAATTACTGTAAGCATGATTTAGGAGAATAATTTAAAAGTAACATTTTATATATATTTGTTTTCTAGTTATTTACATATGCATACATAATTTGCATTTTATTTATAGCAAGAGTTTCCTCAGGTTTCCAGGTACTGTGTCAGTACACCCTTTTAATAAGTATGTAAAGTTAGGAAGGTACTGAAACCTGAAGTTGTGGGTAATGCAAATAAGATTTAAGCCAGAAAAATCCAGTATGAATAACTAACAAAATTTGGCAAAAACCAAATTCATTAGTATGATTGTAATCTTTAAAATATACTTTAGAGGGGCCAGGTGATGGTGGTGCACACCTTTAATTCTAGTACTTGGGAGGCAGAGGCAGGCAGATCTCTGTGAATTCAAGGCTAGCCTGGTCTACAGAGTGAGTTCCAGTATAGCCAAGGTTACACAGAGAAACCCTGTCTTGAAACACATGTGTGTGCAGCGCACACACACACACACACACACACACACACAGAATATTAAAATACACTTTAGAGGGACCAGGGAAATGGCTTAGGAAAGTGCTTGTAGACAAGCTCTGAGACTTGAATTCAGACCTCCAGCACCCATGTAAAAAGCTGGTAGGGTGGCATATAGTTGTCATTCCTGGGGAAGCAGATACAAGAGGATCCCTGAGGGCTCACTGGCTGGCCAGTATAGCCTACTCATTGAGCTCTAGGTTTGATGAGGGAACCTGTTGAAAAGATAGAGAAGGCAGCCATTGAGGAAGAGTAGTCTGGTCTCCCCCAGCCTCCAATCTCTCTCTTTTGTGTACCGCTCTCACACAGGAAAAAAATAGTTTAGATTTTCATGAATCCTGAAACTAGTCTAGACAATGCAGCTTTATATAAAGAATATGGTATTAAATGTAAACGTCTGTTTCCTGGTTCTTTGTCCTATTGTAAATGATCTCTCTTTACTTTTGTGTGAACGGGCATGGCCAAATGTTCCTGTATGGGTAGCAGTGGCAATTAAGTAAATTACATGTCTTGTTTAATAGTTTAAAGCCAGTATTAAAAACTTGTCAATAGTGTTAATCTTTTTGTTGTGTGGCTTTCTTCTTCTTTTCTTAAAGATGAGGCCACACTATGAATCCTAGGTTGATTGGGAATTTGGCAAGCCTCCTTCTTCCTTCATCAGTGCTGGGATTACAATTATGTGCCACTCCTCCTGGCACTGTTAAAAGTGTGCGCGCACACACAAACACACACACACACACACACACACACACACACACACACACACAGAGAGAGAGAGAGAATAAGTGTGTGTGTGTGTGTGTTTGAGATAGCATCCTGTTTTTTAAAATTTATTTTCTTTATTTAATTTTTAAAAAAATTTTACACATCACCTACTTTTCCCCCTCCTTCCCTTTCTCCTGTCCCTCTATCTCTCATCCCACCCTCTATTCACTCCTCATAGAGGGTAAAGCCTCCTTTGGCTAGTCAACACAGGCTAGCGTGCCAGGTTGGGGCAGGACCAAGCCCCTCCCCCTGCATCAAGGCTGTGTAGGCATTGCATCATAGGGAATGGGCTCTAAAAAGCCAGTTCCTGTACCCAGGATAAGTCCTGGTCCCATTGCCAGGGGCTCCACAAACACATCAGGCTATGCAACTTTCAGCCCCATTCAAAGGTCCTAGTTCGCCGTTCCCATGCAGGCTCCCCATCTGTCAGTCCAGAATCTGTGAGCACCCACAAGCTTGGGTCAGCTGTCTCTTTTTCCCATCTTGATCTCAGCATCTGGTTTTATACCCAGATGACTTGGAGCTCACTGTGTGTAACTTTGTCTTTTAAAGTTTTACTGTGTTCTGTGTTGAGATAGTCGGTTCCAGCTGTCTTTTTTGTGTAAAGAGTGTCTTTTCTGTCTTTGACTTGCAACTTGTTTGTATCTTTATATAGTCATGTGTTGCTTAATGGTGGGAACGGGTTCAGAGAAATGTTTTGTTAGACACTGGGTCACGATGTAATGTCCTGTGGGACCACTGTGATCAATATGATTGTTCTTGACAGAATGACCTCACACACTACTTGACTGTATTTAAAATATCTCTTGTAAACGACACATATGTTGCCAATGGAATGCTTATTGGAAAATTGAATCCATGTACATTGAATGTAGTCACTGATAAGATAGGATGTATACTTGCCATTTGTCTTCTGTGTTTCATATCTCTTTTTATATCTTTATTTCTCCATCTAGTTATTTTTCCTACATTTAGTCTTAGCCTAATGGCCCGGGTACAACTTTTCTGCTAGATATTTTCTAGTATATACCATTTAAAATTTTCTTTTCTCATTAAAAATACTGCTTGAGAATTTTATAAATTCATATAATATATTTTTGTCCATATCCATCTCTTACTCCATCCCTTCCAATTCCTCCCACGCCCCACCCCCACTTTGCCCTCCCAGCTCCATGTGTTCTTTTTAAACGCTCTGGACCTACACAGTGCTGCCAGTACATGGATGTAGTGCCACCCCCTGGAGCGTGGGCAGCCATCTGGGGCGTGGCCATCAGGAGGCCACATCCTTGAAGAAAACTGACTCCCTCAGCAGCCATCCACTGCCAACAGCTCCTCAGCTGGGGACTCTGTGGATTAATGCTAACTTAATTTCAATGACATGCAAAGTCTTTGTTACTATGTGGCATCTTTTCTATCTCTTTCTCCGAACTATTATTTAATACAAAGTACTCTTTATATACTATGTGCTGTTAAGACAGTTTCAAAATTATTGCTTTATTCAGTTGATTTTTAAATGAGAAGAAACAAAAGAAAAAACAGATGTAAACAGAATTTGTACTCTCTTTTCTATTTCCGTAGTTACTTTACTGGTATGCATTCTGTTTATAATTTAGTGTCCTTTCATTCAATCTAAAGGGCTTAGTGGTTCTCATGGGGTAGGTTGCTAACTACTAATTCTGTCATCTAGTTTTTGGTAATTTTCAGCTATTAATCTCATGTCAAGGGTTCTTTGTATATGGTAAGTTGCTCCTTTTACAGTTAAAAATGTCATGAAACTTAGGGTGTATTTGTACTTTAAGTTGGAGGAAGTTTCCTATGTCTTGTAGTGCAGCAGGGCATATCACTTGGAATTAAATAATCAAAGTTAACATCTGGCCTTTTCTCTTAGTAATAGCCTGCTCCTGGGAAGATTGTTTCATCTATCTCACTTGCATGCTGAAGAGAAGATTAACATATCAACTTTCATGTAGTTACTTGTTGGTAGAACTTGACCAAGTATAGACAAATTTCTAAGTGGTCTTATTAAATAAAAAACACCGAGCCAAATATAGGGGTGAAAGCCTTAGAGAGATCAGGGAAATAGGGAGAGCCACCAGCCAATCTTGCCTTACCAACTCTGCAGCTTCCACATGTGAGTTACTTCCTGTCTACCCACACCTTTATTGCCTTGCTGTTCTGCCCTCTCATTGGCTCTTAGCCCAGCTACCTCACTTCCTTGTCACTGCCTGTCTGTACAGACCTCCAGGTCTCTATGGTTGGTACTGGGATTTAAGACGTGTGTCACCACGCTTAGCTCTGTTTCCTAGTATGGCTTTGGACACACAGAGATCCTGCCTGCTAAGTGATCGGATTAAGGGTGTGCTCTAGCTGACTTTGTTTACTTAAAATGGCTGGCCTTTTCCTCCTGATCTCCAGGCAAGCTTTATTTATCAAAGCACAAATAAAATAAATAAAGTTACATAAACCACATCACCACAACCAGTTACAAAAAGTGCCATTTGAGGATTCTACTGCTCTTGTTTTACTTTATATGTCATATTTTCTCTTGATAGTAGCAAGGGAGAATATACTGGTGACTAGCTGAAGTCCATAAGAAAGACTTCAACTACTTAAAGTAATTGGTTGGTGCTAAGGGTAGCTGTGTGCTCCACACAGGATCCTTTCCTTACCCCCTGCCACTCAATAAACCCTGGAAGTAGCCATCCTTGTCAGTATTCCAGAAGTCATTGGTTCTGCATTGCCCATCAGTAGGATTCTTTGGTACTGAGCTCAGCATAAAGAGGTCAGTGAGCTATGGAGATAAGGAAAGGAATAGGAGACATCAGTGTCTGCCTCACAGTAGGAAACATATCTAGAAGAAACAGGAAGGGTGGATGATCCCTCTGAGCACTCAGAGTTGGCATCAGTTGGCATCACCTGTAGGCTGAGACACTCCTCTAGGTACGCCCCTTGTTCTCAGCCTTCCAGAGTCACCACTGCAGGATGAGTGTCGGAGAACCATGCACGTGAACACAGAAGCAACAGTTTCAAAGCCATTGGTTTAAATAGGGTTTAGGAGGGGCAAATCCCTTCTTCATGTGGAGTTCTCATCCACTGTCTGACCACCTCTCCCCTTGGAAAGTGTCTCATTGTAGCTCAAGCTGGCCCCCTGAGCCCAGGGAATAGAGGTACACACCACCAAGCTCAGCTTCTTATGCCTCATATTCAAGTTTGGGATTCATTTTTTTTTTTTTTTTCCGAGACAGGGTTTCTCTGTGTAGCTTTGCACCTTTCCTGGAACTCACTTGGTAGCCCAGGCTGGCCTTGAACTCACAGAGATCCGCCTGGCTCTGCCTCCCGAGTGCTGGGATTAAAGGCGTGCGCCACCACCGCCCAGCAAGATTCATTTTTGACACTGAAGGTCATGCTGTACTTAGTTAAAAGTTTCTGTGATGGTTCTATTAGAAAAAATTCAGTCTCTGAAATAAGAATTCATGATGTTACACAACTTTTTCCCCTTGATATGTGTGTGTGTGTTGACACACAATGTGAATTTTCAGTTTTCTTTATATCATGTTAAAGAAATTATGCAGTTTCTAGATCTTATCCCTTTTATTTTTATTTGTTGTATGCCTTCTCTGCGTGATAATCAGGATGCACAGAATCTTCTGACTGCCTGGTCTTGTCCCCATGGTCTCATGTTAAGCACCAGCTAGGGCATGTAGCTGCCCTCTACTTGCCTTTGGAGAACCCGATTTACGTGATGAGTCTCGGTGTCTAAGAACCACCCTGGGTGATTCTCCTGTGTTCTTAAGCCTTGAGAACCGTCACAGTAGCAGCTCAGTTTTACTTGTGAGATCGTTACCTTCGCAGATTCTCCACAGAGCCAGGCTTAGACTTCAGCCTGTAAAGCCACCATTCAGCTGGAAGTTGTCAGCCTGCAGATTTCCGAGTCAAGAGCCCTGCTATTTCAGTGGTCCTGTGGGAGCAGGGAAGTCTGGCATGAAGCCAGACTGGAGTCTAGAATTTGGGGAGCTCTTGTTGAGAAAAATCTGACTTAGGCAGGTAAAATTTAAATCAGTCTCCCCTAGTTTCCTAGTTACCAGTTGGCTTTTTTTTTTTTTTAAATCTATGTTATTGATCATTTTAAAAACAGAGCTGCTGGAGAAACAGATACAATTTTGCCATTTCTATTGAAAGCAAAGTGGTTGGGTAGGAAAGATTGGGGGTGGGTGTAATTATAGTTCTCTTAGAATTCAGTTTTTATTTGGTATCTGTAGTAGGCCTATTTGGGGCCAGAGAGTAACTTTACATCTTCTTAATTGGTACTTTTACCACATACCTACTTCTGTCTTCTTGTGCTTGCCTTTGAAAACGACACCCTCTGTCTCAGCTCTCTGACCTTAACACAGACTTTGACTCTGATGGCTCATGAGGTGAACTTCTCTGACCTTAAGAGGTATTGGGAGGAATTTTTGGACTTGCCTGTTCAGAAAGCCATGCCATTTTCAGCAGTAAACCCATGCTGAAAGTGAGGGCTCTGTTTTGTCCAGAAGTGAAAGTGACCCGTTGGTTTTTGTTGTACTGTTTTGAGACTAATGTACTCTGCCTTCTCTCTTGCTCACCAAGCTTATTCGTGTGTTTTATTGTCTATATCAATCATGCTCCTCTCCACTCCTGATCCCATGCCACACACAGTCCCTTTCTTTTGCTTTAAAACTCAATCCCAGTGTTATCTGTTTTGCTTTGTCTATTCTGTGTTCTTCTGGACAGAGCAGATGGTGAGTAAACATTCTAGAGGGGCTTAAGCTGCATTATCTCAGGTAATAATACTCTGGTTTTCAAAGTTCATACAATCCCAGAGCTGTTCCAAATACAGGAAGAACATATTCATTGTTACATGATGTGGTCTGGCAAGTCCAGTTTTCTTAGGCAGTTTATGCAAATACTTTATCTGTGGAACCTTCCCTTTCCTAGTATCTAATTCCTTGTCATTGTTTTCCCATGAACTTGAGGGTGAATAGATTTGACTGAACACAGGATTGTCAGGATTTATTTTTTCTTTGGCAGAGAGTTATTGAGATAGCCTAAAAGACTAAGTTATGCAGAATGAAGGTGAACATTATATGTGTTAATGGTTAATACAGATGTTAATAATTTTTGGGTTTCAGGTTTTTATTTGTACACAGATTCTGTTTATATCATTCTTCACTTCAGGAGTCTGAATATTAATTATTATGTGGTCAAAAGGAGAGCTGTGGCTTGATTTGTTAAAGCTTGAGGCTAGGAGTCTTAATGCTTATTTTCATAAATAATATGCTAATGCTATTAAATTATTAAAAATTGGAAAAATTTTGAAAGTTGCTGGAGAAATGATTATTTCTAGGCCAGAAGAGTGTTGCCAGCAAGCCTGAGAGCTGGTCTGAGAATATGGTTTCTGCTGGCGCGTGACTAATTTTCTGCTGTGCTGTGCTTTGTATGAAGCATAGATGGCAGAAGAGTTCTGAGGGACAGCCAAAATGTAGGCGCAAGCTCTTCTCTTTGTTAGTTGTGTGGAGAGGTGTTCTGGAGGTAGTGCAGAAATGTGCCTTAGCCTCACCTCAGTCAGAACAAGAGCCCTTGGAAAGGATATGCTCAGCAAATCCTGTAGGAACATCATGGAAAAGGATGCAAAAGTAATTTTTTTTTGTGTACATTCCGGTGCACACGTAGCTGAAGCTTGTATCTATTTCTGGTGAGATAAAGTATAGCTTTCAAAATGAAGCTTTTTCTCTTTTAAAAATAATCCTCCAGCTAGAAGAGGAAAAGAAAGAATTTAAATTCAGCCATAAAGTTCTTGAGAGAGAAATCTGAGTTAGAGTGCAATTGCATGTTCATCCCCCACCCCCAAGCTGTGTGTGTGTGTGTGTGTGTGTGTGTGTGTGTAAATTATTTTTCCAGTGTCACCCAGCAGTTAGTTGATGTGGGGTTAAGAGGTTGTCTCTCTTGTGTTCCTGTTCTGAACAGCCACAGGAAGTTAAGAGCTTCTTTAGGAGTTGGCTGTGGCCTGGGGTCTGCATGAAACTCTCTTCCTTTGTTCTGTTCTGATTGCTTCTCACTGCAGATGGTTTTCACCAGCATCCCCTACCAACCATTATACATACATATGTAAAAATCAGCTTTCTGCAGACCCTAGCTTGCAGTACTCACCCTGTGTCACCTCCTAGGCTGGCTGTAGAACCCTGATCCTGTCGTACATTGTCTGGCTTCCTAGGCATCCCATACAAAAATCCAGGTGGCAGTTTGCATAACCCTTGTAACTGTTATGTATGACTGTAAAACCAGCACTGTGTGGGTAATCCGATGTTAGTTCCAGTGGTGGCTAAGCTACCCTGCGACCATAGTAACGGCAGCCTTTGAGTGCCCAAGTGCATGAACACCATGAAAACAGCATTGAGGAGACAACTCTGTTAGTGGCCCCGGGTCAGCGGGATGGCCTGAACAGTTACTTGTTCCTACTCTCAAGACTCCAATGTGGTCTGGCCAATTCCTAGTTTTTCTAAAGGCATCCTTTGAGTGGATGAAGAGATAACAGTTTTTTTATTAATTAAAAATTTTCATTTATTTTACATTCTGATTGCAGTTTCCCCTCCCTCCTCTCTTCCTGATCCGTCCTCCCCACCTCCCCTCTCCCCTCCCTCTCCCCTCCCCCGAATCCACTCCTCCTCAGCCCCCACTCAGAAAGGGGCAGGCTTCCATGGACTTGAGATAACAGTTTTTAAAAATTTTATTTTTATAAATGTGATTGGGTATTATGCCTGCATGGAGGTTTGTGTACTACAAACTTGCAGTGCCTTTGGAGGCCACAAGAGGGCACTGGATACCCTGGAACTGGAGTTAAAGATGGTGGTCAGCTGCCATGAGGATGCTGGACATGAACCCTGGTCCTCTGAAAGAGTACCAAGTCTTGTTAGGGCGGAGCCATCTCTCCATCCCTGTTCACTGTTTTAAGTGTTATTTATCTCTTAGGAAATAGTGGCTGCTTCAGTCTGGCTTCACACAGGCTTATCTGATCAAACTGCAGGTGTTTCTGCTCTGCTGTTTTTTCTTCCTAATTATTCCTGTAATTCTGTTCCCAAAGTGCCAGCAATATCTTTGCCATGGCCTGAATATTGTGCTACCTTGAGCTTTCCTCCACAAAATTAATTAGCCCATCACCTTTAAAGTCATTCAGAGTCTCAAAATATGTTAAAAATATAGGCAAACTCTTTGTCAGACTATAACATGAATGTCTCTAGTCTAATTCTCATTGGAGTTGGACTTTGGGAAATAGACTTCCTTTCTGGAGTAAGTAGACGTGTGTGTTACATTTCCCAGGAAAAGCCTGTCATGCAACAATACTATATGCATATAAGAATATCACATAAAGTATTTGAAAAGTAGATAATCATTTTTTTTTGAGGAACAATTTATTAAGCACGTACTATGTTGTGACTACAATGTCAAATCTATTAGGCATGTTGTCACTCTTAACTCTTATGTTCTTCTTCTCAAGTTGGTGCTGGTATTCCAGTTTTCCGCAAGGAAATGGAGGCTTAAGTTAAAATTCCTGCCCAAGAACCCAGAGTGATAAGCAAGGCTCAGATTGACCTCTAGTCTAACTACCTCAGCTCCTTTGTGAAGCTGACTTAAGTTACACGCACATGTCTATCCCTCCCCACATCCACCCCTTGACTGGAGAGTTGTAACAACTTATGATTAAAAATACTAAAAACTATTTTGAATTATGAGTATGTTTATGTGTATGGACATGTACACAAATGGTGTCCATAGGGACTGTTGAAATACCCTGGAGCTGGAATTACAGTCAGTTGTGAGCTGCCCAGCGTGGATGCTGGAAACCAAACTCGAGTCCTCTGCAAGAGTCCTAAGTGCTCTAACTGCATAGCCATCGGTTCTACCTCCTAGAGTACCTGTGTGTATCTGTCGTCTATCATCTGTCTTTTTTATAGATAGGTTCTTACTCTGGATCAGACTGGCTCCCAGCTTGTGGTGCTCCCCCTGCCTTTCCCTCCCAAGTACTGGTATTGCAACCCTTATATATTAGTTAAACGTTTTCAAATACCAGAAATGCAGAATGGTGCTGGATTGGCCATCTCTTGTGAGCATGCATTTCTAAGAAAGGTGAGAAGACATGTCAGAAGCACTTTTTATGTGGTTCATGATATATAAGTTCCAAAGCTTATGTGTACGTAGTTGTAAAAGAAGGTTGTTCTAGAAAGTACTTATAGAAGGGAGATACATTTTATACAGCACTTATAAAAACCATCAGTACTCAGCATTGGGTTTCGAATAGCTTTATATTTACCTAAAACTTTCAGAGAGTCAGGAGAATTCCCACTTTCCCCACATCTACTGTGACCTCATGATAACTAATATGGATATCTCAGAGAGAATATGAGGAGAATCGGAGAGGGAAATAGGGGTAGATATGATTGTATTTCATTGCACACATATATGAAATTCTCAAAAATATTTTTTCCAAAGATTGCTTTTGTAAAGTGAAAGAAACATCATTCCTAAGTGAAGAGTACCAAACTATTTAGCCATTTCTCCCACTGTATTTCAGTACTGTTCAGTTCAAGGACGAAAGGGCTGTTCACCCAGTTCCAAGAGACTTGAATGAATGGACAAAATAAATACTAGGTGAAGCTTTCAGTTAGTTGTCAAGTATGAAAGAAAATCCTATCGATGCAAGAGCAGAAATCACCCGGGAAGCTTCTTTCTCACCGCAGAGCTCCGGTTATTGGAAAGAAGTTGTTTTCTTTTGACTTTTTTTTTTTTTTTTTAATTCTTGGGTCTTTGAGAGCAAATTGTAATTTAAGCTGTGTCAATGTCCTCAGTGCATTTAGCACTCACAGGTCTTAACTCACCTAAGTTACACTTCTCCACTAACCTTTCCTATTTAAATGCTTTTCTGAGTCTACCACAACTAGAGTCTGCAGTACAACTGGAATGTTCTACATGGCAATTGGAGTTAGTTAAGCAGCTTATTAAAAAAAAATGCTATTTGGTCCTTCATGGTTTAACATGAGACACACACACACACACACACACACACACACACACACACACATATAAAGGAACAAATCTTATTTGTGCTATAAAATTAATTTTTGTCTCACTTTATATTTTGGCCTGGATTTCACATAGTTATCCACAAAACGTCTCAGATTTTATTTCACAAAATTTATAGTTCATTAAACTGAACTTCAAATGAAATATAATTGTAGGATCTCTCTCTCTCTCTCTCTCTCTCTCTCTCTCTCTCTCTATATATATATATATATATATATATATATATATATATATATTGTGCATGTGTATAATGAAATATTTCTAGTCCTTTGGTCACTTTACTTGAAATGGCAATGATATCAATGACAGGGTAATCAAGAAATGTCCTCAAGCTGGAAATGGGCAAAAATCATTGCTTCTTCAGCTAAATCAGAAATATTCTACAGGGGACTTTTTAAAACTGGCGCCAAGTCTGTGGTTTACCGGCTGTAGGCTGCATCCAGCCTCCTGTTTGTGAAGGCAGGTGATGACAGGTAGTCATGTGCTGAAGCTGCTTGCACCCGACAGCAGATGCACCCACAGTTAACAGGGCGGGACTAGAGAGTGTCTAAACAGCAGTGCGAGGTGCACACCTTAGCCGGCACTGCAGGACATGTTGAAAACGGTGCCCTCCCTAAGAGAGACACTACACACACCAACCCAGCACAAATCCTCTGATCCACAGTGGTGTCCTGCCTGTCAGATGTGCTAGGGCAATGGTGGCACAGAGCTCGTGGGAGTCACCAACCAATGTCTGATTTGACTTATGGCCCACTCCCATTCTTGACACTGCTTGGCCCTAGACTGGATAGCCTAAGGACCTAAGGGAAAACCAAATATTACTGTTCTAAAAATTAAAAAAAAAGTAGCTATAAAATGACTCCATAGATCAGCCATCATCAGAGGAGCTCCTCCTGTAATCGATGGGAACAGACATGGAGACCCACAGCCAGACAATATGTAGAGAATGAAGAGACCTTGGACACTCAGCCCTAAATGGGATGTCTCCACCAAATCCCTCCCCTCAGGGCCCAGGGAACCGTGTCTATGGAAGAGGAGGTGGAAAGAGTATAAGAGGCAGAGGGGATGGAGGACACCGAGAAAACAAGGCCCTCTAAATCAGCAGGATTGATGCACATATGGACTCACAGAGACTGTGGCAGCATGCACAGTGCTTGTACGGGTCTACGTCAGGTGGGCTCCTAGAGCTGAAAGGAGAAGTGGACACAGCCCCCATCCCTAACCCAGAAGCTAACTCCAGTTGATAGCCACTTGGAAGTGAAAAATTAGTTTTCACTAAGGGAATTTTACGGGGGAAACAAAACACTCTTAAGGGCAGGCCCCGTGCCTAACAGTAGATGGCCAACAGGAAGTGAACTCAACACATTATTGGAGGTTCCTTGTCTTATAATGTCATGTCAGGGTTTTTTTTTTTTTTTTAAAACACACACACACACACACACACACACACACACACACACACACACACACACACACTTCTCCTTTTACCCTACAGGTCTTTTATGTGTCTTATGGCTTCCAGTTTAACGTTTTCATGAGATTCCTGACTGCAAATAAGTGGGTCTCTGCGTCTGTAGCTGTCTGTTGTGCTTTTTCTTGGGCTCCTTTCCTTCTGTTTGTTTTGTTCTATTTCGATGTATTAGTTTTTATTTTATTATGTCCCTTAGAATCCTGCTTGCTTTCTATTGAGAGACAGAAAGGGGATGGATCTGGGTGGGAGAGAGATAGGGAGGAACTGGGAGGTGTAGAGGATGGGGAATCCATTATCAGGCTATGTTATGTGAGAACAAAAGCTATTTTCAATAAAAGGAAAAAATATTCCCTAAAAAAAAGTGTACCTAAGCTCAACTGAATTAAATAAATCATATGTTACTAAAATATAAATATTATTCTATAATTCTGAAAGTGCTTTGTGTAATTGAATCAAAATTTCATTTTGTAGAAAACATTTTTAATGTGCATCATTTTCATAATGTTACATAAATGATTAGGTTCATTTATGAGATAGAAAAGTGTGATGGTGGAAGAGATCGTGCTTGGCTCCCAAGTGATATGGAGTTTGGTGTAGTGGGTGAGTGAGTGAGTGATCTCCACAGTCACTCTGATTCTCCGTGTGAGTCCGTGCACAGGCAGCTTCTTTCTGCCCATTTCTCCGGTATGGTTGGAGATGGTCTAGAGTATTCAGAGCAGTACCTTTGAAAGCATTGCAGGATACTTTGGTCTGGGAAAATAACTTGATATTTTCTCAGTGGAAGAGACATTTTAGGTGTTTCTTTCCAGGTGACTTAAGAGATGCATGAATACCCCTTGGCCATGCATCCGGTTTTTGAGATGTAGTCCAGGGATAGTGTCATTTCCCTTATCGGGTCACTAGACCTTTGGGGAATGAGAATGAAAATGAAATTTATGATTACGGACCACAGAATTATAAGATAGAAAGCAGAAATGCATGAACTTGAGTTAGTTTTTTAGCTGACTTCAGACTTGATGATCTTTATGCAAATATCTGAGTCTCAGTTCCAGTATGTGCTAATTATTGTGAATGGTCTTTGGGTTTCTCTGATCTTTTGTTCTTTAAAGCAGGAAAAAGTTACTGACTGGTTCTTTACTACTACAGACATCTGCACGAGATAGTCCATTAGGCAGATGCCTTCCTTCCTTTCTTTTCTTTCTTGTTCTCAAATTTGACATGAAATTTCGCTTGAATTTCTGGGTTCAAGTTAGCCCCCAGCCTCACCTTCTTCAGTGTCTGGCACTTCAGTGTGCCACTGTGCCAGCTTTGCTGTTTCCAGTTCAGAGAGGGGAGCCTAGCAGAGATGTCAGAACAGTGTGAGGATTACTCCCCAGACAGATGGATAGTTTAAGTTCCATGATGTTGACTATCTTGTCACCTAGGTTTCATCTCGAGTGCTTTGTAGAATGTTGATATCCTTATGTTCCCAGATACTCTGGTTAATGATTTGTGTTTGTTTCACATGTGACTTTGCAAAGTTATAAGTGTGGTACTGTTTTCTGAAATTACTGTTTGATAAACTATATAGTTGCCTTACACCAAATTGATTTTGTGCTTTTAAGTTTTATGATTTTAAAAGTTGCCCTTAGAGAAGAAAAAAAAATCTTTAGTTTTCCTTTGCTATCACTTACATTATTTTTGTGTGTGTATGTGGTGCAATGCGACGTGACTATGTGCACATCACATGTTGTAGAGGCCAGAGGTTGGTGCTAAATGTCATCCTCAATTACTTTCACTTAGTTTTTGAGACAACCTTTCTCCTTGAATCTGGGATCACAGATTTGGCTTGAGCAGCTTTGTATCTTTGCCTCCTCAGTGCTTGCATTACAGATGCACACGGCTGTGCCTGGCTTTTTGCATGGTTTCTAGGGATCTGAACTCAGATAGACACACTTGCCCACACATCAGGCATTTTACTGACTTAGCCATCTTCTCATCTTCCTCCCACTTTTTAAAAGAATTACCCCATGCCCTGCATAGTCTTATTACATATCCCAGGCTGGCACGAAACTCCAGTCTTCCTGCTGTAGTTTCCAGAAAATGCTGGCATTTTCAGTACTTTTCATAGCTTCATTTGTGTTTTGTGGGATAATAAAACCAGTGTTTCAGTTTTGAAAAACCTGTGATTTTATGTATTTATTTAGTTTTAAACTTATTTTTATGTTTATGGGTGTTTTGATTGAATATATCATGTCTGTGAACCACATGGCTGGTGCCCACAGAGGCCAGAAGAGGATGTTAGATCCCCTAGGACTGGAGTTATAGATGGTTGGGTGCTAGAATAGGGTGTTGGGAATTGAACCACAGTCCTCTAATCTATGAATCATCTCTTTAGCCCCCAAATCTGTGGTTTTGACCAGTGGATAGTTTTTGTTTGTAACTTTCTAAACCACTTCTGACCTAAGAACTTGGGCTTTATGCACATATATGTAACAAAGGTCCCTGCTAGATAACTAGACAGATACTGCCTATTCTGTGAGCATAACATAGTTTTTTTCTTCTCCATTTGCTTGCCTGCCTCTCCCTCTGTGTGTGTGTGTGTGTGTGTGTGTGTGTGTGTGTGTGTGTGTATGTGTGTGTGTGTGCCTACACTCTCACATTGCCACTTAGCAACTCTCTTCCCTAGCCTCTACCTTAATGCTACTGATTTCAACAAAATTAAGTTAGAATTAAAATAATTTTCATCTGAAGGTTTGAATTCTCTGAGACTTGATACTCTCAAAACAAACAAACTTGTTTTTAAGTGGCTTTGAATCATAGTTACTGAGGAGATTATACCTGTTTTGTATTTAGACCATGAATTTCTCTGTTAATATAGTGGATTGTTAGGAAACATGGTAACTTATTCAACTTAGTAACAGTTCTGTGACTGTACTTTCTTAATGTGTATCATTTCTTGAAATGTGTTGTTACACATGTTTTATTATTACCTTCTTTAATATTAAGTGGGATAATGAATTTAATTTTGAATACCTTTTTTTTTCTTTTGAAACTTCGGTTCTCTAAATTTCATGTTTTAGATGCAAATTTCCCACACTTCTCTTGGCTTCATTTCTTTTTGTTCATCTGTCAATTTTGTCTGAAGTGTGAGTGCTTTGAAAATAATAAGCTCCTGTATGAATTTAAGGTAATATTTTATCAGTCATACTAACACTGTGAATTTAAATTTGGAAGCGCCAGAATAGATAGGAGTCATGGCAGGCTGTGTAGGAGAGAGAACCAGCACTCTGTGGAGATGTCCTTTCTCCTGTTCATCGAAGAACTCTGGTTTGCTTGTGATTGCTGCAGAATTTATTGCTGTGTTAACTTCTATATCACAGTACCGTTTTCTTGCTGGAGAGTGGGATAGGGAAAAATGTAATCCAGGTGGGCCTGCACGGGATGGGAAGGTCATGGGTATTTCTGTCTTACTGCCTTAAATTTTCAACACCACGAGTCCTTATTTTCTCAGATAATTCAGGCCGCATGCTATGATAAACTATCATTGGTTTCTTGATTCCCAGTAGCCATCTAATCTCTAAATTTAGCACACTAAATTTCTTCATATAACAGGTCAGTTCATCCTAGCTGTTAAATGTTTTTTCTAAGAATGATTAAGAATTTTCAAAGAATTAGCCTAAGAGTGATTCCAAGTTTCTATCCTATTCTGTAAGGGTATTCTATAGTTTGCATTGATTCTCTGTTGTTCTTAAACAGTGGGAACTAAACAGACAGTGGTACCAAACATGGATTTTTCGTATGTGTACAAGTATTGTCATTGTCTTTAGCCGACGGTGTGGGAGGACAGACATGTTGTAGGTAGCACTAAAAACAAGAGCCCATTTAGGTTATCAACCATGTGGCATTTGAGACATTTTAATGTCATAGGCCTTGAAGAACTGCCCATTATACTTGGTAAAGCATTGTGAGAACAGGTTATCTATGGACCTTTGGTCACACTATGTGTGTGCAATGTGGAGAGTGTGTGCACGTTTGTGTTATCCACCTGTGTGTCTTGTTCATTTGAGTAATATTTATTTTAAAAGACTAGTAGATAGCTACAAGACATTAAGATAGTATTCTTTGTAGAGAATTTATAATTTCACGCTACGCACGAGGCCCAGATGTTCAGTTCTCATCACTTTGTCTCCGTAAAAAGGGTGAATGAAACAAAACAGGAAGAGAAATGGAGGAGGTGGGGAAGCTTCAGTGGAAAGGGAATGAAGAGACCTGCTGGCCGTCATAATGTGGGTGCACTGTTTCTGATTTAAACAGATGAACTGATAAAAATGGAAAAATGGTTAAAGACAGTTGGAAGCTATTTGCTGACTGGTATTTCAAGGAAGGGATTATCACTTTTCTAAAAAAAAAATATTATTTAAAAAGGTTTTAGGGTTCAAGCATTAGCACCTGAGTTTAATTTTGAGTACCCATTTAAAAGAAAGCAAACAAAACCTAGCGAGGTCGCCTGAGTTTATGACCCCAGCTCTAGTAAGGCGCAGCAGTTGTGTCTCTAGGACGCACTAGCATCTAGCGTAGCCTACTGAGCAAGCTCCAGGCCAGAGAGAACCCATCTCAAAAAGCAAGGCACGCTGGGTGGTGGTGGCGCACACCTTTAATCCCAGCACTGGGGAGGTGGAGGCAGGCGGATCTCTGTGAGTTCAAGGCCAGCCTTGTCTACAGAGCGAGATCCAGGACAGGCACTAAGAAACTCTGTCTCAGACAAAACAAAACAAACAAACAAACAAAAACCAAGGCAGTTCACACCTGAAGAGTGACATCTGAGATTAATCTGCCCTCCACACATATGTGCACACACATACATACAGTTCTTTTTCTTTTAAAGACATGTTGAGTAATATAAGGATTAAATGATATCTAGGATTTGCTTACATACTACCCATTGAGACCACTGAAGTAGGAAAGTCTGGAAGTGGAGATTTCCCAGTTAAATAATTATTTTAAAAATTTATTGCATATACTTAGTGTGTGTGGTGTGTGTGTATGTGTGACAGAGAAAGAGGGGGGAGGAGAGAGAGAAACGGAGACTGAGACTTAATAGGAGTCAGTTTCTCTCCTACTATGTGAGTCCTGAGGATTGAGCTCTGTGTCAGGCCTTTGCAGCAAGCATCTTTACACACTGAGCCATCTTACTGGCCCTTAGGTATTTCTTACTATTGTTATTGTGTGTATATGTCCCTTGCACGGTACAGTACACATGCCATGGTATGCATATGGAGGTTAGGAAAACCTTGTGGAGTTGATTCTCTTCCTCTGCCTTTATGTGGGTCTGGGATTGAACTCAGGTTTGCACAAGGCGTGCCTTTATCCAGGAAGCCATCTTGCTGGCCCATAGTCAGTTATTAAGGCTGGGCAATAGATCACTGTTGGCTTGTCGTTCTCTTACACTTGGTTGATACTCTGACAATGTCCATAATAAAAGGATAAACTATTTAGACTGAATGATGTCTGAGTGTATACTAAGGATTAAAGAGTGTAGTAATTGCTCTGAAGGATAACATCAGATTAGGGTGCAGCATGAAAAAACAAAGTGGTAAGTTAGTTTAGGGAGAATTTTGATCCTTGTTCTAAAGGAATTACCATTAGATTGACTGGCAGCAGGCCATGCTGAGGAAAAGCTAAGAGTGTTTCCTTCAAGTGAAAAGGTAAAAGAGCATGACCTAAGGAGAGGAGAAACAATGAGCTGATATCACCAAATTCACTCTTAAGTATTTTACTTATTGTGGAAATTTTCAAGTATTGAAAAGTATAAATGACAAAGTGATGTCCATCTCAGCTTTAATAATTTTATGTGTACATAAGTCCTGTGTGACTTGGCTGCAGTTTCCAGTAGTCACTGGTGTCTTGGGATGTGCCCCTGGGAATAAGGGGGAGTGCTGTACTTCCTCTGTAGCCCTTGCTGGGAATGTGGCGATGGCAGATGAGCTTTCTGTGTAATGGTTTAGTTGCTGACTTTTAAGTGTTACCTATTTTTGCATCCGGGACAAAATAACTGACAGATGCCCCTTAAGGGAGGAGAAATTGTATTCTAGCTCATGGTTTCAGCCCATCACGGTGGGGGCGGGGTAGCAGAGTAGCACACTTCATGGTGGCAGGAATGCTTGGCTGAGGCTGTGCATTGCATGGCAGACCAGAAGCCAAAGGAAGAATCCTGAGGCCAGGCACAGTGTTTAAAAGTGACTGACTTCTTCTGACAACCAGGCCCCTCGTCCTAAAGGTTCTACAGCCTCCCCAAAGTGCCAGCAGCAAGGAGACATTCCAGATTCCACCCACAACACTTCACAGTTATGAAAGAGACTCAAATAATAAGAAAACAGCCTAGTAACTTAGTTGGGACTCATTTCCACTCATTTATTAGATCACTTACTCTCTTGTAAAATAATGCTAGACATTTCAGTTTTCAAAATCAGAGATTTACAGGTTGAATATGTAGATATTTCCAGATTGAAATGCTTTCTTAGTTTTAAAACAATCATAAGCATGAAAAGATTTTGTGGTTTCAGTGATGATAATGGCTGTCATTTATTGAGATTCTTGCCTGTACTATGTCATGCAGTGGTTTTATTACACACATTGCTTTGTACCCATATATTAACTGTACCTGGTTATTTTTTCCATGTTGAGATTACCAAACTGCAACTAAATTTAACTCAACAAAATCACACCATTTTTAAATTTCATGGTTAAATATTGGGGTTAGATATATTTGGATTAGCCCCCTGATTTTGTATATAGAGTTTTGAAACTGAACTTTTTTTTTGAGACAGGGTTTCTTTGTGTAGCCCTTTGCTGCTCATAGAGATCCACATGCCTCTGCCTCCTGAGTGTTGGAATTAAAGGCATGCACCATCACCGCCTGGCTCTGAACATATTTTTTAAGCATATATTTCCACAATGGGATGCTTCAGTGTTGAGGTGGCCACTTTAAAGAAAAGGAATTTAACATGCAGTTAAAGTTAGATATTGCATTTAATGGTACAAAGTATGTACCATTGATTCTTATGTTTTCTAGTCAGGTGAACCTTTTTCTGTTTTGTTTAAAGTATCTAGAGAAGGTAATTTTAATTCTTTAATTTTGATATTGTGAAATGAATTTGCTGTTCTATTCTTAACCTGTTCTGTACATATACAACTTTGGATTGAAGCACATATCAGTGTCTATGGGCCATGAACCATGACTAATCTACAATAAGGAAGAGAACTATTGTTTTTTGAGAGTTAATTATTTTAGAGCAAGGAACACCTACAAAGATTCAGAGGTGAGTATGGTGATACATATCTTTAATCCTAGCCACTTGGGAGACAGAGGCAGGAGTTTAAGGTCAGCATGGTCTTCATACAGAGTTTCGTGTCAGCCAGGCCACATAGTCAGACTCTATCTCAATAACTTCCTCCTATATCAAAGAAAAT
Organism: Peromyscus leucopus; assembly: GCF_004664715.2. Taxonomy (NCBI): domain Eukaryota; kingdom Metazoa; phylum Chordata; class Mammalia; order Rodentia; family Cricetidae; genus Peromyscus; species Peromyscus leucopus. The sequence continues at coordinate 40,474,318 of NC_051069.1, read as the reverse complement.
TAAAGATAGATCATGTTACATTTAGAATGTATGCTTAGCCAATATAAAAAGACAAGTGATGTTTGTACATTTTGTATTACGCTTTGTACTTTGGAAGAAAACTTCATTAATTGGAAATAGAAGAATTCTTGTGTAAGTTTTCCTTGTGTTACAGTTATTTGATAAATGAATATTACTTACCCCACATATTATCCCTATTTAGAATTGAAAGTTTTCTGAGGTGTGAGGTTAATATCTTTGTATTTGGAGTCATTTGTAAAGCATTCTGTGGCTTGATGCTTGTGGCTCAGTTAGGAGACATGTATTGATTGTGTACTGTGCATTATACTCAACAGTTTTTTTTATAAACAACAGTCCTGTTTTTGTGTTGAGACAAAAGGAAGGTTGAAATGAGAGAGTTCAGGGTCCTGCTGTTGCTGCCTTGTCTGAGATTCTCAGTGTGCTCAACCGAGTTATATACCAGTTTCTACTGTGTTTAGCTGTGAAGTGTGTATATGAGAGGGAAGATGTGGAGTGGAATATGGTCAGTGGTACCACCCTTCACACACTCCCTGAAAGATAAAATACCAAAACCAAGCTATGAAACTAGGGAGGGTCAGGCTAATAGGCTGAAAGTGGACAAAGGTGGGAACTGCAGATTATTTTCATTTAATGACATTAAATGACCATATGGTGGATAGGTATTGGAGATTGCACCCATGGCCTCATGCGTGCTGACCCTGCATTCACAGCTCTCTTTTTATTTTTAGATAGGCTCCCACTAAACTGGTTGGCCATGAGTTTCTTCTGTAGCCCAGGTAAGCCTTGAACTTCAGATTCTCCTGCCTTAGCCTCCTGAGTAGGTCAGAGTTACAATATTTGAAAAGCTTCTTTCTCCCCTGCCTTTATCTCCCCCCTTGCTTCCCCCTCCCTCCTGCTCTCCTTTCCCTCTCTTCCTTTTCCCCTCCCTCCCCCTCCCTCCCTGAATCTCTTTGTGTAGCCCAGGCTGTCCTGGATCTTAATCTCTTACTCCCTTAGACTCACGAATACATGCAAAGTATGTTCAGTGCAGATTTGTGATCTAAGTAGCCCTGGCCAAGGGAGTGTGCTAAGCTTTAGTGTCTTGACTTGCAATACAGCAATAGTGTTGCTTTTTTTTAACCACGTTTTTGGGGGGAATATTTTCACTATTGACAATTTTATATATGTTTATAATGTAGTTTGGTCATTTGCACACTCCCCATTACCTTCTTGCCTTCCCCTTCCACTCCGGCTGTACCCTTCTTCCCAACAAATCCCATCCTGTCTTCATTTTTTTGTTTTTTGGTTTATGCTTTCCCCCCAATGAGTTTAATTAGAGGTTCTTGAATGAAGCGTAGCCAACTTTCGAGTAGCTAGATCACTGAAGAAAATGTCTCTCCTTCCTCTAATGACCATTAACTTCCAGTAACTACTCCAGGAGGTGTGAGACCTCATGAGTCCCTCCCCTCTTGGTTGGATCAGCATGGGCCCTATCTTGGACTCACAGCCACTGTGAGTTCACAAATGTAACAGTCGTGCCATATTCTGAAGACTGTTTCATAGCGCCCCTCCATGTCTTCCGGCTCTTACTTTTTTTTTTTTTTTTTTTATCTCCTTTCTTTGATGTTCCCTGAGCCTTGGAGGGGTGATATAGATGCTCTGTTTAAGATTGGGCACTCAATAGTCACTTATTCTTAGAAGTTTGACTAGTTATGATTCTCTATTTCAGCTGACTCCTGTTTCGAGGAGAAGCTTCTCTGGCCAAGGCTGAGAGAAATACTGATCTATGGGTATAAACATAAATATCCTAAAGCAGTTCAATACCATGTCCATTTAGCAATACAACAGCAGAGCTTTCTGTAGCTTCCACAGCCATGAACTTTTGACATATATGCAGTACCAGACACAATTCCCCGCCTGTGGAGTAGGCCTCAGGTCCAGGCAGGGGACGATGGTTACTCCTGTGACAGCCACACCACTGTTGCAGCAGCAGTGGTGGTGGTGTGATAGTGCTGCTGCCAGGCAGCTTGGCATTGCTGGAGCGACGTGGTTTCTGCCTCTTAAACTGGTTGTTAAGGGTTATGCAGAGGGCTTAACTCTGCTGTAGGCTTAGTGTTTGCTGCTGGTAGGACTTTACCAGTACTCTTTGAAAAATAAGTCACTTCAAAGCCACATTTCTAAGCCAAGTGTGGTAGTACATGCCTGTAATCACAAGGCAGGACGAGTACCATGAATTTGAGGTCAATATGGGTTTCATTCTTAGTACTAGGCCAGCCTGGGCTACATAGAAAGACCCCTTTTTAAATATCATTCCCACCATTCTGTTTAAGAAGGCCTAACTTAGGAATTTTTTCACAGTTCTTTATTATGAATGTATGCATGCACATATGCCAAGGCTTGTGTGGAGGTCACAGGACACATTGTAAAAGTTAGTTCTCTGTTCCTACCATGTAGGTTTGGTGGAATTTAATTCAGGTCTTCAGGTTTGTGGCAAGTGCTTATAACCTCTGAGTCATTTAGGACGCCCTCATTGGGCTTTTAAAACCATTGGTGGGAATGATTCTCAAGCTAACTGCCAACAACTCTTGTGAATTAGTACAGGACTTGCTGCCTACCAAAGCTAATTGAGAGTAAAGCTTGCTTGTTCAGGGTTGAAACAAATCAACAAAAGAGGTGATAATACAGCAGAGTGGTAGATCATGTATGCATGAGGACTTAGATTCACCTCCCGGTACTACAGAACAGCAAACAAAACCAGTGAGGAGAACATGGCATCAGAGGTGTGGTCTTCAGGAGGATGGAGTGACTGTCTGCTAGTCTCAGTTATCCACTTGTTTTTCTCCCCATCCCTCTGGTAGGTATTTCTTTGTTCTACTAGATCTTTATTGACTGCCAAAACAGGAACAGAAGATGGAAACCTGAGTTGATGTTGAAGTTGGAAAGAAAATCTGATACTAGGTCAAAACTGTTGAATGTCCTAGGAAGTCAACCTGGTGCCTGTGGGATAAAGACTGTCCCTGAAACAGGCTTTCTGGGGTTGGGATTCTTAAATTGTAGAAGAACCCAAATAGGCCGTTTCCAGAGTGTTTTTATAGAGGACAACTGTCTTATGTGTAAAACTTGTGCACAGTTTACTTGATCATGTTTAAAGGATGTGCAGAAGCAAGGAAGGTCAGCTGTGGTACTGAACAAGCAAAAGAAGGATTAAAAGAAAAAGGGACTGGGGGAGTGGCAATTGTTTAGAGATAGAGAGGACCGAGATTCTATATGAAATAACTCTATAAAAACACAATTTCCTCTTGAGGGACATCAGAGATTAATATTTTGCAAGGAAAATATAGTATATAATGTAAAGTATAGCATAATATAGTGAAAACCTGTTCCTCTTTTATTTTTCTTGGAGGCAGGGCTGCTCTGTTGATGCCCTTCAGTGGGAGTTCTGAGCATCTGCACGGGTGTCTTTCTCTGAAGCTGAGTGCTGGCACCTGTGTGTGCTGTGCCACACTTGGCCTCTGTTTTCTTTGCCTTCATTGTGTTTCTGTTCGTTCATTCCCATCGTGAGCATTAGGCTGCTTTGTCTCTCACCTATGGAGCATTCCATTCTGTGGTTTTTCAGTGAGTTAATTATGTAATTTCATGTTAATCCACAACTAGGTGCTGTTTGAGGTGTTTACCTGTAACTACTGGGCTGAGGAGGTTCCTATTTTGTATTTTGGGAGATTTTGCCAAGTCTTCCTGCATAGAGGTTGTACCTGTTTAAACTCCCACCTGCATGCATATTGATTTTCCCATATCATCTTTCCGTTTGTTAAGATCTTTACATTTTTTTTGAAATTAGAATATAATTACATCATTTTCTCCTCCTTTTCTTTCCTCCAGTCCTTCCTATGTACTCCTTTGCTCTTTGATATTCATGACCTTTTTTCTTTAACTGTTATGTATGTAATATACATATGTTCCTAAATATGTAAATGCAACCTGCTCAGTCTATATATTACTTGTATATAGATGATTCCAGGACTGATCACATGGATAACCAATTTGGGAGCTTTTCCTAGGGAAGACAAGTTCTCCCACTCCCAGCATTGTTAGTTGTTCTGTAGTTCTTTGTCGAGGGTTGAGTCCCGGTGAGAGAGCTCCCTTCCATGTTAGGATGTCTCAGTGTCATCCTTGTTTAGGTCTCATATAGGTAGCCATGTTGATGAAACTTCATGGGTCTAGCTTCTCTGACATTTTTAGAAGACACAATCTCACAGCAGACTTCTTGTTCCTATTGCTTTTACTGTCTTTTGCCCCTCCCCCTTCCATTATGATCTCTGAGCCTTAGGTGCAGGAGTTGTGTTGTAGACGTGTCCTATCCATTAGGCCTGAGAACGGTATGGTCGCTTGTTCTATGTTCTAATTGGTTGTGGTTTTCTGTATTGGTCTGTGTTGAATACTTTTTTTTTTCTTTTGGTGATGGGTGAGACCTATATTTACCTGTGAGGATAAGGATGAATATTTAGAAGGTAGTTAGGAGTTATTCTGGTTTAGTGAAGTTCTGGTTATAGGTTCCCCTCCAAGATCCAAGATGACTTCACTAGCCCCAGGTAGTTTAGTTAGGTTTCCAGTACCAAGCATGATTTCTCTCTTGTGGAGTAGGTCTTAAGTCCAATTAGAGAGCTGTCTCTTACTGCTAAGGTATGTGTATGTGTACCACACTATTGCATCCTTAGGGATAGTGTACGTTGCTGGTAATTGTGGTTTATAGGCACCATAGTTCAGTAGGCATAATGGTTGTTTCTCTCCTTTGGAAGCTTGCATGATATCTTCTGGTATTAAATCTAGTCTTCAGGGAGAATTTCAGGTTCTCTCTAATCCTCTAGGTCCTGTGTCCAAAACAGATGGTGTCTTCAGCAATAGGGACTTAGCTTCCACTTATAGAGGCAACCAAGGGCGGCATCATTAGCTTACAGTGTTTGGGAGTCTCCTGGATTCCCCTGACCCACTTGAAAAGGGCAGGGGTTCCTTATGCCTGGTGTTGGGAATTTGTTAGTTAATGCCCTGCCTGCCCAGGCTACAGAGTTTCACTGTAGAACCATGGGGGTCCTGGAACTCATACTGATGCCTGTATCTGCCTTGGTTTGAATGGTGTGCACCACCATACCTGGCCTATTAAAAACATTTAAAATCCTTGCTTATGTTCAAAAATTTTAAAAAAGATCTCTTTGTGGGCCCTCCTCCCTTGTTCCTGTGTTACATTAAGTACTGTTTCATGTGTAGTAGGTTTTATTGTGAGTTTTGCTGGTTATTATGCTTTTTACTAATTTATCTTCTAGGCTGTTGGATCTTAGAGATTTGCATCAACTGATTAGATATTTAAAAAGTTAACCAGCTGTGATATGCTTCATTCCTTTACCTTTTTACATTGTGACTGTGTTCATATTTGGTGTTATTGTTATAGAAGACGTAAACACTTTCCTGTGTGTGTGTGTGTGTACGTGCACGTGCGCGCACGCGCGCGCACACACATTTGTGTGCAGATATGGTCATTTGTATGTTTGTATGTGCATGTGTGGAGGCCAGCCAGAATTTGATAGTACGATGTCCACCTCTGCCACTCCCCACCTTATTTCCTGAGACGAAATCTTCTCACTGAACTTGTTTGAAGTTTGGGCTAGACTGAGAATGTTTATCTTTTCTGCTCCTAGTGCTGGTCACAGCCATATTCAGCTTTAAAATTTTTAAAGAAATTAAAAACAATTTGCTTATGTGCATGGTGTTTTGCCTGCATGTATGTTGGTATAACATGTGTGTAACTTGGTGCCTAAGGAGGCCAGAAGAGGGCAGAAGAGATGGTTGTGGGTGTCCATGTGGGTGCTGGGAATAGAACATGGGTCTTCTGTAAGAGCAATCAGTACTTTCAACTGCTCAGTCATCTCTTCAGCCCCCATAGTTGGCTTTATATGTCTCTTCTAAGGAACTTAATCTTAGGTCTTCATATTTATGTAGAAGGCATTTTCTCCACTGAGCCATGGCAAGCTGGATATAAACATTTTTATATAATAAGATTGATCTGTGTTTTATGATTTTTATGGCTTTATAAAAATATAGTGAGAATTCTATAAAATTATACTCAGGACACTTCTACTGTATGATGGTTGGTTGAAAGTAGTTTTCCCATAATGTTTTGTAATTTACTTTTTAGATTTAAATATCTGTTTGGGGACCATTTATTTCATTATTTCAATGTACAGAACAAGGAAGAAATTTAATTCACATCCTCAGAATCTTTGTTAGATGATAAGGAATTTGTTACAGTGATAACCATGGTCGCCTTCTCATTTTTGAAGAGATTCTAGAGCTGAATTTACTAGGATTTGTCTTAGGTAGAAACTTGAATATTTTGCAAGATGTTTTTATGTAAAGTGTTAGGGAATTTTTCCAAATCCCTGTCAGAAACAAATCCTTTTCTAAAACTGTTTCCAAGTTTGCCAACAATTTCTAGTTTCTAGCAGGAGACTAAACCTCCTCCATCAGTTGTCAGAGCTGCAGCATTAAATTCAGTGAGTATTCTACAAGTTGCAGGGAGGGAAAGGTGTTGTCTAAGCTAAGTCACCAGAAGTTCATTTTCCAAACTTTGAAGTGAGAAAGCTCAAAGGTGGTTTTGTCCTTTTCTTTTTTGAAATCTGTTTGGACCTGGTATAAAAGTCAGGGTTCCATGTTTGCCGCAGGAGACAAGTACCCCCCACTACAGGATGCAGCTGTGGTTGGTAACAGCATGACTGTTTTCTAAGAAGCCTTTGGGTTTACAATGCTACTGATCCTATACTTGGACTTACTTCCTAGTAAGTCGTTTTACTGCCAGCACCGACCTTCCAGTGTAAATGTGTAAACATACCTTCATTTCATATAATAATTGTTAGTGCCTTTCAGCTTTTGACACCTTTTTTTTTTTAGATGGGCCCTGGACAGGCTCATTTTTTTCCATGTCACTCTGGTCACTTGAGCAAATGTACACCTGGCAGTTATCGCTGAGAGGAAGGAAAGATGTGTAACATTAGAAGGCAGGAAGCTGGGCAGGTCCCTAGATGTTGCATGTCTTCTGTATTAATCGTGACCCTCCCTAACTGTGAGGTGTGTAACTGTGCCTTGCATGGTGTCTAGCACAGGACAGTGTGTAGTTACCCTTTCTAGTTTTCTGTTTGCCATTTAAAAGGCTGAGAGATACAAACAGAAGCCTGCTTTTTGAAAATACCTATTACCTGGAAATGAGATAAGAAAAATAGTTATTAAAAGTGGATAATTACTGAAAGATCACCCTGATTTGGACTCTGGTTTTTATTATGTAGGTCATAGAGCCTAAGGCAGTGGGAGGGTCTAAGGTATGACAGGTGCACAGTCATATACAGTGAGTGTGCTGCCTGCGATTTCCTGTCTGTACTCCCAACTGCAATGAAACCAGCATCATCACTTTGCAGTGCAGCAGCCACATTCCTGAATGAGCATCAGTAGAGCTAACCCACCTGACACTGGTGCTCCGCATCCCATGCCTTGAGCATCTAGAGACGAGATGGAGACAGAAAGTGAGAGTAGCTCTTTGGGGGACGACAGTGTGTTTTGGATGGATTCTGAAGTGATAACCCAGCTGACTGATGATGAAGACGAAGAAAGGGAGGAGAATTTCAGGTAATTAAGGAGCTGTCCTCTTCTCAATCCTTTGGCCGTCTATTCTCTCCTTCGCTTCTGTCTGCTCTGTTTTCAATCCTTTTTTTCTCTCTGGGGTAGGCTTGGGGTGGAAGAGGGCAGCTTTTCAGTTGGCTGTAGCATTCTTCATTCCCCAACTTGCCCTGAGCTTGTAAAATGTATTTTCAATTACTTGTTCCAGCACCAGGAAGGGAAGGTGTTAGACAGGTTTTTGTAGTAGCATTTCAGGAATTTCAAGTAGAGACTCATAATGAACTCTACCCCTTTCTGTGTCTGATTTGTATCTTAATAGATTTGCTCTGAATTTGCATCTAATGGATATTTCACCGTTTCCCTGGGATGTGTTCTGAAGTGGTGTGTGTGTGTGTGTGTGTGTGTGTGCGCGTGCGCGCAGCTACCTGCATTTATGAATTATATATGAAACCTTTTGATTGAATTCACATCAGTTATTTTGTGACTTTGATCCTCATTTTTTACCCACTTACCTACTCCCTTGTCTTTCTGAGCTTTGGAATTTCTGGTAGAAACTTAATACTTGGAAGTTTTTGTAGGATGCCTTCTGGTTGAGAGTTCTGTGGCCTCTGTTAAAGAGGTTTGCCTGCTGGAAGAAACTGCCGGTATTTAATTCCACTGCATTGATACAGAATTTAGGAAGCCCTTTTTGTTTCATCCAGGGTGAGGGACTTAACACATTTATAGACATTAAAAAAAATCACTTGATGCAGTTTGAAGTTTGAACTACATACACCCACTACTACCCACATGGGCAATTAAATATCTTTGAAATTTTACCCATGAGTCTTTAGGTGGGTGAACATATCCGTTCATTAGATACTGTCTTTATGTTTAAGACTCCAAACAAGTAGTTGTCCTCTCTTTCTTTCTATGTGTGTTTCTCTCTCAAGTTAAAGGATTTTTTTTTTTTAAAATAGAACTTATTTTTAAGTCTTAGTTAAGGAAAGGAGTGATTGAATATTAGGAGCTCTTAATAGATCACATTGAATTTTTTACTCATGGGTTAAAACAAATAAGTATATTTAAAAATGTTGAGATTATGAAAATGAGCTTTTATTATATCATTTTTTTTGTTTCATTTTTTTTCCCATAATTTCATTAGTCTTCCAGATTTGCATAATCCTCACCTCTCTCAAGGTGTGCTGATGTTACACATGTCCACTGGTTTTTTATTATGGTCTATATATCTCCTACCAGTATTTGTTTGGTTTGGTTTGTATTAAAACTGACCTGATTAAATTGTTAGTTACTTTGTGGTATTTGTCAAAGGAAGAAACAACTTGTGCCTGACTCTGTTGATATTTTATAGTATGTTAAGTACTGTAATCCTAGACTTATTTGTTAGGCAGTGGGACCCCCCCCCTCAGATTTCCTTTTGACATTTAGAAGTAACTCTGTAAGGCTGAGCCCTGATCTTGGGGAGCACTGACAACATAGTCATCCCGAGAAACTGAGCCGCTTGTAGGTATTGTTTTTAGGAATCCATGAAACCAGAGGGAGTTTGCCCTTGTTTATAATTGTATATCCTATCTGAATAGCACTGTAGATCTTCCAAACCAAATATGCCTTTGGGATTTCATTTACAAATTCCAGAAAGAGATGTGGGTAAGGCCCCATTTCACAGAGTGTTTCTCACCCTATTCATCAGTGAGGCATGAGGAAACAAGGCAGTGCAGGCTTTCACAACATCCACAGCATGTTCCTGCTGAAACGCCACGCTGAAAAATGTACGTGGGTGTGGAAGGGGAAGGGTTGGAGGAGATGAGCTGCAGCTAGAACTCAGGAGAACCGAGGAATAGAATCTGCGCTTTAGGAGAGTTGTTTTAAAACCAGTTTTGTAATTAAGTGTACACCAGAGTTCTAACTTGTTTCTTTAAAACCTGTGCTAATTCACCTAAATCCAACCATTGTCTTGCTTACATCCCCATCTATGTTTCTCTGTTTGTCTCTTTCTGCCTGTGTCCTAAATGAGATGAGGGCAGAAGGTTGTATGTTATTATTTTCTCATGAATAGCATCTAAGTTAGCTTTTAAATATACTCTAAAAGAATGGCACCATGTCACTAGAGGTGTCCTGGATGAGAGAGCTAATGTTGTTACCAGGTATCTGGAATGTGGGTTCCTAGCAGCTCCAGCCACTGTCTGGTTTAGGGAAGGCATTGTAGTCTGAGAGATGAGCAAATGTTTGTCTGTTAGCTTCTGCAGTAGCCTATATCTGTGGACTTGTTAGCAGGAAATGGAACTTTTTCTGGTAGTAGTGTAGGATTTGTTCACTCTCCATTGGGAAGTCAGAGAACCAGAGACTCAGATCTCTGCTCCTCTGACTTCTCATTTCTACTGTGGAGTTAATATTGTGTGCTCTATCTACCTTGTCCCCTGGGGCAGCTTTTAGAGCCCCTTAGCACCCTTTTAGAATAGAATAGTCGTCAGGGATCACTAAAAGGAGCTTTCTGTGAGTGGGAAGGGAATTACAACCCAGAAAAGGAAGGTCATAAAGGTTGAATCTTGTCAGGGAAGAGAAACTTTATTTAGGAGTTGTTACATGAAGTATATTTGGCAAAATATGGTAATACAGTATGTCTATTAACTCTATAGCAAGTCTATAAAACAAATTTTTTTCCAGATGGGGATTTATGTCTTAGATCTACTTTGCCCACATTACCATGATACAGGAACGAGTTGGGCCCAAGTGTAATGACTGGAAGACTTTCATTGTAGGAAAGGTTTGTGATCTCTCTGGTCTATTCTGCTACTCTCTACTTAAGCAGTAACTTCTCAGAGGCACCACAGTTCTGCAATTCCTTTGAAGTGTGTCCCTGCATCAGTGATGTGTAGCTATGCAGCTAACACTAGAGTGGAGTTGTGAACCCACTATTTTGAGCCCCTCAAGCACCTTTACTTGTATCTACATTCAAGACCATTGATTTTAAGTGAGAAGAGAAACATCTTACTCCACTTAGCAGAAGACTGTGGTGAACACACCTTACTAGGTGGGCCAGGGGAGGGTGTTCTCTATTGGTCTTAAGCATTCTGGAACTTGTATCTCATGTGCTTGACTGGCTTGTGGATGCTTTATCTCATCTCTACCTTCCTTGGAATGATGCTGCACTGTTCAGTAGGACTGGATAATGGTGCTTCATTTCTTCTATGTGTTTTCTTTTACATTAGAGTGATTTATTTTAATGGCTAGAAGATATTTAACAATTCCCCATTTTTATTATTCTTCACTTTTTTGACTTCTGAAGTTCTTAATTTCGAGATTACCAACGAGTTTTTATGAACTGGGAAGGATGGAGAGAAAATACTAACACTTAACCATTAGTATTATTACAGCTCTACACTCATGTCCATTGTATAACATATAACTTTTCATAGGCATCTCATTTTAATATTTCATCCAAAATGCCAAAATTTGTAATTTTTCCAGAAAGAGTTATTATGTTGCTTTGGAGTTCAGTTTGGTCCTCAAAATATTCATTTAATATTAAATACAGCTTTTACTGAGCATATTCTTATCAGTGTTAGAATAATAATAATTATGAGAGTCTGGTGTTAAGTATTCCTAATCTCAGAAAATTGTATGCAATGTTGGAGCTCAGCCATTATTCTGTGGAGCTCAGCCATTATTCTGTTTTTATGACTTATGAAATAAATTTGTCCTAACCTCAAGGCATGCTAGTGCAAGACTTTCTTGGTATTTGAGTAATTCAGCCCTTTGGGTTGGTGCCCAAGGTGAACCTTTCATAAGAAAGGCTATGCTTGTCTGCATAAGGTTTTTGATGTTCAGAAAGGTCTTAGAGCATAAAAACTGTTTAAATAGTTTATAAATTCTTGATTTATTAAGTTTATGTAAAATTAAAAACATGGGCTAGGATGTGGGTCAGTGTTAGAATGCTTGCCTATTATGCCTAGGTTTATTCCCAGAATACACACAGACAGACAGACAGACAGACAGACAGACAGACACACACACACACACACACACACACACACACACACACACGGTGGGGGGCGGGGAGAAAAGCTAAGATTTTCCCTAACCATTGCATTCTCTGAACTCAAAGTTTCTCAGTTAATTACACTTTCACACTTATTAAATTAAAGCTCTGACATACTTAAACTTTTACTCATAAATGTAACACAGTCAACCTTTAAAAAAAAACAGAGCACACCTGTTGTCACAGCACTCAAGGGGACCTCTGTGAGTTTAAGGGCTGGTCTCCATAGCGAGGTCTGCTCTAGCTGTGGCACCATAGACTGTTCTTCAAAAGAAAATGACCTGAACAGGAACAGATGACCCTTCCTGGACACTTTGGAGTTCTGTTGCTTGATTGTTTTCCTTGACAGTCATTCATTTTCTTTTCTGTGTTCTCATTCAGTTATAATTATTTGAAATAAAATAATTTCTCCTACCCAAGTGTTCTGTCTTCTCGTCTTGGCTCTCTTGTCTTCTCTTTTCCCTGCTTGATAAGGAAAGCTCCATAGGCTACTTTTGCCTTCTTTGCTTTCGGTCTCATCCCTGCCTTAGGTGAGACTTTGGTTTCCCCATCAGAATGACCCACTTGCTCTCTGGCCTGCCGATGTCAGCCGTACCTTTTGTCTAGGATTCATTTCTCTTTGTTGAACTTACTGAGATGTCACAAACTGAGGAGAGACATTTGTTTTTTCAAATATATATATATATATAGTCTTAGAATATAAGGCACAATGCCAAGGGTGCTCTTCTCCCGCCCTAGTCCCCTAAGGCCCTTGATAGGAAACTTCTCTGAAGGGCTTGGTGCTCAGATGATGACTTTCTAGGGACATGAATGGCTGTCATGCTGTTTTCAAACTGGAAAGTGGGTCTTCCAGGAAAACTGGTCTGCTGTATCTAGAGAGATTGATGTGGCAACACATTCCAATTTTCTTCTTTATAAAATACCTAATCATAGTATATCAAACTGTCAAATACCAGTAAGTTTGAAGATATAATGGAAGAAAAAAAGTAATAAATTTTAAAAAGATGCCCCAAATCAACCTAATCAGGTTCTTTAACCTGTTAAAAAAAATGACAGCAAAAACAACAGCATAATATAAGATTTTACCGAAGAACATAAAAGAAGTCAGCAAGAAAATTAATAATATACTTTGTTCAGAATAAAACTATATAATACCATAAAGGCGTTAATTCAATCTAATTGTGCATTCAAATATAATAAAGTGCTAAAAATAGGTTGATAAATGCTGAAGTAAATTGATTTGGGCTAATTAATTTAGCCATACAATGATTTAGGAACGAGAAAACAGTAGATGATTTGGTCAACTGAATATTATGGAAAAACTCCTCAGTGTGAACTCTGTGGTGCTGCGTTGTAAAGAAAAGTCCTAGGGTGAGAAGCCTAGAGACACACACACATCCACAGAGGGATTTAGAGATGGCAGAGAGGGCTCCCCCAAGCCAGTGGGGCACACAATATTATTCAGTAGCGGGTGATACTGGACTGGAAACTTTTGTTGCTAAAACTGTAATGACTATTAAAATAAAATATCAGACATTTTCAGTTGGAAGTGAACAAGCTGACATCAACTAGCTTTAGGAAATCTGGATGTCATTTTCAACAGCGTAGCTAACCGCATTAGTGTTAGAAGTTTTGTTTTTACATTGTCTTAAGAATTTTTGGTATTTTAGATTTATTTAAGCATATATTAATCTATGTAAACTAACCAGAACAGAGATCCTGCATATTTTAAAACACGGATGTATTTCTAGTTTATGTGTATAGTTGTTTTGCCTGGAAGTATGTCTGAACTATATGTATGCAGTGCCTGTGGAGGTCAGATACCCTGGAACTTGAGTTACAGATTGTTATCTGCCATGTGGGTGCTGGGAACTGAACCTGGATCATCTGGAAGGAACAGCATGTGCTCTAACTGCTGAGCCACCTCCCCAGCCCCAAGCTCCTGTGTTTAGAACCTTTGCAGTCATAGTTCTTCATATCTTCTGAAGGCAGGATAGTGATATATCATACTCGAGGGTGTCAGGTTGTAGCTCTTTGTAGTTGTAGGTGTGCAGAATATACAGAAGCCTCATAGCTGCAGATTTACTGCTGAATTACTTCAGCCGCAGTTGAAGGAGCGGAGATGATCAGATGTGCTGGGTAGGCTGTCCCTCAGAGCCATCTTTATCAGGGGAAGTGACGCATATTCTTGTCCATATAGACAAAAATTTACTGCAAATCCAAAGTTACCCATTGTCTGTGACAGAGAGCACTTGTCCTGTCCCTCATGTTCTCTTATCTACAAAACATCAGAAAATGATGAGACCCTAAGACAGGCTTTTGGTCCCTGTTAGCACCAGTAGGGAATAACTTACCGGTTCAACTGTAGCAGAGCCAGGGCCAAACTTGATAAAGGACAGTAAATGAACAAATGATTGGGAAAATGAAAAGAGAATGAAAAAAATGCTGCTGCTGCTTTGAATTGATTCACAGGACCAAGAAGCAGTATCTGGCTGGAGTGTCTCTGAGGTGCTAGTCTAGACACTGTGATGTGGTACTCATCTTCAGAAGGGAGTCTGCCTGGACTGCTGCTGTGTGTGCATCTTCAGAAGTTAGAAGCAGGAATCAGGTACAAATAGAGTGTGTGTTAAAGATGTGAAGAGTTTTTCTCAGGAGAAGCAGCAAGGCAGTTCGGCTGACAACCTTTCTGTTTGAGAAACTTTTTCATTTTCTACTATATACAGGTTCAAGACTGAAGATATTTTACAGAAACAAAAAAAAAAATAGCTTTAGGTTCTTTAGATTTCATAGTTGAAAATTCTTAGCAGGGGGATGTTCTGTAAGAGGTGGGACTGCACCCAAATGTGGAGAGCAAAATTTGTTCATAACTTAAATGCAGAGAACAGGAGTCAGGGTAATAAATAGATATCAAGTTTTTATGAAGCCTATTCATTATTATGAGATACAGTATATGTAAACACTGTTATGTCTAGTAAATTAATGTTTACTGTCTTTCAGTGAGCCTTTATTTTATACTTTTATTCTGATATAACATTCATATGTGAAGTCTGCAGCTTGGTCACCACACACATATGCACGCACACACACGTGCATACACATACACACATATTTAAACACAACCCAATAAAGATAACTTTTCTAGTATTTTATAATTTTCTTGTCCCTCTTTTATTCTTACTTGGGTCATTGTAGATGAATTTTGTTGTTTCTTGAACTTCAGCTGAATAGAATTACGTATCATGTCATGTATGGTGGCTTCTGTTGCTGAACATTTGTGAAATTTATTCATTTGGTGCAAGTGGCAGTGGTAATTCTCACTTTGTAGTAGCCCATTTTATGAAATGTAGTAAAACATATGTGTGTTGGTTACATTTTGAGCATAAATAATTGTAAACAGCTGGGTGGTGGCGGCTCATGCCTTTAATCCCAGCATGCGGGAGGCAGAACCAGGTGGATTTCTGTGAGTTCAAGGCCAGCCTGGTCTACCGAGCAAGATCCAGGACAGGCATCAGAACTACACAGAGAAACTCTGTCTTGAAAAAAACAAAAACAAAACCCAAAAAATTATAAACATGTAGTGCCGTGTATAAATATACTTGATTTTTACATACTGACCTCATAACCAGGAATCTTGCTAAATTATTTTATAATTCTAAATTATAGAGACTTTCATATTATTACTCAAAAAGTTACAATATTTTATTTCTTTTTCCAATTTTATGTTTTCTTTTTATAACTTGGAAAACAAAAGCAACAACAACTGAGTAAGGCCTCAAAATGTTATCAGAGACATCTTCTGTTTTTCCCAATTCACCTTTAAGAATTATGTTAGCTGTGTTTTTTAAACTATCCTCCCTTTGAAATTTATGATAGACACCAAATGTTAACTGTTAGAACCATATATGATTCCCACCTTTTATAGTGCAGTCATTTTCAGAGGTAGATCTTAGATTTGAAGCCAGTTTAATTTTGGAAGGAGACACACACACACACACACACACACACACACACTCACACACACCTCTCTGACCCTCCCCCCACTAGTTCGTTTTGGAGCGGTGTTTATGGTGTCACACTTCATTTTCTTTCCTAGTGATGTCTTGTCAGCTTTTGTGTAGCTGGATTGGTTTTAAGACTTGGTTGGCTCATTGAATGAGTTGAGAGGTGTTTCTTTTTATAATCTGGAGGAATGTATGTATACAAGGGTGTTATTATTTATTCCTGCAGTGCTTGAAATAATGCACCAATGAATACACATGAGCCCAGAGTTTTCTTACAGATTTAGCTACCTATACAGCTATAAGACTATAATTTTTTGGTTTCTTTTTTTAGTATTGGCGAATTATATGCTGTAGGGAATTGAAATTTTCATTTGAATTAGACTCTAACTGCTTTGAAATAAAATTGTTTACAGTGTCCTCAGAATCCTTGTATTACCCATTTGTATTCCAGTTATGGTTGGCTCCCTTTCATTATTCAGTGTGTTCTCTCATTTTTTCACCCCCTCATCTGTCTTCTTTTCTAGGTTCCTAGGTATTCAGGAAGAGTCAGCCTTTCGCTCAATTTTCTTTTTGTATATGTGGTTTATTCTCATCTCCTCTTTCTGAGTCTGATATATCAGTCCATACTTGCCTTGTAGCTGAGGGTGACCTTGTGCTTCTGAGCCTCCCGAAAGTATCTGGCAAAGCTGCGTAAGGGAGGAAGAGCTTGGTTTGGCTCCTGGTTGAAGGGCATGTAGTCACTGGAGGCAGAGAAGTCAGGGCAGCAGGCGCTCCAGTGGCTGTCCCATTGCGTGTGCAGCCAGGAAGCAGAGTGCTGAGGGCCTGCGCTCTGCTCACCTTCTCCTTTTTAGCCAGTACGAGCCCTCAGTCCACAGAATGATACTGCCCATTTCTGAGATGTCTTCACAACTCCTTAACCCAGTTTAGAAACTCCCTCATAGAAATGCCCAGAGGTTTTTCTGTTTTTAAACATATATATGTGTGTATAATCTGTGTGCATATACACATGCATGCATACACCCCCCACACACATCATATAAAGCATTGCTACTACTACTGGCCTTTTGAGTATCTCACTGTGTGGTCCTGGATGGCCTCCAAGTCACCTTGTAGCCCAGAGTGGCCTTAGCTTCCAGTTCTGGGATTACAGTTATGCATTCTTCACTCATCAGGCTGTCAGTCTTTTCTCTTTTCCAGTGTTTCTGTAGTTCTCAAATCCGTGCCCTTATTTTCCTTTTTGTAAATTTATTTTTGTTCTGAAATGGCTTATCTTACCTGCTTTTTTCCATACTTTGAAAGATAGAAGATTCTAGTAACAGTGTTTTTTCCCTTATTACAATGATTCATTATTTTGCTTTCTCTTTTTTCTTGTTGTTTTTGCTTCTTTGAAGTCAATTTGTCCTTTGTACTGACTTTGAGTTTTTTGTAGGATTTTATATTTAGTGGTTTGGTTATGATACACCTAGTTGCTTTTAAAAATTCTGCTTGAAGGCTGGAGAGATGGCCCAGCACCTAAGAGCACTGGTTGTTCTTCCAGAGGACTCTGGTTCAAGACTCAGCATCCATATGACAGCTCACAACTGTCTGTAACACCAATCCCAGGGGATTTAATGCTTCTTGTGACTTCCGCAGGCACTGCATGCACGTGGTATGCACTCATGCATACAGGCAAAGCACTCCCACACATAAAATAAAAACCCCAAAATAAATTTTGGCTTGAGATTTGTCAAAATTCCTTGAGTTGGTAGCTTGATGGTTTTTATTAGTTTTAAAAGTTTTTCAGACATTATTTTTAAAATGCTGGTTTTGCTCCTTTCTCATCATTTACTCTCTTAAATCATCAATTTAGAAATATGAGAGTTTATATTATTTGGCATTTTTCCAGACAGAGTTTCTCTGTGTAGCCTTAGCTGCCCTTGGCTATCCTGGAACTCACAGAGACCACCTGCTTTTGCTGCCTAGTCCTGGGATTAAAGTCATGTGACACCCTTCCAACTTATTTGACATTCTGTTGTTGTGTGTTACATCTCTCCTTTTTTGTGGACTTCAAGGTTGATGACGGTTTTCTAGTTAACTGTTTAGTCAGGGTCATTGTTAAACACATCTAGTGAATTGCTTTTTTAAAAATTTTAGACAGTATTCTGGATATCAGTCCTCTGTCAGATGTGGGGTTGGTGAAGATCTTTTCCCATTCTGTAGGCTGTCACTTTGTCTTGTTGACCATGTCCTTTGCTCTACAAAAGCTTCTCAGTTTCAAGAGGTCCCATTGATTGATAGTTTCTCTCAGTGTCTGTGCTACTGGTGTTTTATTTAGGAAGTGATCTCCTGTGCCAATGCTTTCAGGACTACTTCCTACTTTCTCTTCTATCAGGTTCAGAGTAATTGGATTTATGTTGAGGTCTTTGATCCATTTGGACTTAAGTTTTGTGCATGGCGACAGGGGACTGGACCCGCCTTGACTGAATCTACCAGGCTGAGCTGAATCCCCAGGGGAATTTTTGCCCTGGAGGAGATGGGAATGGGAGGGGGTGGATTGGGGGGAGGGGGGCGCTGGAGGAAGGAGGACAGGGGAATCTGTGGCTGCTATGTAAAATTAAATTATAAAATTAAAAAAAATAAATAAATTTTTAAACAATTTTTTTGGTTTTCGTTTTACATTTGTTTTCTTATTGCTCTCACACACATGCTGTTCATGGTAATGTGTGGAGGTCAGAGAACAATGTTCAGGAGTTGGTTCTCTCCTTCCACCATGATTCTGGGATTGAAATTAGGTCTCGGGCATGGCAGCAAGCGCCTTTACCTACTGAACCATCTCCGCAGCCCACATCTAATGAATCTGTAATTACAGATGTATTTCTTAGTCTTAGAGTGAGCGTTAGTGTCTCAGTACTCCAGTCCCTGTTGAAATCTTTACTTTTATCTATTTTTCTTTCATTTCATTGAACATATGAGTCATAAATATTTTAAGCAACTTAATAAAAAATTAAGCAAATGCTTCTTACCAGCTTGAGTATCTGTCTTTCCCTTGCTCGGCCCCAGGCAAGTAGCTGCCTGTGATCTAGTTCATCTTGGAAAAGCCCATGCTTCTCATTTCTCTAGAGTTTACCCTAGTTGTCTGCCCTGAGTCTTTTTATCTGATGCATTCTAGGAAAGTTTCAACTTTGTAGATTATCTGCCTTAGCAAGCTCTTATAATTTTAATTGCATTTATTGATTTATTATCTGTGTGTATGTACATATGTGCATGGGCACACATGCTGTAGCACATGCATGGAGGTTATGCCCTTCCACCATGTGAGTCTGGGAGCTAGAACTAAGTCACTGGTCTTGAGGGTAAGTGCTTTTACCCAGGAAGTCATCTTAATGCTCCTTTCTCTGCCATTTCCTGTTGGGCAGAACTGATGCTGCTTACAGATTCCTCTATCTGGGGCAGACTCTACAGATGGAATATACTGCCTCTTTCTTTTCGATAATTTAAAAAACTAAATTAGATGAGAGTTTACCTTGACTTTTTTGTTCTTTTTTAAGTTTGCCTCCTAATTTTTTATATTGGATATCATGTAATATAGTTGGGGAATTTTGAATAAATCTTGCTTTTGTTATGTTTTACTTTTTTCTAAACTGAGTTAGTATTTTCCCTTGCACTTGGACCCTGTGGGGCTTGGTTATAACGGTAGTGTTACTACTCGTTCTCTTGGGCTCAGTTCTAAGACATGGCTTTCTTGGAGTCTCAGTCGAGAGAGTAGAGCACCTAGCGGTGCCATCTTGTCCCTTGGCTCTTCAGCTCTCCACTGGTTTCCTTTCTTTGATTTTGAATGGCTTTGTTGGCATCTTTGAGTACATAGCTGTTAATTTAGTGATTTGAGGGGACTTTCCAGGGGGACTTGTGGGTTAGTGGTCTTGTGTGTGTATGAACATGCTATTACCTAGAGTCTGAGCACCAGCTCCGGGCCTCATGCCTGTGCAGTAAGCAGTTAACCGACCCCACTGCAGCTTCCCAGCCCCATTACGAAGGTGTGCTAATGCTTAGCACAGTTCTGTAGACACTATTTCAGAGTCAGTGATTGCTGTAACAGATCATTCTCAAGGTTCACGTTATACTGAATAGATGTAATCAGGCCTTGTATAATCATTACTATAGTTATTTTCTGGAGTAGGAAGCAGGTGTTTGGTGTATCAGGGTAGATCGCTGGAAGCCAGTGTAGAAATTAAGAATCACCGCTAGCCACTCAAGTTCTTTGAGTTAAACTTAAAATCGGAAGATACTTTTTCTGTCTTTTGGATTGTGTTCATTGAAACAGTGTTTGTTGAAATGCAAATTGATAACAAAAGTCTCTCATGTTTCTCTCTCTAGGAAGATGAAGTCCTCAATACAGTCCGAAGAGGATGATTTTGTTCCAGAGCTACATAGAAATGTTCACCCCCGAGAGAGGCCCGATTGGGAAGAAACACTTAGTGCGATGGTAAATCAGTTTCATACATATGTGTATAGTATATGTAAGTAAAGGTGACTGAAGGATTACTCACAGCAAACAATACAGTATGTTTTGTTGCTTTGTATGTTTATTTAGTAGCTATTTCCAGGTATTGTTTTAGATGCTGTAGGTAAGAGGTAGAATACAATGTGAAATAGCCATTGCTGGCTGTATAAGAAGGCTACAGACGGCCTTTGTGAGAAGGTGAAATATGAGCAGACACCGAAGAATGTAAAGGAGCAATGGTATGTTTATCTGGGAACACATTAGGTAATGGAAGAACAAGTTCAATAAAGGCTATGTCATAGAATGAAAAAGAAAGCCGGAAGAAACACAGATAATGTGGCTCAAATGAAATGGGCTGGTGGAAGAATATGGGACAAGTCAGAAGTGTTTTGGGGGTAGAGAATAGATCATGTGCTTTTATGTGATCTATTGACAAGGGCTTGGACTTTGTATGCTGAGTAAGGTTGGAAACCACAGAAGACCTTATGGCTGAGGAGTGACAGGATCTGTCTTGACTTTTAAAGGAAGTCTAGATTGCTAGTAAGTATTAAGAGGCAAAAGAGGAATTCAAGAGACCAGTGCAGGGGTGCTCCCATAAACCAGGACACCAGTGAGGGAGTGCTCCATTAAAGCAGGAGACCAGTAGAGTGCTCCAGTAAGCCAGGAGACGTGTGTGTGTGTGTGTGTGTGTGTGTGTGTGTGTGTGTGTGTGTGTGTGTGTGTGTAACTACAATAAGCCAGAAGTGGTGATGTTCTGACCTAGGATAGTAAGAGATACAGTGAGAACTCGTTAGAGTCTAGATACAGTTTTATAGATTAAAAGGAATGATTTTTACTGATGACTGAGCAAAGAGTGTGAACTAGAGATGCCAAGGATGACTTCATGCTTTCGAACTTATTAACCTGAAAAATGGAGTTTACTGAGTTGCTGGGAAACCAGTTTTATTTGAGAAATAAGTACAAAAATCATCACTGTAATTTTCCTGAAAGCTTGTTTCAGCTACTCATTTTATTTATATTTAAAAAAATGTAATTTGGGTTTATCAGTAAAAGTTACACAACTTTTATGAACTATAATAATTGTTTTCAATTGTAGTTCAAAGTTAATAATCCCTGTCATAAAAATGTAGTGTAAATGTTCATCTATCAGTGTTGCTCTATGAGATTCACAAATTTCAGTTTGTAAAAGTTCTCGTCATTCAGATAGGTTTGCAGGTATTGATAAGAGGTTGCAAGCATAGTCGTCTTTTTAACTGGGGATTGGAAACCTAGGGCATTGTGCATGCCAGGCAAATGCTCTTCCATTGAACTATATCCTGAGCTCCAAGCATATAATCTTAATTGACCAAATTTTGCTACTTGCATTTATAGAGTTAATAGATTTTTCTTATTTATATTTGCTTTTTAATATCTCATTGTGCTCCGTATTAACTACTTCTCATTGAGACGTAGTTGGAAGCACCTCACTACACAGTTAAATGACATTTATAATATGGAGCTCACTTTGCACATGCATTGTGGTCTGAGCAACACTGCCCTGAGCCTGTAGTTTGAGTTTGAAAATTGTTTTCATTGCAAACTTGCACAGGACAGAAAATCTCCCTTCTTAAGATTGATAGCTTGGGACGTATACACAGTGGCATGTGATTCCATGTGGCTCTAGGGCTACCAGCCATTCAAATGACTTTATAAACTATGCTTTGCTTTGTAATTTTAGGTTAAGTTGCTTTCAAAATACCAATTCTGTTACAAACCTAAGTTACCAAAGCATTTAATGTTCAGTAATAGAAGCTGAAATATGTCCAACCAAGCCTTTTTCTGTTAGACATGTATTTCTGTCCAAATCAGTTATAATCTAATCCTAGTAAATTCTACTCTGGGTTGTACTAAATCAATGCTTATTTAAGTTATTTGTGAGCATTCTGATCCTGTAGATGTGCCGCACGTATCTCTCATAGGGGCCAAGGCTTCTTCTCCTCTAATCTCAGTAGAATCTGAGCCTTATTGGTTACACTTAGCCATTCACCAAAAACAGAGGAACATTATTTGTTTAGTTTTTTTCTTTTTCCTTCAGACAAACTACTGATATTGTCTCAACTGTTCAAACAACTCTTTTCCCTAAATGGAATTAAGCCAGTTTGTATTTTCTGGGTGGATGTCTTGGGCTGCTACAGTCAATCATAATTGAGTTGTCTCCATCAATAATCAGCTTTCCTTGTTCAGCTAACAGATATGCTACTTAGAAAAGCTACTTAAGTTACAATTTTGTAATTTTGTGAAGAAAATCTACATGGTGATATATCTATTCTGCAGTGTTTTGTTTTTTGATTTTTCAGAGACTTGTCCTCCTGTAAGTTGAGAATGTATAATGCATAGCTTAATAATATTGATTTGTTTTTAGTTCACCATGTAATATTTTGCTGTATAATTTGATTAAAAAATAATTGTCCCTATTCTGTTCCTTTACTGTATGACACTCAAAATTCACTTGTCTTAGTTTTAAAATTTTACTCATTATTATTACTACTGTGTGTGTGTGTGTGTGTGTGTGTGTGTGTGTGTGTATTTTACACATGCTAAAGATGTATGTGGAAGTCAGAATCTAATTGTGGAAGTTGGTTCTTTCCTTCTACCGTGGTATGGGTTACAGGGATCAAACTAAGGCTGTCAGGGAGGTTTCCATTTCTGGGCAGCAAGTACCTTTACCTGCTGAGCTGTTTTGCCAGTCCCTGTTATGAGATTTTTATGTGACTTTTTTGTTTCTTCTGAAATTAGACTGCATGGCTCTTTGAGCATGAACTTTGTAGATGACAATGCCATATTGTAATGTCAGAAGGCTGGATCAGCCTGTCAGATGAGGGCTTTCCCAAGCCTTCTGGAGATAAGTTATTTTTTAAATCTCAGTGTGCTGCCTATTCCTGTACTGTAGTAGTGATCTCAGTGTGACTGTAATCACTTGTGGACATATCTGTCCTCCTATCTTTTTGAGGAAGGGTAGAGATCACATTTGTTTTAAAAGAGGATATAATCATGACCTTTCCAAAAAAAATAGATTGAACACATCAAGATATATTTAACTCAGTTAAGGAATCCTTTAAGGGTGATATTAGTTAGAGGAACAGAACTGCCAGAACAGATACATAATAAAAAGGAATTTCTTTATCAGCAGGGCATACACAGTTCTGTCAAGGTAGTGCAGTGTGCTGTCTTCACATTGGAGAGGCTGAGAACTGGTGGTTTCTCAGTTCACAAGGCTGAGTGCTGTCCTTGCCAGTCCCAGTGTGGCCTGAAGGTTTGGGAGATTTCTAGAGAGTCACTGGTCTTCTGTCCAAGTTGGAAATTCAGATGTCGGTAAAGAATGGCAGTGGTAGTAGCAGTGAGGGGAGAGATGAACTCCTGAACTGGTTAGATGAACTTGACAGTGAGACTTGAATGCTAGTATGCAAAAAGCAAAAGTTTGTCTCTTGGACCCCCTTACATCTGGGCCACCATTGGAGGGTTCCACCCACATTTGGAGTGGGTTTTCCACATCAGTTAATCTAATCAAGAAAACACCTCACAGATGTGCCCAGAGGTTTGCCTTTCAGTTGATTTTAGATCTCATCAAATTGACATATTAACTATCAGATGTTAAACTGCTCCAGAAATCCAAAACATCTTCATCCACAGACCCATGACTCTAAAACACATGCAACTGGATGCAAGTTATTCCATCCCAGTGGATATGATTTGTATCTCCTATTTGAAGTGTTCTCAGTTTTCTGTAAATTAACTTCCATCTTTACCAAGTTTAAAATAGTTAAAAAAATTTTTTTTTACCATTACTAATTCAAGTAATTTCTGGAAGGCACCAGCATTCCTTTGAAAAGATATTTAGTAATTTGTTTGGCCATTATTGTCTTTCATAATTCTTCCTTATAGTTTTATAACTTCCAATAAATCTACATTTAATTTGTGAATAGAAAGGCAGCATTATTTTTTTTGTAGTGCTCCTTTCTCTCTGTATTGTGTACATGCAATATGCACACAAATTACTGAATTCTGTCTGTAGAATGCTAACTAATTTATCTAAGTCCACATGGGAATCACTTTTTTTTTTTTTTTGAGACAGGGCTTCTTTGTCTCACCCAGGCTGTCCAAGAACTTGATCTGTAGACCAGCCTGGTCTTGACCTCAGGGATCTGGCTGCCTCTGCCTCGAATGTGCTGGGATTAAAGGTGCACACCACCACACCCATCTTGAAATTACTTTTTATATCACATGTATCAGCTCTTTGTTATAATCTTATTTTGTACTCTTAATTTTGTCATGTTCCTTGAGGGCATGCTATAATCTTTCCATTAAAAACATCACATTCAATAAATCAAATTCCTGAATTACAAAAGTGTACAGGGAATGTGGGGAGTGTAGTTTAGTTGGTAAAGCCTGTGTCTTTACCAGCTAGTTGGTCTAGCATGTGTCAAGCCCCAAGCTTGATTACCAGGACCACATAAAACCAGGTGTAGAGATTCATGCTTGTAGTTCCAGAATTCTCAAGGTGGAGGCAAAAGGATCAGAAGTTCAAAGTCCTTTCAGCTGTGTAGCAAGTTAGAGGCCAGCCTGAAGTACACAAGACCCAGTGTCAAAAAAGAAAACGGGGGCTGGAGAGTTGGCTCAGTGGTTAAGAGCACTTGTTCTTCCAGAGGATCTGAGTTGGGTCCCAGCACCCACATAGTGGTTCAAAACCATCTGTAACTCCAGTTCCAGGGGATCTTAAACTTCCTTTGAACCTCAGAGGGCACCAGGGATGTACATTGTGGATAGCCACACTAAAGGCAAAACACTCCTACACTCAAGAATAAAGAAATCTAAAAATGTAAAACAAAAAGAAAAACAAAGTACAGGGATGAAGTTTGAGCCAGTATTTTACTAACCAGTCTCTAGAAATCCATGTTAATTTTACACAGTGACTGAAAATGAAGTTTGCACTGTTTTCTCTCAGTAACTACTCAAATGAAATATCAGTTTTAGAAAAATTTATTAAGAGAAACTTTTCTAAATTTTCCCCTAAAAACAGCTCTACTTAATTAGTTTTTGAGTTAATGAAAAAAATTAATGGGCTTAAATGTTGATTTGTATGGTACAATGAGAAAATTACCTTTTCATTGACATTTAATGAGATCCAGAAATTTATGAACTGTTAAATTTAAAGGATTTTATAGAGAGACAATTTTAAAATAAAAGTAATAATAGTAAACACCTAAATTAGTGCTCTGTTTCCTATATGATTAGCTACTCTCCACAGATTGCTAACAAAAGTCTTTGTTTTAAAGATTCCAACCCAGAGGCTGGGGTGATAACTCTCCTGGTGAAAAGTACTTGCCACACAATCATGAGGATCTGTGTGTGGATTCATGCATCCACATAAAAATCTGGGTGCAATCAAGCTTGTTTGTAATCCCTGTTGCTGAGGCCTCTGCAGCTGGGTCCTGGAGACCTGACTGGGAGCACAGGAAAGCAGGCTGTCTGGATTCAGAGAGCTGTATGCTTCAGGTGGATGTGCACCAGTA
The DNA here is from genome assembly GCF_004664715.2 of Peromyscus leucopus. NCBI lineage: Eukaryota > Metazoa > Chordata > Mammalia > Rodentia > Cricetidae > Peromyscus > Peromyscus leucopus. Next base: position 40,448,590 of record NC_051069.1, on the reverse strand, counting down.
AACCTGATACTCAGCATTGTGTCATAGTGTGGTAACCAGTGAGTGGTTGGGTCAGCTAATCTTGGTAGGGGCTCTGCAGGGGAGCATTGTCATCCTGGAAGAGGAAGACACTGCAGTGGGAGCTAAAGCCTTTCCTCTACAATCGTCCTCTGACCAGAGGAACACATTGGCGTTCTTGACCTGGGCATGCTCATATCAACAGTGTACATACACCCAGAACTTCATCTGCTTTCCACACTCAGCACATGAGAGGCAGAAAAAGGAGGATCCCTGTGGTTTGATGGATGGGTGAGCTCTGAGTGCAGTGAGAGATCTTGTCTCAAAGAAGATAAGGTGGAGAGCAGTTGAGGAAGACCTCTGAGGTTATTTATCCTCTGGCCTCTACAGGTGCGTACAGCGAGGAGACTGAGTTGGGAAGTTTGCTTGAGTCTAGGATTTGGGGATCAGCCTAGGCAACATAGTAAGACCCTACTCTCACTTCTTAGAACAGGACAAAACCAGTGAACTAAACAAAAAGAAAGATAATAGAGAAATATAGAACTTTTATAAATTACTAAAAAATTAACGTTGAGGTTTTTTTAGTAATTGCATATTAGATTCTTTTAAACACTAACATAAAACAGTTGTATGTGTGTGGTGGAGTTTTGTGGTTTTTTGGCCAGTTTTGGACTGAAAGCACCCTGACTATCACACTTGTGACCCTCCATTCATTCTGGTGGTGTCACGTTAGGATTTTGTTATGCATTTTCTGTTCAGTATTAGAAATACCCAAACCAAACACCGTGTGGCATGTGTATGTGTGTAAGCATTTGTATTTTAAAAACATCGATGCCCTTGGGAATTGAATGCTGCTGAGATTTAATAGTGCAGTTTTCAGCATGCCAAACAGCAGCGTGAGTTGATGAGCGTGCTGATTTAATGGTTTGTGTTGGGAACATTTTTTTCATTTCATTTTACTTTTCAGTCATTAAAATTAGGATGTGGTTAGCACTTGGCTAAAAGCAGGTCAGTTCATGTTGAAACAAATAAAATTATTGGTAACAAAATAAATGGCCAGTCTATAAATACCTCTGTTAACAGCTACAGCACATTGAAAACAAGATAAAATTTCATTTTTCTAGAATATCACAGTTTTAAAATTAAGGAAAACAGTCAGTGTTTAGTATCGCCAACCCTGCATGTGGGAGCTGCTTCCCATCCATCACTTAAAGACACACAGCACACACTCCCACAGGCTTTCTCGGCTGTTCATAAAGGTTCCACCTTCAAGCATGCTTCCTTCCCACTGTAAATGTTGGCATCCACAACCCCGTGCTTTTCCTTATGCTTGTGTTACCTCCTGGTTCTTCACTGTCATTTCAGTGCACCTGACCTTTTTGTCCCCGTCTCCGACCCCTGAGAGCATTCATTCCTTGTGGAGGCCCACAACAGTTTTCCTAGTGAGATCTGAGCTTGCTTTAACCAGCAGAGCTGTATTAGAGGATTGCTTGACCATGTGCATGGTTTCTAGGTGATGGGAAGGGTCTACACTTGGCTGAGCTAGGGGGAGGTCTTTTGCTCCACCCCTTGGCATTCCTATAAATAGCCCTTTAGAAGAGACAGAAGGGGCCGATGGATAAGGATCCAGGCCCTCCCGAGGCTATCTGTGTTTCTGTTTCCCTCCCCTCTATCCTTCTATCTAAATCTCTTATCCCTCTCTCCTTAAGAGTACCCTGGGGTAAAATTGGGAGCCAGTCTCCCAGCTGGCCTTTCACAGTTCCTACACTTAAAATCTTTTGAACATCATGAACAACAGATTTTTCATATATATCATCTTTGGGACTCCTTCAAGAACCTTCCCTTTTCTAGTTTTATGGTTTATGTTGACAAATTGACTTTATTTTATCATCCATGTCCAAACCTTGTCTTGTTATGAATTGGATAATTTAAAGTCCTTTCCCTACTTGACTCACATTGACTCCTACATAGTTTCAAGTGTGCTGAGCTGTAGCTCACACTCTGGACTAAAACCTTCTACACCATCTACACCATCAGACATATTCCTCCATCATTGTGTTGCCATTACCGTAGGATTATGATATTTATTTTATGTTTAGTATTAGAAATACCAAAAGTGAGTTCTAGAAGACAAATACACATGCTGCCTGTATGTACCTGCCCCTGTGCGCACCTGTCCTTGTGTGCCCGTGTGTGTATGTGTGTGTGTGTGTGTGTGTGTGTGTGTGTGTGTGTGTGTTTTGGTTTTTCCAGACAGGTTTCTTTGTGTAGCCCTAGCTGTCTTGGAACCAGCTCTGTAGACCAGGCTGGCCTTGAACTCATGGAGATCTGCCTGCCTCTGCTTCCCCACTGCTGCAGTTAAAGATATGCACCACCGCTGCCTGGCTTCCCGTTTCTTAGTCTGCTCTAATTTTCTCTATATTACTTACAAATACTGAAAATTTATGTGATTATTTTCTCTCCCATTGCACTGTGAGCTGTGTGAGTGGAGCTTCCAGTTGTGGCTAGTTACTGCTTTCTTTCCTGTGCCAGGCATAGTGAGTTTTCAGTAAATATTTGTTTCGTAAATGGAATGATCATTATTTATGCAAACGAAATGGCCCTTTCCCTTAAAACACTGAACTTTATTTCTCCTGTATCTTACTTTTTGGACATTGTGCAGGTTAGTTTTTGTCAGCTCGATACAAGAAAGTAGAGTCTGTCTGTGGAAGTCCCTCTGGAAGAGGAAACCTCAGTTGATGAGCTGTCTTGAGCCGATGGCCTGTGGGTATATCTGTGGGGCATTTTCTTAATTGCTCATTGACATGTGAGGACCCAGCTCACTGTGGCTGGTGCTGTCCCCAGGCAGGTGTGCCTGGGCTGTATCAGAAAGGACAAGCCTGAGGAAACAAGCCAGCAAGCCACATTCCCCAGGTTCCTGCTTTTGAGCTTCTGCTTGGGCTTCTTTCGGTGATAAACTGTAACCTGTAAGAAGAAATAAGCCCTCTCCTTCCCAAGTTGCTTTTACCACAGTGACACACAGCAAAACAGAACAGGCATTAATAGAATTTTCTTCTTCACTGTTTTCTGTTTTTTCCCCCTCTTTCCTTTTTAAACAAAAGTGAGACTTATTGGTACTTTTTTTCAGGCTATCCCAAGCAGCTCTTTGTACTTGGGCTATTTTCCGTTGTATGGTTTCCCTTTCCTAGGAGAGCAGACTTGGATAGAAGAGCTGGATTATGCCTTTAGAGTAATTTTGATGAAGAGGTGATTTCAGTGTGTGTGTGTGTGTGTGTGTGTGTGTGTGTGTGTGTGTGTGTGTGTGTGTAATGCAGAATATATAATTTGTTGTGGAATTGATCACTATTATTTTTTTAGTAGCACTGAAGAAGAATAATTTACTTTAACAGAGTATCTTGGGCTGGGAAGATAGCTTAGTGGGTAAATTGCTTACAGCTCAACCATGAGGTAAGATACCCAGGGTTCATTCACATTAATGCCTGATGTGATGCCTGTAACTCCTGCGCTAACATCACTAACATGGGCTAAAGACAGGCAGAGCAGGTGGAACTGGGAGTCTTGATGCCCTGTCTGTTGAGCAGAAGCAGTGTTCTCCAGGTTCACTGAGAGACCCTGTCTTAAAAAAAAAAAAAAAAAAGCCGGCGTGGTGGCGCCTTTAATCCAGCATCGGAGCAGAGCAGGCGATCTGTGAGTTCGAGCAGCCTGGTACAAGTGAGTTCCAGAAAGCGCAAAGCTACACAGAGAACCCTGTCTCGAAAAAAAAAAAAAAAAAAAAAAAAAAAAAAAAGTGGAGAGCAATTTCAGATGTCACCTCAGCTTAACCTTTGGCCCCCACATATATGCACACACAGGTGAGAGCACTATAGTCCCCCCACATACTTGTGTGCACACATCTCCACCCAGATAAAGTACCTGTAAAGGTGATAGTATATTGTTCTTACATTTTCCTACAACATTTTATAAAATGCGTGATAAAGTTATATGTATTATTGGGCCAAGTATAAACTGAAGAGGCAGAATTACTTTAAACAACTATGGCAGTGGAGTGATATAAAAGAGATGGAGAAGATGAAGCTCAGTTATAGAAAAGCATAAGTTTGCTAATATGTAAATGTGCTAATTTAGGTTGATTAACCAGCTGTTGCCTAGCAGAGGAGTTGTGATAATTATCTTAATGGTGCTTGCTAATAATTTTTCCAAATTGTTTTAAACGTTGCCTTTGAATAATTTCCCCTGCTGTTAATTGGTTCTCTGAGATGTTTCTAGTAGAAGTGAACCTTAAGGCAGCTCTTAAGGCAAAGCAGCTTGTTTCACCAACGTTTCTGGTTATCATGGTTACTGTTTTGCTCTGGTCTTCTCATCTTTTTGTTTGTCAGAAATAGATAGCCGAACTGAAGCAGCAAATATTTTACTCACGGCTGTTTGTGTGGCTTAGAAATCATGCAGGGACTTAAATCTGCTTGCAGCCTTCTTTGATTCCTGTTTCTGGTTTTCAGTACTTGTCTGTTTATAATGCTAGGTAACTTAATTGGCTCGTGTGTTGCTGGGCCCAGTCTGTGGTGTCCAGACATTAAAAAATTAAAATACCTGTTACCATTATTTATCTCACAGATTCCCAGGTCTTCCCTCCCTCTCCTCCTTCCTCCTTCTCCCTCCCTCCCTCCCTCCTCCCTCCCCTCATCCCTTCTTGTCTGAGCAGGGTCTTTCTGACAGCTTCTCTATCCTGGAACTCACTGTGTACACCAGTCTGACCTCAAACTCAGAGATCCTCCTGCCTCTCCTTTCTAAATGCTGGGATTAAAGGTCTGTAATACTGTCCGGCTAGATTTTCTTGTTAATGAACTTGTTAGTTCTTGATGGTAAGTATGCTAGTTGTTATCAAATGTGATGCAGCTCAGTAATGCTAAACAGACTTTTAGGAGAGAACTATAGGCAACATTCAGAGATTTAGTGTGTGTCTTTTATGTAATTGTGACTGGGTTTTTTTTTGAGACTTTCACATGAACTCATGGTACTCAGACTTAAAGTCTGTTTGTTTCCTTTAGACTATATGGGGGTAATTTTCCTGGAGGATATAAAATTATGAAGTCTCTTAAATAAGTGAAGAAAATTGTTATTGTTGTGTTATTTTTTAAAATATGTATATTTTGTGTCCAAGTTCTGAAAATATTCAGAAAGGTTCCAAATTAATCTTTTTGTGACATATTTATCCTTTAAAGGTGCATCATTTTAATGATGGTGTCACTTATACTCTAGGTTTAATATGTTTATTTTTCTAAGGTGTTGGAATGATTATTAGATTTTTTCCTTATTATGTCTTGTTCCTTTGTCAGAAATGGGACAATATTTTCAAAGGCATCTTTAAACACATATCATTTCAGAGATACCTTACATAGGTTCCTGTTGTCTTTTCTTGATAGCATAAAATTTATATTAAAATCTCATTCACCTAGTCGATTATATAGATACATGTAGTACTTTATGGGATTTTTTGGGGGGGATTTTTTTTCTTTTTGGGACAGTGAGTTAGTTACTTTGTTGCTGTGATTAAACACCATAATTCTTTATGGTTCTGGAGAGTGAGTCCATAATGACAAGGAAGGCATGGTGGCAGGCCGCTAGAACAGGAAGTTGGCTGATCACATTTTATCACCTCTGGGGGTCTGTGGGGAGTCCAGCTCTGACCTGCTCCCACCTTTTCAAGGGTTCTTAGGTAGAGGAGAGAGGAATGGGGAAATATCAGATAGAAAGAGAGACCTAGCCCATGAGAAGAAGGATAGAAACACAGGATAGCTTCGGGAGGGCCCTGATCAATACCCAGTCGCCTAGTCCTTTATTCAAAAGGGAATTTTATAACATGCCAAGGAGAGAGGCAAAAGACCTCCCCCTTGCAAGATCAAAGCACACCGTGCAGCCAAGTGTAGACCCTTCCAAACACCTGGTAAACACTTTCGTGACCAAATCATCCATTAGGCAGCCCTGCTGAGTAAAGCAAGCTCAGATTCTCTGACCCTGAGTAATTTGGGCTTCCATACACATTCAAGTCGGAAACTGAGAGTGATATAGAGGTGGGACATGCCTGCCCTAAGTGACCTATTTCCTCTAGCAGTGCTCAGTCCCCAAAAGGTTCTACAGCCTCCCTAAACTGATCCATCAATTTGGGGCCACATGTTTAAATGCCTGAGTGTATGGGGTTATTACTCATTCAAATCACTACAGGCTCTCTATCTTATGATCCTTGTGGCTCAGCTTCCTAAATCCTGGGAACACAGTAAGGCATGTGCCCCTGTCTTAGTTAGGATTACTATTCCTGTGATGAAACATCATGACCAAAAGCAACTTGGAGAGGAGAGGGTTTATTTCACTCACAGTTCCAATTAACAGTTCATCACCAAAGGAAGTCAGGACAGGAACTCAAGCAGGGCAGGAACCAAGATCCAGGAGCTGATGCAGAGGCCATGGAGGGGTACTGTTTGCTCATCCTGGCTTGCTCAGTCTCCTTTCTTATGGAACCCAGGACCATCAGCCCAGGGATGGCACCACCCACAATGGGCTGAGCCTTCCCCATTCATCACTAATTAGGAAAATGATCTACGGCTTGCCTGCAGCCCAATCTTATGGGGAGGCATTTTCCCACTCAGGGTTCCTTATCTCCGATGACTTCAGCTTGTTCAGGTTGACACAGAATTAGCCAGCATAGTCCCCATGGCTGGTTAGATGGGCACAGCTCTGTCACAGAGACAACTGTCATAATTTTGTTGACTGTTTTCAGCAGCTCAAGATGTAAAGGATTTTCCCCTTTATCACTCTATTTTAGGCAGAATTTTTTAAAAAATCATTATCTAGAAATAATATTTGTGACATTAGTTTAAAGTGGCTGTGCTTTCCTTCAAGTGCTAAATACAAGAAATAAAGCTGATGTAAAACACTGAATCTTAAGAGAGTAAAAGTGGAACATGGCAACATGTGACCAGATTTTTAAACTTATTTTCAGATAGTTTTATCACAAGCTTAGGGCCTGAAAATAGTAGGCATTTATTATTTCTCGTTCTGGATGTTGGGCAGGTGGAATGTTTTCTGCTTTGGGTCTCGTAACACAGAAAGCAGTACCCACTGCACTGAGCTCTCTTCCGGAGATGCTGTGGAGCAGTCAGCTTCCTGCCTCATCCAGGTGGTGGGCAGAAGGTAGTTCCTTGTGGTCCTAGGTCCGAGGTCCATGTTTCCTTCCTGGCTGTCAGAGATGATCCTATCTCTGCTCTTTTAAGTGACCTGAATTACTTTTACATGTCCCTTTCAGCCTTCAAAGCTAGCAGTAGTCTTCTTTGACTTTCTTTTCTGTTACCAGCTTGAGAAAATCTGCTTTGGGATTGCTGTCCCAGGTACACTGGTGTTTTTAAGACGGACTGACCTGAGCCTTTAATTTCAACTGCAGAGTCACTTCACTGAAGGACCCAGATACATGAAGTAATGAGTAGGCAGAGGGCTTGTTTTAGAATTTACCTACAGCGGTGTTAGGTGTTTTCTGTGGCTTTTATACATCATAATGTATTTACCATATGTGTTAATCTTAGTTGATGAAAACGGAGATAGTGCAGAAATTTTGAATCTGTCAATATTCATGAAATCAGTGGCTTAGGGTAATTTATGTAGTCTGTATATTGCTATTGTTAACACAAAAACACTACTGGGGGCCAGATGGCTCAGCAGTGCTCTTCCAGAGGACCCAAGTTTGACTCCCAGCACCAGACGGTGGCTCACAACTGTCTATAATTCCAGTTTCTGGGGATCCTAGGCCTCTGGCCTCCTAGGGTGCTGTATTCACCTGCACATACCCCCACATAGGCACAGACATATATATATATACACATAATTCAAGATAATAAGAGTAAATCTCTAATCATAAAAAAGAATTTAAAAAGTATTAAACATATTTAATGATTATATAATATCCCATAAAGTAGAATATAGTCCTTTAGTTAATAGGGTCCTAAATTTGTTTCATATTTTTTACTTTAGTGAATAACTTTATGATGAGTTTTTCTTTTTCTTTTTCTTCTTAAAATAGAGAATTTCTAAAAAAAAAAAAATAGAGAATTTCTGACTAAAGGGTATGTAGATCCACAAATTACTTGCCATTTTAATTAAAATACTGTGACTAACACTGCAAATTGCTGTTATTTCTTGGCCTCAGTTTCTTTGTGGCAGTGGGGCAGCTGGGTCAGATTTCTTTCAGTTCTGCACATTGCACGTACTACATGTTTCTCCTTTGTCTTTGTTCAAAAGTTTGGAGGGACTAAGGGGGTTAGATATGATTTTAAAAAAAGCATTGTGTTCATGTATAAAATTCTCAAAGAATAAAAATTTTAAAGTCTGTAATCTTTGTTAGTGTTCTGATACATGTCAACATGGAGTTTCCTGCATTTTCAAGAAGCTTCACTCCCAGAGGTATGCAGACGACTCGAGGTTGTACTTGGGCAGTAACTGTAGAAGTAGCTGGCTTTCCTGTCTGTTTCAGAATGTAGTACATTGCATTACTGCTGAATGATGCTGCAGCTAACCATGCAACATTGCCAACCACTTTACTTGCATCTGTGGTCACCAAAATTGCTTACTTGAACTACTCTTCTGTCATCTGCACCAGTGTGGTGATGGTATTTTTAGGGGGGCTAGGGAGCAGTAAAAACAGACAGGACAAAACATGTCTTCCTGTCTTTTCAGGTTTTCCAAATCAAAATATGTTTCAGTCGGATGGGTCAGTTGTTCCTTATTGTTTTATTGGCTCAGACTGTAGAGCAGCAAATGCTTGCCTTGTTGTAGATACGTATTTCTAAAGACTACTGGCGTTTTACTGGAAGGAAATCCTTTTGGCTTATATTAAGCTTTGGGTAGACTTTGGCCTCAGTTCTTGTTACATGCGCTCTTGTCAAACAAAGCAGCTCCCCACCCCATGCTTATACAGTAGAACTTTGAACATGAATTTAGGGCTTTAAATTTGATTCTCAGTTTGCCTTTGCAGCTCACTGAAATTGTTCACCTTTAGCATTTAGTGCCACTTTCCCTTTCAGTTGTCTTCTGTCTGTACGTTTGATAAACATGGCATATGTTTTTACATACCTTTCATGAAAGTGCTCAGAAAGAGTGAAGGCCCTGTGACAACAGCCGCCTCCTTCCTGGTACACATTTTCATGCGGCAATCGACACTTACTTTACATTCAGTATTTAGCGGTGCTCAGGCCAGCTGTGTTCACATAGAACTCATTTCAACCCCTCGTCAGCAGGTCCTTCACAGAGGACTTCGGTTGGTTCTAGGACTCTAGGACAGCCTGGCCGTGACCCAGGTTCTTTGTGCCTTCACGTTTGTCAGCCCGACATCAGAGCTGTGTGTAAACATATGCACACCATTGTCATGTCCGTAGCAGAAATGACTGCAGATTTCCACTCAGATTCCTGTTTTATATTTGTTTCTTACACTGAAGACCTTAGTTCTTTAGTGACTCTAGTCGTTGCTTGTTTGCTCTACTCTTCCATTTCTATTTCAAAATTTAATTTTATTTATTGTTGCTGTGTGTATGCGTGTGTGTGATGCATATGTATGTGCCATGGCATGCATATGGAGGTGCCAGGGCCTGCATATGGAGGTGCCAGGACAATTTTCAGGAGCTGGTTCTCTCCTTCCACCCTGGATTCTAGGGAGTGAACTCAGCGGGTCAGGCTTGTGCAGTCAGGACTTTGACCTGCTGAGCCACCTCACTGGCCCATCTTTTATCTTTTTTTTTTTTAAAAAAAGATTTATTTATTTATTTATTTATTTATTTATTTATTTATTTATTTATTTATTATGTATGCAGTATTCTGCCTACATGCATGCTTGCAGGCCAGAAGAGGGCACCAGATCTCGTTACATCGTTACAGATGGTTGTGAGCCACCTTGTGGTTGCTGGGAATTGAACTCAGGACCTCTGGAATAACAGCCAGTGGTTCTTAACTGCTGAGCCATCTCTCCAGCCCCCATCTTCTATCTTTAATAGTTTCAAAATAAGAATGTCAGTTTTATAGAAAACAATTTGTTTCACTTGTAGGAAATATCCTTGTAGGGATATATTGTTTTGCTTTATTGCTCCTTGAAGTAATCTCTCTCTGGGCTTAGCCACTCACATATAATTAGGATCATTTGTTTTATTTCATTCTCTATTTTTAGAGAGTGCTGCTTTTTCCCATTTTAATTTATTTTTACTGATATTTAAGTCATTTATGTGGCCTCAAAATCTCAAAATAGGGACAATCTGTCTCTTTCCCTTTTTCTGTCTTCTCCATTGGTAAACATTCAAATTAGCTTTTGCTTACTCTTCTATTTTTTAAGCAAAACACACATGCATATTCATATTTACTGTTTTTAAGGTAGCCTGGTGAAGACTATTTCACAGCAGTAGGGTGGAATCTTCCTGATTGCTTTAGAGTCATGATTATTCCCTTGCATGGACAGTTTTACTCTTGCCAATGTAAGATGAAAACGGCAGAAAGGAAGTCAGCTCTGTTTTGGTAAGCTGTGAGAGGGCAGAGATGAGTGTCTTTGGTCGACAAACCTCAGCCATAATCACTGCCAGACACACTCATCATAAGAACTTGTTGAGTTTTAGCTGATCAGTTGTGTATATCAAGTCTGTACTCTAATGTTTTCCCTATTTTTTTTTTTTTTTTTTTTTTTTTTTGGTTTTTCGAGACAGGGTTTCTCTGTGTAGCTTTTCGCCTTTCCTGGAACTCACTTTGGAGACTAGGCTGGCCTCAAACTCACAGAGATCCACCTGCCTCTGCCTCCCAAGTGCTGGCATTAAAGGCTTGCGCCACCACCGCCCGGCTCATTTTAATTATAATTAAGAATGAAAGACAATGCATAGATTTAAAAATATTATATCACTCTTGTACTTCTGAAGCAAAGTCAATTTAGTTATGCATTTTTATTAATAAAATGAATTTGTTTTGCTATTTTGTGACTGGCCTACAATTTTTCTATTATGCTCTTGTCTGCCCTTTCATCATTTATTTTTTATTTACCTTTTAATGAAAGCCTAATTTACATATGTAGAGGTAACAAGTTTTGTTTGTTTTGTTTTTTGAGACAGAGTTTCTTTGTGTAGGCTTGACAGTTCTAGAACTAGCTCTTTAGGTCAGGATGGTCTGGAACTCCCAGAAATCCACCTGCTTCTGCTTAAAGGTGTGCACCTTCCCTCCTGCCCTCCCCTCCCCAACAAATTGTATGTGTATGTATTGATGAAATTACTTATTTTTTTCATGTATGAACAAGATCAAGATTTGAACATAGACTGTTATATAAAATTCAGAAACCTCTTGGATGCCTCTGTCAACTTTTTCTGACAGTTGTATCTGTTCCTCTTGTACATGAAATCCTGCAACATGGATGTACTTTTTGTACCTGCATTCTTTTGTGTATATGATAGAATCCCACATGATCCTTTCTGTTTCTGTGCTGCTTATTTGCATCTAGCATGTTTCTCATCCTTACTGCTGTCAGACCTTGTTTTTAGTGCTGTCCTCATTGAAGCCATGTCTCAGCCTTTTGTTATATTGTTTTAAGCTGGCCTTTTAAAGTTTGTCCTACATCATGAATACAAGTTGTTAGGTCTATAGTTCAACCCTCCTCCTGTCCCCCTAAAATGGCAGTACTGATGACATTGTTCTAAACAGAAGGACTTTCGCCAGGTAAACAGAAGGGTTGTTACTGGGTAAACAGAGGCTTTCCTGGGTCTCAGCACCAAATGTAAGCAAGGGCTCAGTGACATCACTTACCCAGACCATTGCATGGGTAGGAAGAAAGGGTTATTGGGCATTAAATTGCTGAGGCTGTCTCTCAGGGGGCAGAGAGAAGAGCAAAATGGAAGAACAGCAGAAGATTTTGTATGACAGTTTGAATGGCAGGTCTTTGAGCTGATGCAGGCTGTTCAAATTGAACAGGAACTAGATGCAGCTGGCTCGAGGTAGTTGACCTTTGGGGCAGATTAAGGGAGGCTCCAAGTAAACAGAAACCTGTCCTTATTTTTGTTTTTTAAAAAAATTTGGGCCCCCCGTGACATACTTCCTTCAACAAGGCCATACTTCCTAATCCTTCTAATCCTATCAAAGAGTTCTACTCCCTGGTGACTGAGCATAAAAATATATGAGCCTTTGGGGGCCATTCTTACCCAAACCACCATTGGCCATTCATCATATTTCTAAGAATAGAGTAAAAAATCTATTTCCCAATTGTCATCTGGACCCACTCAACCATTTTATAAATCTCTTGTACTATTGGGCTTAGTATTTAGAAAGTTATTTTATGATCCCAGGTATATCCTTCCAGTTGTCAACTTCCATCAGTTATTCCAATGGTAAAATATCAAAATAAAGGCATTTAAAAAAGGAAAATGGGGGAATCACCTACTAGACAAGTTGGCAAACTTTTTCTTTCTTTTTCTTGGAGGGGGTGGTGTTGGTTTTTCGAAACAGAGTTTCTCTGTGTAACAGCCCTGACTGTCCTGGATCTCACTTTATAGACCAGGCTGACCTCGAACTCACAGAGATCCTGCCTCTGCCTCCCAAGTGCTGGGATTAAAGTCGTGTACCACTACTGCCTGCTCAGCAAACTCTTTCTTAAAGGGCTATCTGGTATATAATTTTAGACCTGTGGCCACAGTGTCTACCCCACTCTGAACAAACATGGCCACATTCCAGTAAAAGTTACTGCAAAAGCAAGTGAACTGCAAATCGAGTTCTGCAACACTTGACCGATAGCCTGGTGCTCAGTGAAACTATTCCTCATCCAGCTTTTGTGTGACGTTCTCCAAATGATTGCATCATCCTTCTAGAAGGATGTTTTAGGGGTTTTGTTGGTTTGTTTGTTTTGTTAGCTTAGAGACATTGGCTCTGCAGTTTGCATTTTTACTTTGCTGAGTATATTCATTGATTCCATAGTTTTATTATTCTATCCATAGTAGACTGGAGAAGAAAGTGGCAAAGAAAGATACTTCACGATGACCAGAAACATTAAAAGGTGGATTCAGGAGGTAACAGCACTGTAGACAGCAATGGCGGGAAAATGATCACAGACAGTACATTTTTCACTTGTGCTGAAACCTGAGATAAAAGCAGTATAACATCACGCCTGATGTTCGAGCTGTATTTCCTCACACACATCCACTCTCTCTCACACACGATTAAAAAATACACAAAGAATACAGTACACATTCTTTCTTGCTTTGAAGACCTTGAAAAGAATCAAGGAACATCTAAGAAGATTGACCATGAAATAGCAGGTCTGAATAATAGTTAACATTGCTAAGGATAAAAAAAAATTGAAAAATTAGTTCTGCTTATGGTAATATATGAAGAATCCATTCTTACAAGTTTACTCAGTTACCTCATGTAGTTGAAACATTTTTAACATAATCCAAACTATATTGACTAGTGTTTTTATAAGAAAAAAAAGTAATCTAGTTAAGGTTGTGATTCTTGAGCTAGGAAGCTGAGGCAGGAGGATTGTGAGCCTGAGTCCAGCCTGGGCTGCCTAGATTGTGAAAGGTGACTCTCCCCTCAGCACACCTTGAGAGTATCTTATACTGCTGAAACAGGTGGCATGTTCTGTTTTTCTGTTCTCAGTATTAACTTGTATTAAGCATTAATGTTCTGATCTAGGCTATAAGAATGAATTTACATGTGATGGATACTTGGGCTTAAATTTTATTGTTTTCAGACTGCTATGAACCTCTTGATCCTAGTTGTTTTTAATTAGACCACTAAATTTCAAAATCCTCTCTGTCAACTGTGGTGTACTGAGGGATATGCTGGCAGTACCAATACCGCCTTCAGAGTTTGAAGTGACGAATGTCTGCTGTTCCATTGCTTGTAATGCCATTTTTAACTTCTGTTGGTATTTGTAATATAACCAGGATTATTTAATTCCAATAACCCATAGGAGAGATTTTAGTTTGTACTGAGAATCCTAATAACAGATTATAAAATTTTATGACAAAACATAAAAATTCTTATTTTTATATCCCCTCATGTGCTAAACTCAGGTATTTAAATTTAATAAAAGTCAAGTAAGTTTTCAATTTAAAGGAAAATTATTAAATAAAAAATGTTCCTTTAAATATAGGTTCAGTAGAAATAGTAAAAATTTATCTGTAGCCTATTTTTATAAAAGAGGTCTCACTACTAACAGAATCACCGTTGCTTTCCTTTGTCTTTATTTTCTAAGGCAAGAGGAGCAGATGTCCCGGAGATCCCTGGAGATCTTACTCTTAAAGCATGTGGCAGCACAGCGAGTATGAAGGTTAAGCATGTGAAGAAGTAAGTATGGCCAGGAGGGGCTCGCAGCGAGTTCTTTATTTCTTGGAAATGTTTTATTTAGGTCTTCCTGTGCATGTAACAGTTTATACTGTTAAGCCCTACATTGTAAGTCAACAACGAACTGAATAGGTCTTTATACAGCCCACTTTCCTAAAAATACACTTTATTTTCCATCCTTCTACATTGTTGCCTATTAAGTTTCATTTGTCTAACAGGAACATCTAGACCTGCCTCTGTACCTCTAATGCATAATCTCATTTATTAAGGAAAATCAGCTTTATCAGTTGAATTATGGAATCCTAGGCTTGCCTTTAAGAAGCCTGAAAGAGATACCTAGAGTTGAAAGTTACATGGAATACCTGAGTTTTTCCCACATAGTTCTAATAGGAAATTCAGCTTCTCCCTTGGTAAAGGAGGGCTAAACAGGGAAATAAGTTTCAAGTGTAAGTCTAGGGAAGATAAGGATAAAATGTTCATTCTGTACCCAGGTCCAGCACTCCCGGACTGATGGGCTGTGACAACATCCACAGGTAAAGTCTGGTGTGCTTTGTGTTATGAATCCTGCTTCTCTATAGAAGCAGGCAGTTTATGGTTAGTTTGTCAAAGGTCTGGCTTTTCTATGACCATCGACTTGGGGCAAGGTTAAGAGACTCAGTGTCTCATTTTTTGTTCCTATCTACACACTCAATGCAGTATTCATCTGGTTCCATGTGTTTCTGAAAAGGTTGTGTGAATGTTTGTGGCTCACATGCATGTGCTTATTAAGTATTTTTGCTTGCATGAGCTCTGAAATCCATGGTATTTATACTAATTTTGAGTAGTCAGGTATCTTTGTTTCATATTTACTTTCATGTATTTTAGGTTACCCTTCACCAAGGGACACTTTCCAAAGATGGCTGAATGTGCACATTTTCATTATGAGAACGTGGAATTTGGCAGTATACAGGTATAATTGAAACATTTCCTACATTCTGAATTGAGATAAGTGATAGTTGATATTTTATTATTTGTGATATTTTGATACTGGTTCATGTAAAATCTTTTATTCTTTTCTATTGATCAGTACTTGATGCCAAGTTGACACATATTTTTAATCACCATACTAACATGTATCAGTTAGGGAATTCTCCCTCGCCCCCACATACTCCATGTTATGAGTCATATATGTCCATGAGTTTGTAAAGTAGCTTTGCCTTCTGGAATTATGTAGCCTTGCTAACACTACCTTGTTTGATTCACTCACTTTGAGTTTTGAAATCTGGAAGATTGCAGTGCTCCCACTTAATTCTTTGTCAAGTGTCTTGGTTATTATTGGCTTCAGCATTCTCACTTGGCATCAAATGAAATACTTTGCTCATGTGATAAGTCACCAGCAGCTTAATGTGAAAATGGAAACTGTAAAGGGGCAGGTTGTGATTATTTGAAAAAGCTGTGTTTTCCCAGGGCAACAGAAGCTATTCTTCATTTGTTTTTAATGATAGTCAAATAGAAAAAGAGCTTGATGTTCTACACACTACATAGAGAAGTTCTCCACCTGCCAATCTAGCTCTGCCTTGTCCAAAAGGAAGTCTTCCAGGCATGATTGATATGTGCCATAGTGAGCTACTTTTCCTAATTGTATCTTAAAGCCTATTTAGATGGGTTTGAGCTATGGGATTTATGAAAGCTCAGGATATTTTATTTCAAATAATTGACAGTTTGAAATGCAACAGAGATTTCTAACATTTGATTGTTTGTCTATTGACTGTAAGACACCAAACAAAGTGTATTTTGTTTGCTTAATATACTTGTGTCTTTGAGATTTCAGCTATAATAATGTCTTAGTTACTTTTCTGTTGCTGTGAAGAGACCATAATGAAGACAACTCATAAAAGACATCATTTAATTTGGAGCTCATAGTTCCAAAGGGTAGTTGAGTCCATACCCGTCATGGTGGGAAACATGGCAGCAGGCAGGCAAACATAGCACTGGAGCAGGAGCCAAGAGCTTACATGTTGAGTCAATAACTAGGAAAGGGATGGGGGGTGGAGGGAGGGAGGGAGGAGAGAGAGAGAGAGAGACAGACAGACAGACAGACAGCTAGTCAGTCAGTAACTGGGAATGGTATGAACTTTTGAAACTTAAAAGCACACCCTCAGTGACACACTTCCTCCAACAAGGCCACACCCCCCAATCCTTCCCAAACAGTTCTATCAACTGCAGAACAAGCATTCAAATATATGAGCTTATGGGGACCATTCTCATTATAACGACAATGATAATTTTTACTACAGAAGAGCTGTTCAAGAATCCACTACTAAATATACTTTTCATTTTGTGACTATTACGTATTTGAGTGATTTGTTTGCATACCCTTACAATGAGGCAAATTATTTCTTGGTAAACTTACTTTGTTTGTAGGTTTTATTTTGTTTTTGTCTTTACAAGGTTGAGAGCCCTCTTTTGCAAGTAATAAACATTGTGAAGACATCTCATATACATCAGGAAGAGAAATAGTAGTCTAGAGATTATAGCCAAATTGAGAAGAGTGTTTAAATGGTTGGCATTATATAACAGGCCAGAAGTCTTTTAGGACTTTGATTTAAAATAAAAACAAAGCTATTATTGGTAAGCATGATAGAATGGAATTACAGGCTTTAGTTAGCGTAATTAGGGTACCTAGTTGTAGCATGAATCTTAAAAGTTCTTATTAATAAAATCAAGCCTGAAGCCAGTTATCGGGGTGAATGCTGGAAGATCAGAGAAGCAGAACAAGCCACAGCTACCTTACCTCGCCAGTTCTTCAGCTGGTCCTGTTTCCTCAGACTGGATGCCTCTGAGTCCTCATCCAGAATAAATCTCAACTGAACTGTGCTGCTCAAAAGCCTGAATGCTTCTAGTTTCTGGTCCTCCTGCTTTATATACCTTTCTGCTTTCTACCACCACTCCCTGGGATTAAAGGCTCTCTTTCTGGGATTAAAGGTGTGTGTCACCATGCCTGGCTGTTTCCAATGTGGCCTTGAACTCACAGAGATCTAGAGGGATTTCTACCTCTGGAGTGCTAGGATTAAAGGTGTGAGTGCCACCATTTTCTAGCCTTTGTATCTAGTGGCTGTTCTGTCTCTGACCCCAGACAAGTTTATTAGGGTGCACAATATTTTGGGGAACACAACACCACCACACCTAGTAGTACCCTTCTACTAGGAAGTTAGGGAACTTCATGATCTTGAGCAAGCAGGTACACTTCTTTGTGTTTCATTTCCTTTATTGCTGAGGTGTATAACATATTATAGTACTAGACTTTTCATGTTTTGTTTTATGATTGAAGGCTGAATATTGTGTATATGGAAGAGATGTGGATTAGGGATAGCACTCAGCTGGATTTGACTTTTCTGAAAGAGCGTTAGAGGCTTCAGATCTCTAGGAGGACTGTGTCACAGAGGGAAATTTCAGGAAACCTTCCTGCTGCTGAACAGAGAAGAGCTGTATACTTTCATTCGCTTGTTTCATTGGCTCTTAGGTATCTTCATTTGAGAAGAGCTGTATACTTTCACTTGCTTGTTC
The DNA here is from genome assembly GCF_004664715.2 of Peromyscus leucopus. Taxonomy (NCBI): domain Eukaryota; kingdom Metazoa; phylum Chordata; class Mammalia; order Rodentia; family Cricetidae; genus Peromyscus; species Peromyscus leucopus. The sequence goes on along the minus strand of NC_051069.1, from coordinate 40,430,707 downwards.
CACTGGTTCTTAGGCTTCTGCTCCCTCCCTAGAGGGTACAACACCAACTCACTGTGTCCCCTCCACATCTAAAGCTCATGAGTGAATTTTCTGGACTACCTTGTAGTTTCAGGTGTGTGAGAATGGGGACAAGTTTTAGAAAACCAACTCCATTCACCTTATGAGTTAATTCCAGAATCTTCTATTATCTGTTGTCTATCCTCCATTTGGATCTATTATCTGTTGTCCATCCTCCATTTGGATGAATTCCTCTCGAGAAATCCATTTCTTGTCAGTGTTGTCTGGTTTTGTTTTCTGTCTTTGGAGCTGGGTCTCTCCAGCTTCTCTTCCGGTTCTGCTTCTGATGTGGTTGAGCCTAAGTCATGTTTAGAAGGGAAACATCAGTTTCCATGAGCTGAGTTGTAGTTGTATCATAAAAGAAGTATAGTAGCCACCTGGCTTGACTACCTGTTGGTGATTTTTGACTTGCTTTTTGTGCTCTATCTTGTATATGGGTTTATTATCTGGCTGAATACCATCTATAGGAAAACTAAACATAATAATACCGCTCTTCAAACGATTCTGTTTCATACAAACAGTTAAAAATAAAGTTTGTCTCAGTTAATACTCTTTATCATTTTATGTGTATTGCTTTTTACAGTAGATAAACCTTAGTACACTTGATCCTAAACATATTTTGGGAAAACAAATCTCCTATATGTAACTCAGTTTCAGTATGTGATTGAAAATACGTTCTGAGGAGCAAACAAGAAGCCTTGCTCAAATGTGCCTAGAAGAAGCCACCAGTCTCGTTTGGCAGCTCTGTTATATGTCAGTAGTCACACTGTCAGTGGCTGACTCAGGCGTCACCTTCTAATGCATCCCAACTCTGGAACACCTCTTCAGTCATTTACCTTCTTGGTTTAAACTTTGATCTTAGGAATTTCTCTTGGATGTACAGATTTCTTTACATTTATATTTCTCCTCAGCTCTTAAAATATTGTAATTGGCTGTCATTCTCTAGGATGATAGAAGATGTCCATATTTATTGGCCATTTCTGCTGTCGTGGGACCTTCCCCTAAGTGTGGTTTGTTTACCCAGTGAGGCCCTGTTAGAGAAAACTAATTTTGACTTTGCAAACAGTTAACAGTTGGAAATGACTTCTGGATTAGGGATGAAGACTCGTGTCCACTTCCCCTCTCAGTGCTGGGATCCCATCTGGAGTGGCGGTGCACAGTCTGTGCAGTAGTCTCATTGAGTTCAGATGTGTGTCAGGCCTGGTGTGTCTGGAAGGCACTGTTTCTTGTGTCTTCATTCCCACTGGCTTTTACACTCTTTCTGTCTCTTCTTCCCCAGTATTCCCTGAGCTCTGAGGGGAGAGGTTGGTGAAGACATCCCATTTAGGGCTGAGTGTTCCAAGCTTTCTCACTTTCTGCACATTGTCTAGTTGTAGATCTCTTTATTTGTTCTCATCTACTGCAGGAAATCTTCTCTGACGATGCTGAGTCAGACACTGATCTATTGGTATAAGCAGAATATTGTTAAGAGTCATTTTATTTCTATGTTCTTTAGCAGAACAATGGTATTTGGTTTTTCTCTAGGTCCATGGCTTATCTAGTCTCAGGTTCTTGGTCACCCGAGCAAAGTCAGGCATAGGTTCCCATTTCATGGAATGGGCCTTAAAACCAGTCAGATTGTGGTTGGTCACTCCCACAATTTCTTTGTGCCACCTTTGCATCAACATAACATTTAGGTGGTGTTTTGCCATAGATCCATAGCAAAAGGACAAAGCCACCATAGAAGAAAAACTTAGGAAACCGTGAACCAAAGTCTAGTCTTCTAAGTTACATTCCTCAGGTGTTTCATCACAATGGTGAAAAGTTGACTTGTACACATTTAAGATGGATGATAAAAAGTGCAAATGCAAGTTAAAATTCCTTCTGTTCTCTATCCCTGTTAATTAGTATGTATCTATTTGAATCTTTAAAATATTGCAGAATATGTGGTAAAGTTTATAGATGCAGCCCTCTTAACAGCTAGCCATCTAGTTGTATCATTTTATAAGTAGATGTAGGTTCTGCTGATATACTCTGCCTTGAAACATGCCTTTTTACTTGAAAGTATGGATCTTGGAGCTATTTTATTATTCTCAAAAGTTTGGAATTCCCTCTTTTCACAGCTCTGTATGTAATATCTACTTTCTGTTATTGTGATAAAATACAATGACCAAGGCCACTTACAGAAGAGGGTGTTTACTTGGGGTTGTGGTTCCAGAAGGATAAGGATCTATTACAGCAGACATGGTAGCAGAGCAGTTGAGAACCCACATCTGGAACTACAGAGGCTAGGCAGGCAGAATGAATGAGATGGGCAGAATCTGTATCCTTTAAGACCACAGCTCCTAAACTTATCCAAACATCTCCTCCAATAAGTGTCAAGTAGTCACACATTTGAGCCTATGAGGACCATTCTCATACAACTCTAACATGCTGCTTTATCTTATTTTTAAAAAGCATTTACTTCTTTTTGTTTTATGTGTATGAGTGTTTTGTCTGCATGTATGTATATGCACTATGTGTATGCCTTGTGCCCATAAAGATGAGAGGTGTTGGATCCTCAGAACTGGCGTTAAAGATGTTGTGAGCCAACACATGGGTGCTGGTAACTTAACAGTCCCTCTGCAAGAGCAGCAAGTGCTTTTAACTGCTACCCAATCTCTCAGCCCACTTTTTAAAAATTGTACACAATTCATTTAATTAGCTTCCTGTTAATAAATATTCTGTGTTTTATTGATCTGACTGTGTCCACTAAATGAAACCCTATGAAAGGATTCACTAGGTCATGGAGTATGTACATTTAAAATATTGACATTTGTTGTTAAGTTGTTATTTTTTTCTTTTTTAAGTGTAGTAATCTCCATAGTCCACAGGAGTGAATCCCAAGCTCTCTAGTGGATGACTACAATAGCATGTATTTCTGATTGTACTGTTTTTTCTTATGAAAAAGTTTAATTTAAAAATGAAGTGTAGTAAGAAGTCAGCAACAGTAAAATGTCAACAATCACTAATAATAAAATAGAGTAATTGCAGCAACATATTTAATAAAATTGCTAGTATCTTCATTTGTATTTTAGAGCCATTAGTACATAAAATAAAGGTATTTCAGTATGATCCCTGCAATACCATGACAATTAATCTGATAACTGAGATGATTACTGAACACCAAGTGGCTATATTCTAGATAGTATGAGTATGCTACATGATGGATGCCTCATGTCCAGTATGGCTGGGACAGCATGGGGTTTATCACTCTAGTCAAAATTACATGCAGCTGAAAGCTCCAGTTGCTGATGTCTGTTATTTTCCATTTAATATCTCCAGACTTTGGAAGGCGTGGGTACCTGAAACTACAGAAAGCTAAACCACAAGCAAGAGTGGGGTGCAGGTGTGGCAGGTTGTGTGTGTGTGTGTGTGTGTGTTACTCTATGCCATTTTGTTCTGAGGGCAGTGAGAGTGTGTTTTCCTCAACATTTATGACAGTGGCAGGCAATGTTAATCTTTTTATATTTTGTTCCTAAAACAGGTGAACTAAGGCAATGCGTTAATGAATGATGTGTTACCTACTCATGGCTCACTTTTCTTTCTCTTTCTGTGCACTGTATCTTGAATACTTTGATTATCCTTTTTTCTTCTTTCTGTTATCATTCTTGTTGATTTCTTTGTCTTAACTGTGGTCTAGCACAAGACTAGACAAACCAACAAATTATAATCGGGAAATAGACACATGTGTATCTACATTCCCCCTCCCCCCACCCCCCCAGGATTTCTCTGTGTAGCTTTGTAGCCTGTCCTGGAACTTATTCTGTAGACCAGGCTGGCCTCGAACTCACAGAGATCCACCTGTCTCTGCCTCCCAAGTGCTGGGATTAAAGGTGTGCACCACCACTGCTCAGTGTATACATACATTTTTAATGTCTAGTAAAGATTAACATTTTTGGATTCATGGAGGAAGACAGATTGATGGGCTGTCCAGTATGTGTTGGTCAATAGATCATCCATTTGGGAAATATTAAGCTTGGTTAGTATCATCCAAGACCCTTCTAAGTTGTGTTCTGTTGTCCCAGTTTAGAGAGGTGGACGTTTGAGTGATGAAAGGACACCTACTAGGGCTTACACTGATAATAAAGCCAGCATCTGAAGCCAGGCTGTCTGTAAGGTACCCTAAGAGCACTCTCTTGTTTATTATTTACTTTGTAAATGATTTTCTCTCTCTCTCTCTCTCTCTCTCTCTCTCTCTATATATATATATATATATATATATATATATATATATATATATGTATATATATATCTGAATTGGCAGCACATAAGCATTATGTTGCAGAAATGGGGTGAACTCCTGTGTTGTCTCTTGTTTGGCAGTGTGACCTTAGGTAGATTATCTAAGCATCCGGGAAGACCTCTGTTCAGCCAGTTGGGCTACCATGCCGAGAAGTGATGCTGGTGAGATGAGTGGATGAGCCGTGTGTTGTATTCTCATTGCACTTTGCTTTCCTGGCCACAGGTCAGATTGTCACTTAGTCTTGTTTTTGCTTTCTTTATCTTCATATGGGAATTCCTTGATACACTAGAAATACCAGTCAATGGCAAATGTTTTCTTTCTGCTGAGAAACCATGTGAACTGTGGGCTCCGACGTAGACATCCGAGATGGCAGCAGGTGAAGGGAAAGGGACATAACAGCACAGGGCAGGAAGGTTGTGCCAGGTTGTGTTACTTTAGCCCACTTCCATTCAGTGTGAATAGCTGTGTTTAAAAATTAGTAGGAATACAGAGTTTCTCCTGTTCTAGAGATAGATTGTACAGATATCCTTACATTCCTGGAACATCTTCTGTTTTGCATGTGTTTAAAAACAAATTTCTTTTATCACTTTACTATATTTCATAAATTGGTCTCTCTGCCTAAATGTGGGAGGATTTTTTTATTTGTCCTTTTTAATAAGCACTCTAGAATAGTTTGCATTAATTAGAGCTGTCTGTTGTTTGAAGGTTTCTTCAGTTTTCCTGTTAAAACCTTTGTGCCTGGTTCCCAGTAAAGGGTTTAATTTTTAATTATAATTTCAAGTTTTATATATATATATATGTAATATATATGTAATATATATATAAAATAATTTAAGAACGGTCTAATTTTTTAAAGGTTAGTTTTTATGTTTTATATTAAGAAAAGTATCTTTTGACTTTCAGATTTGTAGGCTATAAACTGTGTAAAATATTCTAAAAATTAAGTCTGACCAGAAAGCCAGGTTTTAGTTTTCTTGATCAAACTGTCTTATGTCATTTTTCAAATTATTGGTTTTTAATTGTTTTTTTCTATTTAATTTTTTTCTTTTTGATTGGAAAGTTTATTTTTTGTTTTTCTGGACAAGAGTTGAGGGAAACATACTACTAGTACTTATCTATCAAAAACTGTTTGTCTTAAACCACTCTTTGCTCTATATTTTCCATTAATATTATGCAATTGATATCATATTTCTTTTCTTGAGAGAGAACATTGCTATAGGAATTGTTAATAGTTCATTTTACATACAACCAGTCAGTGCTTGGATGCATTGTTGGGTATTTAATCCAGGGTTTTACTTACGCTCAACTTGTGTTCCACCTGGTAGGCAATGTTTCTGTACACTGATTTTCAGTAAGTACATTGAATTTTTTTGTATTTTCCTTTGAATAGTACTTTGGTGGCCACAAACTTTGGTTGTTGATGCACCAATATCATATATTTGAAGGATATGAAAACAAAAGATAATTGCTGTTTTTGTTAGACAACCTGGTGGTCTGCCACTCCTGAGAAGTCGTGCTTAACATAGTATACTACAGCTCAGAACTCCTGGGCTACAGGTGTGTACCATGCTGCTCCCAGCAACTTTTATTTTTCCAAATTGTAGTGTCTCATGAACAAAAATAATGATTTATCCAGATTTCACAAGATTTTTTTTTTTTTTTTAGTGAGGGGAAAAAGTCTCCTGCAACATTGGTAGAAACTTTTATCAGTCTGAAGCCCTGCTCCCTTCCTCTGTGCTCTGTGTCATACCGCCATCTAGTGTTAGGATGGCGGTGGACACGTTGATTAGAGGAGTCTGCCGGTTAGTCTTTTATCCCCAGCCTTGCACTTTCATTTTAAATAAGGGAATTTTCCTATGAGTGAGTGTGGAACAAGGATGACTGGACTGCTACTCACATCACCAGTGAGGCTACCTGGAAAAACGGGACCCCAAGAAAGACACGGAGAAATGGATGAGATCTACATGAACAGCCTGGACATGAGTGGGAGCAATGAATGGCGAGGGTCGAGGGAAAGAGGCAGGAGATCCTAGCTGGATCAAGAACAGAGAGGGAGAACAAGGAATAGGAGACCATGGTAAATGAAGACTACATGAGAAAAGGAAGAAACAAAGAGCTAAAGAGGCCCACAGAAATCCACAAAGATACCCCCACAAAAGACTGCTGGCAATAGTTGAGAGACAGCCGGGACTGACCTACTCTGGTGATGGGATGGCCAAACACCCTAATAGTTGTGCCATAAACCCCATCCAAGGACTGAGGAATCTGGATGCAGACATCCACGGCTAGGCCCTTGGTGGAACGCTGGGAGTCTAATTAGTGAGAAAGAGGAGGGTTTATATGAGCGAGAATTGTTGAAACCAAGGTTGGATAAAGCACAGGGACAAATAACCAAATGAATGGAAACACATGAACTATGAAGCAAAGGCTGAGGGGCCCCCAACTGGATCAGGCCCTCTGAATAGGTGAGACAGTTGATTGGCTTGATCTGTTTGGGAGGCATCTAGGCAGTGGTACCAGGTCTGGGCTTGTTGCATGAGTTAGCTGTTTGAAACCTGGGACTTATGCAGGGACGCTTGGCTCAGTCTGGGAGGAGGGGACTGGACCTGCCTGGACTGAGTCTATCAGGCTGATCCCAGTCCTCGGGGGAGACCTTGATCTAGAGGCGGTGGGAATGGGGGGGGCTGGGGGAAGGGAAGGGGAAGGGGCAGGAAGGGAGAGAACAAGGGAATCTGTGGCTATTATGTAGAAATGAATAGTATTGTAAAATAAATAAAAAATAAGTAAAAAAATTAAAAAAGTATAAAATAAAAAAAAATAAATAAGGGAATTTGAATTATTTTAACTGTTTGCACATGGTCTCGTTAATTCTTCACAACAGTTTCAGTAAAGGAATTTGAGATAAGCGTTGCTTAAGAACTTACTGTGTGGTATAGCCATTCTGAATGTTTCTTTCCAACTAGAAAAGAGTATGCAGGCAGAACTAATACTTTAAGTAAAAAAAGAATGAACCATAGTTTTAAAATTCACTAGTTGAAAGTTAAAAAGTACATGAACTATGTTGTTATCTCCATTATCTGAAGTAAGTTCTTTAACATCTCTGGCCCCCAGCTTTCTAATTTGTTAAAGAAAAATTAAAAAAAAATCTATCTCATTTATGTCACAGAATACTGTGAGAATTAAGTAAGATGAGAGTTAAATAATAAACTAGATTATCTAGTATTCTTTGAAGTATTTTAGACAGAAATTCCGAATTTTATTTATTTTGTGTGTGCATGCTTGTATGTTCCCATGCATTTTCCTTGGCACATGTGGGGCAGCTTGTGGGAGTTGGTTCCTCTCTTGACCATGTGGGTCCTGGAGATTGAATCCAAGTCATCAGAGGTGGTAGCAAGTGCCTTGACCTGCTGAGCCGTCTCCATGGCCAGTAATTCTGTTTTGGAATGTGTTTTCTGAGAGAGTCTTACTGTGGAGTCCAGGCTGGCCTAGATCTGTGGAGTCCTGGCTGGTCTTCACATGATTTCCACTAGGGGCATGTGTCACCATACCTGTCTAGAAAGGCAGAAGTGTGGTGCAGTCAAATAGTTATCTGAACATTGAGGAACGTCACACTTGCTTTGAGGACGGGATGACGATGTCAGTCAGGACTGAGGTAGTAGGAGTGACTTTATAATATGCTTTCTCTAGAGAGGCTTCCCACCCTTAATTTAGTTGTCCTCAAACCAAAGAAATGGAAAATGCAGCTCCAGTCTTATACATATTCTAGAGCAATATTCCATCTGAGAGAAAATCATTGTTATTTGAGGAGATAATTGAAATGAAAGTTCAGACTGAGTTATCAGAGCTGCTGTTATCCAAGACCTGGATTTTTAACTGTATGTGAGTTTATCCTATTGGTGGAAGTCCTTGGCTTATGGAAAATACATATTTTAGAGTCACGATTGTGCATGAAGCTTGCTTATCAAATTAAATATGCTTGAAAACTGGTATGTTGATTCTGAAACTGAAAGGTGCAAGACAAGTCTGTACCAGTGTCTCTCAACCTGTGGGTCTCAACCCAGCTCTTTCACAGGGGTCATCTGAGACCATCAGGAAACCCAGATATTTACAGTATGATTCATAACAGCAGCAAAAATTGCAGCTATGAAGTAGCAACAAAAGCAGTTTTATGGTTGGGGATCACCACAACACGAGGAACTGTATTACAGGGACTCAGCATTAGGAATGCTGAGAACCAGCACTCTATGATGTTTATGTGTATAAGTGGTGGCACAGGGGAGGTTAGAGGACAACTTCTAGAAGTCAGTTCTGTGCATCACAGTGATCGAATTCATGTCCTCAGGTGTCTTTACCCATTGAACCACGACTCTATAAGCTATCATGTTGGCTTGCCACAGTAACAGACCCAAGCCTTGTCCCTATGCACAACAGTAGCACAGAGACAGGCTGTTTCTGATCATAACATGACTCATGTTGCTGTGATGGGTGCAGTGATATGATGGGAAACAAAACCTTGTGTTTGGGGTTTTGTAGCCCAAAAGAGATACTCACAGTTATGAAACTTGGAGTTTAGTTTACAATACTTATGCTTCTACCCAGCATTCCCCTTTGCCATGGAGAGAAGAAGACCTTGTCCTGGAATTTGTGCACCTTCTTTGGGGAAAAGAAACAAAGAGCTCCATTCACAAACATCCTGAAATGTGAACATAGGGCTTAGGGTGAGAGGCAAGGCTCTGTCTCAGGACAGTTTGACTGCCAGTTTTCCCCTTAACCCAGTGCCAGTGACCTTCACTCAGAAAGCCCCGATGATGCAAAAATGTGCAAGTAGTCATGAAGCATTGCTTCCTAACAAGTGTGTGCTCTGATGTGAGTCACAGTCAGATGGGGCATGATCCTGCTGTGGTCCTTGAGGGGTTTTGTTCATTTTACATCTGTATACTGACCATCATACTGAGCTGAGTGTGATTGTAGTGTTTAGACGTGAATAAATCAGTTGCTTCATCCATACTCATCTGAGGAGACAGCGCTCTGCTGACTCTTACTTAGTAGGTACACTAAAATGCATGTCTGTCTCTAGTTTTTCTGTAATAAATTTGAAGGCTAACTATGTTACTGATGCTTGACCCATAGACCAAAAACTTATCTGCTTGTTAATGAAATATGATCCCATAGGTGTTTTTCTACCGGTTCTCTAAAGTAGGTAGTTGAATTAGTATTTTTAGAGTTGGGTATTAGGGGATGAAGTATTATGTGGGTGGATCATTTAATATTTCACAGCAGAGCTTGTTCTCACATCTCTATCTCCTGTAGGCTTCTGACATGAAAGAAAGCTTGTTTACAGTCTACAGATACAGCACAGTGAGTTTGCCACCATTATCCAACTGTAAAAGATGAATGAAAGAAGAACTCTCTGTGCTCTTTGCCATCTGTTGATTAAGCTTTCAAGAATGACTGTGCTGTGGGTGGAGTGTTGTGTTTTACTCGGCTTTCTGTTATTGCCTTTCATGCTCCCTGTGAGAAAGAACTTTTCTGAACACTTGAGGCTTGCTGAGTGGAGTTGTATTTTTAAAAATTCTAACAACACTAATGATGGTTGGTTTCCATGGTAATAAAAAAAAAAACTAAAGCCAATACAGGAAACATCACTCCAAAGATAGATTTGGAATGAATTTAGAAATATGAGCTCTGAAAGTTGTGCTAGCTATTTCTAATAAAGGACTGATATACTGTTAATTTGAAGGGAGTGAAATTATTTAAATTACTGAGTTTTGTCAAATTTCTGTGGGTAAATTTAGCTTATTGTTTCATAGTTTGGTTTAGGTATTGCATAAAACTCATGCATTGTACAGACTTGGGTGTAGGATGTCTTAAAACTCATAGTTAGTTTTCAGATAGCTTTCTTGGATACCTTGTATCACCACCTAGAGAGTACCTCTGACAAAAAAGTCTTTGGGAAAGCAAACAATATTAACAGTAAGTGTTTAAGAAGAAAACGTATAAATGTGTAGGTATTCATATGTCTACGAGGTGATTTCTCCAAGTACTCATAAATGGATAGACTGTACCTTTATTGGATACTGGAAGGAATTTGGATATTGAAAGACAGAACTAGAGAACATCCAGAGAGGAAATCTGAAAAGATAAAGTACCTGCTAGGGAAGGTAAACACACATTTAGAAGATACTTTTGGTAAAAACCGTTAGCTCCTTACTTGGGCCTACAAAGCTGAAGGGCATAGAGATAAGTAATTCTCCTAAACCTGCAGTCACGTTGGATTCCAGTCATTTATCTGTGGACATAAGGCTAAGTCTTTAGAATGCAGCTGGGAATTGTACTGGTCTCATAAAATGGAAGTTGCAGGTCCTCCCCCAGGATCCATGACCTCACTAGTACCTGGAGATTGGCTTGGTTTCCAGTACCAGGCATGATTTTCCACCTGTTGAGTTGGTTTTTAATTCAATTAGAAAACGTATGGGTTTCTGTCAGGATATGAGTGCACTGTTGTAACTTTAGGAGTATCTTGCCCTGTTGGTCATTTTTGTGGTTCCTAGGCATCACAGCTGGGTAGGGCTATTCATTGCTTTCTCCCCTTGCCCTGTACACAGCACCTGTTTGTTAGTTTTCGTTATTTTACTGTTTGGTCCTACCTGCAGCTGTTTTTCATAAATATAATTTCTTCTCACTCCTTTCTTCCTAGTTCTTCTTGGGATGGAGGATTTTTATTTCTTAGTCTCTTTTTCCTACATTTTTTAACTTTAAAAAATCATACTCCTTTTTTCTGGTTTGGAAAATACCTTTTTAAGAATTTAACTTGAGTACCTTATTTAAAGTAAAAAATGTACTAGTATCTGGCCTGCTTCTATCGCACAGCCCCACTGTTTAGGGTTTTTAACTGATTACTCCTTCCCATCTTCCACACTCTATGCTGTCCAGGGGAGCCGTTCCATTGTTTTGTCTGCCGTAGGTCGTCATTATTATTTCTATACAGTTAAAATTGTTAGCAGGTGCAAACTCCGTGCCTTAATGCCTTCCTCAGCGTTTCTGCTTTCTGACATTCTTTAGTCTCTCAGCAAGGCTTTATTGATGGAAGTTTTGGTTTTGATCATCAGAAAACAATTCTTTTGACTCATGTTTTTGCATGGTAGTTGAGGTATGAATAAAATCTTGGTAAGTTTATTTTAGAGCTTGAAGATATTCGTAATCTGCTCCATCTGTCACTGTTCAGAAGTTAGATGTTCTGTATTTTCTTAGATGTTTGCTGTTTCTAGTATTCTTATCTCCTTCCTGCCGTTCTAGATTTTTGTATGGAAATATTTCACTTTAGAACAAAGAACTTATTTTAGCTTTTCTTGTTGAACTGGTCTGTTAGAAACAGATCCCCCAGGTTTTGTAATTTATGAGTGTATTGATTTCTGAAGGTTATGTTCGTGGGCTATAGTAACAGTTTTTCATTCATCACTTTTAATTTTTTTTTTTTTAACTTTTTGGGATTATATGTAATCACATCATTTTCCCCTTCCCTTTCCTCTTTCCAAACCCTCCCATATCACCCTCTACCCCATACACACCTTCAGATTCATGAATACACATTCTATTCAGCAGAACATGAAGCGCTTTAAAATTGACCACATCCTGGGACATACACAAATTTTGTTTTCTTCACTTTTTAAAAGATCTTTTTCTTTGGCTTTTCCTCTCACTTGTTTTGCGTGAAAATTCAGCTGTTATTCTTTTCTATCCATTTAGAAATATATGTTTCTTGTTTAAAGATTAAAAGATTATTTTTCTCTTTATCTTGATAATTATACGCATGCATATGATATGCCTTGAATGGGTTTATTTATCATATTTGGGACTTATTAAGTTCCTTGTATTTGAGGTTTATGCCTTTTATGAATTTTGGAAGGTTTTTATCAAACATTTCTGCCCCCTTCTTAGACTCTCTCAGCGTCCACTTTATAGTGATCTCTGAAATGTTCGGAGATCTAAACTGTACTGATCCTTACCTTCATTTTTTTTCCTCTTCGGATTTTGTCTACAAACTCCATATTGTCTTGCTTTCAAGTTCACAGTGACTATTGTGATAGTTTGCTATCAATATCTGACAATAATTTTTCATTTCCTTGGAGGTTTTTAAAGTTTCAATCGTTTGGAATTCCCGTGTGTTCTACTACTGTCTTCAAAAACTTGTTTATTTTAAGATTGTCCTTCATGTTCACCTTGTACCTGTGTATCAGAGATTTCATACTTAAGGCTAGATAATACCCTTCGTATAAATATAAACTTGCTTCTCCATTCACCTGCCGATCTATGCTTATATGGCTTCTGGTTTCTATTGGTTTTGTTGTTGTTGTTGTTGTTGTTTGGCTGTTCTTTGAGAGCTTGCCTTCGTTTGGGGAAGTATATACACAGAATGGAGTTGCTGAGTCATGTCCCAATTACATTTTCATTTAAGATCACCATACTGCTTTCACAGGAGCCAACCCATTTTATATTCCTACTTTTGCACAAGAGTTCCAATTTTCCTTTGTCTATATTATCATTTGTTTTGTTTTGTATAATTGCCATCTTTGTAGGTGTGAAATGGTATCTCATTTGTAATTTAGATTTTCAGGTGTTATGATTGTAGTTTAGATTTCTCTAATGATTAGTAGTGTTGAACATCATTTGATGTGCTTATTGACCATTTGTGTATTTTATTTAGGGAACTGTTTCTTTAGATCTGTTTTGCTCATTGTGAATGAGTTTATTTTTGTTATTGCCAATGATGAGTTATAGAACTTATCTACATACTGTTGATATTGATAGATATGATGGATTACATATACATAGTTTGTATTGTTTGATCCATTTGTTTAAAAAAAGATTTAGTGTGTGTGTGTGTGTCTGAGTGTGTCTTTTTCTGGGTATGTGCATCTGAATACAGGTACCTACAGAGGCAAGAGGTTTTGGATCCTCTGGAGCTAGAGTTACAGGAGGTTGTGAGCTGCCTGACATGGGTGCTTGGAACTGAACTCTGGTCCATTAGAAGAGAAGCAAGTGTTCTTAATGACTGAGCCATCTCTCCAGTTCCAAAAGCATATTGTAGGAAAGGATGAGACAGCCAACATTTTGTTTTGTTTTGAGGCAAGGTCTCATCATATATCCTTAGTTGGTCTGGAACTTTATGTGTTGACCAGTCTGGCCTCAAACTCAGACTGCTGGGGTTAAAGGCACTACCATGCTTGGCTTGATGAAAATTTTAATAATTCTTGTGACATAAAAATTTGTGTTACAGCCGGGCGGTGGTGGCGCACGCCTTTAATCCCAGCACTCGGGAGGCAGAGGCAGGCGGATCTCTGTGAGTTCGAGGCCAGCCTGGGCTACCAAGTGAGTTCCAGGAAAGGCGCAAAGCTACACAGAGAAACCCTGTCTCGAAAAACAAAACAAAACAAAACAAAACAAAACAAACAAACAAAAATTTGTGTTACATATTTTGTTTCTTATATCATTGTGTATCATTCCCAAGAAATGATTCCCAAATCAAATTTTGTGAAACACTTTTGCTCTACACTTTCTTCAAAAATTTTCATACATTTTAGATTTTATTTCAGACCTTTGATTAATTTGAGTTAACTTTTGTACATAGTAGTTAGGTAATGATCTAGCCTCACTCTTTTGCATTTGGGTATCCTGTTTTCCCAGCACCATTTGTTGAGAACACTGTCCTTTCTCTATTGAATGGTCTTGGTGCCCTTGTCAAAATCATTTAATCACATATATCAGAGGTTGTTTCTGGCCTTACTATCCTAGTTCACTGTTCTATAATGTTTTCCTGTATGCCAGTAATACACTGCTCTGATTATTGCAGATTTCTAGTAAGTTTTAAACTCATGAATGGTGAGTTGCTCTGATTTTAAAGATTACTTTGACCAAATACTGTCATTGGAGATTGATAGGGATTGTGTTGACTCTGTATATTGTTTTGAGGAGGTAGTGTTGAGAGAGAGCTTTATAATATTAAATTGTCTAATATATAAACATAAAATATTTCCCTCTATATCTTTCTTGTTTCGTTAGTGTTTTATATTTATATCAGTATCAATAGCGCCAAAATTTCCTGTAACAGCTTCCTTTTTGTTGTTGATGTCACAAAACCAAAAGTATAGTTTTTTTTGCCACGGATCTTAATAATTCTTTTAAATGCATTAGCCTCTTAAATTATGTAAGAAGCAAAATATAGAGTTATTAACCAAGGTTAAAAGATCACTAGCTTTCATTATAACTTTTTTTGTTATTGCTTTTGTCTTGTTTTGTTTACTTTTCTGATCCTGGTGTGGAATTCTGAGCTTTGCATGTGTCCAATGTGTACTTGTTAACTGAGCTGTATTTTCAACCCAGTAATTAGGTTTTTTAAATTTTTGTTTACACTGGTTTTTTTAAAGGATGAATTTCTTAAATATGTACACAAGTGGAACCATAACCAGTTATTACAGTTGTACTGGCTTATGTAATTGCCCGCATGCTTTTACTTTTATTGTTATTCTTACTCTTCCATGTTTTTGTGTTAGTGTGTGCTATTCTTTTATTTTACTCTGTATGACAGCCTTGAGCATTACCTGTAGGACAAATCTAGAAAGAGAATACACCTCAGCTTTTCTGTATCTACAAATATTATAATTTGGGGTGTTCTTTTTAAATTACTGGGATCATCATCCATGTGCACCATTATATTTTATTCCCATTTGTTTCCCTCTCCCAGTCTCCTTCCTCCTCCCTCCTCCGCTACAGTTGTTGCCTGTGTTTACTTTACTGTTACTTGTATACCATCACACTTTCTGTTTCTCATCTCTACCAGTACCTCGGCCTTCCCTCACACAGTCCCTGCTTTCCTGATCAACATACATAGCGCGCGTGTGTGTGCGCGCGCGCGCGCACACACACACACACACACACACACACACACACACACACACGTTTAAATTAAGTTGTGTGTATGAGCTAAAACAGAATATTTGCTTTTGCGAGATTGGGTTATTTCACTTAACATAATAATTTCAAGTTTCTAATTTCGTGTAAATGTCATGATTTTAGTTTTTACTTGTCTATTTTTTAATGGCTGAATAAATTCTACTGTGTACATATGCCACATTTTCTTCATTTATCAATCAGCATCAAGGCTGGTTTCATTTTCTTGCTATTGTAAATAGTAAAGCTATAAATAAGGATGTACAAGTTTTTGATGTATTTTGATTTAGAGTTCTTCAGACCGATACACAAGAGTAGTATAACTAGATCATGTGTTCGTTCTATTTTAAGTTTTTTGAGGAGCCTCCATACTGATTTCTGTAGTGTTCCATTCTAAACTGACTTTTCAACAGGGTGAGAAGAACTCCATGAGGGGAAAAAATGACATATTAGATCAGCTTCTTCAGAACTGGAGACAGTTATATACATGTATAGATAAAGAGTCTCTCAGAATGCGTTGTGTCTGATACCCCCTGGAACTGTCCTCGAGTGGCCATTTGGATGCCCTGACCTCTGGCTCCCAAAGGTTCTGATGAGGAGTGGTTGATGGTCACTTAAGGACTCCTTGTCTGTAGCCCAATGGAGTTTCTGGATGCTTTTACGATTCTTTATCTTATGGAAGTTTGACTCATGTGGGTTTCTTTAAGTTCATATTATTGAGGTTCATTGTCATCTTGATATTCATGTCATTCATCAAATCTGGGAAGTTTTTGATATTTGTTTCCTGAAATTCTTTTTTGTTTTCCTTTTTCTTTTTTTTTTTTTTTGGACTCCCATACACACAGATTCATACATTTGATGGTTTCCTGTGCTCCACTAGGGTTGGTACTTTTCTTCAGTCCTTTAGTCTTGTTCTTTCCTATTCTTCTGATTCAATCATTTTCATAATTCTGTTTTCCAGTTCATTGACTCTTTTTCTGCCTGCTCTGATCTGCCTTTGGCTCCTTCGAGTAAAATTTCCATTTCAGTTATACTTTTTAGCTATGTAATTTGATTTTGCTTTCTCTTTAGTTCAGAACAGTTCCTTATTAATGTTTTATTTCATTTATAGAGTGTTTTCTTGACTTCCTTCACATCTTGCTCTGATTCTCTGAGAGTCATTAAGGTGGTTGTTTGGCGTATCTGCCATGAGTTCTTTTTCAAGGGCAGTTTTGCTGATAATTTATTTCCCTTGCTCCTTCCTTTCATGTTTTTCATATATTAGTGTGTTATCAAAAGGAACACAGCTGATAGAAGGAATGTACATATTAAAGGGGCATTTATTGGATTGGCTTACAGAGCATAGTGTCTGTCTCACACTTGGAGAAGCCAAGAACCTGGTAGTTGTTCATCCATGAGGGTGGATGCCTCAGCTGTCTCAATCTGGTGCTAAAGGCTTGGAAGATTCCTGGAGGGTTGCTGGTCTTCAGTCTGCATTGGCATTCCAAAGCATTCAGTTCTGTTATTGGAAAAGGAGTGCTGTAGCATTAGTGTAGATGATTTTGTCAGCAAGAGTGGGGGCAAGCATGCAAAAAGCAAAGCTGCCTTTCTCATATCCTTTTATCTGGGTTGCCACCAGAAGGTGCTGCTCACATTTAGTGTGTGTCTTCCTGCTTCAGACAGTCTGGTCAAGAAAGTCCCTCACAGGGTGTGCAGCAGCTTGATTTTTAGTTGATTCCATATGCAGTTAAATTGACAACTAAGATTCACCACCACAGGTAGAGAGCTTGTTCTTTGCAGCAGTTTTAATTAGTTCCTTTAAATATTCGATGGTATAATCTACACAGAGGTTACTTTTAGAGAAATGTGAAGATTGGTGAGATATGGTCTCTGTTCTTTACTGCCAAGCTCCAGTCCTCTGAGTGTAGCATGCATACCCTCATTGTCTGCCATCACAGCTCTTTGCTCACCCCTTCTGCTTCCAGAGCCTTCCTGCTTTTTGCAGCTCAGTAAGCTCCGCCCTTGCCACCTTCCTAAGCCCTGGGGACTAGCTGCATTATACTCTGTAACAGACTGGGCTGGCTTCCTTGGCCCTTTTCAGCTTCTCGGTGCCTTGTCATTCTTAGCTGTAGAGTGTCATGATCTCCTCAGAGGGATGTTTCTCAGCCCTGCTTGTCTTTCAACACTGTGCTCCTAGGCCATAGAGATCCTTGCTTGAAGAGGCTCCCTACTTTGCATAGTCCCTCCTCATCCTGCTGCTTTTCCTAAGTCTTTAATGTGTTGATTCCATGCCGTTGGTTCATACTTTTGGGAAGCAGTTGATGGTTAGACATCAGTCATTTCTGCTGCTCTGCCTTGTAATTACAGTTTGTCACTTGAGTCTGTAGTCTCCCAGGATTTGGCTGACTTCTCTGTCTAGGGAAGAGTCTTGATGCTCTGGAACCTCTATCAGGCATTCAGGCCCATGTTTGTCTCCTGCCTTAACAAAAGTCTTGTCTCTTTCAGGAAATTATTTAGGCTTCTTTTCATTATTAAGTCTTTAATTTTTTAAAACTGCAATTGTGCTGTGAAACTAGGTTATTCATGTTACCTTGTGAACTTTTTAATATCTGAAGATTTTTAATAAATAACTTCCTGTGACACTGTTCACATAGAGAATGTACTTTCATAAGCAGAGCATTTTTTTACAGCATTAATTACAATGACATGTGGCATTTGTGGAAGATTTCTTGAGTGCCATGTGACTTGAGAATAGGTATTATATCTTTCACTAAGTAGGGAGATTAGTATTACACAGTCACTTATTGTTACTTTTGAACACAGGGTCCTACTTTAGGGAATAGTAATTTCACTTCCAAATTGGAGTCAGGTATACCACATGACATACCTGTGAAGCAAATAGAGTACACCAAAAATAACAAAACAGGCAGCATGATGGGTAGTGATACTTAGCCTAGATGTTGGCATATGAAAGAGTAATCAGATCTGTAGCACACTGCTTTGGATATATGCCTCATCTAAGGACAGTTTGTTCTCAGCTGTTGCCCATGCTCATGTGTGGGCCTAATATTGCTAATTTTCTGTTTTTTTCAACAGAAGTCATAAATCTGTTTTTCATATGAGACCTTATAGCTTCTGTATGCTTCCAGCTTATTCATATAAAAATAAAATAAAAGCCAATGTTCAGACCCAGATGGTAAGTCTGAAATTAAACATGGCTATAGGCTAAACCATTCTCTGGGCAGCCAGTTTTCTTTCCCTACAATAGGCTGGGCTATTTTTAAACTTGTCATGGCATCTCTCAGTTTACAGTTGAATGCTTTTGTGCATAATAAATAAATAAAGGGAACGAAGACCTGATTATGTAACAGTAAATTGCTTATGCTTTTGTGCAGTTGTGCTAGTTAGATAAAAGGCACAAAGGGAATTCATGAAAATATACTTTTTGAAATTCTGAATTCTGAATTTACCTGCTAAGCTATAGACTTCTATCAGGCACATCCTACATAAACTTGATGTGTGGGTCCAGGCATTATTGTCTGCTTAGTGTATTCTCATTTGAGAATACATGTGAATCATGACTTTCTTGTTCCTTTTCTTCTATGACACAGCTTTCACTATCAGAAGAGCAGAATGAAGTAATGAAAAACGGCTGTGAATCTAAAGAGCTGGTCTACCTCGTGCAGATTGCCTGTCAGGTAATTCTGGAGATACATCCTCTACATAGAGTTAATTGTCCAGAGTGATTATTAAATTGCTTACTGCAATGTATTCCTCACATTGCCTAAAAGCTTATAATCTACAAAAAGAAATGAAATTAATTGAAATGTGATTGGGCTGGGAGTAACTATTGCAAGAAAACAAATTGGTATCTTTTTAAAAGGAAAAAGTGTCATCATATAATGCACCTTTGAAGTTACAGTTGTGTGCCTTCTGAGTAATTTGTACAAGTTTCTGGTGCTTTGGAGTATTGAGTAACAGTGAATGTTAACACTGTACTTGTTAGCTTTTTGTATCAGCATTTCTAAACACCAGAGTTAAGCTATGATGAGTTCCACAGAATCAGTTTTAATATGCAAGTTTAAGTAAAAGTATTTATTACAAAAGCAATGAAATGTATTGACTAAAAAAGTGAGTTGTTGATCATTTTGTCTTGAGAGAAGAGGCCATTTGGCTCGGCTTCAGGTTCTTCTAGCAGTGGTTCTCAGCCTGGGGGTCTCATATCAGATAGTCTGCATATCAGATACTTACAGTTCGTAACAGTAGAAAAGTTACAGTCATGAAGTAGCAGTGAAATAATTTTATAGTTGGAGGTCTCCATAACATGAGAAAGTGTTTAAAGGGTCACGCCATTAGGAAGGTTGCAAACCACTGCGCAATGGTGTAACAGAGAGTATGCATAGTTTTGTAGCTTGCTGCTTCTTGACTGTTCATATTAGACATATTCATCATAGCTGGCTCATAATGAGATTTAAAATATGCCATTTGAAATCAGAAATTTCTTCATCTAGTAAACATTGAGCGTAAGCATATTTTAGATTCACTTATTCTACACTCACAGAGCCTTTTGCCTGTTGATGAATTGGTGATTGGAAAGCAAATGTTGGGAAGGAGGACTTTATTCTGCACTTAATTTTTAGTTTGGGGGAGAAAGGAAGATACGGAATTTCTGTATTTTTAAAAACATAGTAATCATGTTCATGAAGTTAAAAGTTAATAAGTCTGAAAAATTCTGTTGTTTATATTATATGAGGAATATGTAAATTCTTAGTTTTGGTTTTAAACAAAAATTTTTAAAATTAAGTACTTTTATTTTTAGATGTTAAAAACATAGAATTGGAAATAGAATTCAGCTTCTATATAATCAAGATGTGTTTTGTTGCATGTCACCACAGTTTCTTGGAGAAACAACAAAGTTCTAAGTTCCATGTAACATTTCATAAAATGCTTTTGTTTAGAGAGCTACTTTCTTATTTCATGGCTGTGGTAACAAACAAGACATGAACATTTGCATTTGATCCTTTTTTTTCTTTTAGGGAATAGAAGCAAATAGCGCTTAGTGATACATAAACTAAAGGGTTTGGAACAACCTCCCATCTTTTCTTAGAATAGATAAACGACAGAAGAGTAGCCTGTACATTTGAGACTGGGTCCAAGAGGTCATTTGCCCAAGTCCTGTTCATGGCTATATACTTTTAAAATTTACTACACACAAACACACACACTTATGCACACATAAACCCCTCTTTAATCTTGGTGATTTGGGTGAGCCAAAACCAGGACTTTTATTTTTGGTGGTGAAACAGAATGTGAATAACTAGCTTCATATGATTGATGAGACCTGATAAAAGAGAAGAAAGGAAAAAGAAAAATCAGAAAAGTCTCAGATAGGCCCTTGCTGGTTTGAGGTTTGGCCATATTAAGAAAAATGGTTAAATTGATTTTTAAATGCAAATATTAAATACTGTTCTAATAAACCAGTACTATTAATATATGAATAGAAATCTTGTGTTCTTTATTCATAAAACATAGTTAGGATGTCTGGAATCAAATTTTCAGTTCCCCTGCAGCCTAACACATCTTAGCATCTCTTCTTATTATCAACCAACTTTAAATGCATAATTGTTGCATGATTGTACTTCCGTGCATTGCTGACCTAGATATTAGATAGTTTCCTCATTGTAAATGTCCTATCAAACTGCTTAAAACATTTTGGATCAGTTGTTAATAGTATTTATTATACCAGACTGATAATTTATTATG
The DNA here is from genome assembly GCF_004664715.2 of Peromyscus leucopus. Taxonomy (NCBI): domain Eukaryota; kingdom Metazoa; phylum Chordata; class Mammalia; order Rodentia; family Cricetidae; genus Peromyscus; species Peromyscus leucopus. The sequence continues at coordinate 40,409,697 of NC_051069.1, read as the reverse complement.
TGATAATGATGCCATTCGTCTCTTCTCTGCCTCGCTGTATGTAATTACTGAAGCATCCCATGGCTTAGTTCAGTAGTCTCACCACATATGCCAGCCATAAGCTATTTTAAATGAGAATTTAAAAAATAATTGACAGCCTCACTACTGAACCCTTTAATTTTGCAAGCAAGGAAACTGAGGTTCACAGTAGTAGAGTAGCTGTCCTAAGCCATACGGAGTCCCAGCAGCTGGAGCTGGACAGAATTCAGCTCTCTGACTGCTGTTTTCACCTCTACTTCCTTGAAATGTTCAGTCAAGAATAGATTGGAAAAACTGAGAAGTCGATAGCAAGATGAGATCATCATTTCACACTGCCATGGTTAGTTTTAATTGTCAACTTGACACAGTCTAGAATCACCAGGCGAGAGAGTCTCAATGAGGAATTGTCTAGATCAGCTTGCCCTGTGGGCATTTCTGTTGGGAATTGATTAGGTAAATTGATGTAGGAAAGACCCAGGCCATCGTGGGCAGCACTGTTCATTCCTTTGAGTCCTGGACTGTGTCAGAGTGGAAAAGGTAAGTTAAATAGTAGGCATCATTCATTTGTTCTCTCTCTATTCTTTACTGTGGATATGGCATGGCCCGCTGTTGTAAGTGCTTGCTACCTTGATGTCCCTGCAGTGATGGACTGTAACCTGGGATTGTCAGCTAAAAAAGCTGTTTCTGTCCTAAATTGCTTTTTGTTAAGAGTATTTTACCACAGTGACAGGAAACAGACTTATACTGATGTATTCTCTTTCAAGAACATTCATGCATTTCATACCTCTGCTAACTTCTACATTTTAACAACATGTACTTAAAATTCTTAAAATAAGTAATTTTATATGTGTATGAGTGTTTTGCCTGCATGTATATATATGAATCACAAGTATGTCTGGTGACCTTGGAGGTCAGAAGAGGGCATTGGATCCCCTGGAACTGGCTGCTTGCTGCCATATGGATGCTGGAATATGAACCCAGGTCCTTTGCAAGAGTAGCCAATGGTAATTGCAGAGCCATCTCTCCAGCCCCAAGTTCTTTTTATTTATCTAAAATTCTTGATCTGTCATCTTATATTCTCTCTTGTTTTATTAGCTTAGAAGGTAACAAATTAAATGGACAAGTCTTTTTCTTTTCTGTAGGTTGTGACACTAATTTCTTTGGGTATCGTCTTTGAACCCTTGAAATGTATCTTTGTCTGCTCTTTACAGTTTTTTATTTTTTTTAAACTTATGAGTCTAGCAGTGTAAACTGTGTCTTCTATACAGAATGAACCAAAATCCATTGGCGTTTCTTGATGGATTATGTGCCTAGTTATATCACATATATTATGTCGTTTCATTCATACAACAGCTCTGTGAGATAGATGGTCTAGTTTTTGTCTTGTAAGTAATGCAACCAAGACTTGGGGATAATAGTATCCTCCACAATGTAATAAAATCAAAGAGGTACCAAGATTCGAACCCAAGTGTAGTTTGGTTGGCTGTTTTGTTTTGGCAATTTCTTTATCATTTTCTGGTGTGGGTTGTACTGTAAACATATCCCAGTATGAGGAGTAGGGTCCCAAAAGCCAGTAAAAGAGTCGGAGACAGCCCTTTTACCTCTCTCAGGAGTCCCACAAGAGGACCAAGCTACACAACTGTAACATATGTGCAGGGTGCCTAGGTCAGGCCCATGTAGGCTCCCTAGTTGTCAGTTTAGTTTCTGTGAGCCCCTGTGAGCCCTAGTAAATTGATTCTGTGGATTTTCTTGTAGATACCTGCAATCCCTCTGGCTGCTACAATCCTTTCTCCCCCTCTCCTGCAGGATTCGCTGAACTCTGCCTACTGTTTGCCCGTGAATCTGCATCAGTTTCCATCAGTTGTCAGATGAAGCCTCTCTGATGACAATTAGGTTAGGCACCAATCTGGTTATAGAGATGACCAATTCAGACTACATATCCGGTATTGCTAGTAGTCTTAGCAGGGGTCATCCTTGTAGATTCCTGGGAGATTCCTTGTGCCAGGTTTTTACCTGACCCCAAAATGCCCCCTCTTTCCAGTAGTCTCTTTCAGTACTCTCTCCCTCTGACCCCCCCAACCTGATTGCCCATGTTTCCGTCCCCACCCACCTTCCCTCAGTCCACTCATATATCTCTTCTATTTTCCCATTTCAGGGAGATCCAGGCATCTCCCCCCCCCCCCCGCACCCCCCCCCCTCCATGAATCCTCCTCGTTACCTAGTCTCTGGGCCTGTGAATTGTAGCATAGTCATCTTTTATTTTACTGCTAATATTTACTTATGAGGGAGTACCTGCAGTGTTTGTCTGGGTCTGGGTTACCTCACTCAGGATGATTTTTTTTCTAGTTCCATCTATTTGCCTTCAAATTCCCTGGTGTCCTTGTTTTTAACAGCTGAGTAATACTCCATTGTTAATGTAAAACATTTTCTTTATCAGTTTCTCAGATGAGGGACATCTAGGTTGTTTCTAGGTTCTGGTGATTACAAATAAAGCTGCTATGAACATAGTTGAGGAAGTGTCCTTGTGGTATGTGATTGAACATCCTTTGGGTCTATGCCCAAGAGTAGTATAGCTGGGTCTTATGGTGTATTGATTCCTACTTTTCTGATTAACTGCCACACTGACTTCCAAAGTGGCTGTATCTATCACCCTGCACAAAACTCAAGTCCAAGTGGATCAAAGACCTCAACATAAATCCAGATACAATGAACCTGATAGAAGAGAAAGTGGGAAATAATCTCTAATGCATTGGCACAGGAGACAACTTCCTGAACAGAACACCAACATCATAGACACCAAGACTGACAATAAATGGGACCTCATGAAATCAAAAAGTTTCTGTAAGGCAAAGGACACCATCAAGGACAAAACAGCAGCCTACAGAATAGGGAAAGATCTTCACCAACCTCCTATTCAACAGAGGGCTAATTTCTAAAATATATAAAGAATTCAAGAAACTAGATATCAACAAACCAAATAATCTAATTAAAAAATGGGATACAGATCCAAGCAGAATTCTCAACAGAAGAATCTGAAATGGCCGAGAAACACTTAAGGAGATGTCAGCATTCTTAGCCATTAGGGAAATGCAAATAAAAATGTAAGATTCATTCCATCTTACATTTGTCAGAATGGCTAGGATCAAAAACACAAGTGAGAGCTCATGCTGGAGAGGATGTAGAGCAAGGGGAACACTCCAACATTGCTGGTGGGAGTGCAAACTTGTACAGCCACTTTTGAAGTCAGTGCGGCAGTCTCTCAGTATCAGTTTTTAAAGTGACAAATTTAATCATATTTATTCTAACATGTCAGCTGAAAATCTCTTTTTGATCTCTTCTAAATTATAGTTTCCTTGGTAGAAGGATAATTGTTGTTTAATAAAATAAGCAATATTTTATTCTAATGATATTAATAATCCTTTTTTTTAACTTATTTTCATCTGTGTGTGTGCGTGTGTGGTGACATGAATTTATATGTGTAACACGCACACAGGTGCACACAGAGGCCAGAGGGTGTGGGATCTCCTGAAACTGGAGTTGCAAGCAGTTCACAACTGTAATATGGGTGCCGGGAACCAACTTCCTGTCATGTGGAGGAGCAGTAAGCACTCTTAACTGTGGAGCCATCTCTCCAGCCCCAGACATTAATAAGCTTTATTGAAAGACCCTAACTACACTTTCACTGTAACTAAAATTCATTCAGATTTATTAGTTTATCTTTTCTGAAGATAAAATATAAACATTACAGTAATCTCAGGTCTTTTTTTGTCACGGTAATGGAGCAGACAGCTGGTTTCAAGGGAATGCCTCCCTGTCTCAAAATATCTCCTGTACTCTGGTGTTCTCATGCTTGACATTCCACCACAGAAATGCATTCCTTGTATTAAATAACTCCTCTCAACTCAGTCCACTTAGCAAACACTGTTACTACCACAGTCAATCAAGTGTTAACATTTAGAGAGCATCTTTGTGTGAGCAAACCACGCAGGCAGATTGCAGGGCTTCTGATTTAAACTTGGTGCAGTTTAGATGAGATGGAGGTGTTATCATTCTCTTGCACAGATGAGTAAGCTGTTGTTCACAGGTGCTGAGAATTGTATCAGGTTCTGCATTCGAGCATAGCCCAGCCTAGGATTTAGGTTGTGTTTCTTTCTTTTTCCTGAATTTCATGATAGCAGCTGTCATTTTTCAGATTAACTTTTCTCAAACAAAAGAACTCTAAAAACATGGGCAATGACTGCTCTCAGAAAGGAAAGCAAATATTTTCTTGTTTTCTCAGACTTGTTAAGAATTTCTAATTTTTTACATCATTGAATGGTAGTGATTACTTTTCATTGATAACTTAAGATAAAAATTAGTAGAAAACTATAATTGTTAAAAGTATAATGAAGGATTTTGCGTTGTTCCTTTACAATATTATTAAACTAAAATATTCTGATTATTATTTCATTTATACTTCTCAGAAAGTGTTTTATTTATACTTCTCAGATTACAAATATAAAAAACAAAGGCTTACTTTAAAGTTCTTGTTTGATGTCTGCTCATCATATAAGATCTTTAGTTTAAGTATTTTTTTTTTAAGATTTATTTATTTATTATGTATACAGCATGTATGACTGCAGGCCAGAAGAGGGCACCAGATCTCATTACAGATGGTTGTGAGCCACCATGTGGTTGCTGGGAATTGAACTCAGGACCTCTGGAAGAGCAGTCAGTGCTCTTAACCTCTGAGCCATCTCTCCAGCCCAGTTTAAGAATTTTTGCTCAGTAAACTTGAACACATTCAGGTGATGCCATAAGCAATTTCTCAAATGCTTATTTTTTTCTTATCTGTATCTTTTTGGTGAGGTATTTGTTAGTTCTTTTTTATGCTTTTTAAATTAGGCTTTTCTATTTCTGTTTTTAGGAATTCTCTGTGTATTTTGGATAACAAGCTCTTGTCTAGTTTTGCAAGTAAGCTAATGTTAGCCTTGCAGGCTGATTTAGGAAGTGTCCTCTCTTCTTTTGTTTCCTGGAACAGATTCTAGATATGTGGTATAATTTCTGCCTTAGGTATTTGGTAAAATTTATTGGTGAACTCATTAGTGGTTGCTGCTGTTTTTGAAATGTATTAAATATTGACTCAATAGCTTACATATCTATACATTTAATCAAATGGTGTATTTCCTTGTGTGTGGGTTTGACAGGCTCGAAGTTGCTCGTATTTTCCTTTGCTGTCTGTCATCTCTAGCTCCATCTCTACTTTATTTCTTATGTTAGCAGTTTGTTTCCTTTCTCCCCATCCACCTCTCCTCTTCAGTTAAACTGACTAGAAGCTCATTAACTTTATTGATGTTTTCAAAGAATTGGCTTTGTTTTACTAACCTCTGGTTTTCAGTTGTAGACATGTATTCTTAGCAGCTTGAAAGCAAACAGTATATGGTCTCTGTCCTTTTAAACAGTATAGTGTATTTAATGGACTGAGAGCAAACATGTGGTCTCTGTCCCTTTAAACTTACTTTAGTGTGTTTTATACCCCAGAATGTGGCATTAAGTGTTTGGTGAATCTGAGAAACACATGTGATCTGCCTGTTAGTCGTCTACATGGTCAGTTATATTCTGGTGACTGAGTCAGCTACTTTTTAGAGCTGCCCACCTGGGATGCAGATACAGTTAAACTTCCTTTTTTTTCAGAGCTGAGGACTCAACCCAGGGCCTTGCTCTTGCTAGGCAAGCGCTCTACCACTGAGCTAAATCCCAACACCAGTTAAACTTTTTAACTGCAATAGTAGATCGATCTGTTTCATCCTTGCATTTTTTTCCTTTTAATTTTATTTATTTTATGTGTGTGTGAGTTTTACCTGTTGTGTGTGTATCAAAGGGAGCATCTGATCCTCTGGAACTAGAAAAATAAGACAGTTGGGAGCTGTCATGTGGGTGGGTCCCAGGTCCTCTGGAAGAGCAGCCAGTGCTCTTACCTGCTGAGTCATCTCCCCAAAGTATGTTTTAGAATTCTTTTTTTTTTTTTCCGAGACAGAGTTTCTCTGTATAACAGCTCTACCTGGCTGTCCTGGAACTCTTTTGTAGTCCAGGCTGGCCTCAACTCACAGAGATCTGCCTGCCTCTGCCTCCCAAGTGCTGGGATTAAAGGTGTGCGCCACCATGCCCTGCTTTAGAATTCTTTTTAAAGATATAGTTTAGATATCTGTGTAGAAAAACCATACCAAGGGGACCAGACTAGCCATATTTTCATAATTCCATTCTTAGTTTGTTTTCCACTTTTAGTGCTTACCACTTTAAAAAAAATCTTTATTTTTTGTGTATGAATGCTTTGTGTGCATGTATATCTGTTTGTCATCTGTGTACCTGTATACCTGTGGAGGACAGAAGAAGGCATTGTAGCCCCTAGAACTGGAATTACAGGTGGTTGTGAGCCACCATGTGGTTGCTGGGATCCGAACCTTGGTCCTCCTCAAGAGCCAGTGCTCTTAACCACTGAGTCATCTCTCCAGCCCCCTTCTGTCTATCTACAACTTTACCTTGTTTACCATTACCTCCTGATTTCTTTCTGCACACTCATCTTCAGCCTCTGATAACTGCCATTCAGCTGTCTATAGCATCCTTATTACAAATGCCTTTTCTTTTAAGGCTGAATACTATTCCTGTGTGTGTGTGTGTGTGTGTGTGTGTGTGTGTGTGTGTGTGTGTGTAAGTGTAATATGTAATGGAATGTGTAGTGGGTTATATAATGGAATAATACTCTATCCATATACAGCATTTAGGTTGTTTTCTTGATTTGGTCTTTAAACAGGAATATAGGTATTTCTTTGACATATGATGCCAGTTACTTAAGGTATATGCCCAGTATTGGGATAGGATATATATATATATATATATATCCATTTATATAGTTGAGGAACTTCCATACTGTTTACATAGCAACTAGACAAATTTATATTCCCACCAATAGCACACAAAGATTTCCTTTCCTCATGTCCTCTCCAGTATTTGTCTCCTTTAGCCTGCTTAGTGTGATAAGCATTCTAACCCGGCTGAGATGATGCCTTTTTGTAGATTTAATTTTGCATTCCGCTTACAGTTAATGATACTGATAATTTTTTCATGTACCCATTGGTTCTTTGTTTACCTTCTTTTGAGAATTGTTTATTTAGGGCTACTGCCCATTTTTAATCAGATTATTATTACTCTATAATTAAGTTGAATTCTTTGTATCTTCTGAATTTAATGCCTTGTCAGAAGTGTAGTTTAGTAGTTTTGATTTTGAGTTTATTTTCTAGGATTAATGTTGGTGATAATATAGCAGGATTTCTAGTTTTCAAGTCCTTTTGTTTTTGATATCCAGCATAATGGCAACATACATTCTGATTGGATGCTTCAAATTACTAGGCGTTAATGAGAACTACTAGGCTAGGCTGAGAAGGGAGGGGAAAGTAAGGGCTGCAGGAGAGGTGTGGTCCAGCTTACCCTTCCACATTTGGGAGAGGGTACTGACCAGCCCATATGCACATCCACATTGACTCTCCCAAATGCTACTTCTTGCTTTTCTTTCTCTTGTTCTTTAAGGAGCCCCTGCTTCCTTTACCATACTAACTAACCAATAAATGAATTTTATTTTTCGGAAATATCCTGTTGCCTTAAGTTATTCATTGGTTCTTTCTGTAGATTGAGAGTCACATGCTGTCTTACCCCAGCAGTTAGTTCAGTGAGTAGCAGAAGACTCTGGAAATAGTAGGGAGAGGACTAATGGCAGGCTCGATCTTATTTGTGTAAGTGTTGACCATTCGTTATAATGTGATTCACTGGAGTGTTTGGAGCAGAACTTAAGTCAACAGAAACTTATTAGGAAACACACAATTTCATGAATAAGATACCATTAGAGAATAAAGGCCTAATCTTTAACATTTTGAAGAAGAATGAATTTATTGGAATTTTGTTCTTTACCCATAGGGCAAAAGTTGGATTGTTAAAAGAAGTTATGAAGATTTTCGAGTACTTGATAAACATCTTCATCTCTGCATTTATGACCGTCGATTCTCCCAGCTCTCAGAGCTTCCCCGATCTGACATGCTGAAGGATAGTCCTGAGGTAACCCATGTAGAACCCTGCAGAAATACTAACACCTCGGAATTAGCCAAAGTTTTTGTCAGCGTGGAATAGAAGAGCACCTCGGATCATTTCTGGGATTGCTTACTTGAGAAGAGAGACTTATGAGGATGTTGAGAAATAAGCAAGTCTCAGCAAATATTTTAGGAGGGTGGGAAAACCTCATGATGATGTTGATAGCCAATATATGTTAACAGACCATTCTTCCAGAGAGTGTGGAAATACAAAAGCCAAAGGTGTGAAAGAGTTAACTAGTGAGAGGCACCTTGGAGTGGTGCTGCTGGGTTGTCATGGCAGGCTGCGTCTGTCTATGCACTCACTTTTACTTCTGCACAATTTCTAAAAACATGAAGCAATTGTAACCATTGTATAAAGAAGAAATTCTTTATCACGCCAATAATAAAAAGTACAATTGGAATAAAAATTGTGAGTCATATTTGAAAGTAAGTGAGGTACATTTTATGGGAAAACAAAATACAGTCACAACCCTTATATAGGATGATTGTAGCATAGGATGAGTAGGAATCTTAGCCACAAACACAGAGTAAACAGAGTAGCCCAGGACATTGCAGAAGGCCTTTGCAAGTAAGACTATCACTTCTGGGGGAGAATACATCCATGAAAAATGAGAGCATGCTATTGTAAAATAAAATAATCAAACCTTCGAAATAAAATATCATGTACATCAATAATAGCAGATCTGAGTAACTGGACTACATACATAAAGGAGATGGCTATAGAGAATTAATGAGCTGGGGTACCACATCGTAAGTATATATAGCCCCTGGAAGGGTCAGGAAGTTAAGAAGTTGTGAGAAGACATTTGGAATTGTAGAGAATAGGTACAGAGTAGTCCTTACTCACAGGAGATATAGGAGGAGAGGGGATGTAAAGTAATAATTAAAAATTAATCTAAAAATCTTCTTAGAGCTAAAGAAAGCAATGTTTTCCATTCTAGGAGGCTCCATTAAATGTTACGGAGTGAGTGAAAAGCCTCATACATGTCTTAATTATTGTTCTGTTGCTGTGACAAAATAACCTAAGAAAAGCAACCTGAGAAAGAAAGGATTTGCTTTCGCTTCCCCTTTCAAAGAGATACAGTTTGTCATGTCAAGGAAGACATGGCAGCTGGCAGGGAAGTCATGGAGCCAGGAGCAGAAGGCTGGCCCGTCATATTCCATGCAGATGGTGAACAGGAAGTAGATGTGGGTTATAAAGCCTTAAGGCTTGCCCTAGTGACCTATTTCATCCAGCAGACTCCACCTCCTGAAGGTTCTACAACCTTCCAGACAGCACCACCATCTGGGAAGCCAGTTTTGAAACATACTAGAATATGGAAGACAGTTTACGTCCAAGCAGCAACATTCTGTCATTGGCCCTGTTTCATAGCCATCTCTTCATGCAAAATGCATTTGGTTCTACTTCAAAAGTCCTCATACTCTTTGACAGTACCAGCACTTCAAATGCCCATCTTTCCCCCCTGAGACTTAAGTGCGATGCCCTGCAAAATCAAAAATTGAATTGACATAATACTAACATATAATGGCAGAGTAAACATTCCTATTCCAATGGGGACGAATGGGACAGAGCAAAGAAAGACTTGACCAAAGTGAGACTAAAATCCATCAGGGAAAACACCAAATCCTGTAGCTCAGTATCTAGCATCTGGGACTGGTAACGGGGGTTACCAGTAACTTAGGCAGCCCCACCCCTCCAGCTCTGCTGCCCACAGCAGGTATAGCCTTTCTCTAGGACTGGCTCTACTTCATGAGTGCAGCTTTCTTCAGTGGATATCACATGATTTGGCCTCTCAGCAAGTTTTACTTGCATAGCTTCACACAGTGGCCTTTGGGTGCCTCTCTGCAGAGGATCTGACCTTTCCACTTGTTGCTTGGCTTCATGGCTCTCAGGAACTGTGGAGCCAGAGTTTGAATTCCTCAGTCTTACATCTTCCATGCCTGCAAAACTAGCACCACATAGATGACTCTTGACAAGTTCTGCCTCCTCAGGTGGAACTTGGCCCTCTTGGGGTAGTTTTGTTTTTGATAGCATTATCTAAATTTAAAAAAAATCTTTGAGAATTTCACACATGGATACAGTGGAATAAATACATCCCTTTATTTCCCTTCCACTTTCCCCATACCCTCCACACCTTTTTTGATAACCCACCAAGTCTAGTTCGTGGTGTACATGAGTGTGTGCCATCCATTGCAGCATTGGAAACTTACCAGTGGCCACACTCTCCATGAAGAATGATTCTCTCCCCTTCCCCTAAATCTGTCAATTGCATTTGCTCCTCAGTAAGGAATTGGGGACTTGACATCGTCTCCCCCATCTATGCTGGAATTTTGGTAGTTTGACCTTGTGTAGGTCTTCTGCAAACAACACAGCTAGTGTGATGAGTGCAGTTAAACTCTGTTTCCTCTTCTGTACTCTTCTCTGAGCCTGCAAGGACATGGGGGAGGGGTACTTGATAAAGATGTCTCCCTAAGTGCTGAACAATCTGCTGCTTCTTAACACTTGACCACTGTCTACATACTGCTGCCAGGCTGGGGAGCAGCTTCTCTAGCCAATGTTAAAAGCACTGCCCCCCATCTATGGGTATTCATATAAATATTTAGAAGGCAGTTTGACAGACATCATGACCATTTGGCAAAATAACAGTAACACGTAATATCTTAGGGTCTGTGGCTTTCTAAGCCATGTGTGGGCTTTTGACACAGGGCTTTTGTACCAGACATGAAATTCCCTCCTGTGAAGAAGACATCTAGTACAATCAGAAAGTACTTATCTATCCCTTAGCAGTTGAATCACTATTGAACTAGTGAGTACTTCTTACCTGGTGTGTAGGTGTCATAGCATACAAAGCCCAGCTCAGAGTAAGAGCACTAATGTCTTCTCTCTGTTAATCTCACACCTCAGTCCAAGCCTACACAGTACTTTCCAGCTCTATGAAAGTTAGTCGCCAAGGAGTGGGGGAGGTTCCTGGTGGGTTTGAGGTTTGTTTATGCATGTTGGACCCCAGTTTAACAGCGTCTGTGTGCTGACTGGGGAAGCACTTCCTGGGCAGTTGCTTTCCACAGGTAGGAAACTCCTTTGGCATTTTCAGCCTAGGCTCTTTGCTTTCCAATAAATTTGCATTTTCACATTTGTAACTTTGGTGAGTGCGGTCCTGCCTTTCAGGATACTTTCTTCCTGTACAGAATAGGAGGTTTCTATTTAATGGCGCTAATTCCTTTATGAGTTACAGATCTTTGTCATTTACATTCCCCTTGTTTACAGCTTTAAGCTTGCTCGCAGGGCCTTCCTCAGGAAACCATATTATTTAATTTCTCTGTGTTCTGCTTCTTACTCTCTGATGTTGAAGATCTGAATGAGAGCAGAGAGCAGTAATCACAACATAGCCTCGAATGTCTGCCTTCATAGTTCCTCTGCCCATCCACTTATGCCATTGCTTTTGAACTCAGCCTCCAGTTCTTGAGACACAGGCAGAATGCACCTGTACTCTGCCAGAATATAACCCACATGACCTCTAGTCTAGTTCTCATAGACTCCTCTCTGAAACCTCCTGGGCTGGGCCTGCACAGTGTACCTTTCTTTTTCTCTCTTTCTTTTTGAGCATTCTGAACTTTTGAACTCTTACTAGAATGGCTGGTTCATTTCTGCTTGCAGCATTTTAGGTCTTCCTACCCCAAATTTCCAAACTCTTCTACCACATTCCTCTTAGAAACCAGTTCCAAAGTACTAAAATCAAGACTGTCAGATTTAGCATGGCAAGAACTCCACTTTTGGTATGAATTTCTGTCTCTATTCTTTTTTTGTTGCTGTGCCAAAATATCCTGACCAAAACAACAACAACACACACACACACACACACATACCAAGAACAAAACAACCAACCCAGAAACCTTATCTTATTTCCAGAGAGGTTCAGTCCACTGTGGTGGACATGTAAGGTCGGGAGGAAAGGCAGGGGCAGGGGCAGGAGCTTAGCTGTTCCGGTGGCCTCTGTACCAGGAAGTGGAGGGTGAACAGGCTAGAAAGACTTGGGTTCTCTGTCGTGGGTCTGCCTTGGGCTGTCATGTCCCAGAACAGGGAGCTGTACTGTGGTGCAGGATCACATGAATACAGCTGCTCCTGTACAGTGTATGCATGGGAGATTATAGCCATGGGAAGTAAAGAGAAACATGGGGAAAGTTAGACAGAAAAACCACAGATGTCTATTTAAAAAAATACCTTTTGTGTTTTCAATATAAAAATAGAAGAAGAAAGTCATAAGATTAGAACCTGTGCAGTGTGGCCCTTGATGATAAGATGGTAAAAGCTGAAAATCCCACAATAGACAGTGGCTGAATTATTCTGTAAAAAAATGCTATCGTTTCAGTGATAATCTTCTGTAACTTAGTGAAGAATTCCCTATAGCTATTATTTTTTAGGTTTTTGAGATAGGGTCTCATCGTGCAGTCCTGGCTGGCCTCACAGAAATCCCCCTGCTTCTGCTTCCTGGGTGCTGGGATTAAAGGTGTGTGCCACCATGCCCACCCAATGTAATTATTAAAAGCCTAAAGATCTGTGGGTTTTTTTTTTCTTCTGAAAATAACCAATTTGCAAAAAGCAGAGAGTTGCTCTTTCCTCTGAGTTACAGTGAGTCTTTCTTTTCAGTCGGTTACTCAGATGCTTATGGCTTACCTATCACGCCTCTCAACTATTGCTGGCAACAAGATCAACTGTGGGCCTGCCCTTACCTGGATGGAGGTATCTGTCTAATTATCTCTGATGAAAGTTTATTCTAAAATGATTTTCTTAAGGAATTTATTAGTAACCTGATAATTGATGAGTTTCACAAATAAAGAAATAAAGTATCTTCTCATCTTCCAGGAGAATTGATATCTGATAATTTTAATTTTAATGTGTATGCATGTCTGCATGTGTGCTGTTTGTGTGCCTGGTGCCCCAAATGAAGTTACAAATGGTATGAATCACCATATGGGTGCTGGGAGTTCATCTTTACAAGAACAGCCAGTGCTTTTAAATGCTGAGCCATCTCTCTGGCATGATACCTGATATTCTAATATTAAATCTTTCTCTTCAGTTAAAAATAATTTTAATATATTTTATAAATCTATTTATAAAAGATTTAATGCAGATTTTAGATAAAATTTAATAACTTTTATAGATCTGCTTATAAAAGACCTATCTTGTTATATAGCATTATGTTAATATATACAATTAGTAAGCTATTTGTTTTTCATTTGTTATTAAAAATATTTTTATTTATGAACAAACAGCCTTTTAGAGGTCCCAACTTAACAGTGTCTTAAGATATTTACTGTTAGTTTGTATATGTAGAATTATATATATTCTCTCCTCCCCATAAAAATTGAGATACAAGGAAAGAGGGAAGTGGAACCCTGAGCCAGACCTGCTTACACTAAAACCATGACTTTGCTTTTGGTGGTTGAGTAATACTGGAGAAATAATTTAATTTCTCTAAAATTATGTAACTCTCTCCAATTTTTCATTTTTACCTTTAAGTGAAGGTAATGATAGTATATTTGGGAATTATGAGAATTAAGTAAAATCCTACACATTATATGCACAGCACAGTTATTGCCATATATTAGCTACCTAATAAGTAATAGGGTTTTAAAGATTTTTGTTATGTTTGTGGGGTGGTACATACACGTGGCACAGAGCCTGTGTGGAAATCAGAAGACAACTTGCAGAAGTTACTTCTCTCCTCCCATCGTGTGGGTCCAGAGGGCTCAGACTTAATCTGTTCAGTTCAGGCTTGTTGGCGAGTGTGTTGACCTGCTAAGTTGTCTTGCTGGCTCTCATTTATGTTTTTTTTTTTTTTTCTTTTTAAAAGACTTTTGGGGCTTATTGTCTCTCTAAATTAAATCTTCATGTATGGTTAGACAAGTCCTATGTCTTTAAACATTCCATGGTGCTTGATTTTTCCCGTAGATTGATAATAAGGGAAACCATCTTCTAGTTCATGAGGAGTCGTCCATCAACACTCCTGCTGTTGGTGCTGCCCATGTTATCAAGCGGTACACTGCTCGGGCCCCTGATGAACTGACCTTAGAGGTAAATGATGAGATGTGGTAATTATTCTCTGGTCCTTGATGCCTTTATAGCCTGTCTCTGGCTGTTTTAAGAATTCACTTAATTAAAAACAATAATAAAGACATGAGATTTTTCTGTAGTCTTTTATCTTTCAGCCTGGAAAGCTTTCTAATTTTGTGTACAAGACTGTATTCATCCTTCAGCTTTTAGTGTCAGTGTCTCCATTTCTACTAGGAAGTCATCCTTGGTCTTATTGCACGGGAATTGCATCCTCCAAAGCAGGGTTGGATGCCATCAGAACGGCTCTCATCACTCTGACATGCAGTCATGGTTGCCTTGTTCATCTCGGCAAACATAGTATCCAGTATTTATTGGGAATCGGAGTTATCAAAGGAGAGCCTAAAAGTAAAATGAGTTATTTCTTGCTGTCATTTACAAAAGGAGGGAGGGGGTTTAAGTTTTTCTCTGAAAATATGCATTGGCTGATAAGAGACAAAATAAATGCTAGTAGTTTTTATTTACCAATGAGCCATGTAGCCTCTTTTTTTTGTTTTTTGTTTTTTTGTTTTTTTTTTTTGTTTTTTTTTGGTTCTTGCTCTGTAGACCAGGCTGGCCTCGAACTCACTGCCTCTGCCTCCCGAGTGCTGGGATTAAAGACATGCACCACCACCACCCAGCCATGTAACATCCTTTTATTGCAGCTCTATTCACAGTAACCAAGTTATGACATTAGCCTAGTTGTCCATCAGCAGATGAATGGAGAAAGAAAATATATATGTGCACAATTAAGTTTTATTAAGCTATGAAGGAGAACAATATTATGTCATTTTCAGGTTCATGGGGGGAACTAGAAACTATCATTTTAAATGAAATAAGCTAGACTTAGAAAGACAAATATCATGTTTTCTTTCATATATGGACTGTAGAATTAAATCTGTCTGCCTATCGTCTATCAAATACGAAAAGTGGGGGCGTCTATTTGGCAAGAAGGAAACTAGTAGGGGATAGTGGAAGAGGGGGTAACAGAAGATGAATGGGATCAGAGGGCAGAGTATACTTGTAAGGAAATAATGAAGCCCATTATTTGGGCATCAGACATGTGCTAATAAAAACTGAAAAAAGATGTTGAACATCTAAATCAAATTGTTTATCACAAGAACAAAAAGTTTGATCATGCTGAGATCTGAAACCTGTCTCTCTGGTTTTCATTTTTATTCTCTGCATTTATGGTAGTTCTTGGTGTATAGTAAATAATCAGTTAATGTGTGTTGACTGAGCAAATAAAAGAAAGAACAGTGCAAAAATTTTATAGTATAGAATAAGAACTGTTCTAATACTAAACTGTTAGGCTTTGCATATCAAAAATGCAAGTATTGAAAGATGCCATAACTCTTAACAAACAGACTTTGAAGACTGATTATTTGTGCCCTGAGGAATTAGTGTGAACATAAAAAGGCAGGTTCCTGGACACAAACTCTAGTAGTAACAGTCTCGTGGACTTAGCTCTGTCGTCATGGCTGTCGACATTTTCCTTTTCCTAATTTTACTTTGGAGTTAATCTGTACTGAAAAATTATATTTTGTCATAAAATAAATTTGTTAATAAATTAATTTTAATGCCGAGCATTATGGCACATGCCCTTGGTCCCAGCACTCAAGAGGCAGACAGGCAGCTGAGTTTGAGGCCAGCTTGTCTATGTAGTGAATTCCAGGACAGCCAGGGCTACTTAATGAGACCTTCTTTTGATAAATGTAAAAATCAAAATTAATTCGAATGTTTCATTACAAAGTATTATATCATTAAACATTTTAAAAACAGGAAAATTAACTATAGTTTCACCATTTTAATACTTACTGTGTATTTTCTTTTTAAGTTTAATACTTTTTAAGGATTTATATTTATTTTCAAAGATTTTCACATATGTATGCAGAGAATTATGATCATATGCATCCCCATTTCTTCCCTTCACCTCCTCCTCAGTTCCCCCAACATTTCCCCCTTTCTAGTCTCATGTTCTCTTCTCTCCGAGTGACCTGTTAACTCCAATTAGTGCTGCCCATATGTGCCTTTTTGATTAAAGAATATAGCTTCTATTAAATATATAATTGAAAAGTTTTTGTTTATGATTTGTTCATTTGTATAAACTTACACATCGCCTTTTACAATGAAGAAGTTTGATTCTTTAGTGGAGTATTAGTATCATCTACTGATATGGAGTTAGAGAGCTTTACATTTACTAAGAACTCATGTCAAGCTTCTTTCTATGTGATTAAATAAGATATGGCAGGTACTCAGTGTTGTGTTTGTATTACATGGTAATCAGTAGTAATAGATACTATTATTCCAAATATGTGTATTTAATGCTGTCTTTTAGACATGACTTTGATCACTGATAGTAACCGCAGGAACAAAGTTCTAAAGCTCCTTAACTGATGTCTCCATAAAATGAAAGTCAGAAATAAATTGATATACATACCCCAAGCATATCCTGGCTTTGCTCTTTAGGACTAGTGGATATGTAGTTTGCCCTGGGAACACACAGCTGGCTGCTTCCAGCAGCATCACAAAAGAGCAACCAACAAAGTTTATACCTGTTAATGCCTGTCGTATGCACCTGGGTATAGCAAAGCCATCCTAAGTTGGCAGCTGTATTCTAACATAGTGATGGTGCTGTAGTAATGCCACACTTTAAAGATGTATCATACTGGGGCTGAAGAGATGCCATGGCAGTTAAGAACTCTTGTTGTTATTGCAAGGACCCAGGTTTGGTTTCTAGAACCCCAATTGTCCCTAATTCTAGTTCCAAAGAATCTGATGCCCTCTTTTGATCAGGTACCAGACACACACAGGGTTCACATATATGCATAAAAACAAAACACTATGCAGAAAAATAAATCTTAAAAAAATATTATGCCAAAATCTTGTATTTTGAAAGTACTGCTTGTCTGTTAGCTGGATCAGTTTTTTGCTATTTAACTTTTGGTAGAATACTCCTCAATAAAAGGTAAGGCTGTTAAAATTATTTTTAAAGGTCAGTATGTTTTCCCAGAATTTATTAAAGCATAAAATAGTATTTTGCTTTTATACAATTCATATCTTAATTATAGATATAGCAATTGGTTTAAAATTGATCAAAAAATGTTTTACTTAAAATTTTAATTTTCATAGGTGGGAGACATCGTTTCTGTTATTGACATGCCTCCCAAAGTATTAAGTACATGGTGGAGAGGCAAGCATGGATTTCAGGTAAGCAACAAAAACACTGGATGTGAGAAAACTCAAAGCACACTTCTGTATGTTCCATTCGTGTAGCTGCTTACAAAATGTGCCAGGATATGTCATTAGAGATGTTGTTCAGAGATGGGTGATGATGTGTTAACCTTGATTCCTGCGTCTAGTTGTACTGTGCTGGCTTTCCTGTCCTCTCCTCCCCTCCGCTTTCATCCTTGGACTGGCGAGAGCCAGAGTGCAGGCAGTCTCAGGCCTGAAGACTACTTCCCAGGTGGCCAGAGACGGGAGTCTGCTTTGTTTCTAATTGGTTTTAGATAATGATTCACATAAGTTTTCTGTTAGAATTTTCTCCGTTTGATCACTTTTTTTCTATAAGAATGAGTCATTGCAGTGTGTTGATGGCAGAACAGTAGAACTGGAAGATGTCTCACTTATCTTTTCCACATATGCTTCAACACTTTGAGATTTGACAGTGGCATCTTTAGCGGTCCATATCTTTAACCAGTTGGCCACTTCATCACAATGACGTCTTTTAAATAACCTTATACTAATATTTATACGATTTTATATTATCTGTTAATACTACACAGAGTAGCCTCTGAAAATGTCTTAAAATTATATTCTTAATCTGTACCCATGTTGGGGTTTCTTTTTTGGTGGGGTTGTTGCTGGTAGTTGTGGCTTCCCTATAAAACTGTTACAAAAACACTAAAGTGTATAACAGAGTTAAAAATTTATAAACTGTTATGTAACTATTTTAAGCTTCACCTTTTTAAGAATTCTGATTAACTTTTTATGAAATGTGCATATTTAAAAGATACTAATACAATTAAAACAGTACACTATGGTAGTTAATTGTAACTCTGGTGCCAATCTACTTGACTTTTGTCCTGCCCTATCTTGGCCATATTTTTTTGATGGAGATCACAGGACTTTATTTTACTCGTAAATCTATTCTAGAGGTCAGTTGTGTGAAGACAGAAATGTTAATTGCTTATATCAGGCTTAATATATATGCTATTTTGCTCAATAAGTACTAGTACTAATGTTAAAACTTAAATGTTTTTATTTGAAATTTTTAGTTTTATCATTTTCTTTAGCGCATAGACAGCAATTTAATTTCCTAAGAGCAGAGCATTATCATCGTCATGTGGCTTCACACCTTCTTTTTGTAATTGGACTCTTCTTTCTTCTAATTTATTCAGAGTTCTGAGAAAAATTGCTTTTGCTGAAACATAAAACTGAGTAGGAGACTAGGGTATTTTTTTTTTTTTTTATTAAGGGGTCCATTCTTGGCCCAGTGAGATGGCTTACAAGGTAAAAGCATTTACTGACAAGCTTAACAGGCTCAGTCCAGTCCCTGGGATCTACATAGTGAGGGAGAGAACCAACTCCCCAGAGGTGACCTGTCTTCCACCTGTGTCCCCTGGATTGCATGTGTGTGTCAGTGTGCATGTGGTGCAACTGAATAAATGCTAATAAAGAAGTTACCAGAACCAAATTGGCTTTAAAGTGAGTAGTGGTTTGGTCTTGACATTACTTCAGCTTTCTTCTCTGTAGCCTTAGATATGTTACTTGTTCCCTTTGGACTTAAGTTTCTTACTAAAATCAGAAGTTCTGCTTAAATTTTCATGTTCTCTTTCTACATGTTAATTCTATTACTGTAATGATAGTAACGGTTTCCCATCATCTATATAGGAAATACTTGTTGAGTAGTGCAGGCATAAATTTATTCTCCTAATTTTTAAATTAAGACCTACACAGATTAGTTTGTCAGACTTTTTTCTTTTCAAAGTCAGGGTAGGGGACTGACTAGATGGCTCAGTAGTTAAGAGCATATCCTGCTCGTATAGAGGCCCAAGTTCAGTTCCTGTTACCCACATCTGATGGCTTTCAACCACCCATAACTCCAGCTCTCGTGGATGTGGTGCTCTTTTTAGACTCCGGGGGACCTGTATTCACACATTCAAATATAGTCTCCCTTATATACACTTTTTTTTAAAAGTCCCCCTTATATACAATATTTTATAAAAATATATAAAATTAGTGTACGTTAACTAGTTTAAAACTAGTTTATTACCAGAATATATTATATAACATAAAATTCCTTATTTGTTTTGAGGCTGGGTCTCTCTACTTAGGGAAT
Source organism: Peromyscus leucopus (assembly GCF_004664715.2). NCBI lineage: Eukaryota > Metazoa > Chordata > Mammalia > Rodentia > Cricetidae > Peromyscus > Peromyscus leucopus. The sequence continues at coordinate 40,390,130 of NC_051069.1, read as the reverse complement.
TAGTCCTGGCTGTCCTGGCACTCACTCTATAGACCAGGCTGGCTTCAAACTCAGAGATCTGCCTGATTCTGCCTCCCAAGTGCTGGGATTAAATGAGTGTCACCATACTGGGCAAAAATAATTTTTTTTTAATGCAGGGAGATTTGTATTCAACAATAGAATCCTCTTTATATGGATTTTTCATTTTCCTTGGCCTCAGGAAAGCAGCTGAGTCTGTAGATGACATTGAAATCTCCTCTAAGAACAGCAGTTAATGAGATACCTATAAAACCAAAAGCAAATCTTCAAATGTCACTGTCAGAACTTTAAAAAGGGAGCCCAGTATTTTAAGAGCAGACTGTACTCAGCTCATTATCCCTTGCACCTACACCAGTCATTTGTAAGAGTGCATATGGCCAATTGCATGGAGAAATGTGAGTGGGAAAATGTGTTGGACATCTTCGAGGGAGGTGTTACTTAGCATTTCTTAGGCAGTGTTTTTTTTTTTTTAATTAAAAAAATCTTCCAGGTAATTATTTCCTCCCACTCTTATAGAGAGAAGATAGTTTTTGTGAGGTTCGATAGTTCAGTAGAGAGCTTGGGTGCTGAATCAGTGAAGGACAGTTGGAGTTGATGTATCCCATTGCCTGAAGAGCACCAAGTATCATTTCTAGGTTTACTCTCCACTTGTATGAACTTTGTGCTTCAGTTTTTAATGCTCTAGAAAGAAACATCTTTTCTTTTCAGCAAGCGAGGATTGCAGTCAATGTCGGCCGGCAGCATCCTGGAGCATACCTATGAACTGGTGCATTGCTGACACTGTGTGCTGGCTTTATATAAAGATGAATGCATTGTATGCTGGGAAAATTTCACTCTGCCAAGCTCGTTCTCCCTGCTCTTGTTAGATATTTTTGAATTCTGAGTTGTGGGGGCCTCAGCAGAGCTAGCAACTACTCCAGGTTACTTGTGGGCCTTATTTTTTATAGTTAAATGTACTATAGCAAAACCTACCTGAATTCTGTAATCTTTAAAAGCCTTTAACAGTTGAAGGCTGTTATAGGAAGGCATTCTTTAGAAGAGCATTTTTATGTGACCCTTTTTAGAAATATAATATTCAAAATGCCAGTACATCAGAGAAATTTAAATTTCTGTAATGTAAATTATGTTGGAGGTCCTTATATTTCATACATTGGGGTATATATAGGCGATACAGATTCAGAAGTTAAACAGTGGTGTGTGTGTGTGTGTGTGTGTGTGTGTGTGTGTGTGTGTGTGTATGTGTGTGTTCTATTATTGGACATGGGTATTTCTAAGGTTCATTCATTGCTCTCTTTATGTATTTTATGTTATTTTTGTTTTCTAGGGCTTTCACAACAAAATGCTATAGACTGTGTGGCTTAAATGCCAGAAATTTATTTTTAGGAGGTCTAGAAGTTAGAAGTCCATGACTAAACAGTTGTCAGAGTTTATTTCCTCTGAGGCTTGTCTGAGGGCCCTTTCGTATACATATTTTACAGGGATTAGAGCCTCCTATAAGTTCCTCAGGCCAAAGGTAGCCAGAACTTTGGGTATTGGCCATGCCTGATAAGAGATTGAGGTCCTTGTGAAGAATCCCCTGGAGAGACTGTTGGGTAGGTATCCTGACTTACTCCTGGAGTCAGGTGCATCTGAGAAGGGCCTGTGTCAGGCTCACAGTTAGCATCAGGCCCTCGGTACTGTGTCAGAAGTCCTTGTGGCATTAGGCACTCTGCTCCTAGCACAGAAGACAAACAGACTTAGTACCCTCTTCTGTGCTTCTCAGCTAGAATCTCTGGAGATCTTGCAGGGATTCCTGAAGCAGTGAAGTCTTCAGTGGGACTCAGGTGACCTGTGGAAGTCTTTGTCAGAGGGACTGGGCAGGCTGGCAGTGCATGAACACTACATCATACCATAGAGGAGGAGCCCTATGCAGTGACAGTCTGCTTGGTAGAGGTGCACAGGAAGTGAAGGGCTTGGCTTGGCTTAGGGTGGCTGTGACTCAGGTCTTTATAGGAATCTGGGTGACCATGTGTAGATGATGCAGGAGAAGGGACGAGAGGAATGAAGACATGGGCTGCTGCTTCCCATTCTGAAGACAGTCTGCTGGGATGCCATCCTCTGAACACTGCTGTGGGCCTCTGATGCTTCAGCTTTAGTGTGTATAGTGTGTCTAAGAACCATGAGGAGGCAAACATCTTAAAACAAGGAATCTGCCTCAGTCGTTGTGGGGTGGGAGGCCAGACTGCCTTGATGCAGCTCGGCCTGGCTGATGAGCTTTGTCTTTTTGTCAGGGTTCCACTTGTGTCTTGGCTCTTTCTGACCACATGGCAGGACATGGCTGATCCCCATATGGAGATAACTGTGAAGTAGCTGTATAATTGCTGTGTGATAAAATTGTTTTATTATCATTTCTAAAAACAACTAGACTTAATTTTTAGTAAAGTTTTGGACTTCAGGCTAAAGTGAGCAAGTAGTTCACAGAGTTTCACAGAATCATTTACCCCATAATCTTTCCATTACTTATGTCGTGGTTTATAATGCATTGACTGTGTGGCAGGCACAGACCTTTGCCACCCCTCAGCTGTTGGCAGAGTTCATCTGCAACACACAATACACATTCTTTCTGAGGTGATGTACAGGTTGGACACAGATAAGAAACGTGCAGTTTCAGTTCCTGTCCCACAACTACTGAAGACCAGATTTTGACTTGGTTTATAACTAATGAACCAATATTGATATACTATTTTAGCTGTAGCCCAGTCTTTAAATTAGACTATAGAGTGTTGTGTATATCCTGTGGGTTTTGACAGAGCGTATGTATTGGATATGCCATAGTTCATGTTTCCATTCACCCCCTGAAGGACACCTTGCTGTTCCTGTGTTCTGACAAGGATGAGTAAAGCTGCTATTATGTCCACTTGTGTGTTTTATGTAGATTTTATGCTTCTAAGTCCTTTGAATAAATACCAAGGTATGCGGTTATAGGATCACATAGTAAGAATACATTCAGCTTTTAAAGAAAAGTCCGAGGTGTCTTCCAGAGTGGCTGTCCCACTTCACATTCCACCAGCTGTACAGGTTCTTGCTGCTAAGCTTCCTTGTTCCTGTGAATGCAGTCAGGTGTCGAGGGCTTATCCGTCACACCAGTGTTTAATGATACTGCATGCTGTCTTAACACGGAAGGTCGTTCTGCTCTTCTGCTGCCGGTTGCCCTTCCTGCACCACCTTTGCCTCTGATGCTTTGGCTTAGTGTGTGTAGAGTGTCTGAGAACCATGAGGAGGCAAACATCTTAAAACACGGAATCTGCCTCAGTCGTTGTGGGGTGGGAGGCCAGACTGCCTCTGGCGTGTTTTGTCTCTGTGCCTACTAGGTAAGCTCAGATAGTCAGCTGGTAGTTGGTTAAGACCAGCAATTTGCTGCATTATGTTCAACACATTATCTTAGCCCAGACCATAATTTAGCTGTGGGAACAGAAGGGTAAGTTCATCCATGTGTTTAAATTATACCAGGACTCTCTTTTCTTTAAACTTCTGGGAGTAGGAAGTGTAAAATTATATTAACTACAATGATTTGAAATTCTGAAATGTGGTGGTTTTATCTCCTAAGGAATATATTGAATCTTTTATCTTTGTTTAAGGTTTTCATCATATTACATAGTTCAGGTGGAAAAGAAGCCTTCATTGTTCTAAAATAACTGGCATCACTCAGATTTGTGTTAACTAGGTGTAGACCACTCAGGATTGTGGAGTAAGGCCTTAGCACGTTTTTTCCTTAGGTAAAAGGCAGTGTTCTCAGAGGGTTTTTGTCTTGGAAATGGTCTCCACTTGCATCAGAATGGCCCAAGAAATGTGTTAAAACTGAGTATTGGTATCAGCACTTCAGGGCATGGAGCAGGAGGTTGAGTTTTATAGCAAGTTCCACAGATGATTTTCATGGCACATATGAAGCCCACTGATTCAGTCTCCTATTGTTAACCCTGTACACAGATAGAGGGAATCAATACAGTTCAACAGTTCTTCTGTCTTCCCAACTCACAGGGAATCTTCCTTACATACATTGGCAATGTGGTTAATCTAGAAGAGAAATCCCATTTAGAGGTGACAGCGATTTGTATACTTGTGTTCCCTTAGTTCTCCACAGGATGGTCATGGATCACCTGTTTAGTTTTTCAGTTATTCTAGAACACTATGTGTTTCTGTGTGCAAAAATTAAAGCAATTATTAAATACCAATACTGTCTTTACCCAGGAGTTCAGTGTGCTTCTTTGTAACCGATTGTCATAAAAAAATGAAGGTACTTGGAAATCTTGCCTCTCTAAAAAAGCTACACCTTTTTATATCTCAAAATAAAATAGAGCAAAATGTTTCTTTTCTAAATAAGTAATGAGAAATCATATTAATATACAATGAATTTCATCTAGAACATCACGTATTTTCAAGAGCAGAGGGAATATATGATATAATAAAAGTCATTTCATAAGTGCCTTTGTAAGCTATTCTAAGTGCTTTTCACTAACCTTTAATTCTCACAACTTTAGGTAAGAGTCCTTTTATCACATTTACATGGGGAAAACCCCCTAAAACAGCCTACTGTCCAGTGCAGAACCCACATAGAAACAGGCGTTCTAGGTAAAGAACAGATCACAGTAGAAATTAATGAACAGTAGTAACCTCTGTTTGTTTGCAAGAATCCTAGATTTCTGTAGTAGATGACAGTGGGCCATCTGATTCTAAACTGGTCATTTAAGAGGTAGAAGTCTGGAGACGGGACTGGAGATGGGGTTAGGAGCTTTGGTTGTTCTTCCAGAGGACCCGGGTTCAATTCCCAGCACTCACACGGCAGGTCACATCTGTCTGTAGCTCCAGTTCCAGGGGATCTGATACCCTCACACAGACATGCATACAGGCAAAACACCACTGCACATAAAATTAAAGAAGTCTGGAGACAAGAGTAGGGAGATGGCTTGGAGATCAAAGTGCTTCATATATAAGCAAGAGTACCAGAGTTCAGACCCAGAAGACAGTAAGTGCTGACTGGGTGTGGAGGCTAACTTGTAATTCTAGTCTTGGACGGTAGAAGTGGGTTCTCCAGGGCAAGATGGCTAGCAAGACATACTATGGGCTCTGGTTTTGATTGAGAGACTTTGCCTCAAGAAAAATAAGGTGGAAAAGCTATTAAGATCCCCAATGTTGGGGGCTGGATAGATGGCTCAGTGGTTAACAGCACTGACTACTCTTCCTGAGGACCCAGGTTCAGTTCCCAGCACCCACCTGCAGCTCACACTGTTATTCCAGTTCCAGGGGACCCGACACCCATGGCAAAACACCAATGCACATTAAAAAATCAATCCCCAATATCAACCTTGTTTCCAAATGCATGTGTATACTTCTATTTGTGTACATGTGCGTCCTCACATATGTATGCACCCACACACATGGAAACAGGCACACACATGCAGGCACAGCACACATACAGAGAGAAAAAGTCTAGACGCAGAAATTTAGATAAATTGTTTTATTTTTTTAGAAACAGTAAATACAAAATACATTCATGACCAGAATACTAAAAATACAGAACTGAGTTCTGACTTTGCACCAACCCCCTTTAGATCATAGAAATGTGTAAATTTTATGTATTTTCATTCATTGCTGATGTTTAAATTTTTCAGGTTGATGCCATTGTTGTCACTGATGCCCAGCAATGAATTTGCTACTGCATAGTTTTTTATTACTTTATGCCATCAAAATATATCCTACCAAGTGATGGCTGACACTTCCAATTTCACTGAAGCCATTGATAAGACAGTTATGGGCAGTAGTTATTACGCTCTTCAAACTCTTCATTCTCCCTGTTTGAACTGTCTTCTAAGACTTTCTTATGACTCTGAAATAAAAGTTAGAAATGATACCTCTACCTACATGTGTATTTAATTTTAAAAACAGCTGAAACTTTTACACACACCAGACCTAAAAAGCAAAATAATTTCTGTCTTTTAAAATACACAACATTTAGATATAACTACTTAGGATAAGTGCATGAGAACTCTCCTACTTTAAGGGGAGTCCACAGACTGAACAGCATTTATTAAGCTTAACAAGGCCCATTGATAATAGCATCAAAAAATGCAGTCATAAAGCTATCTCTGAAAAGAAATGTGAAAATTATGCATACTGTATACTACAGAACCTTACTGGTTGAAATGAAAGACAACCCAAGTGTGTTGGCAGGCTGTGTTCTTAAGCTGTTCTTCCTTCCGAAATTGATTCTAGGTAAAAAGTCTCCACAAACCTCTTTTGTAGAAATTGATGAGAGGATTAAACAATTCACATGGAAATGCAGAGGATTTAGGATAGAAAAACCAGGCCTGATTTGTAAAACAACCAGTAGAGAGAGCTAGCACAGTGAAGGTCAGCTATAGAACTTCTGGATCAAGAGCTCCTGGTATTGATGCAAATCAAAACAGCTTAGTGGAACAGAATAGAGTCTAGAAATAGACCAACAACCATCAGAAGTCAGTTCAGTGAAGGAACGTTTTATTTTTGCCTCCAAGATGAACTTTAGTTCATATGTTGCATCAAGTGTGAAAATTGACTCAAATGGATCACATACACAAAAGTAAAGGATAAATTATAAAACTCCTCAAATGAAGATAAGAGAAAATGTCTGTGGCTTTGGATTAAGCAAAGATTTCTTAAATGTAACATCAGATGAACAATTCATAAAATAAATTTAATTTTATAAAATTGTAAAAAGCACCATAAAAAAGAATAGAAAGATAAGCAAAGACTAGGAGCAAGTATTTGCAGTAATTATATCTGATATATGTATACAGGACATATGAATGAATTCCAAAATTCACTAAG